>NC_071440.1:17500-722150 GCF_017976375.1 Cuculus canorus
TTTTGAGTTTTAGGGTTTGATTCTGCACAACACAACAGTGATTGAAATGAGAACACTAAGAAAGACGCAAACTATTTTAATTCCTATTGGTAGTCCTCTAATGGACTGTTAACTTGCAAGTCTAATTCAGGATGATAGAGTTGTCAGTGCAGTTAACCTGCTTATTAATGGTCACCACACCTGGAAAGTAGCACTAATACAGCCATGGGACATGAACTTTGTAATCTTTTGGCACTTCTACTTAGCAGGCAGACTGTGTACTCTGGCACACCAGCATTATTATTGCACCAGCATTAATCTGACCTGTGAATTCAACAGCCAAAACTGGTGGGACTCCAAGCTGTAGTCTAGGGGAAACCCTGCATTTCTTCTGGAGTTGCTTAATCTGGGAGCAGTAGCTCTCCTGGAATATTAATACATCTGCAAGACTTAAGGTGAACAAAGCAAATATTAGAAATACAGGTTTCCATATAAAATTAGTGTCATGGCTCTTGTGCAGTGCTCTGGAGTTCTTTTAACTTTTTTTTCCTTTTTTTCCACTGTGACTGCTCTTTGGTGGAGCATGGGCTAATAGTCTTCGGAACTAGTGTGATACAGAAGAAACTCTGAGGGGATTGAAGATAACGGACTCCAAGTGCAAATCAAAGACCCTTTATTGATCAGAAGACTAAGCTTATATATGTTTTCTTGACTGTCCACACACTCAAGCTTACAATCTTATTGGTTAATTACTACTGTTCACGCGCCTATTCTAAACACTTAATTGGTTAACTGACTCTGTGCATATTTACATGCTCTTCTGCATTGTCATAATGACTTCTATTTTCTTAAGCCTTGTTTTCTTTCTTCTACCCTGGGCATGCTGCCAATTCTTCGCATTCCTCCCTCCAACTCCCTCTTATCTTGCCTTTCAGTTCCTCTTATCTCACCATTCAAGGTCCTTTAAAAACATCATGGCCTCCAGCTTCTAAGAATGTTTCCACAAAACTCCCCAGAAGGAAGTTACAGATTAATTTATCCATGTTGAAAAAAATTCCTCCCAATATCCATGAGGAAGTGCTTGGCTTCTGTGAGAGAACTCCCTTCAAAACTTGACCATGTGCTAAAGGAGAGCTAATGGGCAGATCACAACTGCATTTGATTCCTTCAACTGGTGGGAGGAAGGGAAGAGTGTTGAAACATTTCCACACTATCTCCGTGAAGATCCTTTTTTTTCCTAGGCTTGATATCAGGTTCTCACAAGAACCTTCATTTTGAAATGGAGTTGTTTCCCTGGAGGGTAGCTTGATAGAAGTCGAGTGTTTTAAGTTTGTGGTTGTGGGTTTTTGTTTTGTTTTGTTTGTTTGTTTTTTTAAAATATAATATTAAAAGACAAAGAAGCAAATTATCTGCCTTGGTGCCAATGGTACGTCAAAGATTGTAAAGCCCAGGTGCTCTCTTACTGCAAAGAGGATGATTCATAGAAAATCTCAAGCAGAACATATGCGTGTTCTGGCAGCCATAAAGACACTTTCCCTTAAATTCGCTAAATCTGACAGTGTTCCTTCTGCCCCAAAATTATTCTTCCTCCTGATGCAAGAGGTAGTTATTACTGCAAAAGTGGAATATTCTGGTTTAAAATAAAGTAGAATCAGTTTTCTAACTTCAGTTGTGTAATATTTTGGAAGTTACAGACAGAATGTCCCTCTGATAGCATGTTTTTTTCAAACACTGTTTGTCCAGACAGCATTGTCTTGAGAAATGATAACATCTTGTCTTAAGTATGATATGTGCTGAACAAATGTGTCTTCTGTAATTAATTTTGTTTGCTTATAGTCTCTCTCTCTATCTAAAGAATGTAAGGTCAGAGAGGACTAGGGTAAGGATTACCATTTAGTACAGGATCTTAGAGCAGGAAATCAAATTGTTCAAGACATACATGTGAATCTGTATATTCTTTTAACAGCTTTAACTGAAAAATAGGGTTGGTTTACAGTGCTAGACTTATGAGATGCCTTTTTCTGCATTCCCCTTGAAAAGGGAAGTCAAGAGCTTTTTGGTTTTGTATAGGAAAATCTTGAAACTGGCAGAAAAACTCAGTATACATGGTCTGTTCTACCCCAAGGAATTAAAAAGTCCAACAATCTTTGAGAATCAGTTACCCAAAGAACTGGAAATATGGAAAAAAGAAAATGATGGGGGAACAATATTACAATATGTGGATGATAACCTCATTGCTACAAGTGCTAGAGAAGATTGTTTACAACTGACTATGTCTTTTAAACTCTTTGGGACTAAGTGGATGCAGAGTTTCTGGAGAGCAAGCTCAGGTGGTACGAAGAACTGTGACTTACCTTGGATCTTAGATACAACAAGGACAGCAACAATTTGGAACAGAAAGAAAAGAAGCTATTTGTTGACTCCCAGAACCCCAGACAGTCCGTGAGTTGAGAACCTTTCGTGGAATGGTGTCAGCTCTGGATTTCAAATTATGGACTATTACTAAAGCCTTTGTACAAGGTATTAAAGGCCCCTGAGCATTTGTATTGGACTGATAATAGCAGAGCAACCTACAAATATTAAAAATTGTCTCTAATGAAAGTGCCAGAACTGGAGCTACTGGACTATGAAGTCTTTTGAGCTTTTCACTCATAAAAGATGTGGAATAGCCCAGGGAGTGCTATTGCAATTTCTGGGAGAACAGCGACACGCAGTGGCCTATCTCTCAAAACAGCTGGACAATGTCAGTCAAAAATGGCCAAATTACCTGAGAGTGGATGCTGCTGCAGTAATGTTGATCCAGGAAGCCTGCAAATTACAATGGGCCAGAAAATGACAGTATATGTACCACATATGGTCATCACTGTCCTGGAACAAAAAGAAGGACATTGGCTCTCTCCTAGTTGAATATTAAAGTACCATGTGGTACTGGAGCAAGATGATGCCCTCCTTAGAACCACATCAGTTGTTAACCTGGCAGTGTTTGTGCTACCGACCATGTAGAAGGGACTCCTGTGTCGGAGTGGGAGGCGGACCCGGAGTAACGATGGAGTCTCAATATGAGTATGATTGTTCTCATTTATTCACACACTTAACACTCCTTATATACTTATCCTAATAATGCACGCGCTAACAAAACAAATCAAAATTGGTTATGTCCTACTGTTCACGCGTCTTGTGCTGTTACATAATTGGTTAGATGCTCTCAAGCACACAAAAGGGGCAGATACAAAGTTCTCATCAGCTTCACGACTCTTCGGGACTTTCCAGCGCTGAATTCCACATTCTTGTATTCTGCTCCCCTTTATCTTATCTCAAGGTCAGGCCTAGCCACAGACAGCAAACCCTGGATTGTTCACTGCTATTAAATCATGCCCTCGTTCACCGAGCCATTCTTCCATACTCCTGAGCATGATTGTTTGCAAACAATTGAAGAAGCATATTTCAGCTACCCAGACCTTAAAGATCAACCACTTGAGAGTCCAGATTGGGAATTGTTTATGGGCAGGAGCAGTTTTGTGCGAGGAGGAAAGAGGTTGTCAGGGTATGCAGTTACCAGAATAAGCTCAGTAGTGGAAGCTTGTGCTTTGCCATCAACAATCTCCGCTCTGAAAGCTGAATTAGTGGCCCTAATCAGGGCCTCAGATTTGAGTCAAGACAAGAGAGTCAATATATGGATGGACTTCAAATATGCTTTTGGAGTTGTGCATGCCCACGGAGCCATATGTAAAGAGAAGGACTGGAATCAAGCATACAGAACAAATTCAAAATTACTAGCCAGTATTCAGAAACCTACAGAAGTGGTTATTATGCATTGTAAGACACATCAATCAGAGACCTCTAATGTTGGATTGGGAAATCAACTGGCTGATAAAGCTGCTAAAGAGGCTGCAGAAACTGGCATCGTGACTTTAGTGCCAGAGAAAGAAATAAAATTGCCAGAAACAGATCCTACATATGATAATAAGGACTTTAGATTAATTAAGAAAGAGCAAGAGTGGGTGGTTTGTCACCCCCACCGGGTAGGTGGTAATACCTCCTTTTCTTTTAAGGGAATTGGCCAAAAGGGAACATGATAAAGTACATTGTGGAACAGAGATTCTTTTAAAACATTTGAAGAAAGTAGTTATAGGAAAGACCATGACAGAAATTGTTCGTTCAGTTATGGAAAAGTGTGGAGTATGCCAAAGAACCAATACAATTCTGCTCACACCAATAATACAAGAGAAGTGGTAAAATTTTACTTAAAGAAATCATTCTGAGATTTGGGGTGCCTTTAGGAATGTCTTCAGACAGAGGTCCTCATTTGTGGCAGAAGTAATTAAACAACTAAGCAGTGTTCTGGGAATATCCTGGGATTTGCATACACCTTATAGGCCTCAGTCTAGTGGGAAAGTGGAGAGAATGAATTATATTTGAAGTCTCTGGTGAGTAAAATATGTCAGAAAACTTGTATGACTTAGGTAAAAGTTCTACCTTTAGCACTGCTAAGAATTCAAATTCAACCTTGACGAGAAGGCCTTAGCCCATATGAGATATTGTATGGGAGGTCTTATCAGATGCCACATGTCACAGGAGATATCACTGTTAAAGGGAATTTGGACATTAATAGCTATTAGATACCTTTAGGAAAGACTCTCCAGGAACTGCAGAAATTTGTCACTGTTAACAAATCCCTAGAGCTTAATCATAGAATCATAGAATCGCTTGATTGGAAAAGACATTTGAGATCATCAAGTCCAACCGTACCTGTCTGCTACTAAACCATATCCCTGAGCACTTCATCTACCTGTCTTTTGAATACCTCCAGGGATGGTGACTCAACCACCTCCCTGGGCAGCTGTCGCTGTTGAGACACGACACGGTGATGTGGAAGCAAGTTTCTTTATTGAAGTTACATGGCTGGCCGGCATGCACTTGATCTTATGCGTGCCTCTTATACTCTTTATTAACACACGCGTCTCCGCATGATTGGAGTAGCTTATACATAAACAATCTGTGAATGGATAGTACTACTTTCATGCATGGTCCTATATTGTCTGCCCACTTCCCGTCCCATGATCTCCTTCCAAGTGCATTAATCAGGGGTCCTCAGCCCGCTGTGGACCCTCACAATTCCCCCTTTTTGTATTTGTGCTAAAGAAAATTTCCGGTTAAAGATTGCCTGTGTCGGCTGCTGCTGGGCCCTTCGTAGCAGACACACAATGCAGGGCAACATCGACAGCACAACTACAAACATACCCATTCTTGAAACAGGGAAGCAAAGCAGCATCAATACTTGACCACGCTGAGTAATATCGTAGGTGCATCTGAAAAGTATACAAACATTGACTTATACTCTGTTTCTACTGATCCTAACAGCTCTAACTTGTGGTTCCAGTACATGACTTATACTCTATTTCTACTGATCCTAAAAAATCTAACTTGTGGTTCCAATATACAATTTATACTCCAGTTGTTATGGCAGTTCTTTGATGTTAGCAAGGGCTATCCATCACACTCATGTCCAGCTGTTTGATTCTCCACACGTGGCCTCCGTGGCTTATCCACAGCAGGGCGAACACAACGAGCAGGGTACCACCGAGGTCCTTCATCTGTGGAAACACAAGCATACCCTCGACCCCAAGTTAATAGCTTGCATGGGCCTGACCACTGACCACTTTGAAGGTCCTTCACTTGAATCTTCACTCCATCAGAGATAGCTGTGGTAGACTTCAAGGATTCAAAATGTCGAATCATTGGGGGATTCTGTTGTTCCTCATTGATAGTTAAGAAATTTAATACATACATCACCTTGTTCAGCCTTGCTTCAGGTGATTCCCCAGACATTCCTGTCTTTTGTTTTTGTAAAAGGCACTTAAGTGCACCATGGGCACGTTCTACAAGTGCCTGACTAGTGGGGGAGTGAGGAATACCTGTAGCATGGCTGACACCCCAAGACTGTAAAAATGCTTTCACTCGCCCAGAAACATAAGCGGGACCATTGTCAGTTTTAATGTGTCGAGGAACACCACAGGTGGCGAAGGCTTTTTGCCAATGCCTAATAGCATATTTTGCTGTTTCTCCAGTATATGCAGTAGCAATAATGACAGAAGAAAAGGTATCAATTGATACATGTACATACTTTTGTTGGCCAAATTCCGTAATATGAGTTATATCAGTTTGCCAGATTTGTAGGGCCTGTAAGCCTCTAGGATTTACTCCATAAACTGTTGGAAAATGTTGGCCTTGACAATTGGGACATGAGGCAATGATAGATCGAGCTTCAGTAGTAGAAAGTTGAAACTGTCTCTTCAGTGCTCTGTGACCCTGGTGAAAAAATTTGATGAGAAGCAATTGCTTGTTGCATAATGTTTGGTACTGGTTCTAATGCTACCGCAGATACTAATTGGTCAGCCTGGGTATTTCCTTCTGCTATAAAACCAGGTAAGTCAGTATGGCTTTTTATGTGTAGAATATAATAGGGTAGGCTGCGTTTTTGTACGGTTTCCCACAGGAGCTTCATAACTCCAAACAACAGGTGGTTTGTCACTTGTCCAAGAACTGTTTTATCCAATCATCTCTGCACTAGGCCTGCAACATAAGCAGAGTTGGTTACCACATTTATGGCTTGTGGGAACTGTTGAAATGCCAATGTGACTGCTCGTAATTCCACCACTTGTGGGGAGCCTTGTTGATGCTCAATTAAATGTTGCCAATTTTGTCCATCAAACCATGGAACAGCAGCTTTCCCTGTTTTCCCAGACCCATCTGTGAAAACTGTGGGTCCATCAACAGGTGCTGTTTGACTTAACAATTTCTGTGCGATAGAGATTTGAGTTCCCAGTTTACAAAGTGGATGGGAAGTAAAATGATACGATATCTGACCTGTAAAATTAAGTAGCGCAGCTTGAAGTGCAGAACTATTGGCAAGACGCCATTCAAAATATTGAACTTGTAGAGGAATAACAATACATTCCGGATCTCATGCCAATAGTTCCACTATCGTGTTCGAATTTTTATAATGAGTTGAGCTAACAGCTCATATAATCCTGGAGCAGCCTTTTTTGTTCAAAATGGTAAGAAGATCCACTCCAATATATGGAGGGGGTCTTCCCACCCCTGATCCCACTGCACGAGCGCAGCATAGGGCATTGAGCCTTCCACAAAGACCAATGCCTGCACAATTCCAGTCAGGTCAATGCGCCAGACATGCTTTTCCTGAATGGCTTGCTCTACAAGTGTCAGAACATTTCTGGCTTCCTTATTTAGAATCCTGGGTGCTGCAATATCTGTGTCCCCTTTTAACAGATCAACTAGGGGTTGTATTTGTGATGATGTAAGGCCCAAATAGGGTCTCAGCCAATTTATAATTCCAACTATTTTTTGAACATCATTTAAAGTTTTGATTTCAGTTACTATCTCAATTGCCTGAGGTTGGACTGTTTTGGCCAGCACTTTCATGCCCAAATACAACCGCGGCTTCACACGTTGTACCTTTTCAGGGGCAATGACCAGGCCATAACATTCCAACATTTGTCTAGTGTCCCTTTCCAATTCTCCTAGTTGTTCTGACATTGCAGCAGCCAATAAGATGTCATCCATATAATGATAGCAATAGCATTCAGGATATTTCTGCCGTACAACACTCAGTGCCTCGGCTACAAACCTTTTTTTTTTTTTTTTTTTTGGAAAACCTTCCAATGATATCTTTTTGTGGCTTCTGCATGGTTAGTCGAAGGAACTCCTAGTCCAATTACTCCTGAAGTTGCAGGTACCACGGGCCAGGAATCAGGCCAGTCCCTTCGAGCAATGATAGTAACGTCAGCCCCTGTGTCAAGCAGTCCAGATATTTGAATGGAATGTGGAAAAGCAGTGTTCATAACAAGGATACATTTCATTTGTGGTCTTGTGTCTGAGAGAGGTTGTGACCAACAAATTTGAGGTGGTCCAGTGGATCCAAATCCCCCATCTCCACGGATGACTTGTTCTGTTTTAAGAACAATGCTTTTAAAAGGCACCAATTGTGCAATGCGAGTTCCCTCTTGTATTGTAATGGGGGGGTGATAGTAGAAACCATTGCAAAAATCTGTCCTGTAAAATCCTCATCAATTACTCCCACATGAACTAGAATGTTTTGTAAGCTAACACTGGAACATCCGATAAGTAAAAATGGCTCTCTAACTCCCTAATTCTTCTATATTTATCCTTTGTTTCAGCGATCTCGGCTGTTCTCATCAGTGCTTCAAGCCCTACTGTTTTTACCTGCTCAAGCACTGAAGGGTGCTACTGAGCTTGATGCTGTGGATTACTAAACTGCCCAGTTCCTGTTAAAACGTCTGCACCATTCCCATATCAAGGGTCTGACTGGGGGAGCTGCAGGTTCCCTATTGCCTGTGCACCTGCCCTTTGAGTCCAAATATTTCGAAAAACTGTGCACTGAACAGGCTGAAACATAATTTGTGCAATTTGGGCAAAGTCATATGGTGTCATTTCTTCCATAGTTAATAATCGAAGCAATTGCATTGTTGCAGGGGAGCTGGGACCATACTGTGTAACAGTTTTTTGAAGTTCCTGTACTACTTTCCAGGTGTATGGTCTGTGCACATCCATAATTCCCCGTCCTGGATGCCCCCGGACCACCGGGAATGCCATAGCTGTCACAGGACTTGGGTCACATTCCTTTAAGGGTGTAGTTATTGCCTCAGACAATGTCCAATGTCCTTCTAGCATAGCCTGTTGGTTTACCTTTTGCCAAAATACACATGGATCATACGGTCTCACAGTAAGCTGTGCCGAGGGTGAATCCCACGCCTGAGAGGTTTGAGGTTTACTGGAGGAACCCCCAGAGGTTGGCTCGGCATTAGCCTCGATCTTTCTGGTTTTTTTAAAGCAGCCGCCTCAGTGCCCCCCCCACCACCACGGGATTGTCCCAATCATCCGGCTCATCTGGCAAAGGCGGAAGTACCAAGGGATTGTACGCTTCGGGTGCCCCTTGCTCTTCAGGGGGCAGTGGAAGGGCAGACTGCGTTACGGGGTTAACCCACCGTCAGCTTTGTTTATATATCAGACAGGCCGAGTCTGTTTCATCGTCTGACTCATCAACAAGAAAACGTTTTTGCGCTAACCGAGATGGTTTATTCTTTGGGTGCTTTACCGGATTTCTTGAATTTAGATGTTGAAACTCAGATAGAGATGCAGAGTCTGGGTCGGCAGTTAATATGGAAAATTCTTCTTGCTCCGTTAACAGATCCTCAGCAGATGGAGGCTCGTCTCGGGAGGCAAGGGGTGAAAGATCTTGCTCTGCCCGATCCCTCTGTTTTTTATAGTCTTTCAAAGTATCAAAGAAAAGGCACCATGTGGTTAACAAAGATACTGACTCTTTGTCTCCGTGTGAAGCACTATCAAACAGCCTGTTCCCTATTTCTTTCCAGTTCGAAACAGTAAATGATGTCATTATATCTGGAGTATAACCCTGTCTCTTACTCCATAAAAGCATCTTTTGCAACATTAATTCCTCTAGCTTTACCCCCTTCTTTTCTAGTATTTGCTTCCACATGCTTATAATCATTTCCTCCTCTTTTGTTAGTGAGGCTCCCATCTTTTTCCCCAGCAGCTCACCTGCGCTCAGTGGCTTCTTAAAAGTCCCGGATCCAGAATTAAACAGCTTTTCTTGCTGCTCCTCTTGGCTATTCTTGCCGAAAACTCTTTTAGCAGCTTCTCTCGCCGCTCCTCTTGGCTATTATTGCCAAAAACTCTTTTATAGTGGCTGTGCCACCTCGGGGAACCCCAAAATTAAAACTCTCAGAAAATCGCTTGCTATATCACATCGGGGTCACCAGATGTCGCTGTTGAGACACGACACGGTGATGTGGAAGCAAGTTTCTTTATTGAAGTTACATGGCTGGCCGGCATGCACTTGATCTTATGCGCGCCTCTTATACTCTTTATTAACACACGCGTCTCCGCATGATTGGATTAGCTTATACATAAACAATCTGTGAATGGATAGTACTACTTTCATGCATGGTCCTATTATGTCTGCCCACTTCCCGTCCCATGATCTCCTTCCGAGTGCATTAATCAGGGGTCCTCAGCCCGCTGTGGACCCCACAGACAGCCTCTTCCAGTGCCCAAAACCCCTTTCGGTGAAGAAGTTTTTCTTGATCTGAATCTCTTCTGGTGCAACTTGAAGCCATTTCCTCTTGTCCTATCACTTGTTTCTTGGGAGAAGAGATGAACGCTCACCTCACTACAACCTACTTTCAGGGAGTTGTAGACAGTGATAAGGTCTCCTTCAGCCTCCTTTTCTCTAGGCTAAACAACCCCAGCTCCCTCTTGTTCTCTAGCCCCTTCACCAGCTTCATTGCTCTTCTCTGGGCATACTCCAGCCCCTCAATGTCTTCCTTGTAATGAGGCCCCAAACTGAACACAGTATTCAGGGTGCAGCCTCACCAATGCTGAGTATAGGGGAAGGATGACTGCTGGCCATGCTGTTTCTGATTCATCAGTCCAGGATGCATTGGCCTTCTTGCCCCCCTGGGCACACTGCTGGCTCATGATCAGTCAGATGTCAACCAACACCCCCAGGTCCTTCTTTGCCAGGCAGCTTTCCAACCACTCTTCCCCAAGCCTGTAGAGCTCCATGGGGTCTTTGTGTCCCAAGTGCAGGACTCTGCACTTGACCATATCCAGTCTATTAATACATGGCTCCATGGCTGGTGTCACCACAATAACTTTGGTTTTTTTTGTAATGAGATGGCCTACATGGCACCAGGACTACAGGCTTCAGATGGGAGCCACTTTTCTCAGAGGGGGAAGAGGGTCTTTGCCCAGGAGCTTGCAGGGCTTGTAGATAGGGCTTTAAACTAGAGGTTAAGGGGGAGGGGGATAACGTCAAGGTAGCTCTTAACAAGAGGTGGAAGGACAGGTGTCGGGGTCAGGTGTTTGGGAGGATACATATCTACAACACCTTATAGGTAATAAAGGATCCACTGGGAAGGTGACGCAACTGGCAGCCCAGCTGAAGTGGTTTTGCACTAACTCATGAAGCTTGGGTAACAAGCAGGAGGAGCTGGAAGCTACCATGCTACTGGAAATCTATGATCTAGTTGCCATCACAGAAACGTGGTGGGACGAAGCCCATGACTGGAATGTGGCTATTGATGGCTACAGGCTGTTCAGAAGGGACAGACTGGGAAGGAGGGATGGAGGTGTTGCCCTCTATCTCAGGAAAGGGATAGAATGTGAAGAGCTGTCATTGAAGAGTAGCCACGAACAGGTTGAAAGCTTGTGGGTCAGAATTAAAGATGGAAGAGCCAATGGGAACCTTGTGGTTGGTGTATACTACAGGCCACCTGATCGAGGAGAGACAATCGATGAAGCCTTCTTCCTACAGCTACAGGAGGCTTCACGATCGCAAGCTCTCATCCTACTTGGAGACTTCAACCAACCTGACATATGCTGGAAAAGTAGCACATCAAGCTGTAGGCAATCCAGGAGACTCCTGGAGTGCATTGAGGATAACTTCTTAGTCCAGCTGATAGAGAACCCTGTGAGGGTTGGTCAAAGGATCGATTTCTGTCTCAACATTTCCCATCAGGTGTTAAAACACAGGTGCAGTCCTTGCAGTAACGGCTGAAGCTGGTATGCCTTGTACCTATCCAGATTGGTACAGGATGAATGTTTTGTACCTGTCCCTAAACCTCTACTATTGTGAAAGATCCATGAAGCAAGGCAAAACTACAGACCCAAAGGCTCCCTGCTAACCACTATTATGAAAGATCCATGAAGCGAAGCAGGAAAATTAATGATGGGACTTACCACAGACCCATACCCCAACACAGCATGTGCAAGGACGAGCTCATTCAAAGTGCAAGGTGAAGATGACTACTAACCTTCATCGGGGACCCCAAAATCGACCACTGCCGCCAGGAGGAGCGCATGCGCAAGAGGACAATACCTGCCTTCAAAGCCGACCATGCCTCAGACACTCCTCTCTTGGCACATGTGGCCTGCCAGGTGGAGTTTGGCATGCCTCCACAGGACTGAGGTGGGACAAAGGCGGGTCACAAGGAGGAACCAAGTGCATGGACTAGCATATAAGACAGCTCTGGAGCAGCTGAACTTTGAAGATCTTCCCCACTGTGAGATCACATTGATCAAAGACAGAAGCAGAGGAACCCCTTCTGGACCAGGACCCCAGAGATGCCGGACATCTGTGGACCCGTGGTGGTAGCTATAATCCCCTTTTTCCTTCCTTTTCTCCCCATCCTTTTCCTTATTCTCTCTCTCTTTTCTATCGCAAGCCGCTTTACGGGCACGATTAATAAAGTTCCAAAGTTACTGTGATTTAACTCCCTTGACTCTTTGAATTATTACTTTGCTTTCTTTTTTCACTCTGAGATCATAGCTGAAAAGAACCATCACGCATCTGCTTATGAGTGGACCGTGACATAATTTGGTGTCACAGACAGGATCCTGATAGAGTCAGAGGGGTAAAAAGCCCTCCAAACTCAATTTTTAGAGGACTGTGTTGGAATTACAGCTATCAGAACTTAGAGTGCAAAAAAGGGGAGTTAATTTTTTTTTTTTTGTGACACTTGAGAAAGGGTAAGGGTGGCTATTGGCAAATATCTAACTTTCTCAAGTAGATTTGAGTTGGTTTTGCTGTTGTTCCTGAGGTTGTTTTGTTTCTGAGTCAGGATAGGATAAATGATGACTGAGGAACAGGAGAATAGAGATTCTCAACTGATTAATGATAGAGATTCATTTTTTGCATTTTTGGCCAAATATGGTGCTCAACCATCTCCCATTGGGGAAGATTTGGCTCGAGAGAACTGGAAAAGTTTGCAGAGTATAATGGACCGAATTTCTTTATTGCAGAATGAGGCTAAGGTTGAGTTTTTACTACCAGCTAAAAACAGAGGGATAGTCTGCTCTGTTTTGGGTGCCAGCTTGGTCGCAGCCATTAGACACCATCTTAGGCAGCGTAGTGAGAAAGAACAAATCATAGAATCCTTAGAAGCCTTGGTACATTGTCACCAAATAACAGTTTCCAATTTGGAAAGGGAATTAGAGCGCTAGGAAAGAGAAAACCATTCATTAAGAGTTGCCCTTGAAGTAAATTGTGTTATCGGTGCCACTAATTTACAGAGCAGTAGTTCAAAGGATACGGTATCATCGGGATCTGAGGAAAAGGTTATCCATCAAATTAGCCCAATATACCCACAAAAGGAATTGGAAGAAATGGGAAAACTTGATAAAAATCCCCCTCACTTAAGACCCTTAATCAAAACTGAATTTTCTTATCTTAATGATGAAGATACACACCCCCACATAACCACCAAGGAAACGCCCTATTCTGCCACTGAACTGGCAAAGTTGAAAAAGGAATACGGGTGTCTTATCAAAGAATCTGAAACAGAATATGTGTGGCATGTGTCTTTAACTGGGGGTGACCAAATTCAATTGAGCAAAAAGGAGGCCGAGGATTATTCGGGCCACGGAGTTTTCTTAACAACAGGTGATCGCCGGGCCCCATGGTCCTTAACTCAGTGTGCTGCTTACTGGGCTGGAGGGTTAAACCCTCTGGATAGGGGAGACCCCTTGTCAATAATAGGCACAGCTGACCAACTACTGGAAAGTGTACACAAAGCTGTGTGCCTACAAATGATACATGAGAGAAAATTAATCCCTGGATGTGAATCTCCAATGATGTTGCCTGTTAACCCTGAAATTATGACTCCGTTGATAAGGGGACTTCCCGAGACACTTAAATCCACGGGGATAAGTCTCCAGAGGACCATAGCATCAATGGGTCCTCTGGAGAGGTTGGAAGGGTTTATGCACAGAGGTGATAATAGCAGAAATGCAGGCAGTACCATTACAGACTTACGCAAATTCCTCCGACTTTTCAACACCAGCACCAGGCCTGTTAGGGAACAGACCACACACTAGATCTAAAGTCTGGACATGGGGGGAGGTAGCACAAGAATTAATTGATTACATAGGAAATACTGTCTTGTGAAGCCTTTGGAAGAAAAGCCAAAGGGCATCCGAAATGTAGGAGTTAAAAATGCATTCCCTCATCCCAGCAAAATTGCAGATGTTGATCAGTCACAGTCTAAACCCGTTTCAGCCCAACTTCATTGGTGGCGTTTGGGGCTTAAAAAGGTAATTCCCAAGGATTTGATGAACGGTTTACCATTAGATAAATTGAGCTCACTGGTAACCCAGTGGTGCATGTCGAGACCACATTCCTTTTCTTCTGTGAAAGAAAACGCACCCGTCATGGCTTCAGCTCCCCCTTTTGCTGACAGCACAGATAAGGCATTAAAGCAAACTTTTTCCCCAGAGCAGGGAAACTAGAATCTCCATTTCCTAGTGATGAGTGGGGAAATGGAGAATGGATTTATATTCGACAGCTCACTAAAACAGAGAGAAAAAAGGAAAAGAAAGGGAGATATGTTAATCACAGTTATTGTGGGACCCAAGCGTGTAGCTGTGACTTTTTTAATTGATACCGGTGCACAGATTTCTGCCCTGACTGAGGAGGATGCTAGGAGGTGCGGAATTTCTCCCTTAAAGTGAAAACTATCTGTCCTAAATGCTTTGGGATCAACAGAGATCATGAATGTCGCTCCGGTAAAATTAACTCTGCTGGGGGAAGGGAGTTCGATTACTATTATAATGGTGATCGGTGATATTCCTTTTAATTTGTTAGGGATAGATATCCTTAAGGGAAAACAATGGGAGGATACTGAAGGACTACTCTGGTCTTTTGGGGTACCCCAATTGCACATCAGATTGTTGCAAGAAGCTCCACCACTACCATTTAACAAGGTCACTAATGTCAAGCAGTATCTCCTTCCTCTGGGAGCTAAGGAGGGTATCAAACCAGTTATGCAGGACATGAAAGAACAGGGAGTTGTGATAAATACTCATTCTCCTTTCAACTCCCCTGTATGGCCAGTAAAAAAGCCTAATGGAAAGTGGCGACTTACCATTGATTTTCGAAGACTAAATGCTAATACTGACCCTTTGACTGCCACAGTCCGAAATTTAGCAGAACTAGTAACATCTATTCAAGAAAAGGTTCATCCAATTATGGTGACAATAGACGTCAAAGATACGTTTTTTATAGTACCATTGTGACCAGAAGATAGAGATTGTTTTGCTTTTACCTGGGAAGGGCAGCAATACACTTTCACCCGACTCCCCCAGGGATATAAACATTCCCCTACATTGGCCCATCATGCTTTAGCCTTGGAGCTAGAGCAGATACCAAAACCAGAGGATATCGCTGTCTATCAGTACATTGACGATATATTGGTAGGGGGAGAGCAAATAGAGTGGGAGAAGTTCAGCGAAATATAATTTCCCATTTAGAAAATCTGGGTTTGCAAATTCCCTCAGAAAAGGTCCAAAACCCCTCCCAAGAGGTGAAGTTTCTGGGTATATGGTGGAAAGGAGGAATGACCTGTATCCCACCTGACACTCTCACCTCCTTAGATCAAATTAAAATGACTGAGTCTAAAAAGGAACTACAACACGCTTTAGGTCTTATAGTGTTTTGGAGGAAACACATTCCGGACTTCTCCATAGTTGCTAGACTTCTTTATGATTTACTCAGGAAAGGTGCCAAATGGGAATGGACTTCTGTCCAAGATGAAGCACTACAATTGTTGGTTTTTGAAGCTACTGCACATCAGGCCTTAAGTCCTATTCATCCCACAGACCCTTTCCAGGTGGAATGGGGTTTTTCCTCATCAGGGTTGTTGGTACATTTGTGGCAACGGGGTCCTGAGTGTTCAACCTGACCTGTGGGATTTTATTCTCGCAGCTTTAAGGATGCTGAGAAAAGGTATACTGCTTGGGAGAAAGTTTTGTTTGTGGTAAGCCTGGCCCTCATTGAAGTAGAAAAAATAGCACATAATCAATCAGTTGTGTTAAGAGGCCCATTCAAAGTAATAAAAACAAACACTGCTGGGACTCCTCCCCCTGATGGAGTTGCACAGAAAGCCTCCATACGAAAATGGTATGCACAGATTGAGCATTATTGCAATGTTTTTTCTGTAACAGAAGGAGCCTCAAAGAACCTTGCTATCCAAGAAACGGAGAGTTTGGAAAATAGCCAAGATAAACTTGCCTCAGTCATCCGGGTGGCCCCTCCTTTCTCCCAAGACCAGACAGTTAATGCTTGGTTTACTGATGCTTCTGCCAAAAGGGAGGGGAAGGTGTGGAAATATCGAGCAGTTGCTCTTCATACTTCCTCTGATGAACAGATTATCACCGAAGGATTGGGCAGTGCACAAGTAGGTGAACTAATTGCAGTGTGGAGTGTTTTCCAACGGGAAGCCCAAACTACTTCTCCCGTTCATATCTACACAGACTCATATGCTGTGTTTAAAGGATGTACTGAATGGCTCCCTTTCTGGGAGCAAAATGAATGGGAGGTAAATAGAGTACCAGTATGGCAAAAGGAAAAGTGGCAAGAGATTTTAAAAATTGCTAGCCAAGGCAACTTTGCTGTGGGATGGGTCGCTTCACATCAGACAAATGGGGGCACAGCAGGAGAGTGCAATAATAGAGCTGATGAACTGGCTAGGCTTGCTCCTATGCAAAAGGATCAAACTTCAGAGAATTGGGAGCGCTTGCTTGAGTGGTTGCATGTTAAGCATAAGCACACCGGTGTTAAAGACCTGTATCGAGAAGCCCTCGCTCGTGGCTGGCCTGTTACCCGAGAAATGTGTAAAACCTGTATATCAGCCTGTGAGCAATGTCATATATGACTCGAAAGACACCCTCTAGAAGATGATCCTTTGCATCTGAGAGAGGGCAAAGGCTTATGGGATGCTTGGCAGGTGGATTATATAGGCCCCCTTAAAAGATCAGGGGGAAAGCACTTTGTGCTAGTTGGTGTAGAAATTACATCAGGTTTAGTCCAGGATGAAGCTTTTAAGAGGGCTACAGGAGACAACACAGTGAAAGTGCTGAAGGTTTGGGACTTTTCCGAAACCTCAGGAGATACAGTGTGACAATGGCTCTCACTTCTCTGCTAAGGTGGTGCAAGAGTGGGCAAAGGCTGAAGGGATTAAGTGGGTTTTCCATACCTCCTATAACCCTCAAGCCAATGGAATAGTAGAAAGGACCAATGGTCTTCTAAAACAACTCCTAAAACCTCATGAGGGAAATTGGGATGCCCAACTGTGGGAAGCTGTCAAAGGTGTGAATGACTGCTGGAGGGTAAATGGATGCCCAAAGATCACTGCTTTTTGCTCAAAGGCTCCCATCCTAACACCTTCTGTGAAAGAGCCTAGAGATACTAAGGAAGTGTCCTATTTCTCAGGACAACTAGTTCTGATGGAACTCCCTACTGTGGGGAGTGTACCATTGGTGCTAAAGACTTCTTTAAATAAATATGCATGGATAGCTACAAATGCCCTGGGAAAGGAACATAGGATCAATATCTGCTGGATCGTTCCATCATTTTAATTCCTTTTTGCCTGAAAAGGGCAAGTTTTTTATTTTTTGTTTTGCAGGATAACCCCGTGGGACTTTAAGAATTTCTATAGAAGGAACATGAATAAAAATTGAAGACTTAAATCTGAAAATGGCCTACAAAATTTTGATTGGGTCATTCTTACTTTTCTGCATTACACCTCCTACCTGTAACCAACATAATACAGGATGGCCTTGGTCTCAAGCTTTCATAGGACATTCTAGCTCTCTCGTAAACTATCCCAAAGATAGTCATTTGGCCGTAACCATAATGCATAACGATGAAGTTTACCTTACGCCTGAGTGGGTTTGGGATGGGACTGAGCGGATCAGAACCCTATCCGGAATCATTGATGAAAAAATTCAGATGGGATGCAGAAAAGTGGAATCTGGTTTTCAAAATGAGAGAGCCTCTTCTATTTCAGTTCATGGTAATTTTTTGGATCTTAATATAACATCCAAAATCCACCCCGGCATTTCAGAAAAAGTATGTCCCACTGAGGACTGGAAATGTACTAGACAAGATACTTTTATCTTGTGTTGTCACCAGAAATTTACTGGCAACAATACTTCTTGGGACCCAAATGACATTAATGTAGAGGTTACTAAATCTTGTAAAAAAGAACAAAGTGACTGTTGGCTCAATTTTACCATGGTCAATCCTATTTCTGTGGTGTGGAATTGGAAACCCGATCCAAAAACTCGACCAACATTATTGGGTCTAACTCAGAAATTCAGGGTGGTTGCCATAACTAAACCAAAACTCATTGCAATACTCACACACCAAGGTAGAGATATTTCCTTTGTTTAAAACAGCAAAGAAGCAATCTCTTTCTTTGTCATTGCTCCAAGTGATGACATTTCTGTAAGATGTCAGTTAATGACTGAATCTCTAGTTGAGCCAGCAAACAGCTATGGTATTGGACCACATGACTTTATTTTATCATGTAGAATCCAAAATGTGGACTGTTGGTTAAATTTTACCGCAGTAAAATTTTCTTATAAGGTTGTGTGTGGAAAAAATAACACCAGACATTGGGGGGAATTAATAATAGAAGTTTTAACACCCACGATTCCTCCCAAAGTCACACTTCAACCAAGGATTTATGAGATTGGACCATTTGTAATTGGAAACACCGGCCAACAACAAATGTTATTTAAACCAGAATGGTCTCTCAAATGGGTCAAACTGCTGATGCAAAATAATGTCTCGGAAATTCAACCTGCCTGTTCTCCCTTTTTACGCATTTCTTATGAGGGATGGACTACTTGGTTGTGTAGGTCTTCCCAGAGACGAATATCGAGAGATCTGACTGGTGTTTGGGGAACCGGATTGGGGGTTCTAAATAGCATTGATTCAGAGGTATTATTGAACAAATTGGCTGCCACAACTTATGATTTTGCCACAACTTATGATGGGTGTGGCCCAAAGCAATATCTCTTTGTCTCTCAATTGCATCCAGGCTCAATTATGGATGCAAACAGTGGCAGCGTCAATCATTAGAGAAGGTGAAGAAGGCATTTTCCCTACAGAAATCTGGAAAATAATATGGGATAGTGCCAACAACTTTGAAAAGAACCTCCAGTCTTGGTGGAAGTTGGTAAATTCTACTTATGATCCTGTTAACAATGCTGTCATGGCTTATGTGCTAACCATTCACAATTATGCATTAGGCTTGAACCACAATGGAACTATACTCTATCCTTTTGAGCATAGAGCATGGGCCCAAAGAGTGAATGACAAATGGCAAACAGTAGACCTGGAATCCTGCATTGTGCTGGAACAACTAGGAGTTATCTGCTAAAATAGTGCCATCAGAACACAAGATTTTTGCTTAGACACTGACCAAAAGGTTTGCCATTTTGAAGTTCATCCCGAGGTTAACCCTAGAACTGTAATAATCTATACTGGCAACGGTTGTGTATGTTTGAGAACTATTTGCAATAATATCACAGTAGGAAATGTAATAGCTTATATCAATAATCACACAAATTTGTGTATTCGTAATTTTACTGAAATCACTGGATGTGACTTCTCTTACTCAGCTCCAGTCACTTCCCACCAAATTTTGAAATCTAACCTCACATTGATTCATGAGATAATGCCCATATCTATTAGAATGAACATAAGTCATACGAAGGAATTAGTACAACATCGGGATTATATTCAAATATTAGAGGAAATCAAGAAAAAAGGGAAAGAAAACTCTGATAACCGTTCACCATAGTGTGGACAAATTACAACAAATCATGAAAAGAATGAAGAGTGACGGAGAACATAATTGGTGGGATACGCTTTTCGGGTGGTCGCCTACCACTACAGGCATCCTGAACAAGCTGTGTCATCCTACTGTCATTCTTCTAATCCTCTCCCTAGTCAGTATCACTCTATAATATCGTACATTTTTAATTGGTGAATGATAAAGCGAATGAGAATTTTTTTATCAGCATCCAATACTCGCAAGTCCTTGAATGTCATATCCAGCATTGACACCCTAAAATCTATCGATATTGAGCAGGCCGCATGGCAAAAAGTAATGTAAAAAATCTTTCCTTCCCTGTCCCCTCCCTTCTCTCTCTCTCTCTCTCCCTCTGAGTGCTACCATCCTGTGGTCCCGAAGACAACTGATTCTGAGGACAAATGTTGAGCCACTGGGTGGTGGGAGGGTCAATCAAAATCGATTTCTGTCTCAACATTTCCCATCAGGTGTTAAAACACAGGTGCAGTCCTTGCAGTAATGGCTGAAGCTGGTATGCCTTGTACCTATCCAGATTGGTACAGGATGAATGCTTTGTACCTGTCCCTAAACCTCTACTATTGTGAAAGATCCATGAAGCAAGGCAAAACTACAGACCCAAAGGCTCCCTGCTAACCACTATTATGAAAGATCCATGAAGCGAAGCAGGAAAATTAACGATGGGACTTACCACAGACCCATACCCCAACACAGCATGTGCAAGGACGAGCTCATTCAAAGTGCAAGGTGAAGATGACTACTAGCCTTCATCAGGGACCCCAAAATTGACCACTGCCGCCAGGAGGAGCGCATGCGCAAGAGGACAATACCTGCCTTCAAAGCCGACCATGCCTCAGACACTCCTCTCTTGGCACATGTGGCCTGCCAGGTGGAGTTTGGCATGCCTCCACAGGACTGAGGTGGGACAAAGGTGGGTCGCAAGGGGGAACTGTATTGCAGAATTAAACTCTATAACCCAAAATGAGTTATAAAGTAGGTATGTTTATTTCCAGCGCTGGGGTGCAAGGGGGTTCTCTTTCAATTCAGAATATTTCCCAGGGCTCCAGTATACCAAATAAAAGTTTGAGACCAAGGCCACTCAGTATTCTTTTGGCTAGAGGTGCCTTTACCTCCCTGGATTATAATTATAATCATGAGAAAAATAATTTTCCTGATTGGACTTGTGTGACCCTTCATGGAGATCTATGTGCCTTTTTCACTCAGGTGCAATGGATCCATGCACGCTGCTCCTTGATTTCGATTGCTACGAAGGAGGCAAGGAACATCTGGAATGGTCCTTCTCAATGCGGTTCCAGAGTCCTCCCTGCAAGAGACTTTACATATACTTAATCTCCAGGTCGTATGTTATGCACAGGTTCATCCAAACCCCTACTTCATGTCTCAGACTCATGTTTTTCAATCTTTTAGAGCTGTTTGTCCAATGCCACCATGTAGGAGGTCATGATTTCATATGCAAATAGTGACTGATCTGTTGTACTACTTCTGAGATAAAATGTGGTCCCCTATCAGGAGACATAGTTGTTGGAACTCAAAAGCATAGTATTATCTCTTGTATTAATGTTCTGGTTATCTCCTTGTTCTAGTAGGGAATGTCTCCGGCCAACCTGAAAAGGTACCTGCAGAAGGATGGCTCATGATTTAATAGCAGTGAACAATCCAGGGTTTGCTGTCTGTAGCTAGGCCTGACCTTGAGATAAGATAAAAGGGAGTAGAATACAAGAATGTGGAATCCAGCGTGGGAAAGTCCCGAAGAGTTGTGATGAGAACCTTGTATCTGCCCCTTTCACGTGCTCAAGAGCATCTGGCCAGTTGCGTGACAGCATAAGGCGCGTGAACAGCGGGACATAACCAATTAGGATTTGTTTGTTAGCGTGTGCACTATTGGAATAAGTATATAAGAAGTGTAAGGTGTATGAATAAAGGAGAACGATCATACTCATATTGAGATTCCATCGTTACTCCGGGTCCGCCTCCCACTCCAACATCTGGTAGCAGAGGATGGTTACAGGACACCTTTGACTTCTCCGAGACTTCGGTAAGCAGCTAGAGGAGGGGAGTGGGAAACTGCGGCTAAGGGAAGAGCTGCCTGTGCATAGTCAAGGTAGACAGCTGGTGTGAGGTTGCTCCTCGCCCCTTAGGGATAATTATGGAAACAGAAGCTGCGGCAATGCTACTTGTGGGAATCCTCTCTATGAGAGAGCATGAACTGCCCGCAAAACTGCTGGAAACAGAAGCTGCAGCAACGCTACTTGTGGGAATCCTCTCTAAGAGAGGGCATGAACTGCCCGCAAAACTGCTGATAAAACTTCTACATTTAGGTAGAAAATGGGGACACTTTACTTATCCGCACACGATGTTTTTTGTTACGGAGTGGCGAGATTATGGAGAAACGTTGTGGCAAAAGACTATATCAGGAACAGACAAAGAGGAAAAGGAAATTAAAACTGTTTGCGGAGATTGGAATTTGGTGTTGGACACTTTAAAAGAGATGAAAGTGGAGAGGGAGGTGGCTTGTGCAGCAGCCCAAATGCTGGGACCTCTACCTAACGTCGAAAAAACCCCAGCCGGGGCGGGTTCGATTTCCCGTTTATTCAGATTGCCTGCGGTGAAAGGCATGAAAGGAACTATTTGCAAGAATGTTGGCGAGTTAGTGCGAAAAGCTGAAACAGGGGAGAAGGAGGGGGAGCGCTGGTTCGGGAAGGAGGAAGTTGATGCGTTGGGAGACATGGAACCCACTGAGAAAAAGCAGGAAGTACCCAAGGGTGGCTTTAGTTGCCGCCCACGTTCCTGTGCTCCTTCTTCGGTACAGCCTTCTGCCCCCCCAATCGAGGAATTAACTCCTCCGGTGCCGCCTTCCCCTCCGCCTCTGTATCCTTCATTGTCGCCGCCCAGTGATTTGTCCAGTGATTCGTCCGGCACTATAACGCCAGATATAGAGGAAGGAATTTGATGTACCAAGGAAACGGCCACACAGTTGCTGCAAACAGTTCTGCAACATCTTGACCATTTGGACCTATGTTTAGATGACAAGGAACAAGCCTTACCATCCTGCTTATCCACTAATCGACCGGCTTTATTACGGGGAGTGCGATGGAAGGGAATTATCAAAGATGCCATAGTGCAAGGCCAGTGGATGTCACCTAACAATAGTGAGGGGCTAATGCCCTTAGCCTTTCCTGTCGTCCAAGAAAATGGACAGGGGAAGTGGGAACCGCACGATTGGAAGATTTTACAACAGGCACATGCCACCGTGACCACATATGGGCCGAAATCCGAAGCTGCACGACAGATAGTGACCTGGATTTTCTCAGCAGATTTGATGTGTCCTTTATCAGCTATAGCTGGAGTAGGAGGACACTCTCTCCCACAGATCAGTCGGGAACCGATTCAACTAGAGTTCCCTGAAGGACAAAAGGCTGTATTAAAAGTATATGACAACCAAGGAGTGTTACCTGTTAAACAATTGATACAAACCTTATCTTATAATATATGTGCATATTGTAAGTGTTGTATGTGTTCAGTACCATGTATAGTTTAAATATTCATACCATCGTGCTATTCTTATTGACTGGTCGTAAACAATATTGTATAGGTATATTAAGCCAGCTCTCAAATAGTGGTTCTGTGTGTGTGTATGCGTGTGTGTGTTTAAAGCGCTTTAAACGTTTGTAAGATTTTCAAATTGGGCTTTGGTTATAGGAGTTTGAGCCTCTGTTTGTTTTGATTAATCTTAAAAATACAACTCTGAGACCTTTCAATCTCAAACGTCCACTAAGCTGGCAAACAGGTAGATTTACCTGGGACCTTTGAAGTGAAAGGCTGCAGAGGACACAATTTCAAACTGAAAAAAAAACCAAAAAAAAAACCAAAAAAAACCCAAAAACCAAAACCAAAAACCCACAAAAAGCAAAACCAAACCAAACCAAAAAACCAACAAACAAACCCAAAAAGAAAGTAGACAATAGAAAAAGAAAATGGAACAAAAAAACCCCAGCCCTGTGGCTGTGTGTGAGGGGTTCCCCCCCCCCCCCCCGCCCCCATTCCTCCCCGCCCTTACTCCTGATATGTGAAGGTTTTTGGGTTTTTTTGTTTCAGCTTGGCAGTCCTTATCTCTTTCTAGGGGAGTAACAATTTATGAAGAACACTCTGCATTCCAGTGTCCGTTATAACCATTTGATGAACTAGCACTGCAGACATTGAGGGATATGCTGAGAGATAAAGGACTTGTGGTTGCACCTGAAAAAGTACGAAGGTCAGCTCTGTGGAAGTATTTGGGCTGGTGCATTTCTGATGCCCAAATCCCACCACAGAAAATCGAACTGACAACCAGTTTATGAACTGTTAAAGATGTTCAAACATTGTTAGGGAATATTCAATGGGTCCACCCGTTGTGTGGACATTTCCAACTCTGATATTGCTCCCTTGACTGTGTTGTTGCACAGTGCCGACACAGCCTGCAAAATTGAGCTTACCACAGGTCAAAGGACTCTTTTATAAAAAATCACTTGTAGCTTACAAAATATCTTGGTCATCTTGGAAGATACTGAATTTACCGATATCGCTTTTGGTTTGTAAGAATAGCGAATCCCCATATGCAGTCATCTGTCAATGGCAAAACAAAAGAGGGGAATCTGGGAAGGATGGAGACCTGAATGACCCTGCCATTGCCAGTAGTAAGAGAACTGATAAAGCTGAATCATTCTGGGTATTGGAATAGGTGTTTCTGGGTGTGCAGCCAAAAACAAGCATTCAAACCAGACCCGAAGCTGTGGCAGAGTTAGTACGAAAAGGCAGATCTCGAATTATTGAGATCAGCGGTCAAGAACCTGCAGACATTAGCATTCCAGTTAATGCTGTAGACCTAGAGTGGTGGTTACGAAATGTAATACCACTTCAGGAAGCCCTATTAGGATTTGAAAGACAAATACATTCGCAGCAGCCGCAAGGGAAAAAGTGGCAGATATTGACACGAAATCAGTGGCTGGAAAGAACGAAAGTCAGTATGCAACCACTGGTGGATGGCCTTACTGTATGTACTGATGCCGGAAAACGACTGCATCGTGCTGTTTGTGTATGGCACGAACGTGCTGAATGGCACAAGCATATTTTGGAAGGACAGCCCCAAGATTCTTTACAGACCTTAGAGTTAACTGCTGTTGGTTGGGCCCTGTTGAATTGGCTAACCACCCCTCTTAATGTTGTAACGGACTCATTATATGTAGCAGGAGTAGTCCCAAGATTAGAGGATGCTCTTCTAAGACAGACAACTAACCCAAGATTAGGAGCATTGTTTGTGCAATTACGCTCCACACTTCAACAACACACAGAGCCTTGTTGTGTTATTCATGTGCAAAGTCATCAACTTGACGTGGGACTAGAAAGGGGTAATCAGATAGCAGATAGCTTCGTTAGTCCAGTTCAGCATATGCCCCCTATGGATAAATTTTTTTTAGCAAGACAGAGTCATGACCAATTTTACCAGAATGCCAAAGGATTAAAACGACAGTATGGCCTAACAGAGAATGAAGGCCGTAGTATTGTACAAGCCTGTCCAAAATGTGGAAATCACAGTCCAGGAATAGGGATCGGAATTAACCCTAAAGGACTAAAGTCCTTAGAGCTCTGGCAAACAGATGTCACTCACATTGGGGAATTTAGAAGACTAAAATATGTTCACGTGACAATCGATACCTTTTTGAAATTTGTATGGGCAACCGCATTACCTGGTGAGAAAGCACAACATGTGTGTAAACACCTGTTGTCCTGCTTTGCTGTAATGGGGGTGCCTGAGACCATAAAAACAGATAATGGGCCTGCCTATACCAGTCAAAAGACAAGGGTCTTTTTGTCCAAGTCGGGAGTACAACATATCACAGGAATCCCGCACTCTCCCACTGGGCAGGCTTTGGTGGAGCGAACTAATCAAGTGTTGAAAGATTATTTACAAAGACAAAAAGACACTGAAATGGACGTGCAAATGAGATTGAATAAGGAGTGATAGAGAAGAGCCACCGGTGATAATACATCATCAAAGTATAAGGTTGAATGAAAAGACAATTATTCCCAGCTTTCGAGTATTATATAGAGATCCAGTAACGGGAATATGGAAAGGATCTGTTGCTGTAATATTTAATGGTCGAGGATATATGTGTGTTTCCACAGAAGGTGGTCCTAGGTGGATACCAGCAAAAAGCATTCTACCCTATCTACAGACATCATCAGAACGTGATCAACGGCCTACACAAGAAGATCCTGCACAGGAATGAATGAAGAAAGCTGTAATTGTGGGAATTGTGATCCCTGGGTGTTCCATAACTGTGGTGACTGTGATAATAATCAGTGACCCTGTAATATGGACTATTAAGGATCAAAATTGGAAGAAACTAAAGAAAACTGTAGGCATTCTTGTAAATGGAAACAGTATCGAAAAATGTATGGGTTACTCTTGCACAAGTCTTGAACATTACTAGTTTTGTGCCAGTTTGGCGACCATTTGTGACTTGTCTTATAGGACTTCCCATTAAAAAAAAAAATAATTTTTTTTTTTTAACTTTAATCAAACAATGCAAGAGTTGAAATTACAGTTTAACATCACCAGTAACTTACCCTTTCGATGGCAAAACCAGAGCGAAGCATTCGATAAATATGATAATTGGGATAACAAACTTCCAATTGGATCCAAACCACAAGAACTTGAACTTGTGGATTCTCTGAATGCTACGTATTGTTTTTTGGTTTTTTTTTTTTTTTGTTTTTATAGGTTTAGCATCGTGGTCTGAGGTATAGAAGGAAACAAGACTAGCGGACCAAGCAGCACCAACAATAATTAATCCCATGGGGAACAGCAGTGATTGGGAGCGGAAATGGTGCAACATTACAATGCGAAATAAAACTCACTCCGCTCCTGGCACTGTATTACCAAGACGATTACCACCAGGATACCTTTCGATCTGTGGTAATCGAGCGTGTAATAAGTGTAAGGTGTATGAATAAATGAGAACGATCATACTCACACTGAGATTCCATCGTTACTCCGGGTCCGCCTCCCACTCCGACAGGTACCAGTTAATACCAATAAGTATCAACATCCCCCCTGTCTTGGGAACTCCAAAAAATCAATCTGCCATTGTTGTCCAGGCCCGTTGCCTCTTCCAATTTGGCCCATTTCTGGTTTGGGGTAATTTTGGGATTAGTCTGGAGGCAAAGGTCACACTGCTGAGCCACTTCTCAAAAGGACGTATAAATTTCTAGCTGCAATCCCTTTAATTAGGTGTTTATATAAAGCTTCTGCTCCTTTCATGTCTCTTCCTGTGTTTTTTTCTCATCAAAAGCCATGTTAAATAAGGGGAAATGATTAGTTTCCCTTGTGGAGTGAGGACCCACCCCTCTTTACTATATGACCCTCCCAGGTCTATAATAAATTTCTGATTATCTGATCTTCCTTGGTATATTCTGGCTTACCTTCTACGGAGATTCGCCTGTCAGGGGTCAAAGCCCCTTTTGTTTTTACCTCACCTTTGGCTGCCAGTTTTTCCTCTCTGTTCGCCAGCTCATTTCCCCTCCCCAATTCCAAATGCACTTTCTGGTGCGCCTTGATGTGCATGATTGTCACTTTCTCAGGTAGCTGGACTGCTTCCATCAGTCTCAGAATCCCTCTGCATACTTGATGTTTTTGGCCTGGCATGTCTTTTATTGTTTAAGACATAGCTGTTTCCATCCATGAACCAGCCCTCAGCCTCTTCCATGGGACTGTCCTTCAGGTCCGAACGGCTCAAGTAGGTGGCCTCGATGGTCTCTAAGCCATCCTGGTGCACTGGTTCTCCTAAATTTCCACTGAGAAAAGAAGCTGGGTTGATGATGTTAGTAACAACAATTCCTGTATCGTGTTCCAACGTTATTGCTTGATATCTTAGGAACCTTTGTGGAGAAAGCCAGTGCTCATCTCTTGCTTCCAGACACTAACACAGTCATTTTCTGGCCCAGGGTAAATCTTCGTGCCTCCCAGATGTTTAGCACAACGGCTGCAACTGCTCATAAACAGCCATGCCCTCGGGTAATCCCTTGCTTCTCATGAGAGAAAAGGAAAATAGGCTTACTCACATATTGAAGTCCTAAGGCCGGGGCCGACATCAGGGCTTTCTTCAGCTGTTCAAAGGCTTGCATAGCCTCTTTGCTCTGTTGGAGGTATTTCTATTCAACGGTGGGTAGTGCATACAGGGGTTTAACAAGTAGTCCATAGTTATAGATCCATAGTTGACACCACCCAGTCATCCCCAAGAAAGTTCATAACTCTTTCACTGTTTACAGTCTCAGGGTTTGGTATATTGCCTCTTTTCAGGCCTGTCCCAAAGATCTTTGTCTAGCGCTGATTTCATAGCCCAAGTAGATTGCATTATTTGGGCCTTCTTTTAAATACACGTTATCCCTGGAGCCCCAAAAAGTTTAACAGACTCACCATCCAGGTCATGCAAGCGTTGCCTTGGTGGCAGTCAGGGTATCATCCATATACTGCAACAATCTCCTCAGGTGGGGCTTCCAGGCCACAAGATCCTTTGCAAGTTGATTACCAGCTATCCAGGTGAGTTGAGTTCTGTACCTGCTTTCAGGGTTTTCCATTCAAATGCAAATATTTTCTGGCTGGCTTCATGGAGAGGGAGGCAAAAGTAGGCATCCTTCAGGTCTAAAACAGTAAGCCAGGTTAGTTCAGGTATTAATACAGTTAACAGGGTATTTGGATTTGCCTCCACTGGGTAAAGGTTTTTTGTTATTTTATTTACAACCAGTAAGTCCTGGGCACATCAGTGGCCCATGCCTCGGGGTATACCTGGTTCATGATTTCTTCTCTGATTTTTCCTTCTGTGGGAACACTGACTAAGGATAAACCCATTCTTTGCATATACTGCTGGTCATTTACCTCCAGAGTAATCTCTCCCTTTTCAGATTTGATTATTGCACCCAATTGTTCTAATAAATCTCTCCCCAAAACTGCCTTCGGGGAGTTGGGCATATACAAGAATCTGTGAATGCCCCACTGTATTCCCAGTTTATATCTTAGAAGTTCACAAAAATATGCCTTTTCACTTTGTCCAGTTGCCCCTTTTTCCATGATGTAGTCATTTCCTAGGGACATCAAAGCTTAGTTCAAACCCGAATATGTTGCCTCTGTGTCAACTGAAATTCTGCTTTCTTCTCCTCTTTCCCTGGCTTCATTATAACCAGTGGATCCACTAGGGTGGATTCCCCAGGACCTCGTCAGTCTTCCTTCACATGAGCCACTATTCCTTTTTTAGACTGGCCGAACCCAAAACCTAGTTGCTGTATTCCTAGCCTTGACCCAGGATCCAGCAGTGTTGCAGCACATTATATCCCTCAGTCGATTTAGGAATTCAGATGGTCATTTAGAGGGACCTTGTTTACTTGTTTGGGAATGGCCCTTTTCATTCCCTTTGAGATTCACTCCTGATATAACTGTTATTTTTCTACATGTTTAGATCTGTCTGGATCCCACATTGGGTCTTGGATGGGAAATACTCTTTCCAAATCCCCTACAGTTTTACAATCAGTTTTATTTGGGTTTTGTGTTTTTGGGGTTTTTTTGTGGTTTTTTTTTTTTTTCATCTCGTTCTTCCCAGAGAGGTGCCTGTAAAACTGTCAAAGCAGACCTTTCCCTGACTCAGGAAGATACCGGGCTATTTGGGGGGGAACCATCCGAGCCCATATCCCATTCCTGTGATTGAGAGGGAGGCTTAAGCAAATCAGATAAATCTTGTTCTGTTCTGCTGTCCAGTGAATTTTATTTATTCTAGTGCACTCTTGCTCTATACTGCACATTATGCAACATTGCCTCAGTTTACCTTTAAATTGTTATTTTCCCGCTCTAGGGTCCTGTGGTGACAAAATCCCACTGTTCCTGTTACTCCGGATGGTTTCGGAGGGTGAAAACCACTTCATTCTACTTTCCCTCTCTTTAAAAACAACATTAGTTGCAAAACGGTACTGAAATACTCTTCTTACTCATGAAGCCTCCGTCTCCCCCCCGCCAATTCCTTCCAGTAATATGCATCCTAATGGGCTTACCCAAGGAAATTCTTGCTCGGTTTTGCCCCCCGTTATACTACCTTCTGCCTCTACCTTTCTCCAACTTCCACAAACCATTTAAACACTTACAAATGTCCTGTCTCTAAGTTCTCAGGGACTTCCCACAAGACTAGTAACAACAACAATTCCCATCTACAGATTACAGACACTCAGGACAATAGAGTGATCTCAACCCAGCTGAATAGCACAATAAAACTTTATGATAGTCCGAACACCAAATCTGATCCATTCCCACAGCCTGCACAATTCTGGCCCCTCGTCTATGCAAAACTTTTGCTTTTACACTTTCAAATTATTTTTTTCTGTCATACAGAACACTTAACTCACATTCCAGGAGGGTAAGGGTTAACTCACACACACAGCACCTAACTCCCATAACTCGCATACTAGGAAGGGGGGGAAAGGGAGGAGCAGTCTTAGCCGCTTCTCCCTGTTTTTTGTCCTTTTTTTTTTCTTCTTCTATACTAGGTATTTTAAAATTTCATCCTTTGCAGCCTTCCATTCCAAAGGTCTGAGGTAAATATACCCATTTGCCAGCTCAATGGACGTTTGGAATTAAAAGGCTTCATAGGTGCATTCCTAGGATCAAGACAAACAGGGCTTCTAAACAATTTGCAAGTCTTTCAACATTTTGAGCTCCGTCCACCTCTGGCTGCTGTCTATGGAGGAAGAACGTACCCCTGGTAAGCTATCCCTTTCAGTTCCACTGGTACTCTGTTATACGTCAAACAATTCACAGAGTATACTGTAGGAAATATATTGGAACAAAGTAGACATGCTGTAATCCTAGAAGCATGCTTGCACAACCCTGCCTATGACGATCAGTAGAAAGGAATGTGCTAAAGTATCAATGTTTAGACACAAAGGCCTATAGTCAGTTCTTAGATACAAAGCCTTAGTATAAGGCTTCAAGGTTGTGATGTTTTCTGAGAGCTTTGCTATCTCATGAGAATGAGGAGGCCGGCTTGATAAAGTCAGAACCAGGCATGGGAACCGGGTGCGTAGTTCAGCAGTGTGACTTTACGATTAGAATATGTTGTAAATATTCTGATTCCATGGAAACATGCACTCTGATTATCTGTATAAATAGACCCTCAGATGTTACAATAAACGAGCAATGCTTCATACCTCTGGGAGGACTCGTTCATTGACTCCGGGGCTCCCCTCCCCCAACATATACTTATGACATAAAACACACAACGTATAGCAGTGATCACTTGCTTCGTTTGTCTCCGGCTGCTTCCTTCCCAGGAGAGCAGAACCGTGGATTGGAACACTCAATTGCATCTCAGGAATCCACACACTCACATACAAACACTCCACAACATATGAAAAGTTTAAAATGAGCTCTTAACGATGTTATACACTGTACTGATACTGAAGATTTGCAACAGGTGTAGAAGATGATAGCTATCTCATATGCAGCACTCCTGCTTCCTCAGCAAGGAGTACCCAATTAATAATAGCATATACTATAATATTATCTTATCCATAATACAATATATACACCATAATCCTTCACTATGCGTCTCCGTCTAACAAGAATCTTGGGATTATATTTCATCTGGTGCTTTGCTATCACAGCAGGGAGCACCTACAGCCGCGAATTCGCTACTTTACCTGGGGGCGGGCGGTGCCACCTCCTCACCTGTCGCAAAAGGGGATTTTTATCCCCCTCACGATCTTACGAGATCTCGGAGTGACCCCAACCCTTTGTCACCACGTGAGGCGTCCCATCCACGATTTAGACTCGTCCCCCCCTTATCCTGCAGGTACATCCAAATTATCATACATAAATCACATACCTGGTCTGCCCGCTGATGTGCTGTCTCTCCCCCTGCAGTGATCGGATAGAGATGGGAGATTCTCCGGAGAAATAGCTTACTGGGGCGTGCCTTAGAATGTCCTACTCCCTACCGATCCTGCAGCTGGGCAGAGAGGGTGTCCCATCTGGAGTGCCAAATTGTTTTGCGGAATCAAACCCTATAACCCAAAATGAGTTATAAAGCAGGTAAGTTTATATGCAAGGTGCAAGGCGGATTCTCCTCCTAGCTTGCACACCGTATAGCTTAACAAGCAGCTACTTATAGTGTAAAGACATGCATAGGTCTAAGCGCCTACTACATATTCATACCCTATCCCATACCCATATTCATACCCTATCCCTGCTTCATATTATAATTAGATCTGGAAAGTTCGCTCCAATCTTGCACCTGCGTAGTGCCTCCTGATGGTTGTTGGCCGGAGTCTTAGGGATGAAGTAGGAAGTCTTCCTCAGGATGAATATATTTCTTTTTGAAGTTTGCGCAGACTCAGTCTCCTCTGGCTGTTTTCAAACTCCTGAACCAAATGCAGCCAGCTTTCTGCATTCCAATGCCTACTTATCAGTAAACTTCTGCTAGCTGGCTCCTTCATTATCAACTTCCAAGGTCTTCAAAGTGAACAACGCCAAGCTCTAACAAACGCTCCCAGCCCCCCTTGTCTGCTTTAGCACATCAGAACCAGATGCATGGACTAGCATATAAGACAGCTCTGGAGCAGCTGAATTTTGAAGATCTTCCCCACCGTGAGATCACATCGATCAAAGACAGAAGCAGAGGATCCCCTTCTGGACCAGGACCCCAGAGACGCTGGACATCTGTGGACCCGTGGTGGTAGCTATAACCTGCTTTTCCCTTCCCTTTTCTCCTCATCCTTTTCCTTATTCTCTCTCTCTTTTTCTATCACAAGCCGCTTTACGGGCATGATTAATAAAGTTCCAAAGTTACTGTGATTTAACTCCCTTGACTTGTTGAATTATTACTTTCTTTTTGCACTCCGAGACCATAGCTGAAAAGAACCATCACGTGTCTGCTTACGAGTGGACTGTGACAAACCTCACCCTAGAGGATGCAATGCTGGACCCAATGGTCACCAATACAAGTGAACCCATCAGTGACATTAGGATTGGAGGCAGCCTCGGCTGCAGTGATCATGCACTGGTGGAGTTCAAGGTCCACAGGGATATGGTACGGGTGAGTGGTATTGTCAGGCCCCTAAATATCAGGAAAGTAGACTTCCATCTACATGCCAGTCCTGCAATGTCTCGACAATTTGGAGTTACGCTTAGATAACAAGGAACAAGCCTTGCCCCCCTGCTTATCCGCTACTCGACCAGCCTTACCACGGTGAGTGTGATGGAGGGGAATCATCAAAGATGCCATAATGCAAGGCCAGTGGATGTCATCTAACAATAGTGAGGGGCTTATGCCCTTAGCCTTTCCTGTCATCCAAGAAAATGGACAGGGAAGGTGGGAACCGCATGATTGGAAGATTTTACAACAGGCACTTACCACCGTGACCACATATGGGCCGAAATACGAAGCTGCGTGACAGATAGTGACCTGGATTATTTCAGCAGATTTGATGTGTCCATACGATTGTCAAAATTTAATAGACAGACAACTAACCCAAGATTAGGAGCATTGTTTGTGCAATTACGCTCCACGCTTCAACAACGTACATAGCCTTGTTGTGTTATTCATGTGCAAAGTCATCAACTTGACATGGGACTAGGAAGGGGTAATCAGATAGCAGATAGCTTCGTTAGTCCAGTTCAGCATATGCCCCCTATGGATAAATTTTTTTTAGCAAGACAGAGTCATGACCAATTTTACCAGAATGCCAAAGGATTAAAACGACAGTATGGCCTAACAGAGAATGAAGGCCGTAGTATTGTACAAGCCTGTCCAAAATGTGGAAATCACAGTCCAGGAATAGGGATCGGAATTAACCCTAAAGGACTAAAGTCCTTAGAGCTCTGGCAAACAGATGTCACTCACATTGGGGAATTTAGAAGACTAAAATATGTTCACGTGACAATCGATACCTTTTTGAAATTTGTATGGGCAACCGCATTACCTGGTGAGAAAGCACAACATGTGTGTAAACACCTGTTATCCTGCTTTGCTGTAATGGGGGTGCCTGAGACCATAAAAACAGATAATGGGCCTGCCTATACCAGTCAAAAGACAAGGGTCTTTTTGTCCAAGTGGGGAGTACAACATATCACAGGAATCCCGCACTCTCCCACTGGGCAGGCTTTGGTGGAGCGAACTAATCAAGTGTTGAAAGATTATTTACAAAGACAAAAAGACACTGAAATGGACGTGCAAATGAGACTGAATAAGACTTTGTTTACATTAAACTATTTGTGTTTAATGAGTGATAGAGAAGAGCCACCGGTGATAATACATCATCAAAGTATAAGGTTGAATGAAAAGACAATTATCCCCAGCTTTCGAGTATTATATAGAGATCCAGTAACGGGAATATGGAAAGGACCTGTTGCTGTAATATTTAATGGTCGAGGATATATGTGTGTTTCCATGGAAGGTGGTCCTAGGTGGATACCGGCTAAAAGCATTCGGCCCTATCAGGAGACGTCATCAGAGCGTGATCAATGGCCTACACAAGAAGATCCTGCACAGGAATGAATGAAGAAAGCTGAAGTCTGCTGTTTTAATTGTGGGAATTGTGATCCCTGGGTGTTGCATAATTGTGGTGACTGTGGTAATAATCAGTGGCCCTGTAATATGGACTATTAAGGATCAAGATTGGAAGAGAGTAAAAGTGTAGGCATTGTTATAAATGGAAACGGCATCAAAAATGAGGCGGTTTTGGCTGTGTTTAGTATGTTTTAACTTAGTTATCGCAGTCTATCACCCCGCATTGTTTGATCCGCGACAAAATGTCTGGGTTACTCTTGCACGAGTCTTGAACACTACTAGTTTTTGTGCCAGTTTGGCGACCCCTAGCTTACCATTTGTGACTTGTCTTATAGGAGTTCCCATAAGAAATTTTTAGAACTTTAATCAAACAATGCAAGAGTTGTAGTTACAGTTTAACATCACTAATAACCTACCTTTTCAATGGAAAAACGAGAGCGAAGCATTCGACAAATATGATAATTGGGATGACAAACTTCCAATTGGACCTGAACCACAAGAACTTGAACTTGTGGATTCATTGAACGCTACATATTGTCTTTTTATAGGTTTAGGATCGTGTTCTGAGGCACAGAAGGAAGGGAGATTAGTGGACCAAGCAGCACCAACAATAATTGATCCTATAAGGAACAGCAGTGATTGGGAGCAGAAATGGTGCAACATTACAATACGAAATAAAACTCACTCCGCTCCTGGCACTGTATTACCAAGACGATTACCAGCAGGATATTTTTTGATCTGTGGTAATCGAGCGTGGGCAGGCATGCCCTCTAACCCGAAGGGTGGACCATGTACCATTGGTCAGCTCAGTTTGGGCATTCCACATCATCATCCAAATCAAACTCATCCCACAAGGTGGAAAAGAGACCTGACTCAAACCCTAAGTCATGGCTGTGACGATTTTGATGGTATGTGTTGCATTTGAATGACTATTCCCGGTCTATACATTGGGAAATAAAACAGCTGATGGATCACACGGAAAAGATTCAACAGGACCTAGGGTTTTTTTTGGTTTGATGGATTATCCAACTGGTTAGGATTGACTGGTTGGCTTAGGAGCGTATTAAAAATGGGATTAATGTTGTTGATAGTTATAGTTGTAGGAATAGTTCTTTTCAGTTGGGTAATGTCATGTGTAAGAAAAATGCTATCGCAAATAACAAATGAAGCCTGGCTTGTTCAAAAACAAAAACGGGGAATTGTGGAAGAATGGCTTGGTGAACGAGGGTATGATTTAATAGCAGTGAACAATCCAGGGTTTGCTGTCTGTGGCTAGGCCTGACCTTGAGATAAAGCTAAAAGGGAGCAGAATACAAGTATGCGGAACTCAGCGCTGGAAAGTCCTGAAGAGTCGTGAAGACGACGAGAACTTTGTATCTGCCCCTTTCACATGCTTAAGAGCATTTAACCAATTATGTAACAGCACAAGGCACGTGAACAGTATGACATAATTATGATTTGTTATGTTAGTGCGTGCCTTATTAGGATAAGTATATAAGGAATGTTAAGTGTGTGAATAAACGAGAACAATCATACTCATATTGAGACTGCATTGTTACTCCGGGTCCGCCTCCCACTCCGACAAAATCCTGACCAACTTAGTGGCTTTCTATGATGGGGTAACTGCAGTAGTGGACCTGGGTAAACCAAGGGATGTGATCTATCTAGACTTCTGTAAAGCCTTTGACACAGTCCCCCAATATCCTTCTCTCTAAATTGGAGAGATATGGATTTGATGGGTGGACGTTAAGGTGGATAAGAAACTGGTTGGATGGTCGTATTCAGAGAGTAGTGGTCAGTGGCTCAAAGTCCAGATGGAGATCCATAACAAGTGGTGTCCCTCAGGGGTCTGTACTGGGACCGGTGCTGTTTAATATCTTCATCAATGATATTGACAGTGAGATTGAGTGCACTCTCAGCAAGTTTGCAGATGATGCCAAGCTGAGTGGTGTAGTTGCCACAGTGGAAGGATGGGATGTCATCCAGAGGGACCTGGACAGGCTGGAGAAGTGGGCCTCTGAGAACCTCTTGAGGTTCAACAAGGCCAAGTGTAAGGTTCTGCACTTGGGTTGGGGCAATCCCCATTTTCAGTACCTGATGGGAGACGATGTGATTGAGAGCTGCCCTGCAGAGAAGGACTTAGGGGTGTTGGTTGATGAGAAGCTTGACATGAGCCGGCAATGTGTGCTTGCAGCCCAGAAGGCCAACCATATCCTGGGCTGCATTAAAAGAAGCATGGCCAGCAGGTTGAGGAAAGCGATTCTGCCCCTCTATTCCTCCCTCGTGAGACCTCATCTGGAATACTGTGTCCAGTTCTGGAATTCTCAACGTAAGAAGGAGATGGAGCTGTTGGAACAGCTCCAGAGGAGGGCTATAAAGATGATTGGAGGGCTGGAGCACCTTCCATACAAGGACAGGCTGAGAGAGTTGGGCTTGTTCAGCCTGGAGAAGAGAAGGCTCAGAGATCTTATATCAACCTTCCACTACCTGAAGGGGACCTACAATAAAGCTGGAGAGGGGCTATTTTTAAAGGCTTGTGGAGATAGGATGAGGGGGAACAGGTATAAACTGGAGAGGGTCAGATTTAGACTAGACATTAGGAAGAATTTCTTCACCATGAGAGTGAGGCACTGAAGCAGGTTGTCAAGGGAAGCTGTGGCTGCCTCATCCCTGGAGGTGTTCAAGGCCAGGTTGAATGGGGCCTTGGGCAGCCTGATCTAGTGGGATGTCCCTGCCCATGGGGGGTGGAACTAGATGATCTTTAAGGTCCCTTCCAACCCAAACTATTCTGTGATTCTATGACCTTGTTGAACCTCATCCCGTTGGCCTCAGCCCATTGATCCAGCCTGCTCAGATCCCTATGCAGAGCCTCCCTACCCTCAAGCAGATCAACACTTCAACCTAGCTTCATGTCATTTGCAAACTTACTGAGGGTACACTCAATCCCCTCATCCAGATAATCGATAAAGATATTGAACAGAACTGGACCTAACACTAAACCCTGGGGACACCACTTGTGACCAGTCTCCAACTAGATTTAAGTCCATTTACCATGACTCTTTGGGCCCGGCCATCCAGACTTTTTTTTACTCAGCAGAGGGGATGCCTGTCCAGGACAGTGGCAGCTAGTTTCTCAAGCAGAATACTGAGAGAAAGGATGTCAAAGGCTTTACAGAAGTCCAGGTCCACTATATCCACAGCCTTTCCCTCATTCATTAAGTGGGTAATCTTGTCATAGAAGGAGATCCAGTTAATTTGGCAGACCTGCCTTTCATAAACCCATGTTGACTGGGCCTTACTATTAAAGACTGAGGCAAAGAAGGCATTAAATACCTCAGCCTTATCCTCGTCCTTTATCACTGTTGTTCCCCCTGCATCCAGTAAAGGATAGAGATTATCCTTAGACTTCCTTTTTTTGTTAAGATATTTGTATAAACATTTTTATTATCTTTCACAGAACTGGCCAATTTAACTTGTCGTTGGGCTTTAGCCCTTCCGATTTTATCTCTGCATGACCTCACTTCATCCTTGTAGTCCTCCTGAGATGCCTGCCCCTTCGTCCAAAGCTCATATTCTTTCCTCTTTTTTTTCTGAGATCCACCCAGAACTCATTGCTCAGCCAAGACAGTTTTCTTCCCCAGCACATGGGGATGGCCTGCTCTTGTGCTGCCAGGATTTCCTGCTTAAGGACCCTCCAGCCCGCTTGGGCTCCTTTGCCCTTGAGGACTGCCTCCCAAGGAACTTTATCAACAAACCTTCTGAACAGACCAAAGTCTGCCCCCCTAGAAGTCCAACGTGGCATTTCTTCTGATCTCCCTCCTTACTTCTCCAAGAACTGACAATTCTGTCATCTCATGATCGCTGTGTCCCAGGCGTCCTCTGACTGTCACATCTCCCAGAAGGCCTTCTCTGCTCACAAACAACAGGTCCAGCAGGGCACTTTCCATAGTTGGCTCGCTCACTAGTTGTGTCAGGAAGTTGTCTTCCACACACTCCAGGAACCTCCTAGACTGTTTCCTTTCTGCTATATTATACTTCCAGCAGACATCTGGGAATCTGAAGTCTCCCACAAGAACAAGGGATAGCGCTCATGAGAATTCTCCCAGTTGCTTGTAGAATATCTCGTCAGTCTCTTCTTCCTGGCTGGGTGGTCTATAGCAGACTCCCACCACAATATCTGCCTTTTGGAGTGTTCCATGGATTTTTACCTATAGACACTCAACCCTACCATCACCATCACTGAGCTCCAGGCTATCAAACCACTCTCTAACATAGAGGGCTACCCCATTGCCTCTCCTTCCTCGCCAATCCCGCCTGAAGAATTTATAGCCAGCCGTGGCAGCACTCCAGTTATGCAAGTCATCCCACCACGTTTCCATGATGGCAATTATATCATAGTTTTCTTGCCATACAATGAATACTAGTTCCTCCTGTTTGTTGCCCATGCTGTGTGCGTTGGTGTAGGTGCACTTCAGTTGGGCTGTTGATCCCGCCATGCTCCTGAGGTTTTTATTGCTAAGTGACTACTCATCGTTGTTTCTAACCCATCAACCTTTGCATCTTTGCTGCCACTTGGAGTGCTATCCCCAACTTCCTCTGAGGTGCCAGACCAAAGTGCCTTGCTGGCACACCATCTCCGAGACACTGGAGTGCCATTCCCAGGCTTTTTTTGATCAAATCTGTTTTTTCCCCCCTCCCCCTTCAGACCTACTTTAAAGCTCTATGGATGAGCCCTGCCAGTGTCTTGGTAAGCATCCTTTTGCCCCTTGGGGACAGGTGTACCCCATCCTTTGTCAGCAAGCCGGTGTTGTGCAGGCCAACCCATCAGGAAAAATTTCTTCACCAAAAGTTATGCATCCAGCAGTGTGATAAAGGATGCTTGCTTTCTAAAACTCCAAAACAAGTTTTTGAGAGTTTATTTGCCAGCATTTTTGATATCACTCCTATTTCTTGCCACCCTTCATTGAAGGGAGAGGGGAAGGACAGAAATGGAAGGAAGGATAAGAATCAGGTCCTGTTTAGTAATCAACTTGTAGGGCTCAAAGAAAGATTCAATGGGAGAGATCCTGTTTGTATGCTCTGTAGTAGCTACAGTTTGGTCTGTAACTGAGCTGGGGCAGTTTTAATAAAATTCTAATGTACCCAATCTCTTCTGCGGCCAATAAAATCTGTGCTCCTTTAAGAAGATTATCTCGGCTTCGCCACTCAGATAAAACTTCCTCAGACCAGAGGAGGGATCTTCCTCTTCACTGTGACAGAAGTTTTATGGTTCTACTCTCTTTTCCATCCATATAAATTGCAGTGCTCAAGGGCTCAATAAATCCCAGCAATGTTCCAGTACTAGTCATGCCCTTGTGCTCAAATTATTTTTTGCCTAACTCCCATACATTGTTTTGGTGAGTATGCATATAACCCCTAATCTCCTCCTGCATGCACATGCTCTCCATTGCTAGATATAAAACTGGAAAGAATTTGTTGGTGCTGTAGGAAGTGATGGTGGGGGAATGTGCAAAAGAGGTACCTCAGGACAATGATTAGTATTAATGCAAGCAACACTAAATAAAAATTCAGACTAAGGCAGCTTTGTCTTTGCTTTTTTACCTCCATCACAATGACACCATTTCATTATGAACCTTGATTGTTACTTTCCATGGTTTTAAATGATCAGTCACAAGTGCAGAAACTTAGGGTTGGAATGCCTGTTATTTTAAAGAGGATTACTTATTTTATTTTGCAAACAAAATATTTAATAAATCTAGGAAATATTTTTGGTGCTTGGTAGTATTCTTCTACATGCTTATGAGACAGAAAAATGGAAATCACCCTGTCTTTATTTCTGGGAGAAGACTTCAAAATACATGCCGGAAATGGACAATTTGAGCTTATTTTCTCTACATCAAATATAAGTTGGAAGGGGAATTTGAAACTGGCCACATGGTAGACCTGGTTTGATACCTCCAGCACCCATCATACCTCCACTCCCTTTTATAGGGTAAAAAACCTTGCTTAGGGGAGATTACCTTCTAGATGGATGTGTCTGAGGAATCACTTTAGGGGCAGATCTGCATGCAGAAATTATTTTTTGCCATGTCTGGAAGAGAGCTATGACATAGCATAGTACTCCTGAGCAGCTCCCTCAGCACTGCAGGAGCTGCTGAGTGCCCCTGTGCAGGAAGCTTTGAGAATGTAACAGCTTGGAATGGGATCTTCAGATCTTTCCCTCTTCTTCTCCTTCCTGGCCTGTGAGTGACTCAGTGCCTCAAACCTTAACTTTTTGTTACCATCTTCTTCCTTTTAACTCCTTCATTTTCAACACTTCCCATCTCTACCATCTTCTTACATCTGTTCTGCCTCACAGATCTCTTCCTTGTTTTCCTTCTTTCTCCCTTCCTTTCCCATGCCCTTCCTCCTTTTTATTCTTCCTTTTTTTCTCTTTTGTTTTCTTTCTTTTTCCTCTTCTTCCCCTACACATTGTTGTTAGAAAGGATTCTTGCACCCCCTGGTGCTCTTGCATTTTGTTTGGTAGGAGAGGAGTTTGCTTTCTTTCTCTTCCACTGGTAGATCATTATTCAGAGACAAAATGTGAGAGAGACGGATATCTCAGGTCATCCGCGGCAAACTGGGGGGGGGGGAAGGAATCAGGAGAAGATGGCGATCCTCCATTGCCTGCCAAGGAGCATGAGACTCACAAAGCAACTTCCACAGCAATAACAAGAAGAGCTAGGCTGAGAGAAGGAGGTGGCAGTGGCATCTGGTCGCTCCTGTAAGTTCTTGCAAGTAAAACCCATCTCTGGTTTGGCATGAGAAAGATTCTCTCGTTCGTGTGTGCATGCCGTTTTTTTCCACCATGTTTCTGTGAAATCCATTCATTCGGCTAGGGGAGGAAAGAGGAAGAAAGGGAAAAAAAAAAAAAAGCAAAAAAAAATAGCAAAAAAAAAGTGGTATGTTTTGTTTGAGAGAGAGAGGTCTTGCATGAAGGAGGAGGTGCTGCTAGTGGGAGGAGAAAAGTGGTTAATTAATTTTTGTTGTAACATTAAGGGAGGATATGAAGAGATAAGTGAGATAAGAACAGAGCTTTTTGGAGTGAGAGTGTTTGTGCATGCGCATTATGTCTAGATGATGCTGTGTGTGTGAACTAGGATCAGAGACGGGAGAGCCACAGAGGAGAGAAAAGCTCCGTGCTAGCTAGCACAAGTCAAGCCAATCGGGTGACCTTCTTTCTTTCTGTCTGTCTGTGTTGTGTTGTCCTGTCCCGTCCGTGTCTCCCCCGCAGAGCCGGAAGCTGGTCCCTCACACGGATACTTGTTCCCCGCCCCTTCCCCCCCCCCCCCCCCCCCCCCGACATGGCTCTGGCTCTGTCTCTGTCTTGGATGAGCGTGTGGGGGCAGTGGTTTCTTTGAAGTACATTGTTTTATGAGGACGACAGCGTTCAGCTGGAGAGCAGAAGCCATTACACGCGCTTTTGCTCCCTTTTCGAGAAAGTGAAGGGAAGAAAGGAAGCCTGCTTTTTGTTCAGTCCCCTTAACAAGAAGCTGCCTCTAAGTCAGCCAAGGAAGGAGTTTTCTCCTGCACCTTTCTCCATCACCCGGAGCAGCTTTCTATCTTTCCCTCTCCGTTTCTTTATCTCCCTGTCCTCTATTTGTAAGCTGTTTGCTTTTGTTTCAGTTTAGAGCCCACAATACAAAGCTTCTCTTCCACACACGCATACAGTCTACGGTCTTTTTATGTCTTTTGGCGCACCCCCCTAACGCTGTGGTTTCTACCGTACACACGCATCATCCTGGAGTTTTCTATAGATGTGGTCTGTTAAGATTCCCAGCCTCTCCCCGGCCGCCGCCAAGGGGCAGGGGCGGGGCGGGGGCTTGGCATTCGTTTTCTAATGTTTGGAAACAGAAAGACCCTAAAGTTTTAGTGCTTTCTACTGCTGCTTTTGTGTGTGTACTCTGCGAGTGTCTCGTGAAGCTGCTTGCATGTATAAGAGGAAGTGACTAATTTGGCAGAGAACTGTGATCTGAGTCAGGTAAGCCATGTCATGTTTTCTAGCTTCACCAGAAAATGGAGGAGAGCAAGCGGGATTCCAGTAGACAAAGATGAGATGGGAAGTACTCCTAACATTATAGATCTCTCAATTAAAAAAAAAAAAAATTTATTAAGCTTTGCTGGCAGTGTGTGTGTCCCGTCCCCCCCCCGATTTCTTCATTTTTTTCAGTGTACAAGACTGATGAGCGTTTCTGATTTCATGCTATCAGGAAATGAGAACCGGAGGAAATTGCCTTGGATCATCCTTCACATACAGGAAAAACTTTTATTTTGTTGTTTTTTAACTCTTATACTTTTTTTAATATACTCTTATACATGTTGAGGTCAAATTTCTATTTTTTTTGTTAAAGTTAATAGGATTTAATTGTTTGATCAGTTAGCTAAAGAAATAGTGTGTGTATGCAATACATAGAATATTTGGAGGCAAGTGCCTGAGGCTGCTCAGATTCTTCCAAGAGAACATAGTGAAATCTCGTTCTTTCTATGTGGTGACAATGGCCTGAGTTTTTGCATTTTACCTTTTGATGCTCAAAAGCATTCTCTTTTTCTGGATATGCTTTAATATGGAACATTTTTCTTCACTCACTAGGTTGCATATTTATAATACTGGAAAGCTTTCTGGAAGCTTCTCAGTACCATAAAATGCATAATTCCTTGGGGTGTGTGTGGCAACTTTCCTGGTGCTCTTTTTTGGTGTCTTACACCAAATATGCTTGTTTTAAAAAAAACATAGCAAGGATGTTGCTGAAAGCTTTTATGTTATGGCAGTTAAACAGGCAGTCTTTTTTTTTCAAACCTACTTTTTCATCTGGAATAGTTTAGATCTCACACGTCCTTAATTTTCCCCACCAACATAAATTTACACATCAGTTGCATCGTAGATACAGTTCCTCAAAATTTCAAATTAAATGTTTTAGTGTCTGAGCATCTTAAAGTTAACTCCATGGTGAAAGTATCCAATGGAATGCTTGGAAGAGCTTGAGAGGTAATGTGAAATATAGATGTATGTTTGGTAAAAATGATAGGATGAGAGACCAGCAAATGAATACAAGTAACCATGCTTTCACGCGTGCACCAAGAATAGAAAGATAGTAGTGGTTAGTTATGAACTTCAGAATTCCAGGTGCTGCAAGGTTAAAATTAATGCTTGTTTTATTTTGTCTACCAAGAAATTGTTCTGTATATTAGATAACATACTCTGAAAATATATAGCATTATTAGTTATGTATTTCTTAAGTTCTGGTTGCAGATGTGTCACCCATGCTACTGAGATACTATAGTTATTTCCATATATTTGAAATAAAGTCCCTTGTGAGGTGGGCTGTAGAACATACAATTTCATATATGTTTAATGTTACACTGTGACTGAGTGAAGAGGGGAAAAATTAACAATTTTTTTTCCTGATGTGATGGTGATGGATGTGATTTGCCAATTTTAGTATAGGCCTAAATCAGCACCCATTGACGGAAATGAAAAGTTCTTCACTGAACTGTGTTGGTTTGGGTCAGATTCTAAATGCCCATTATCTGTTATGTATAGAATATTCTTAGATATTTATCTTGTATTGTGAATTGCCTCATATTTTGAGAGATCAGCTATAATGTGCTATAATGTGATGTACAGATGCATTGCACTTGAACATGAAATGTGCTATCCAAGAGCTTTATGGGAGGGCCTATATATTCCTTGCACCTGGTGACAGACACCCTAGAAAATCAAAGTTCATCACAACAGATATAATGTTTGAGTTGTGGTAAATGTGGTTCAAACTACAGTTTGAGGAAAGTTACTTAAAAAAAACCCAGATATTTCTTAAAGTTTGGAACTCCCAGGAACAAGTATAAATACTCTATTCCTTCGATGGGTTTTAGTTTACAAATAAACCCTGTAGGATTACAATAATTTTTGAGATTGTTCTAATTTGCAGTAACACTTTCTCTGCATATTCTGGCAGATAACTTCTCAAGTAAGCAAAATACTGCCTTGTAGTATGAAATTGTGGGGGAAAAGGACTTAAATCTACGAAACTGGTGAACAGCTATGTTATATTCATTAGCTAGCTTTGTGCTATTATGAAACCATCACCAAATGTACAGACAAAAAATATGGGTGTCTAAAGAAAAATCAGGTCATTGAAATATTGAAAAGAATAATTTGAAATATTGTAGAAGGAGGAGATCAGGAACAGTGTACAAAGAATGTTAAGTTGTAAAATGTTTTTGTCTCTTAGTATTTTGTTTTTCTAGATATTGTTTTGTGCATCATAGTAGGAAGTCATATAAACATTTTAATGGAAGATTTTATCAATTAGATTGAAATAGTCCATTTTGTAAACTTGTTCCAGATAAAAACTATTCTGCTAGTGACAGAAATGAACGTTTTGCTTGGCACTTAGTTGTGGGTTAGCCTTAGCTAAGGGCCAAATACCCACCCAGCTGCTCACACTGCAGTGGCAGAGGTAGGGGGGAGAATAGGATGAGAAGGCTTATGGGTCAAGATAAAGACAAGGAGATTGCTTACCAATTACAATCATGGGCAAAACAGAATCAACTTGGGGAAAATTAATTTAACTTATTGCCAATTAAAATAGATTAGTGCAATGAGAAACAAAAAGACAAACATTTCCTATGCCTAGCTTCACTCCTTCATTTCAGATTCCTCTACTCCCTATGAGCAATGTAAGTGGGAGGATGGTCAGTACATAACACTTCCTCTCTGCTGTTACTCCCCTTTCACATCTCCCACAGGCTGCAGTCCTTCAGGAAAAAAAGTCTGCTCCAGTGTGGTTTTTCCATGAGCTGCAGTTCCTTCACAGAGTACCATCTCTTCGGGCATAGATCTTTCACAGGCTGCAGTGAATATCTGCTCTAGTGAATAGCTCCTTCTCACACACAGGTGGTACAAATTCTTTAATCAATGAGGTGGAGAAGGTGGTGTGATGCTGTTGGTAGATGCAGTTAATGTTATAAACAGTTGAATGTCAGCATAGTACTCCTTCAAACCTGTTGATAATAAAATATTCCAGAAAACCTAGGAGAACAAGAAAAGAGATAAAATAGCATGGTTTGTATGCTAGTACTGAAAGAAATAAAAAAGGGGGGGAAGATGAGATGACTGTCATAGTTAATAGTTGAGCCATTTTGTTAGTTGTAGTGGAAGGGCTTTAACAGAAGTTTCTGAGTGAGGGGATTTGATTTATAAGACTAATTCAGTCTTCATTTATGTCCTGAGCTTTGGAAGTATTATTCTGCCTGTTAAGCTTGTGTTTGAGAAACTGGATACATGAGTAAATCAAGAGTCAACTGAGATTATTTTGAGGTTTGTACTGTTTTGTTTTTTTAACTATAGAAGTGGTAGCAAAGACCCCAAGTTTGCTACTTGTGTCTTTAGTTTTATGAAGCTCTTCCATATGTCACAGTACAAACTCAACTTTGAAGGGGTTTGAAAGAGGGGTTTTGAGGTGGAAAAAGTAGAATCTTTGTTTCCAGTTTAATCTATTTTAGACACTTTTTTTTCTGCATTGTCTTTAGCAAGAATGTGTCTAATTATTGCAGTATCCTTTAAAATATTCTTGCCTAATTGCTTATTGAAGAAACTTTTCTTTAAGAAATTTTTGGAAAAAATAAATAAATAATATTCAAATACATAATAGGTTAGCAACTTATAACAAATAATTTCTTCCTTCAACAGCAGCAAGTATATGTTTTTTTCTATAACTTATTGAATAAATAGATGAAAATACTAAGGGAAGGCTGTATGTGTCTGTAGATTCAGGTCAAGAGTGAGTGTAGTTTGACATGCAGGGTAGTGTATGTACCTTTTAATTACTTGAGAGGTAGTTGTTCCATTGAAGATTTTAATGTCAAGCTGGGAAAGGAATAATTAATGACAGGCTCACTGCAGTCTGGATGCCATTTCTTGTTAATTCCATATTTTCTGTCTCAGACTAGGCAGAAATTCTAGAGTGACTGGTAAAATTGTTTAACTCACTTGGTGGTTGACAGACAGTTTCTTCCTTCTTTATTTGAACAAAGTGAATTTGACCGCAACAAATTTGGATTTTTTTGATAATGAGATGGCCTACGTGGCACGAGGACTACAGGTTTTGGATGGGAGCCACCTTTCTCAGAGGGGGAGGAGGGTCTTTGCCCAGGAGCTTGCAGGGCTTGTAGATAGGGCTTTAAACTAGAGGTTAAGGGGGAGGGGGATAACATCAGGCTAGCCTGTGACAAGCGGTGGGAGGACAGGTGTCAGGGAGGATACTTCTCCAAAACACCTTATAGGTGATATAGGCTTTAATAGGAAGGTGATAGGACTGGCAGCTCAGCTGAAGTGCCTCTATACAAACACACTAAGCTTGGGTAACAAGCAGGAGGAGCTGGAAGCTACCGTGCTACTAGAAATCTATGATCTAGTTGCCATCACAGAAACATGATGGGACGAATCCCATGACTGGAATGTGGCTATTGATGGCTACAGGCTGTTCAGAAGGGACAGACTGGGAAGGAGGGATGGAGGTGTTGCCCTCTATCTCAGGAAAGGGATAGAATGTGAAGAGCTGTCATTGAAGAGTAGCCACGAACAGGTTGAAAGCTTGTGGGTCAGAATTAAAGATGGAAGAGCCAATGGGAACCTTGTGGTTGGTGTATACTACAGGCCACCCGATCAAGGAGAGACAATCGATGAAGTCTTCTTCTTACAGCTACAGGAGGCTTCACGCTTGCAAGCTCTCATCCTACTTGGGGACTTCAACCACCCCGACATATGCTGGAAAAGGAGCATGGCAAGCTGTAGGCAATCCAGGAGACTCCTGGAGTGCATTGAAGATAACTTCTTAGTCCAGCTGATAGAGAACCCCACCCTAGGGGATGCAATGCTGGACCCAATGGTCACCAATACAAGTGAACCCATCAGTGACATTAGGATTGGAGGCAGCCTGGGCTGCAGTGATCACGGACTGGTGGAGTTCAAGGCCCACAGGGATATGGTACAGGCGAGGAGTATAGTCAGGCCTCTAAATTTCAGGAAAGCAGACTTCCATCTCTTCAAGGAGTTACTTGGTAGGACCCCCTGGGACATGGTCCTCCAAGACAAGGGAGTGGAACAGAGCTGGCAAATATTTAAGGATGTTTTCCATAAAGCGCAAGAGCGCTTGCTCCCCAGATGCAGGAAATCTTGAGATCTCAAGATGCGTCAATAATAAGAAGAAGCTCTATGTGCTCTGGAGGAAAGGACAGGCATCTTGGGTGGACTACAGGGACGAAGTGAGATCGTGCAGGGAAAAAATCAGGAGGGCCAAGGCCCAACTAGAAATAAAACTCGCTAAGTCTGTGAAAGACAACAAAAAGTCTTTCTACAAGTACATTAACAGGAAAAGGAGGACGAGGGAGAATATCCAGTCTCTATTGGATGCAGAAGGAATAACAGTGACAGGGGATAAGGACAAGGCTGAGGTACTTAATGCCTTCTTCGCCTCAGTCTTTAATAGCAAAGAAAGTTGTTCCTTCTGTTTACAAATCCAAGAGTTAGAGGGGCAGATTGAGGCTCCCATGATACAAGAGGAGGCGGTTAGAGACTTGCTTGCCCAGCTAGACACCCACAAGTCTATGGGGCCGGATGGGATCCACCCAAGAGTATTGAAGGAGCTGGCGGATGTCCTTTCCAAACCCCTATCCATCATCTTCCAGAGGTCCTGGCTGACTGGGGAAGTTCCACTAGACTGGAGGCTGGCTGATGTTGTGCCCATCTACAAGAAGGGTTGCAGAGAGGATCCGGGGAACTACAGGCCTGTCAGTCTCACCTCAGTGCTGGGGAAAGTCATGGAACAGGTAATCTTGAGTGCTATCATGAAGCACATGCAAGAGAACCGGGTGATCAGGCCCAGTCAACATGGGTTTACAAAAGGCAGATCTTGCCAAACTAACCTGATCACCTTCTATGACAAAATCACTCGACTACTGGATGGGGGAAAGGCTGTGGATGTAGTCTTCTTGGACTTCAGTAAAGCCTTTGACACAGTTTCTCACAGCATTCTGCTTCAGAAACTGTCAGCCTCTGGCCTGGACAGGCGCACACTCTCCTGGGTTGAAAACTGGTTGGATGGCCGGGCCCAGAGAGTGGTTGTCAATGGAGTTAACTCCAGCTGGAGGCCAGTCACAAGTGGAGTTCCTCAGGGCTCAGTACTGGGTCCAGCTCTGTTCAATGTCTTTATCAATGACCTGGATGAGGGCATTGAGTGCACCCTCAGCAAGTTTGCAGATGACACTAAGCTGGGAGGAAGTGTCGATCTGCTGGAGGGTAGGGAGGCTCTGCAAAGGGATCTGAACAGGCTGGACTGCTGGGCCGAGACCAATGGGATGAGGTTTAACAAGGCCAAGTGCCGGGTCCTGCACTTGGGGCACAACAACCCTATGCAGCGCTACAGACTGGGGAAGGAATGGCTGGAGAGCTGCACGGAAGAGAAGGACCTGGGGGTGCTGGTTGACAGCCGACTGAACATGAGCCAGCAGTGTGCCCAGGTGGCCAAGAAGGCCAACGGCATCTTGGCTTGTATCAGAAATGGGGTCACCAGCAGGTCCAGGGAGGTTATTCTCCCTCTGTACTCAGCACTGGTGAGACCGCACCTTGAATACTGTGTTCATTTCTGGACCCCTCACCACAAGAAGGATGTTGAGGCTCTGGAGCGTGTCCAGAGAAGAGCAACAAAGCTGGTGAGGGGGGCTGGAGAACAAGTCTTACGAGGAGCGGCTGAGAGAGCTGGGGTTGTTTAGCCTGGAGAAGAGGAGGCTGAGGGGAGACCTTATTCCTCTCTCCAACTACCTGAAAGGAGGTTGTGGAGAGGAGGGAGCTAACCTCTTCTCCCAAGTGACAGGGGACAGGACAAGAGGGAATGGCCTGAAGCTCCGTCAGGGGAGGTTCAGGTTGGATATCAGAAAAAAATTCTTCACAGTAAGAGTCATTGGGTACTGGAACAGGCTGCCCAGGGAGGTGGTCGAGTTGCCTTCCCTGGAGGTGTTTAAGGAACGGGTGGATGAAGTGCTTAGGGACATGGTTTAGGGAGTGTTAGGAATGGTTGGACTCGATGATCCAATGGATGCTTTCCAACCTTGTGATTCTGTGATTCTGTGAAATCGGGCAGGAAAGGGAAGAGACCAGCGTGGCTGAGTTGAGACTTGCTGGTTAAACTAAAGAAGAAGAGAGAACTGCACAGGCAGTGCAAGCAGGAACAGGGAAGCTGGGAAGTGTATAGGGACGCTGCCCGGTTGTGTAGGGATGAGGTCAGGAAGGCCAAGGCACAGCTGGAGCTGAACTTGGCAAGGGAAGTGAAAACCAACAAGAAGGGCTTCTACAGGTATGTCAGTCAGAAGAGATCAAAGAAGATCAAAGAGAATGTACCCTCAGTGATGGTTGGGAATGGTGACCTCGTATCAACAGACGAGGAGAAGGCTGAGGTACTTAACAACTTTTTTGCCTCAGTCTTCACTGATAACCGCTCTCCTCACCCCTCCTATGTGAAAAACTGGAGAGGGACTGTTCACAAAGGCTTGTAGTGATATGACTAGGGGCAATGGGTATAAACTGGAGAGGGGCAGATTTAAGCTAGACATTAGGAAGAATTTCTTCATGATGAGAGTGATGAGGCAATGGCCCAGGTTTCCCAGGGAAGCTGTGGATGCCCCATCCCTGGAGGTGTTCAAGGCCAGGTTGGATGGGGCTCTGGGCAGTCTGATCTAGTGGGACGTGTCCCTGCCTATTGCAGAGGGGTTGGAACTAGATGATCTTTAAGGTCCCTTCCAACCCGAACTATGATTCTAGTCCATGCTAGACTTGTGAGACTGCTTAGAGTGATGATCTTGTGGTCTATGCTCTAAATCAGATATTAATGCTTCTCTATCATTTCCAAAGATGACTTGTGTTGGGTAGATTGCTTCTGTCCAGAATTTAAAGTGACCTCTGAATATTTATTTATTTAAACTTATTTTTGAATTCTTCAGATCCTTTCGGATTCAGCTGTAATTGTGGGCACGTGACTCTCTTCATAATTGGGTTTTAATGGTCTCTGACCAACCACCTAAGAGACTAAAGTAGTAGTGGTCACCTCTGGAAATCTTGCTCTTGTTTTTTTGCGTTCCTTTAACCCTGTACTCCCCAGCAGTTAAATTGGCATAATATAGGGTTTCAGAGTAATATTGGCAATTAAGGCCATGATGCTGGATTCTACTGCTTTGTGTGTTGAAATAGAAAAGGAGAGGGGAAAAAACCAACCCCACAACCCTTCAGAGTGTGGTTCTGGTTAGTGAGAGTGGGAGCTCTGGCCTGTTGTTTGCAGAGTACATGGAGATCTGGGAACAGAAAACTGTCACTTTTTCACTGTGTCATTTTGGTCATTCTGACTGATTATCAGTTCTTAGATATGTTGCTGACTATGCTGTGTATGGAAGAGGAGACATTGTATACAGTATCTACATAGTTTAGTTAGTAATGTAGTAAAGTCTAGGAGGGAAATTACCATAAAGAGTGTCTCACCCTACTGGGATCTATTTTTGTGTGTGTTGTATGATGAGCAATAGTTGGAAAATAAATAAATGGCAATATAAATAAATAAAAGATAGTTTGTCTTGCCTAGGTTAATTAGAAACTTCTATCTTGCATTCTATTTTTTCCTTGCTTTTTTACGTTTGTGTGCCTTTGGCTATAGGGTATATAACTTAAAGTGCTGATGTGCTCTGAAATCCATTCTTCTATTATATATATTTAAAGAAATTGACAAGTGTAAAAATGTTAACAAATGACTGATAGAAAATTGAGAGTAGCCAGACAGCTCTCAGTCTGGTTAATTAGCTCTCAACTACTGAATTGTTACTATTCTCTCATACTGTTGCAAAAGCCAGAACTCGCAACAGTGCAAGGGAGTCATTGGGAAATATTTTTGTATAAGTTTAATTTTCAATATTTCTGCCAATTATGTTGTTTTTTGCTTTTTCATAATCTATCTAATTGTGCTTAATTACATCTCTAACAACTAGAGAGAAACATACCAAAGGTCAAACTATGATCATCTGAAATTGGCCTAACTACTAGAGTGATGTCAGCTTAGTAGGCCAGCACAATGGAGGAAACTGGACAGTAGTAGTGCTCTTGATACTGAAAATGCCGGCAAATAAAACTCTCTAAGACTCATTTTGGAGTTTTAGAAGGCAAACATCCTTTATCAGGCCTGGGCAACGTGTGGGAGTGATCTTCATCAATTATGTGCAACGAGACAAAGTCTAGTTACAGAATATATTTCCCACTTACGTGCATATGTATGAATTTTCCCAGAAATCATAGAATCATAGAATAGTTTGGGTTGGAAGGGACCTTAAAGATCATCTAGTTCCAATCCCCCTGCCATGGGCAGGGACATCCCACTAAATCAGGCTGCCCAAGGCCCCATCCAGCCTGGCCTTGAACATCTCCAGGGATGGGGCATCCACAACTTCCCTTGGCAACCTGCTCCAGTGTCTCACCACTGTCATGGAAATCTTATGCATATTCTATTCCTTTCCAAGGTCTAATTTTAATGTTATGAAACTTTGCAGCAGTCAAAACTCTTGCTAATTTGAACCTGGCTCCAGCTCTCTGCTTGGCCTTAGCTTTAAGATAGATGAAAACTCCAAATAGAGGTGATTACAGAAGAGACATCTGATCAGCACAGAGCATACTGAACACAAGATGTTATTGTCTTCAAGGAACAAACAGTGTTTGGAATACACCATTGTAAAGAAAACATGCTGTCAGAGAGACATTCTGTGTAACTTTCAAAAAACCACAACTGCTTAGATGAAACTTAACCATACTTTAGCTTAAATCAAAATATTCCACTTTAAAATATTTCACGTATTGTATCACTCTAATGCTTGCTTGAACATGTTTGAGATCCCAGCTCTGCAGAGATTGGGAGCTTTAGGATGAGGAAACCTCATTTAACAAATGCATGCTTGCAACAAAGTGAACATTGAATCCAGCACTGCTTGGAAACACCGCAGTGTAGCGGTAGCCATGAGGAACAGATTTTTATGATTTTTTTATTATCATTACATTTTATATGAATTAGCTTCCTATTTTCTTTGGAAAGCGGTGAAACTGCAACTTTTACAGGACTTTCGTATTTCTTGTCCTGTGGGCAAGTGCATATGTTTTATTAAATTCTTACTGCCACTGTTAGGGTCATAAACAAAGACTTTTTATTAGGTCAGATCTCTGCTACCGTTGTATACTTGTTTTACCACAGTACATTTGGCAGATAATAAAGATGGAGACCTGAAGCCCTTATCATGCAAAAACTTATTTCTGTGAATAGTCCCTGCGATTTAAGTTTGAGTTTTACTGCAATTAATCATGTCAGTAAACATTCAGAGGATCAGGATCAGATTCTTAGCTACAAAGGTTGATTATCTTCAAGTTTTCAGTGAGGCATTTGGAAATAATTGTGTATATGAGATGGTCTTGGTTTTTAACTACCACTTCATGTAAGTGAGGTGCTAGTTTGTGGTTGTGAGGACATGGTTGTAGTTCATTTGTAAGAGACAATAGGTGCTAATGCAGTAGATAATTCTTTCATATCCAAATCTGTTGCTCTTCTAATCTGGAGAAATATATGTTCAGTCTTGTGGAAGTCCCAAGCTTCAGATGAAGTTTTGTTGTAGAACCTTTTGGCTTTACATAGAGATAGTTTGCTCAAAAACTGTAATCGTTTAAGAGCATTACACTGCATCTGTGAAACGAAGAATAGTATGAAATTCTGCAAGTGATACTGCATAGACTATCATTATGTAGCTACTAAGAAACCTTATAAATGTGTTGTGGTTGCTTCTGCTTTCTTAGCAGGAACGTTCTATTATTTAGAATTTTATTTGATTAAACCTAAATAACCATATGAGCTGGAGTGTCTAAATCTGCAGAGGAAGAGTTCATAAATAAACTTCCCAGGTGTTCTGTGACCTCTTTAAGTTTTAAAAATCCAGTGATTGGTCTTTTGTCAGATTGGTGGGAGATGGTGGTGGCAGATAGTTTCTCCCGAGTTCAAGGATATCTTCCTATACTTGAAGCTTGGGAAGCTCTAATATACTAGAACTTACTCTGCTACAGGCATGCCAGAGCTGGGTTTCATTTGCTTTCTTTGAATAAATAAAACAATGACTTCAAAATCTGTGGGATTTTAAATAAAAGTATTGCCCAAAAAGAATGATATAAAAAGATAAGAGTCTATATCCATCTTTGAGGGCATCAGAAGACCAATGTTAATGCTGTTGCACGTTCAACTTCAAGAATTGATTATAGTCTCATGGCTTGATAATGACTGACTTCAAGTTTGAAAAGCATGGTACTGATTTGTACCAGAGGCCTTCTAATGTGGATGGCCTTGTAGCTTTAAAAAAAATAATTTGAAACTGTTAGCTTCAACCTTACTGAAGGACACATTCTGAAGAGTTCACTCCTTAAGCAAGCTTCTGAAGCTTGTACTCTGCAGAGCAAATTCCTGTTATTTGGTTAACAGTTGACCTAGTTCTATTGCCATATGCTTCCTGGAAAGCACTCCAATATAAAATATGTGTTAAAACAAGACTGAGATCATAGCGGGAAAGTCAAAGCCTTTATGAAACAGAAACCATATAATGGTATTGCATTTTGGAGGTTTTTTTAACTAAAAATGTTAATATCTTTGTGGAACTACTTACTGATTATAGTTGCAAACCCAGGAGTATTTTTTTTTAGATCCATATATTTATTTTTTTTCACAGGTGCCTTGTAAAAACAGGTTTGTATCTGTAATTCTGTATGCTGCGTATAAAGCTAAAGTTATTGAAATTGGAGTGAAGTTATAGCTGTGGGCAAAGATTAGATGAGATCTTATCTAAGCTTAGTTAAAAGCAAGAGCCAAAAGTTGAAAGCTAAAATTGCGAATTGTGGATTCAGACTTTTACCTGACATCAGATACAGTGGAGCACACACATTTAAGGTTAAATAAAAATACAGTAAATTTGGAGGTCAAATGTAGTCTCCAACCTGAGTAACTTTGTGGCAGACTGAAGTTCTGAAGAACCTCTGGGCTGTTTGTTGTTCCCTCTCTTACAGTAAGCAAGAAAGAAGGGAAAAGTAAAGCTATTCTTTGTAACCTTTTGAGAGCTCATAGCAGTATCAGTAGATGTGTTGATTTAGCACTCTGCTGTCAGTGTGGGGAAAAAGAACTGTTTACCATGCTTATTGCTTTGAATATTCATATAACCTGGCAGTGGCTAACCTATTTCTTCACTTGCAGATAGTTCACAAGCACTCTGTGTGCAATTTCTAGGCAAAGGTATATTATCTGACAGAGGTGCCAGTGTGGGGGCTGCTGGGCCAGCCAAATTCCTACCTGTGGGAAGAAGTGTGAGCTGGCAGTATCTTTAAAGGCTGCTGTTGCTGATCAGTGTGTGGGTAGCATGTCAGAGAAATGGTGAGACCTCTTGTAAGTTATTTGCTCCTAATTGGGACTTTTTCCTAGAGCTTCTTTGACTCAGTGATACCCTTCATGTGGATCTTGTGACGCTGGGGTACATGAAAATTTTGGTCAATAGGGCCAGGATACAATTCATGGCTGAGCGTGGTGCAGTTTTGCCCTTCTGTCCTTCCCTGATTCTTATTACTGAATGGCATTTTTACAATTTATAGTGATACCAAAAATGCTGGCAAATAAAACTCTCTAAGACTTGTTCTGCTGTTTTAGAAAACAAGCATCCTTTATTAGGCCTGGGCAACATGCAGGAGTGATCTCCATTGATCATGTGCAGCGAGACAAAAGCTGGTTACAGAATATATTTCCCACTTACATGCATATGTATAGATTTTCCCAGAAATCTTATGTATATTCTATTACTTTCCAAGGTCTAATTTTAATGTTATGAAACTTTGCAGCAGTCAAAACTCTTGCTAATTTGGACCTGGCTCCAGCTCTCTGCTTGGCCTTAGCTTTAAGATAGATGAAAACTCCAAATAGAGGTGATTACAGAAGAAGAGACATCTGTTCAGCAGAGCATACTGAACACAAGATGTTATTGTCTTCAAGGAACAAACAGTGTTTGGAATACACCATTGTAAAGAAAACATGCTGTCAGAGAGACATTCTGTGTAACTTTCAAAAAACCACAAATGCTTAGACGGAACTTAAGGAGCTCTTCATTCCATTTATATCTTTAATGGATAGAAAATGTGGATCAAACCATTCTTTGGCTTGCTTAAGAAATGACTTCACTTTATTTCTTATGTCCTGACTTCTTTGTAAATCAGTGATACTGATTTATAGATATAGGTATGTAGATATCATTAAGAATGACCTGAATGGATAAATGGAATAATGTAGATATGTTCAACAGAAGGAGATATTATCATCTAACTTACCTATCTGTATAGATATGTGTTCTTCCTGAGATTCTGAATTCATTTGTGAAGTCAGCACTTTCTTAAACAGAGGGTAAAAATGTTGTGATTCAGGGGAATGCAGTGGTATGAAGTCTGAAAAATCATGATTCAGAGTAAGAGCCTTCAGCAAGTTCAGTCTCCTTAGCTTTTCAGAGAAGTGATATTTAGCTAATGTAGTTACTTTGCCAGTGTGTGCCTGATACAATAGGAATCTGTACTAAGCTATAACAAGATGCAGTAGGCGGAATGTAGTACTAGAAAATGGTTGCTATATAAATACCACTTATTTAATAGTGGAAGAAAAGTATGCACCACTAGAATAACTTATGGACTCAGAAAAGTAAGGCATCAAGCCTGAGATGAGCCTAGGCTCTCACTAGATGCGATAGTGGGAGACAGACACTTCTAGAAGGTCATTTATCCCACCCTAATCTAGATGCCTGTATTAGATGGAGTTAACTTTTCCCTTAGCAGCTCTCATAGCTCTGTGCTTTGTATTGGTAGCTAGAAAGGTGTTGATATCACAATGGTGTTTTATCTTCTGCTGAGTAGTGCTCCCACAGTGTGGTAGGTTTGACCTTGGCTGCCCACCAGGTGCCCGCCAAGATGGTCTATGAATCCCTCTCCTCAACTGGACCGGGGAAGAAAATATGATGAAAGGCTCATGGGTCCAAATAAAGACAGGGAGTTCACTCAGCAGTTACAGTTATGGGCAAAACATACTCGATTTGGGGAAAGTAATTTATTGCCAATTAAGAACAGAGCAGAATAATGAGAAATAAGAACACATCTAAAACCACCTTCCCCCCACCCCTCCCTTCTTCACAGGCTCAAATTCTCTTCTGGCTCTTCTACCTCCTCACCCTGAGCAGCACAGGGTGATGGGGAATGGGGATTGTGGTTAGTTCATCTCACGTTTTCTCAGCTGCTCCTTCCTCCTCACACTCTTCTCCTACTCCAGTGTGGGGTCCCTCCCACAGGAGATAGTCCTCCACGAACTTCTCCATCGTGAGTCCTTCCCAAGTGCTGCAGTTCTTTGCAAACTGCTCCAGTGTGGGTCCCCCATGAGGTCATAAGTAAGTCCTGCCAGAAAACCTGCTCCAGTGTGGGCTTCTCTCCCTGTGGGGCCACAGATCCTGCCAGGAGCCTGCTCCAGCGTGGACTCTCCACAGGGTCACAGACTCTGGGGCATATCTACCTCCTCCAGTGTGGAGTACTCAATGAGCTGCAGGGAGACAACCTGCCTCACCATGATTTTCACCATGGGCTGGCTGTAGGGGCATTTCTGCTCCAGTGCTTGGAGCACCTCCTTCCCCTCCATCTTCACTGACCTTGGAGTCTGCAGCATTGTTTCTCTCGCATAGTCTCACTCTTCTATCCCAGCTGTAATTTTGCAGCAGTTTTTACAGAATCACGAAATTGTTTAGGTTGGAAAAGACCTTAAAAATCAAGTCCAACCACAAACCTAACAATACTAACTCTACCACTAAACCATGTCCCTAAGCACCACATCTACATGTCTCTTAAATATCTCCAGGGACAGTGACTCTACCACTTCCCTGGGCAGCCTGTTCCAGTGATTGACAACACTTTTGGTGAAATAATATTTCCTAATATCCCATCTAAACCTCCCCTGGAGGAACTTGAGGCCATTTCCTCTCATCCTATACCTTGTTATTCAGGAGAAGAGCCCAAGCCCTGCCTTGTTACAGCTTCCTTTCTAGGGAGCTGCAGAGACAGTGAGGTTTCCTGTCAGCCTCCTCTTCTCCAGACTAAATAGCTCCAGGTCCCTTGACTGTTTCTCATAACACTTGTATTTCAGACCTTCATCAGCTTCACTGCCCTTCTCTGGAGGCGCTCCAGCACCTCAATGTCTTTTTTGTACTGAAAGGCCCAAAACTGAACATAGGATTCATAGAATTGAAGAATGGTTTGGGTTAGAAGGGATCTTTATATTTCATCTAGTCCACCCAACCCTGCAGGAGCAGGGACATCTTTAACTAGATCAGGTTGCTCAGAGCCCCATCCAACCAGACATCGAATGTTTCCAGGGATGGAGCCTCCACTACCTCCCTGGGCAACCTGTTCCTGTGTTTCACCAAATCTCATCATAAAAAATTTTTTCTTTATATCCAGTTTAAATATACCCTCACTTTAGTTTAAAACCATTACTCCTCATCCTATCACTACGCTCCCTGTTAAAAAGCCCCTCCCAATCTTTCCTACAGGCCCCCTTTAAAGTACTGGAAGGCTGCTCCAAGATCTCCCCGCAGCCTTCTCTTCTCTAGGCTGAACAACCCCAACTCTCTCAGTCTGTCCCTGTATAGGAGGTGCTCCAGCCCTCTGATCATTTTCATGGCCTTCCTCTGGACCTGCTACAACAGCTTCATGTCCTTCCTGTGCTGAGGGCCCCAGAGCTGGACACAGTATTCCAGGTGAGGTCTCACCAGAGCTGAATAGAGGGGGAGAACCATCTCCCTTGACCTCATGGCCACGCTGCTTTTGATGCAGCCCAGGGTACAGTTGGCCTTCTGGGCTGCGAGTGCACATTGTTGGCTCATGTACAGCTTTTTGTCCATCAGTACCCCCAAGTCCTTCTCCTCAGGGCTGCTCTTAATCACATCATCCCCCAGCCTTTGTAGAAACTGGATTGCCTCAACCCAAGTGTAGAACCTTGCACTTGGCCTTGATGAACCTCATGAGTTTCACGTGGGCCCACTTCTCCAGCTTGTCCAAGTCCCTCAGGATGATATCCTGGACAGCCTGTCAGCTGCACCTCTCAGCTTCGTGTCATCTGCAAACTTGTTGAGGATGCACTTGATCTCACTGTCTATATCATTGATGAAAATATTAAAGAGCACTGGTCCCAGTATGGACCCCTGAGTGACAGGTGCAAGGTCCTGCACCATGGTCAGGGCAATCAGCAGTATTAGTTCAGACTGGGGGATGAATGGATTGAGAGCAGCTCTGCAGAGAAGGACTTGAGGTTACTGGTGGATGAAAAATTGGACATAGAATCACATAGAATCACAGAATTGCTTGGTTAAAAAAGACCTTTGAGATTGAGTCCAACCATACCTGTCCACTACTAAACCATATCCCTGAGCACCTCATCTACCCATTTTCTAAATACCTCCAGGGATGGTGACTCAACCACCTCCCTGGGCAGCCTGTTCCAGTGCCTGATGACCCTTTCTGTGAAAGACTTTTTCCTGATATCCAGTCTGAACCTCCCCTAGCGCAGCTAGAGGTCATTCCCCCTTGTCCTATCACCTGTCACTTGGGAGAGAGGCCAGCACCCACCTCTCTACAACTTCCTTTCAGGTAGTTGTAGACAGTGATAAAGTCTCCCCTCAGCCTCCTTTTCTCAAGGCTGAAAAACCCCAGTTCCTTCAGCTGCCTCTCATAAGGCTTGTTCTCGAGCCCCTTCACCAGTTTCATTGCTCTTCTCTGGACATGCTCCAGCACCTCAATGTCCTTCTTGTAGTGAAGGCCCCCAAACACAGTATTTGAGGTGCGGCCTCACCAATGCCGAGTCCAGGGGCACAATCACTTCCCTGGTCCTGTTGGCCACACTGTTTCTGACACAAGCCACGATACCATTGGCCTTCTTGCCCCCCTGGGCACACTGCTGGCTCATGTTCAGTCAGCTGTCAATCAACACCTCCCAGGTCCTTCTCTGCCAGGCAGCTTTCCAGCCACTCTTCCCGAAGTCTGTAGTGCTGCATGTGGTTGTCGTGTCCCAAGTGCAGGACCTGGCACTTGGCCTTGTTGAATCTCATACCGTTGTTCGCGGCCCATGGATCCAGCCTGTTCAGATCCCTCTGTAGAGCCTCCCTACCCTCAAGCAGATCAACACGTCCTCCCAGCTTAGTGTCATCTGCAAACTTGCTATGGGTGCATTCAATGCCTTCATCCAGGTCATTGATAAAGATATTGACCAGGACTGGACCCAGCACTGAGCCCTGGGGGACACCACTTGTGACTGGCCTCCAGCTGGAGTTAACTCCATTTACCACAATTCTTTGGGCCTGGCCATCCAACCAGTTTTCCACCCAGGAGAGGGTGCGCCTGTCTAGGCCAGAGGCAGACAGAACAAATTAAACATATAAGGGCCAGGTTTGAAGTTGGTGATGACTTGAGGGCGCTAAGATCATTAATGAACCTTTTTGTAAATTACAAGAAGGCACTTGTTTAGTTCATAGAGTTAAGTAGAAAGTAAGAACAGTATATTATGAAATGGAGGGGGAGGATATTTCTCTCTTGATAAACTAGTCTTGATCTTCACCCTCCTTGTGACAAAAAAAAAGATAATTTTCCTCATATGTAGCTTGATTATTTATACATATTACCAGGAATAAAGTTTTTGAGAAACTGCCATTAATTTTCTCTTACCCAACTTTTACCCATATTTTGAGGATGAAACCAATGTAGTCCTGCTACTCTTAAAATGAAAGTAAATCTAAGGCTGTAGAAAGCCATTTCTTAATTTTAAATTTATTTTTGCCTTACTACTTTGTTTCAAATGCTTGAAATTCTGAAGTACTTATAATTACAGGAAAAATAAGATGTTATGCAATTAATTTGTAAAAAGGGGAAAATAGCCACAATGTATTTCTATTGTCTGCATGTGGGGACTGTAGCATTTTTAAAAACACAATTGTTTATAACTTCTTTCCCCCTAGTTATGGGTCTCATTTACATGAAGAAAATCTTAATTGTCTTTTTTTTCCATTTCCTGTTTGGTTTTTCTCGGGGAGAAAAGGAGGAAAATGAATCTTGGTGATGAACCCTCAAAGAGCTTATTTAAAGGGAGAAATAATTAACTGGAACAAAGAACACCGTTAGAAGCTTTAACATCTTGCCACATTTGATATAACTCAGCTTTAATAATAGATCTCTCCTTAATTTGAATGCTGGAATAAGGGTGTTGTGGTTTGAGCTAAATTAGAGTCAGTTTTGTGACTAACTCAGTTGCTGTAAGTAACTTCATTCTCTGAAAACTAACTACATGTTTTTGAGAGTGATATGCAAAAAGGCCAGTGCTTATACTTATCCCTATATCAAGGCCATCCTCATGCTGGCAGAAAAGGGCTGCACCTGCCAGGAGGGGCAAATAAGGCACATGACCCTAAACTGACCAACAGAGTATTCCATCCCATATATGTCATACTCGATATAAAATTGAGAGATCACAAGGGTTTTGCCCTCTTCTGCGATGGCCGGCATCCAGTGAGGATCTCATATGTCTGTTTCCTCCTGATCCTGGATCCGTGCGTTCTTGAATCTGGTTCCTGAGCTCAGTTCCCTCCTAGCCGTGGACCCATTTCCTCGTGTCTGCTCTACACTATTTGTGGTGATGTACAGTCATTGAGGGGTGGGGGCACATTCTCATATATGTGTATATATTTTATTACATTCCAACCTAGTGATTCTATGATTCTATGATTATTGTTATTATTATTATTATTATTATTATTTCATTAAAGCTGTAGTTTTAGTTTCCAACCCGCAAGCTTTTTCCTCTCCTTTCCCTTTCTCCTTTCCCTATGAATGGTGGGGGGAGGATTTGAGAGTCCAACTACACGGTTTTTAGCTGCTGAAATTTAGCCGGGCCGGGGCTGAACTGTGATAATGGGAAAGGGCAGCAGCCACAAGTTTAGTATGTTAACTATTTGAGAGAGGAGATGCAAGATGAACAGAAGGTTGATTTGTTTCCTGCATTAAAAAAAAACAATGCTTCTTTTATAGACAGGACTTTTTCTTGAAGTGCACTGTGGATCTTCCATTTAGTTTCTGCTAGATATGAATATCTGTATATTGCATAAATGATGATGGTTGAGCCAATATGCTTGCCTTATTTTAGATATTTTATATCTAGGCTTGTTAAAACCTATAGAAAATAGTGTTTCTTGAAAGGAGCAAGTGAATGGAGACAGAAGTTGAGGGGGAGGAGAAAGAAGCAATGTTTTTATTTCTTCCCAATGTATTGTACTTAAGTATCTGCATGAGGTCTGACACACACCACACATCACACGCCCTCTGCCCGAGACTAACCCTATAGCTCAGGAACCCAGAATGGGAGGGAAGAGACAAAGAGATGGTTATAGAACATATTATAATCTGTCATAGTGAGACAAGGCTCAGCTCAATTGCTTTACTCGATATGGGTGGACATGTTCAAACAGAGATGTTTTCTTACCCTCACTTGGAAAATGTCAGTGTGCAAGAGTGAGCAGCGAGTTAGCACCAAGTTTCTTGTGAAACTAAAGAAATCTGTGACAGAAGCTTTTCAATTATTGACTGAGGCTTACGGTGAAGAGATCCCAGAGCTCAGGCCAGTGCTCAAAGAAAACAATTTTTTTTGTCGGTAGAAGATGCGAAAGCAAAAATTATGGAGATCCTCAACAGCCTTTCAGAAAATGATCTACAGAATTGCTTTGAACATTGGCAGCATTGTATGCAGCTGAGTGTCAACTCAGAAGGGAACTATTGTAAAGGTGATCATAGTTGATTTTCTTAATTTGTTAAATAAAGAGTTACAGGCAGTCTCATTTTTTTTGTGTGTTGGACCTTGTATATATGAAACTAAAATTTGGGACAAAGTATTTTGGACAACATGTAAATGTTAATGTCAAAGTGCTGTTCCTTCCATTCAGGGAGGGATGTCATTGTTCACCAAAGCTGTGACCAGCAGATTACTATCACTGTCCCAAATGGAAAGAGGCCTTGCACTTACAAAGAGGGAGAGGATCTTTTGTGAGTGTGGAGGTTTTTTTGCAATCTAGTGATAATCACTAACAGATAACTGTTAAAGGCGATTTGCCAAATACTGCAGAACTGTATATTCTCATACCTGGTTTGTGCCTTTTTGGTTGTTTTTTTTTTTTGTTGTTGTTGTTGGAGATGGTGGGGGGGACATATTGCAGTGAGCACAGTAATGTAGATTAAACACTGGAGTGTCTGTGTGCTTGCTGTCCAGAAATAGACTTGCCAGAAGTTTATTATCACAGGCTTTAAGGCAAAGCATTCTTTTATACAGTGTCCTCTCTTTGTGCTCTAGTGTTTTTGAGTTTTATATTGGGCACAAATGGCTGGGTTTTGGTGAAAGGGGCTGCAGTGTGAGAGGAGGCCATTAACAGCAAGTTCCAGCCAGTTTTGAAACAAATGTAAAGAACCCATTGCAAGCCAAACTTTCAAAGAATCAGAGGAGCATAAAGGTGCCTCTGCTCAATCATATTTAAGAAAAGATGGTTGCCAATAGGGGTAGGAGGCATGCTCTTGGAAGGAGGTGCTCCACACATGGGAGCAGTGGCACCTTTAAAAGGGACTGCAGCCCATGGTGGAACCCATACTGCAACAGAGCAGTAATAAGTAAGGAACAATGGAGGAAGATGAGTAAGAAACAAAGAGGGGAAGAAGGAAACCATTATGTGTAAGAAACAAAGAGGGGAAGAAGGAAACCATTATGTGCTGACCCCAACCTCCTGTGCTGTCTGTCACATCGCTGAAGGAATTGGAACAGATCAGATGCAACATGTGGCAAAAACAAGGGGAGTTGAGACTAAGGGAGCAGTGGATGATAAGTGTCTTGTCTTATAGTTGACCCTGGGAAAGGTGTTTCCCTAATTGTTTGTTTCACTGTTGTCTTTCTTTCTCAATATCTAAACCAGTAATTAAGAGTTCGTGTTAGTTGACAATAAACTAAATGAAGTAAAATTCCCTGAGTTGAGATTGTTTTGCCTGCAGCAGGTTATCTTGCTATATAAGTAGTTTTACATTCTACAGTAAATACATTGAAAATGCTTTTGTAATTTACATGGAAAATGTTTCCACAGTACAGTGTTTTTGTCTGCTATTGCATTTTGGACCTCTGGAACTCCTAGGTTGTCTTGGCCCAGTGCAATGTGTGGGAAACTTAATAAATGAGTCATTGCTTTAAAATAATAGGTTACTTTTGTGCCCAATTGCTGTACAGGGCAGGAGGGTCTCAGACTTTTGCATTTCTTGTATTTTGTGTGTCCTTCTATTTATGACAGTACATAAGCTAAGAGTCTACTGAAAGAGTCTAGTTTTAGGCTGCAGTAATTATGGAATTTCTGGAAATCATTAAGTCATATGATAGGGAGCTTGGTGTTAATATATTTTCAGAATTCACTGAATTGCATTTCTGTAAAAACAAAATAAAAAACCCTACCAAATCCAACCAAACGGAAAAAAAAACCCCACAAACCAAACCCCTGCATCTTTTCTTCTCCTTTCCTTGTTTTTCTTGCAGAATTTTCTAATGCAAAAGATCGTTCCTGAACCATGGAGGTACTGCAGTGTGATGGCTGTGATTTCCGAGCTCCATCCTATGAATACCTAAAAGCTCACATTCAGGATGTTCATACTGCTTTTCTGCAGCCAACAGATGTCTCCGATGAAACCCCTAGCCAGCCAAGGTCTGGCTCCATGAATGCTAGCAACCAGACTGAGACTGAATTTTCTTCTGTAAAGGATGAATTTACAATTGCAGATGAAATAGCAGGTAAAACTCAACCATAAACCCCTGTCTCACATGTGATTTATTTAATTGCATTTTAATTGGTGTGTTTCAGTGTGCTTTTTAAAAACTGTTCTCTTTATCACTGTGGTAGTGCAGTGAATGATGTTTAGTTACAGACATTTTTTTTTTCTGTAAATGCAAACATGGATTTGTCATCTTGCTGCTTTTCACATGCTTCTTCATATTGCTTTTTTTCCTTGCTTTATGCCACCATGAGCTCTACAAGAGTTTTGAACTTTATTAGTGTACCTTTTTATTTCAAGAAGCTTACTTTGGAAATTGTCTATCCCAAATTATCTGCTGTCTGTTAGTTTTCTGACTGTTCTCATATGCACAGGTCTAATAATAAATAAGTGAGGGAATTTTGGTGTGATTAACGTGTTCAGGATGTGTGTTTATTCATATGCATATAGGGTAGATGGGGGGAGACGGTCTAATTTTACTTATTTACATATTTACTTTTTAACTCTTCTTTTAGGGCAAAATGCAACAACTCAGATGGGGACTGGAAGTTGTTATAGCCAGAGCCAAATTTTTTACGGTCAACATATGGCTCCAAATCCTAAACCAACCAGCAAGTTTTTCCAGTGCGAATTCTGTGTGCGTTACTTCCGATCTAAAAACCTCCTCATAGAGCATACTCGCAAGGTTCACGGAGCACAAATTGGGGGGAGCTCAGTAGGGTCACACACTGCTGGATCCTTAAATTACAACATCATGATGCATGAGGGGTTTGGCAAAGTTTTCTCTTGCCAGTTCTGCACTTACAAATCACCAAGGCGTGCAAGGATTATTAAGCACCAGAAAATGTATCACAAAAACAATCTGAAGGAGAGTTTAACTCCTCCTCCTACCCCTGCTGTATCTGAATTGACATCTGCCTCTGCACCAGTGCAGGAAACCTGCAAGGAATTACCTGCAGAGGTGGTAGAATGGAGTATTTTGGAGTCCATGGTCAAGCCTCTAACAAAGTCCAGAGGCAACTTTTGCTGTGAATGGTGCAGTTACCAGACACCTCGAAGGGAGCGCTGGTGTGACCATATGATGAAGAAGCACCGCAGCATGGTAAAAATGCTGTCAAGTTTGAGGCAGGAACACAACAGAACCAGTGCATCTGATATGCAGAGTAAAAGTGCCCAGAATGCCTCCCCAAACTCTATTAATTATATCTCTATGAATATGACAGGACGTGATATATTGAATGCTGATGTCTCTAACTTCGGAAGTTCTACAGGCAATTCCCTTATCAGACCTAACTCTTCTGTATTCTCTAAGTTTTCTCCTGTGTCTTATCCTCAAATGAAGTCTAAATTACATCACAACTCGGGCACAGTTAACTTGTCTGACAGATCCTGCTATAGAGTTGCTGACATGACAAATTCTTCTGCTGACTTAGAAACAAACAGTATGCTAAATGACTCCAGCTCAGATGAAGAGCTAAATGAAGTGGACAGTGATAATGGCTTGAACTCCATGGACCACCAGACTTCAGGAATATCTGCAAAGCAACTGATGGGATCTGATGGCAACAAGTTGTTGGAAACGAAAGGGATTCCCTTTAGAAGATACATGAACAAGTTCCAATGTCCTTTTTGCCCTTTCCTCACAATGCACCGCCGAAGCATCTCCCGACACATTGAGAATATCCACCTGTCTGGGAAGACAACTATATACAAATGCGATGAGTGCCATTTCACCTGTAAGAGTTCATTAAAACTTGGAGCTCATAGTCAATGTCATGCAGGTACAACATCAGACTGGGACACTGTGAATTCTCAGAGTGAAAACATTGTCTCCTCTTTGAATGACAACATGGTTTCTTATGAAAGTGGAAATATAAATGGAAGAAAGTCAGCTGGGATGATGGAAACAGTGCAGCAGCAGCAACAGCAGCAGTTGCATCAACCCCATTCACAGCATCCTTATAAGTGCACAATATGTAACTATTCTACCACTACTTTGAAAGGCCTCAGAGTTCATCAACAGCACAAGCACTCATTTTGTGACAACTTACCAAAATATGATGGACTGCCATCCAACATGCCACAAGAGAGCAAGACAGATGCTCTCACCTCTGTCAGCACAGTGAAGAAAAGCCAGACCTCAATTCTTGGCCTCTCATCTAAAAATAACTTTGTTGCTAAGGTTGCTCGGAAGGTGTCAAATGACTGCCCTTTGGATCTCTCACCAGTGAAGAAAAGAACTAGAATTGATGAAATAGCAAGCAACCTGCAGAGCAAAATAAACAGAAACAAACAGCAAGAAGATGCTGTGATTAATGTAGAGGAAGAGGAGGAAGATAACGAGGTGGAGATAGAAGTGGAATTAGACAGAGAAGAAGAACAAACAGAACCATTGGTGGAGCTTTCTAGTTCTTATGCACCCCAGCAAATGTGGGAGGGAGAGACTAATGATTCCCAGAAGGATGCAAGCTTCAGAAACATGCATCATGATTATAATTCCACCAACGGAGCAGAGATCGAGCTCACTTTATCTGAAGATGAGGAAGATTATTTTTCTCCAATTAACATGAAAGACCAAGAGAATCCTAATACCCCTGTTCTGGGAAGCCAGGCAAATATGTATGACCCTGATCAGAACAACAAAAATATGGAGATTAATGACTCTGGCAGTCTTTACTATTGTAAACACTGTGATTTTAGCAACAAATCCGCGAGGAGTGTTAGCACCCACTACCAACGGATGCACCCCTACATAAAATTCAGCTTTAGGTATATCTTGGATCCCAATGATCACAGTGCAGTATACAGATGCCTTGAGTGTTATATTGATTATGCAAACTTTGAAGACTTGCAGGAACACTACAGAGAGCATCACCCTGAAGCTATGAATGTATTGAACTTCAATCACTCTGATCTGATCTACCACTGTCACTTCTGTTCTTACACTAGCCCAAATGTTAGAAGCCTGATGCCACATTACCAAAGAATGCATCCAACAGTGAAAATTAACAATGCAATGATATTTTCAAGCTATGTGGTTGAGCACCAAGAGGGGCTAAACACAGAGTTTCAGACGCTGAGAGAGATCTTGAATTCTGCTCCAAAAACTATGGCAAACTTTACTCCCGTGGCTCATGGAACTACTGTGCCAGCAAATTTTAACAAAAGTGCTACAAAGAAGTTTAGTCCTGAATGTGAAAATCAAAAGGCACCTTCAGTCATTTCTGTGGTTGTTTATGACTGTGATGTGTGCTCATTTGCAAGCCCTAACATGCATTCAGTTCTGGTGCATTACCAGAAAAAACATCCTGAAGAAAAAGCATCATATTTCAGAATTCAAAAGACCATGCATATAGCTTCTGTTGACAGGGGCTCTGCCCTGGCTCAAATGTCTTTTGAGATGGGAGTGTCTGTCTCCTCAAAACTGTCCAACTTGGCTTCTCCACCTCCCCCACCACTGACCCCAGACCTTGCTTCTGAACTCTACTATTGCAAACACTGTTCATACAGCAACCGTTCAGTTGTGGGAGTGCTTGTCCACTACCAGAAAAGGCATCCAGAAGTAAAGGTCACTGCCAAGTACATCAGGCAGGCACCCCCTACTGTGGCAATGATGAAGGCTGGTGAGCTGCCACCTGGAATTCAGAAACTGCCAGTGTCAGTGCAGCAGTTGAGCCGGGGCCATTCTGAGAGCTCTGTGAATACCCTTGAGAATGAAATATTCTTCTGCCAGCACTGTGATTATGGAAACCGGACCGTGGAAGGTGTGCTCATTCATTATCAAAAGAAGCATCGTGATTTCAAAGCCAATGCAGATGTGATTAGGCAGCATACAGCCACCATTAGAAGTCTTTGTGATCGTAACCAGAAGAAATCATCTAGCAGCATGCCTGCTCACATCTCCAGCACTGAACAGGACAAGACAAAGCTGAGAGACCTCAAATGCAGGCAATGTAGCTACACATCACCTTACTTCTATGCATTGAGGAAGCATATTAAGAAAGACCACCCGAATATGAAGGCCACGGTCACGTCCATTCTGAGATGGGCATTTTTGGATGGCTTGATAGAAGCCGGTTATCACTGTGAATGGTGCGTTTATTCACATAGGGAACCAAGTGGTTTGCTTGTGCATTACCAAAGGAGACATCCTGAACATTATGTTGACTGTATATATATGGCAACTAAACTCTGGGCAGGTCCAGATCCTTCCCCTCCTACCCTAGTGATGCCAACAGAGGCAAAGACCTATAAATGCAGAGACTGCATTTTTGAAGCATCTTCCATTTGGGATATTACTAATCATTACCAGACTTTTCACCCTTGGGCTACGAATGGGGATGAATCTGTATTGTTAGATATTATTAAGGAGAAAGATGCTGCTGAGAAAATTGACACACAACTTGATGAAGTTAGGGCCAGGATTAATTCTGAAAAACAGGTAACATCGCAGATGGACCAGGATATGGAGGACCCCAGCCTTTCCCATGAAAAAACTATTCAGCTGGCTTCTGCAAACCCTGCCATCTCCTCCACTCCATATCAGTGTACAGTTTGCCAGTCTGAGTACAGTAACTTGCACGGCCTCCTGACACATTATGGCAAAAAGCATCCTGGCACGAAAGTGAAAGCTTCTGACTTTGCACAGGACATAGACATTAACCCAGGGGCTGTGTATAAGTGCAGACATTGCCCATACATTAATACACGCATTCATGGTGTCCTCACACATTACCAAAAACGGCACCCATCAGTAAAGGTCACTGCTGAAGACTTTGTGCATGACGTGGAACAGTCAAATGACATCGCCCAGAATGACACAGAAGAGACCAGTAGGATTTTCAAGCAAGGCTATGGTGCATACCAGTGTAAACTATGCCCTTACACCCATGGCACACTGGAGAAGCTCAAAATTCACTATAAGAAATACCATAATCAGCCTGAATTTGATGTTTTTGCTCAGTCACCACCAAAGTTTTCTGCTTCAGCGGAGCTAGACATAGTAAATGAAATCAAGGCCTCCCCAGAAATTGCTTCTGATGGTGTTGGAGAAGTCTCTATCTCAGCACCTCATTTCTCCAGTTCTCGCTTAGTGTCTCACACAGTGTTCCGGTGTCAACTCTGCAAATACTTCTGTTCTACCCGTAAGGGGATAGCCAGGCACTACCGCATCAAGCACAATAATGTTCAGGCACAACCAGAAGGCAAGAACAACCTCTTCAAGTGTGCTTTGTGTTCCTACACCAACCCTATCCGCAAAGGGCTTGCAGCACACTACCAGAAAAGGCATGACATTGATGCTTACTACACTCATTGTTTAGCAGCTTCCAGGACAGTAAGCGACAAACCCAATAAAGTGATCATTACATCTCCTCCCAAAGATGACACTCCTCAGTTAAGTGAGGAGCTGAGGAGGGCTGTGGAAAAGAAGAAATGCTCAATTTGTTCCTTTCAATCATTTAGCAAAAAAGGTATTGTGTCCCACTACATGAAGCGTCACCCTGGTGTTTTCCCTAAGAAGCAGCATGCGAGCAAGCTGGGGGGATATTTCACTGCCGTGTATGCTGATGAACATGAAAAGTCAATTCCAGCTGAAGAACAGAATGCCTTTGAAGAGCCTGAGGTGGAGAGTGAGGCTCAGGAAAATGAGTGGCTTCCATTCAGATGCATAAAATGTTTCAAGCTATCCTTCAGCACAGCAGAGCTGCTCTGCATGCATTACACAGACCACCACAGCAAGGATTTGAAGAGAGACTTTACCATAGTGGCAAGTGGTACCCGCTCTCATAATGCTGTCTACCAGTGCAAGCACTGTGATACTAAATTGCATAGCATGGCAGAGCTGACCTCACACTTGAATAGTCACAATGAGAAATTCCAGAAGTGTGCCAAACATCAGGAGAGGAGGAAACAGCTTTTGAGCAAGCAGAAATACACAGATGGTGCTTTTACAGATTTCAAACAGGAGAGGGTAAGGATCTCTGTGCCTGGTCTCCTTCTCTGCTTCCTCTCCACAAGGAGGAAAACAAACCAAAAGCTGTTCTTCTGTACCCCAAGAGACTCCTTATTACTAATACCCATTTGTATGTTCTCTTTGACAGTCAAATGAATGCAGGTTGATGAGTGACTCAGTGTGTCAATGGGTTCTATAAGTCAGTTACATATTCTGCTTTAGTTTCCTTCATTCTTCATCTGTTCCTAGGCTACATGGGAAGCTCTGCTCCTTCCAGCTGTTTCCTTCAGGAAAACCTATCTTTCCCTATCTTTCTTCCTCCCTCCCACCCTTATGGTTGGCTATCTGTATTTGACAGTTATTTATTATTCTGTTGCTAGGCTGCTGTTAGCTTTCTCATCGATTCTTTAGCAAATGTCATATTCTACTGCTCAGCAATATACCTTGAAATAACACATTAATTTCCTTCTCAAGCTTATTTATTTCAGTAAATTTTCTGATAAAGAAACTGATGTTTATGTGCATCTATCCAATAACTTTAAGCTTTGGGCAAGTGTTCCTGTGAACAGAAGACCAAATTCTGCTACTCTTTTCTGTATCCTTCTCCCCATCTAGAGTAACTATATTTGGTGTAGAAAAGCATACAATTGGGTGGGGGCAAGCTATGAAAGAGCATGGTTTGGTCTTGTAAGTTAAAACTGAATGGTCTTGTAGGGGACTACATTTATGCAGAAACTCAAGGTTTTTCCTATGCACATGTCCTGCCCACCTATTTTGAGGGCTTTAATAGAATTCAGTGCAAATTGAGGTTGACATTTTGTGCAATAGCATGTTGTAGTGGATTGACTTTGGCTGGATGCCAGGTTCCTTCCAAGCTGCTCTGTTGCTTCCCTTCCTCAGCAGGACAGGGAGGGAAGAAAATAAGATGGAAAAGGACTCGTGGGTCAAGATAAAGGCAGTTTAACAAAGCAAAAGCAGAGGCCACACATAGAAGCAAAAGAAAACAAAAGTTTTATTCTCTACTTCCCATCAACAGGTGATGTCTAGCTGCTTCCCGGGAAGTAGGTCTTAAGTACACATAGTGGTTGCTCCAGAAGATAAACTTCATAATAACGAATGCCCCCCATCCTCCTCCTTTTATTTCAGAGTAGATGTCATATAGTATGGAATATCTCTGATCAGTTGGGGTCAGCTGTCCTAGCTGTGTCCCCTCCCAAGATCTTGCCCACTCCCAGCCTATTGGTGTGGATGGAATGTTGGAGAGACAGCTTTGATGCTGTGGAGCACTGCTCAGCAGAAGCCAACACCAGTGTGTTATCAACACCTTTCTGGCTACCAATACAAAGAACAGCACTATGAGAGCTGCTATGGGGAAAGTTAACTCCATCCCAGCCAGACACAATACATATGTGTACACTAAAATGCAGTTTCCCTTAAAGTGCAAAATCTGGTCTGGGTATATTCCTAAAAATGAGATATCAGAGAAGTATGTTTCAGTATTACATTACTGTAACTGATTAATATTCATGCTTCAATAGGCTTTTGGACACTTGGAAGATGCTTCAAAACTTAAGGAGAGGAAAGTAGTTGGCTACAAATGCAAATTTTGTGTGGAAGTTCATCCAACGCTTCGAGCCATCTGTAATCATCTCCGTAAGCATGTCCAGTATGGGAATGTTTCTTCTGTGTCAGCTACAGTAAAGGTGAGAATTCTGTGAATTGACAGCGTTTTTTGTTTGATATTAAGACCTAACTGAAAGCCTGTAGAGGGCTCCCATGGACTCAAATGGGTTTTGGATTGGATATTCTGAAGTTAAGCATGACATTCCAATCTAATTCTTCAGGTTTCTGCAGCACATTTTGTTTAAGATGTTTTGACTTCTGCTCTTCATCTAGGGCACAAAAGCTATTTAATTCTCTTTTCTTATTTGCCACAAAGGAACTGATATCATGGATGACTGAAAAGCTTGATTTATGAGCAGAAGCTTCTCTCTCAGCTGTTCTGGGCTACTTTTCTGCTCTCTTAGACCCTTAAAGTGTGAGGTTTTTTTCTTTTTTTTTTTTTTTTTTTTTCTCCAACCCATATGCAAAAGTGAAATTATGGTGCTGCAAACACAAATCCAAATAGCCAGCTGAGCCAGAAGTCCAATTCAAGTGGTTAATTGTAAATGTGCTGCTGTTTCCTCCCTATGCAAGTGGAGACCACCTAGAATGTCTCTGAGGACAGGCTGTGCTCCACAGCCAGCTTTACAGGATATCGCAGGTACAGTAAGGTTGCAGGAACTGCTAATGCAGTTCTCCTCCTTTTCTTGCTGCAGTGAATACTCAGCAAAATCTCATTCTGCAGTCCTCAGAATGTTACTAAAGTGTGCCTATTTCATGACATCAGCCGTGTGCTGTATAAAGTAGCTGAGTCCTTCAGTCTAAATTGTTCTACCTAAGAGCTTTCATTGTCCTTCCACTGACCTTCCTTTAGCTTATCTGATACTATGACAGAATGAGATGCTTCCCTTCTATTGAATGATTCCTGCTCTTTCCCTGCTTCTTAAGTAAAATTTATATGGGGTCAATACCATCTTTTGAGCAAGTAGATACTAAACAGCAGGGAACAAATGTTAAAATCTAAGACCAGAAAACATGATATAAATATACTTTTCAGTTTTAATGTTGCTGAAAAATGTGTGCTATGCTAATTAACACTTAAGAAAGGGACCAGTAGATGGGTTGTTTGCTTTTTAATGTATGTGCATATATATAATTAAAGACTAGTCTCTCTTTTTACAGAAAGTCATTAGTGTAGTATGATAGCGATAATTTTAGAAAGTGAAGGGAGAAAGAATTGATGGCTTTGGGGGGGGATATGTGTTTTTTAGCAGGAAGCTGAAGATTCTTCAAGCACAACTTTGGAGGGTTTTGAGGGAGCCAAAGACCCTGGCACTGTGGAATTTACAGAAACTGAATCTGGAGCACCCTTGGAAGATGAAACCAGTCCTGTGGACTACCACTGCAGCCAGTGTGACCGGGTTTTAATGTCTATGCAGGGTCTGCGATCTCATGAGAGGAGTCACTTGGCTCTGTCCATGTTTACTCGGGAAGACAAATACAGCTGCCAGTATTGCTCATTTGTCTCTGCTTTCAGGCACAAGTAAGTTATGGTTTGCTTTCAGCAGAAGCACAGACTAGCATGACTGTTTTTTATGTTGCTTGACATTGAAGGAGAGCACACTCGATTTCAAGCCACATTTTTCTCTTTCTCATGACTTAAGTATTTACTATTCCCCTCAAACTTTTTACCCTTGCCCATGACTATAAAAAGTCTCTTTTTTTATACCCTCTTGAATTCAAGTTCTCTTTTTGTTCTGTGTAGGTGAAATGTACACCAAGCAAAAGATGCTCGTCACTTAATGCAGTCCTGTCAAATGCATGAAATAAAAAAAGCCATAAAGAGGAAAAATTATTTTTCAGTAGCTTTCCATACATCTACCTTATTTTTAAGTAGTACTGTGGATCTTATTTAGTTGAGAGAGATTTCATTTCTAGTGTTGAACAGTTATCACAAACCAATCTTAAAGTTAGATTTTTTTGTTCCTCTTTGTGCTATGCAATTTCAGTCTATGAACATGATCTTAATATCAGTGTGGTATACTTGAAATAGGTTGAAGAAATCATCCCTTATTTGATGTGACACATGAAAAATGCATGGTCATAATAAATAATTATGTTCTTCATGACATTTCTTTGCCTACATCTAGGAAGCTTTAGAATTATTTTAATCATTTATTCATGGCTTGCCACAAAGAAATGAGGTTTATTGGATTATTTTTTTTTTTTTACTGGCATCCTAGACTGACAAATACTCAGTCCAGTCTAAACATGCCCTGGTGCAATTTTGAATGATTTCTACATGTCCTATCACAGGATACCAGGGAGAAGAGCTCAGCACCTCCCTCTACACTTCCCCTCCTCAGGAAGCTGCAGAGAACAACGAGGTTGCCTCTCAGCCTTCTTTTCTCCAAATGAAACAACTCCAGAGTCCTTAGCTACTCCTCATAGGACATTCCTTCCAGCCCTTTCACCAACTTTGTTGTCCTCCTCTGGATGCATACAAGGACCTTCACATCCTTCTTAAATTGTGGGGCCCAGAACTGCACACAGTATTCAAGGTGAGGCTGCACCAATGCTGAATATAGCGAGTTCATCACCTCTTTTGACCAGCTGATTACGCTGTGTTTGGTGCCACCAGGATGCATTTTACCCTGTGGGCTGCCAGGGCACTACTGACTCATGTTGAGCTGCTATCAACCAGCACCCCCAGATCCCTTTCTGCAGGGCTACTCTCCAATCATTCCTCTCCCATTCTATACGTGTGCCTGGTGTTACTCCATCTCAGGTGCAGAATCCAGCATTTCGACTTGTTAAATTTCATTAAATCATAGAATAGTTTGGGTTGGAAGGGACCTTAAAGATCATCTAGTTCCAACCCCCCTGCCATGGGCAGGGACATCCCACTAGATCAGGCTGCCCAAGGCCCCATCCAACCTGGCCTTGAACGCCTCCAGGGATGGGGCATCCACAACTTCCCTAGGCAACCCATTCCAGTGCCTCAACACTCTCATGCTGAAGAAATTCTTCCTTATATCAAGCCTAAATCTGCCCCTCTCCAGTCTATACCCATTGCCCCTAGTCCTATCACTACAAGCCTTTTTAAACAGTCCCTCCCCAGCTTTCTTGTAGGCCCCTTTCAGGTACTGGAAGGTTGCTATAAGATCTCTGAGCTTTCTCTTCTCCAGGCTGAACAAACCCAACTCTCTCAACCTGTCCTCATATGAGAGGTGCTCCAGCCGTCTGACCATCTTTGTAGCCCTCCTCTGGACCCATTCCAACAGCTCCATATCCTTCTTATGTTGAGGATTCCAGAACTGGACACAGTACTCCAGATGAGGTCTCACAAGAGAGGAATAGAGGGACAGAATCACCTCCCTTGACCAGCTGGCAACGCTTCTTTTGATGCAGCCCAGGATATGGTTGGCCTTCTTGGCTACGAGCGCACATTGCTGGCTCATGTCAAGTTTCTCATAGACCAGGACCCCCAATTCCTTCTCTGCAGGGCAGCTCTCAATCATGCCATCCCCCATCATGTACTGAAATCAGGGATTGCCCCAACCCAGGTGTAGGACCTTGCACTTGGCCTGGTTGAACCTCATGAGGTTCTCACAGGCCCACTTCTCCAGCCTTTCCAGGTCCCTCTGGATGACATCCCATCCCTTCCACTGTGGCAACTACAACACTCAGCTTGGTGTCATCTGCAAACTTGCTGAGAGTGCACTTAATCTCGCTGTCAATATCATTGATGAAGATATTAAACAGCACTGATCCCAGTACAAAGCTCTGAGGGACACCACTTGTCATGGATCTCCATCTGGACTTTGAACCATTGACCACTACTCTCTGAATAAGACCATCCAACCAGTTTCTTATCTGCCATACCATCCACCCATCAAATCCATATCTCTCCAATTTAGAGAGAAGGATGTTGTGGGGGACCATGTCAAAGGCTTTACAGAATTCCAGACAGATCACATCCGTCAGTTTACCCATGTCCACTGCTGTGGTTACCCCATCATAGAAAGCCACTAAGCTGGTCATACAGGATTTGCCCCTGGTGAAGCCATGCTGGCTGCCATTAATCACCTCCCTGTCCTCCATGTGCTTTAGCATAGCTTCTAGGAGGATCTGTTCCATGATCTTCCCAGGCACAGAGGTGAGGCTGACAGTTCGGTAGTTTCCAGGGTTGTCTTTTCTACTCTTTTTAAAAATGAGCACGTTACCATTCTTCCTATTAATCATAGTTCAATCTACCTAAATCCCTCTGCAAGGCCTCTCTCTCCCCTGAGAGAGTCAACAGCACCTCCTAGTTTGGTATCACCAAAAAACTTGCTAAGGGTGCATACAACTCCTGCATCTAGATCATTGATAAATGTAATGAAGAGTACTGGCCCTAGAATTGAGCCCTGAGGAACCCCGCTGATGACTGGTCACCAGCCACAGATTCTCAGAATCATTTAGGTTGGAAAAGACCTTCAAAATTATCAAGTCCTACTGTTAACCTAACACTGCCAACTCCACCACTCAACCATGTCCCTAAGCACATCTACACCTCTTTTAAATCCCTCTAGGGATGGTGACTCCACCACTTCCCTGGGCAGCCTGTTCCAATGCTTGACAACTCTTTCGATGATGAAATAGTCTAAATCTCCCCTTGCACAACTTGAAGCCATTTCCTCTTCTCCTGTTATTTGTTACTTGGGAGACCAACACTCACCTCACCACAATCTCCTTTCAGGTAGTTGCAGAGAGCAATAAGGTCTCCCCTCAGATCTTTCTCCAGGCTAAACAGACCCGGATCCCTCAGCTGCTCCTCATAACACTTGTGCTCTAGACTCTTCACCAGCTCTGTTGCCCTTCTTTGCACACGCTCCAGCCTCTCAGTGTCTTGTAGTGTGTGTGTGGGGGGCCAACAAAACTGAACACAGTATTTGAGGTATGGCCTCACTAGGGCCAAATACAAGGGGACAATCACTTCCCTGCTCCTGCTGGCCATGCTATTTCTGATACAAGCCAGGATGCCTTCTTGGCCACCTGGTCACACTACTGGCTCATGTTCAGATGGTTGTCAACTAACACCCCCAGGTCCCTTTTCACTGGCCAGCTTTCCAGGTATTCTTCCCCAAGCTTTTAGCATTGCATGGGATTGTTGTGGCCCAGGTGCAAGACCTGGCACTGAGCCTTGTTGAATGCCACACAGCTGGCCTCGGCCCATCAATCCAGCCTGTTCAGATCCCTCTGCAGAGCCTTCCTTCCCTCAAGCAGATCAACACTCCCACCCAATTTGGCATTGTCTGCTGACTGAAGGAGCACCCAATCCCCTTGTCCAGATCATTGATAAAGATATTAAACAGGACTGGACCCAACACTGAGTCTTGGGGGACACCAATTGTGACCGGCCAGCAACTAGATTTAGCTCCATTCACCAGAACTCTTTGGCTTGACCATCCAGCCACATTTTTACCCAGTGAAGAGTACAGTCACACAATTCATGAGCACCCAGTTTCACCCAGAGAATGCTGTGGAAAATGATGTCAAAGGCTTTACTGAAGACCAGGTAGACAGCATCCACAGCCTTTTCCTCATCTACTAAGCGTGTCACCTTGTCATAGAAGGAAATAAGATTAGTCAAGCAGGACTTGCCTTTCTTAAACCCATGCTAAATGGCTGTGATCACCTGGTTATCCTGTAAGTGCCTTATCATGGCACTCAAGATGATCTGCTCCATAAGCTTCCCCGGTCTCAGGATCAGGCTGACAAGCCTGTAGTTCCTCAGATCCTCTTTCTGGCCGTTCTTGTAGATGCGTGTCACATTTGCTTACCTCCAGTCAACTGGGACCGCCCCAGTTAGCCACAACTGCTGATAAATGATGGAAAGTAGCTCGGTGAGTACTTCAGTACTCTTGGGTGGTTCTCATCTGACCCCCAATAGACTTATGTGTGTCTAAGTGGTGCAGCACATCTATAACCATTTTATCTTGGATTATGAGGGCTCCATTCTGCTCTCCATCCTTGTGTTCCAGTTCAGGGGGCTGAGTACTTGGAGAATACCTGGTCTTACTATTAAAGACTGAGGCAAAGGTGACATTTAAGTACCTCAGCCTTTTCTTCATACTTTGTCATTTTGTTTTCCTCCCACATCCAGTAAAGATTTACCTTAGCCCTCCTTTTGCTGCTGATATATTTATAGGCTTGAGAGGTGGATCTGTGTGAACCTCATGAAGTTCAACAAGGCCAAGTGGAAGATCCTGCACCTGGGTCAGGGCAATACCACCAAGCACATATACAGGCTGAGCAGAGTATGGCTTGAGAGTAGCTCCAAAGAGAAGGATTTGGGGCTGCTCGTGGATGAGTTGTTCAACATGAGCCAGCAAAGTGCACTTGCAGCCCAGAAAGCCAACCATATCCTGGGCTGCATCAAAAGAAACATGTCCAGCAAGTCGAGGGTGGTGATTCTTCTCCAGCCAAAGGGGCCTTGCTAAAATCTAGATAAACTGCATCCACTGCCTTCCTTTCATCCAGTAGGTGGATGACCTTATCATAAAAGGAAATCAAATTAGACTTGACTTTCCCTTTTTGAACCCACATTGCCTGTGCCTGATGATTGCATTGCTGTTTAAATGCCTTTCAGTGCCACCTGGTATGATCCTCTCCATCATTTTTCCAGGCACTGAGGTTAGACTAAGCAGCCTGTAGTTTCCTGGGTCTTCCCTCACGCCCTTCTTGTAAATTGGAATGACATTATCTGGCTTCCAGTCAGTGGGGACCTCTTCAGACTCACAAGATCTTTGGTATTTTGATATTTCATATTTTGTTACAGCAGGTACAGGTCCTGCTGTAACATCTGCTAGCTCCTTCAGTACTCTGGGGCGAATCCTATCAGGCCCCATGGACTTGTGAACATCCAGCTGGTCCCTTATAATTTCAGGGTCCACAAATGGAAAGTCTCTGTTCCCACACTTGTAGTCTTCCAACTCAGGGGACCATGCAGCCCAAGGTCTATCAGTATTATTAAAGATTGAGGCAAAAAAAAGCATTGAATGTCTCTGCTCTTCCTTCATCTCTATTAGTCAGGCGACCATCTTCAACAATCATCAATCCAGTGTTTTCTTTAGACCTCCTCTTTCAAAAAAGCCCTTCTTGTTGTCTGACATATCACTGGCCAGTTTCAACGCTGAACTTTGGCCTTTCGTGTCTTCTCCCTGCATATGCAAACCACAGCTCTGTAATCTTCCTGTGATGCCTGACCTTGCTTCCAGAGATCATACGATTTCTTTTTTTCATTGTGAGTTCCCTGTTCAGCCAAGCTGGTCTTGTGGCCTGCTTTCTTGACTTTTGACACAATGGGATTGCCTTTGCCTGTGTTTCTAAAAGGTGAATCTTAAAAACTGACCAGCACTCATGGACGCCTAAGCTCTCAAAAGCAGATCCTGAAGGGATAGCTCCCTGAATAGCCTGAAGTTTACTCTCCTGAAATCCAGGATAGCAACTCTGCTGTCCTTTTCTCATTACACTGAAAATTTTAAACTCACCCGTTTTGTGATCACAGTAACCAAGACAGCCACCGACCATCACATCTCCCATGAGCCCTTCTCTATTCACAAACAGCAAGTTTAGGAGGGCATCTTTCAGAGAATCATAGTATGTCCTGAGTTGGAAAGAACCCACAAGGATCATCAAGTCCGACTCCTGTCCTGCACAGAACAACCCCAACATTCATACTGTGTGTCTGAGTGCATTGTCCAAATGCTTCTTGAATACTGTCAGGCTTGGCGTTGTAATGGCTTCCTTGGGAAGTCTGTTCCAGTGCCCCAACACCCTCTGGGTGAAGAACCTTTTCCTAATATCCAACCTAACCCTCCCCAGCACATCTTCCTGCCATTTCCTCGGGTCGTATCATTGGTCACCAGAGAGAAGAGCTCAGCGTCTGCTCCTCCTCCTTCCCTTGTGAGGAAGGGGTAAACTGCGATGAGGTCTCCCCTCAATATCCTCCAGGCTGAACAGACCAAGTGACTTCAGCTGCTCCTCATATGGCCTACCCTTTAAGCCCTTCACCAATTCCATATCCTCCTCTGGACACTCTCCAGTAGCTTTATGTCCTTTTTATACTGTGGCACCCAGTACTCAAGGTGGGGCCGCATCAGTGTGGGATAGAACAGGACAATCACCTCCCTTGACCGGCTAGCAATGTCATGCTTGATGTACCCAGGACATGGTTGGCCCTCTTGGGATCTTAACAGGCTGGACCGCTGGGCCAAAGCCAATGGCATGAGGTTCAACAAGGCCAAATGCCGGGTCCTGCACTTGGGGCACAACAACCCTATGCAGTGCTACAGACTAGGGGAAGAGTGGCTGGAGAGCTGCATGGAGGAGAAGGACCTGGGGGTAATGGTTGACAGCCGACTGAACATGAGCCAGCAGTGTGCCCAGGTGGCCAAGAAGGCCAATGGCATCTTGGCTTGTAACAGAAACGGTGTGACCAGCAGGTCCAGGGAGGTTATTCTCCCTCTGTACTCAGCACTGGTGAGACCGCACCTTGAGTACTGTGTTCAGTTCTGGGCCCCTCACCACAAGAAGGATGTTGAGGCTCTGGAGCATGTCCAGAGAAGAGCAACGAAGCTGGTGAGGGGGCTGGAGAATAAGTCTTACGAGGAGTGGCTGAGAGAGCTGGGGTTGTTTAGCCTGGAGAAGAGGAAGCTGAGGGGAGACCTTATTGCTCTCTACAACTACCTGAAAGGAGGTTGTGGAGAGGAGGGAGCTGGGGTCTTCTCCCAAGTGACTGAGGACATGACAAGGGGGAATGGCCTGAAGCTCTGCCAGGGGAGGTTCAGGCTGGATATCAGAAAAAAATTCTTCACGGAATGAGTCATCGGGCACTGGAACAGGCTGCCCAGGGAGGTAGTCGAGTCGCCTTCCCTGGAGGTGTTTAAGGAACGGGTGGATGAAGTGCTGAGGGACATGGTTTAAGGGAGTGTTAGGAATGGTTGGACTCGATGATCCAGTGGGTCCTTTCCAACCTGGTGATTCTATGATTATATGATTCTATCTTGGTCAACCATCTTTCCTAGTTGGCCAACCATCTTGGTCAACCATCTTTCCTAGTTGGCTCACTGAGTGCTTGTGACAAGTTATTGTCTTCCACAAACTTCAGGAAATTCCCAGACTTGCTCTTCACAGCAATATGATATTCCTAGCTGATGTCTGAGAAGTTGAAATCTTCCATAGGGAGAAGGGCTACTGGTTCAGAGATTTCTCCTAATTGCCTATAGAATAACTCATCAATGCTGTCTGTGTGATCAGTAGTAGACACCCATTACATCATGAGAGTCCTTGATGAGAGTACTTGCACAGATTCCACCTGTTCTATCTCATCATGTCCTTCATCTACCATACCCACAGCCTAATACCTATTATGTAAAGGTAGCTGAGAGGGTAAGGAAGGGTTCCTCTTACAGCTCTGTGCAGAAACTTGCTTGTAACATGCAAAGCTGCATCCTTCCTCAGGAGCTCCTTGCGTATAAGCTGCTGATGTGCCAGGAGTAGTTGTTCCAGTCAGTGCTTTGTATACATCTTTGGTAATCTTGAATATTTTAATTCTGATTGGGGTCTTTCTCGCTTGTTTTTGGTTTTGCCTCAAATAGCTTTGATCCTATAAGAGATAGTCTGGATCGGGTCTAATTTATTTTATAGTAATTTTACCCTATTGACTTTAAGTGAATTGCATTCTGTGTGATAAAATTGGTCACAGATCTCTTTCTTCCTCGGATTAGATTCTGCCCTTTTCTATAAGCAGACCTCTTGGATATAAAGAACCAGCATGAAAAGGATAGCTGAATCTAGCCTGCTCTTACTTATTTTTGTTACTAGGTTTTTGGTTTGAATCTGAAAGAATATCTAAAATGATATACTATTTTGTTTCCTTTTCTTGTCTGTCTTTTGATCAGTCTGGATCGTCATATACAGACTCATCATGGACACCATAAGCCATTCCGTTGCAAGCTCTGTCCATTCAAGTCCTCTTACAACAGCCACTTGAAAACTCATATACTCAAAACTCATGCTGGTAAGTCAATCGGTTCCTTGATCATACTCTCCCTTGTCCTCTTTCAATCTCTTTCTCTTGCTGTCAGGCACACATAATGCACACAGCATGGGCAACAAACAGGAGGAATTAGAAGTCATTGTAGGGCAAGAAAACTATGATATATTTGCCATCACGAAAACGTGATGAATATGAAAACACCTCTGTGTATATAAAGTTCTCTGAAATAACTGTAATTTTAAAGGGACCTAAACACTTGCAAGGAGATTAGAAATGTTTTGCGAAATCAAACTCTATAACCCAAAATGAGTTATAAAGCAGGTATGTTTATTTCCAGCGCTGGGATGCAAGTCAGGTTCTCCTCCTAGCTTGCACACCGTATAGCTTAACAAGCAGCTACTTATAGTGTAAAGACATGCATAGGTATAAGCGCCTACTACATATTCATACCCTATCCCTGCTTCATATTATAATTAGATCTGGAAAGTTCGCTCCAGTCTTGCGCTTGCATAGTGCCTCCTGATGGTCTTGGTCCGGGGTCTTAGGGATGAAGTAGGAAGTCTTCCTCAGGATGTGTCACTGTTGAGACACGACAAGGTGATGTGGAAGCAAGTTTCTTTATTGAAGTTACATGGCTGGCCGGCGCCCCCGCGCTTGATCTTACACGTGCCTCTTATACCCTTTATTAACACACGCGTCTTCGCATGATTGGATTAGCTTATACATAAACATTCTGTGAATGGATGGTACTACTTTCATGCATGGCCCTATATTGTCTGCCCACTTCCCGTCCCATGATCTCCTTCCGGGTGCATTAAGCAGGGGTCCTCAGCCCGCTGTGGACCCCACAATTCCCCCTTTTTGTATTTGTGCTAATGAAAATTGCCCGTTAAAGATTGCCTGTGTTGGCTGCTGCGGGGGCCCTTCGCAGCAGACACACAATGCAGGGCAACATCGACAGCACAACTACAAACATACCCGCTCTTGAAACAGGCAAGTAAAGCAGCATCAACACTTGACCGCACTGAGTAATATCATAGGTGCATCTGAAAAGTATACAAACATTGACTTATACTCTGTTTCTACTGATCCTAACAGCTCTAACTTGTGGTTCCAGTACATGACTTATACTCTATTTCTACTGATCCTAAAAACTCTAACTTGTGGTTCCGGTATACGATTTATACTCCAGTTGTTATGGCAGTTCTTTGATGTTAGCAAGGGCTATCCATCACACTCATGTCCAGCTGTTTGATTCTCCACACGTGGCCTCCGTGGCTTATCCACAGCAGGGCGAACACAACGAGCAGGGTACCACCGAGGTCCTTCATCTGTGGAAACACAAGCATACTCTCGACCCCAAGTTAATAGCTTGCATGGGCCTGACCACTGACCACTTTGAAGGTCCTTCACTTGAATCTTCACTCCATCAGAGATAGCTGTGGTAGACTTCAAGGATTCAAAATGTCGAATCATTGGGGGATTCTGATGTTCCTCATTGATAGTTAAGAAATTTAATACATACATCACCTTGTTCAGCCTTGCTTCAGGTGATTCCCCAGACATTCCCGTCTTTTGTTTTTGTAAAAGGCACTTAAGTGTACCATGGGCACATTCTACAAGTGCCTGACTAGTGGGGGAGTGAGGAATACCTGTAGCATGGCTGACACCCCAAGACTGTAAAAATGCTTTCACTCGCCCAGAAACATAAGCGGGACTATTGTCAGTTTTAATGTGTCGAGGAACACCACAGGTGGCGAAGGCTTTTTGCCAATGCCTAATAGCATCTTTTGCTGTTTCTCCAGTATATGCAGTAGCAATAATGACAGAAGAAAAGGTATCAATTGATACATGTACATACTTTTGTTGGCCAAATTCCGTAATATGAGTTATATCAGTTTGCCAGATTTGTAGGGCCTGTAAGCCTCTAGGATTTACTCCATAAACTGTTGGAAAATGTTGGCCTTGACAATCTGGACATGAGGCAATGATAGATCGAGCTTCAGTAGTAGAAAGTTGAAACTCTCTCTTGAGTGCTCTGTGACCCTGGTGAAAAAATTGATGAGAAGCAATTGCTTGTTGCATAATGTTTGGTACTGGTTCTAATGCTACCGCAGATACTAATTGGTCAGCCTGGGTATTTCCTTCTGCTATAAAACCAGGTAAGTCAGTATGGCTTTTTATGTGTAGAATATAATAGGGTAGGCTGCGTTTTTGTACGGTTTCCCACAGGAGCTTCATAACTCCAAACAACAGGTGGTTTGTCACTTGTCCAAGAACTGTTTTATCCAATCTCTGCACTAGGCCTGCAACATAAGCAGAGTCAGTTACCACATTTATGGCTTGTGGGAACTGTTGAAATGCCAATGTGACTGCTCGTAATTCCACCACTTGTGGGGAGCCTTGTTGATGCTCAATTAAATGTTGCCAATTTTGTCCATCAAACCATGGAACAGCAGCTTTTCCTGTTTTCCCAGACCCATCTGTGAAAACTGTGGATCCATCAACAGGTGCTGTTTGGCTTAACAATTTCTGTGCGATAGAGATTTGAGTTCCCAGTTTACAAAGTGGATGGGAAGGAAAATGATACGATATCTGGCCTGTAAAATTAAGTAGCGCAGCTTGAAGTGCAGAACTATTGGCAAGACGCCATTTAAAATATTGAACTTGTAGAGGAATAACAATACATTCTGGATCTCGTGCCAATAGTTCCACACATCGTGTTTGAATTTTTATAATGAGTTGAGCTAACAGCTCATATAATCCTGGAGCAGCCTTTTTTGTTCAAAATGGTAAGAAGATCCACTCCAATATATGGAGGGGGTCTTCCCACCCCTGATCCCACTGCACGAGCGCAGCATAGGGCATTGAGCCTTCCACAAAGACCAATGCCTGCACAATTCCAGTCAGGTCAATGCGCCAGACATGCTTTTCCTGAATGGCTTGCTCTACAAGTGTCAGAACATTTCTGGCTTCCTTATTTAGAATCCTGGGTGCTGCAATATCTGTGTCCCCTTTTAACAGATCAACTAGGGGTTGTATTTGTGATGATGTAAGACCCAAATAAGGTCTCAGCCAATTTATAATTCCAACTATTTTTTGAACATCATTTAAAGTTTTGATTTCAGTTACTATCTCAATTGCCTGAGGTTGGACTGTTTTGGCCAGCACTTTCATGCCCAAATACAACCGCGGCTTCACACGTTGTACCTTTTCAGGGGCAATGACCAGGCCATAACATTCCAACATTTGTCTAGTGTCCCTTTCCAATTCTCCTAGTTGTTCTGACATTGCAGCAGCCAATAAGATGTCATCCATATAATGATAGCAATAGCATTCAGGATATTTCTGCCGTACAACACTCAGTGCCTGGGCTACAAACTTACTTTTTTTTTTTTTTTTTGTTTTTGGAAAACCTTCCAATGATATCTTTTTGTGGCTTCTGCATGGTTAGTCGAAGGAACTCCTAGTCCAATTACTCCTGAAGTTGCAGGTACCACGGGCCAGGAATCAGGCCAGTCCCTTCGAGCAATGATAGTAACGTCAGCCCCTGTGTCAAGCAGTCCAGATATTTGAATGGAATGTGGAAAAGCAGTGTTCATAACAAGGATACATTTCATTTGTGGTCTTGTGTCTGAGAGAGATTGTGACCAACAAATTTGAGGTGGTCCAGTGGATCCAAATCCCCCATCTCCACGGATGACTGTTTCTGTTTTAAAAACACTGCTTTTAAAAGGCACCAATTGTGCAATGCGAGTTCCCTCTTGTATTGTAACGGGGGGTGATAGTAGAAACCATTGCAAAAATCTGTCCTGTAAAATCCTCGTCAATTACTCCCACATGAACTAGAATGTTTTGTAAGCTAACACTGGAACATCCGATAAGTAAAAATGGCTCTCGAACTCCCTGTCTAATTGTTGCATATTTATCCTTCGTTGCAGCGATCTCGGCTGTTCTCATCAGTGCTTCAAGCCCTACTGTTTTTACCTGCTCAAGCACTGAAGGGTGCTACTGAGCTTGATGCTGTGGATTACTAAACTGCCCAGTTCCTGTTAAAACGTCTGCACCATTCCCATATCAAGGGTCTGACTGGGGGAGCTGCAGGTTCCGTATTGCCTGTGCACCTGCCCTTTGAGTCCAAATATTTCGAAAAACTGTGCACTGAACAGGCTGAAACATAATTTGTGCAATTTGGGCAAAGTCATATGGTGTCATTTCTTCCATAGTTAATAATCGAAGCAATTGCATTGTTGCAGGGGAGCTGGGACCATACTGTGTAACAGTTTTTTGAAGTTCCTGTACTACTTTCCAGGTGTATGGTCTGTGCTCATCCATAATTCCCCATCCTGGATGCCCCCGGACCACCGGGAATGCCATAGCTGTCACAGGACTTGGGTCACGTTCCTTTAAGGGTGTAGTTATTGCCTCAGACAATGTCCAATGTCCTTCAGCATAGCCTGTTGTTTTACCTTTTGCCAAAATACATATGGATCATACGGTCTCACAGTAAGCTGTGCCGAGGGTGAATCCCACGCCTGAGAGGTTTGAGGTTTACCAGAGGAACCCCCAGAGGTTATCTCGGTGTTAGCCTCGATCTTTCTGGTTTTTGAAGCAGCCGCCTCAGTGCCCCCCCCACCTCCGCCACGGGATTGTCCCAATCATCCGGCTCATCTGGCAAAGGCGGGAGTACCAAGGGATTGTACGCTTCGGGTGCCCCTCGCTCTTCAGGGGGCAGTGGAGGGGCGGACGGCGTTACGGGGTTAACCCACCATCGGCTTTGTTTATATATCAGACAGGCTGAGTCTGTTTCACCGTCTGACTCATCAACAAGAAAACTTTTTCGCGCTAACCGAGATGGTTTATTCTTTGGGTGCGTTAGCGGATTTCTTGAATTTAGGTGTTGAAACTCAGATAGAGATGCAGAGTCTGGGTCGGCAGTTAATATAGAAAATTCCTCTTGCTCTGTTAACAGATCCTTAGCAGATGGAGGCTCGTCTCGGGAGGCAAGGGGTGAAAGATCTTGCTCTGCCCGATCCCTCTGTTTTTTATAGTCTTTCAAAATATCAAAGAAAAGGCACCATGTGGTTAACAAAGATACTGACTCTTTGTCTCCGTGTGAAGCGCTATCAAACAGCCAGTTCCCTATTTCTTTCCAGTTCGAAACAGTAAATGATGTCATTATATCTGGAGTATAACCCTGTCTCTTACTCCATCAGAGCTTCTTTTGCAACATTAATTCCTCTAGCTTTACCCCCTGCTTTTCTAGTATTTGCTTCCACATGCTTATAATCATTTCCCCCTCTTTTGTTAGTGAGGCTCCCATCTTTTTCCCCAGCAGCTCACCTGCACTCGGTGGCTTCTTAAAAGTCCCGGATCCGGATTTAAGCAGCTTCTCTCGCTGCTCCTCTTGGCTATTATTGCCGAAAACTCTTTTAGCAGCTTCTCTCGCCGCTCCTCTTGGCTATTATTGCCAAAAACTCTTTTAGCAGCTTCTCTCGCCGCTCCTCTTGTCACTCAGTGTGTGGACTTCATCTGTCTTCAAGGGAGTAAAATGTTTGTTTTCTTTTCTCACTGCAATAGAGATATTTATATATGCTTTAGAAATGAAAACCAAACCAACACTGACAACAAAAAGAACCAAACAAACCCAGAACATAGGGAGAAAAATGTCTCCAGGCTCCCCAGCTTCATCATCAGGTGTACAGCAGAGACATGAAAGCTTCTGGTAAAATGATTTAAGCTGGTCTTTTGTTCCTCGTGTCCGAGTCCCATGAGCAGAGACTCGATCACAGTATATTCATCCTCTTTGTTCTCATCACTCCTATGGCAGGTTTGCTCACCACAGATGGCTCACAATGAATTCTACCCATTCAAATCTTAAGGCCCTGTGTTACTCACAGCTGCTTCCAGCTTGCCATAAGGCAAATGAAAGCAATTGTGGGAAAGAAAAATGACACACTTCACACTAAAATCTTATTCAGTACAAGAAGTACACCGTGGTCCTGCTCAAATATATTTAAGAACTACACAGACAGCCAGTAGTGGCCAGAGAGGCACTTTCCGTGTGGTGTTGTACATACACCTCTGAAGGGAATGTAGCCTGTGTGCAACCGATGCTGGAGCAGGCACAAAGGACAGAAACCATTACACATATCACCTCAACTTTCTACACCACCTATTTCAGAGGAATATTTGACAGACAACGTAATGTAAAAATAAGGGAAGATGAAGCTGAGGAGGGGAGAGGATAGATGTTTATCTGTTTGTCTAATTGTCTTCTTTTTTTTTCAGTGCCCAAATCAGTGATGGGAGGTTTGTGCTGGCTGGCAATAAATTAACACAAGCAAAATTTCCCAACTTGAACTGTTTTGCCCACGACAGTAATTAGCAGGGAATGTGGGCAACACTAGGAACTCTTATGGGCTGGACTTGGAACAATTGGAATGATTTTTGAGTCTCCAGAGAGAGCCTTGATCCTGCTATTGGGAATTTGTGGTGGTGTACTGTGGTGTGAGTGGTGCATTATGTGTTTGGGGGTGAGTGTGAACACTGAATAGTTGGGAAGGGTCACAAGGGACCAAGAAAATGGTACTGGGATGGGAAGATGATTGGAGGAGATGGGAAGGTGCTTGCTTCGAGCCCATGTTCTAGTTGCCAGGAACCTGGACCACCTCCCAGTAGAGACTCCAAGAAAACTAGCTTGGGGCTTGCAGACAGAAGAGGGTACATATAAAACACTAGGAGAGAGATGTGCTGCTTTCTGTGAAGGTATGTCAGCACGTTGTAGGTAGGCTTCAGGTAGAGCTCCAAAAATATTTTCAACAAAGCTTGCAAATCAAGCTGACATTCTTTCCCAGAGTAATGACTTACTCAAGGAAGCTGTAATATGTTGCTCAGTGCAAAAGGGAGAGCCTTAATCAGACTTTAGTAGCTAGTGGTGCTAATTAGCCAGATAAAAGACTATGCACTGAGCCACTTCAGGAATAGTCAGTGAGCACAAAATGTCTGGTATGACTGCCATTGACTGGACTAGGATCCTGAAACCTGGGATGATGATATTTGGGACTTTAATGATGAATTAATAACAGAAGCCTATCAAGCAGCCCCTAGTTACTGTAATTAAGTAGATCTATGCAAACAGGGGCATTATTCCCCAGAACACAATCACCCAACAGGTCTTTTACTCAGAGCAAGATTAAGGCTATGTGGGAAACTTACAGCCAACACCCTCAGGAAACTGCTTTGCAGTGGCTATGGAGATGCTGGGAAACCAGAGGAGGTGGGATACAGTTGATGGCTCAGCAGAGCAAAGCTCTTGGGGGTTTGGGTCCTATGCGACTTGTAAACACTGCCCTATGTAATGGAGGTGGATTTGGTGATCAACTGATAGAGGGATATGTTAAGAAATGGTCTGATCTTATTGATCCCAAAAATAAGATATCCACATGGATGGATTGGGAAGAAGAAGGTAATTGACTGCAGTTGCTTGGGTTGATGGAATGCATTCACAGGCAAGGGGGGAGGGACCCCAATAAGGCTATGGCAACTGATGCCATGGCCCAATAGCTCTGATGATTAGACAGCATTAGACAGAGTTATTAATGCCCTTCTGGCATCACCTGACAGCTTGGTGGGATGCCCTGTTAACCAACGAGTGACCTACATGTACTGTACTAGGAAGAGCATTGTTGGTAATGTCTGAAGTCCAGTAGTCTGGTTGACCTTGAAAAAAAACATCAGGAAGGTATGGGAATTCTCCATGCTCCTGCCCTACAAACTAGGACTTATGGATGGTCCTGAAAAGGGGAAGAATATGACTGACTGTGATAAAAACACCCATTAGATATCTAGCATTGCGAGTCAAGGAATTGCAAGTGCAAGGCAAAGGTCAGCACTCAGTTAAACCACTGACTTCTCCTGCTCTGAACTCCAGGCCATGTACTGTTTGGGTAGCTGAATTGAATTTACTGCATTATAGGGACCTCATCACTGGCCTGGCAGCAAATGGGGATAACTGTATATATTGGACTATCTGGGTACCTCAGCAGCATTCTGCCTTAGCACACACTGCCCTCATCATGAAAAAAACCCTTGAGTTTTGATGTATGTACATCCAAATCTTTATATCAAGTAACCTGAAAAGAATCAATCTGAACAGGCAGAGGAACAGCAGCAAGCTTTTGAGCAGATCAAGCAGGAAATAGCCCATGCAATGGCATTAGGACTTATCTGGAAAAACAGTGATGCAAAACATTTGTTATATACCATTGCAGGAAAAAGCATCATATGGAGCTTGTGGCAATGAACCCCTTGAGATGTGAGGATGGTCATTGGGATTCTGGAGCCAGAGTTACAAAGGGGTATAAAATAATTATATCCCTCTGGAATAAGAAGTCCTGGCATCATATGGAGGTGTTCTGAGTGCCGCTGAAGTATTAGGCACAGAGCAGACACTGTGGTTATGCCCCAGACTGCTGGTCCTGAATTTTATGTTCAAGGATTCAAAACCTACTTGGGGAAGAGCAACCACTGCTATGTGACAGAAATGAGTCCTGACTCTTATCCAGTAGGCACATACTGGTTCAGGCTCCAGCCTAGAATTAGTTCAGCTTGTTAGTCAGTGGCCAGCAAATCAACAGTAGAAGGAACACTGAACTCCTTAGACAGTTGATGCCCCAGCATATAGATTTCATTTACTGATAGATCCTTTAAGATAACAGAAGGAAATAGGAGATGACAAGCCACTTCCTGGAAGCGCTCCACAGGAGAAGCTGCAACTTGCTGTGAGACACTGTTTTGCTTAGAATGTCTCAAGCATTTTCATCTTGGATTGGTTAGAACGTCCTAAACACTCTCCAGACAGGATGTTCTGCAGTTTCATTGCACTGAGGAACGGAATGCAATGAAAAGTTGGACTCAGTACCCAGAACTGAGTTCCCAAAAATTAGCCAAGCAGAGCAGAGGAGAAGCTGCGCTTGACTGATCAATGAAATCTTTGCCTAGCATTTTGGAGGTAACCAATACAAATACAAAAGCCCCTCATGAACCCTCAGAGACACCTGCCAGACATACACATAGAGAAACCACACCACCATCATGCCTCCTCTTGCCTTCAATGCTAATGAGGGAGAAAGGGTCATGAAGCAGTGCTGCATAAAAGGTATCTCCCTGGGCAACCAGCCACGAATCCATCACCCTATGGACCTCAGCAACAGACAGGCAGACAACTCAGAGAATCATCTCTGGAACAAAGGGTGGTGACATTTCTTGATTTTTCTCTCTTTTTCTCTCTTTTTGCCTTTCTCATTTCTGTCCCTTTATTTTCCCTACATAACAATGTCTATTTCCAGTAGCCACAGCTATAACCTAAGGAAATATAAATGTCAATTGATGAAAAGGATTGCTGGTGTCTTTGCACCTTAACTTAAAGCAGCTGGCTTTTATGAACCTTTTAGGACCTTTTAAAGGGACCTAACACTTGAAAGGAGACTAGAAATTCCAATCAGTTTGCAGAGGTAATGGCCTTGAGGATCAACTTGGAACACGCTCCAGTGTGTGACTGACCAATAAATCTCTACAATGGAAAAAGGCTCAGGGGAGACGGGTAAGGGTGACGTGCCCAGGAAGCTCAGAGGAAGCTCAGAGAATAAAGCAAAGCAGCGGACATTATGTCAATATAAGGGGGACAGGAAGGAGGCTATTGTTTTAGACAAACTGCTATGTCAGTTGAGTGGATTAACCGGTGGTGTAAATGGTTCTCCCCAGTTCATTAAAATGGTGTGAATGTCTCCCTTTGATTAGCAGGACTGGCATGGGGGGAGTGAGAACCTGTCTCAGCCCAACATAAAATATAAATATTAAACAACTAGCAAAAGAAATTTGAAGAGAGCAAAAGGCTTGAACTGACTTAACCCACGTATTCCTTGCAGGCAACTGGATACACCCATTGTCATGATGTTGGTCGTTTTATAGAGACTGGTAATGGGAATCGCATTGGTATTATGATTGAACTGTGTACTGCAATTGCTATTTACTGAGAAGCGTAACTTATGTTTGTATTGTGTTTTCAGTTTTTGGAAGGAGAATCCAGGGAACTGCAAGCCTGTGAGTTTAATGTCAGTGCTGGGGAAGGTTACGGAGCAGATCATCTTGAGTGTCATCATACAGCACTTACTGGATAACCAGTTGATCAGGCAAAGTCAGAACAGGTTTATGGAAGGCTTTGGAAGAAGTGAAACAGTGATTTGTAAACAGTGAGATGGAATGTCAATGGCAATGTGTTAAAAAAAACAACTAACGGTTAAGATAACGATAACGACTCTTACCTTCTTGTCACCAAAGATTCATTGAGATTGAACACTTAGATATGACCACACCTTAACGACTCTGGGGGGGATTGATTTCATCCTCCCAGATATGCAATGAGGTTCCAGGAATAAAGTATGCTTGTCACTTCGAAAAAATATGAATATGAAAACATCTCTGTGTATATAAAGTTCTCTGAAATTACTGCACGGTTGAAGCACTCTGAGGACGAATCCTGAGTCTTCTCCAGCCCTGTATAAAGTGTACCTGTCTTAATGGTTAAATTAAACTATTAAGTGTAAGTTTCTTTGTTTCAGAAAGGACAGGCATCTCAGGGGGACTACAAGGATGAAGTGAGATCATGCAGAGACAAAATCAGAAGGGCTAAAGCCCAACTAGAACTGAAATTGGCCAATTCTGTGAAAGATAATAAAAATGTTTCTATAAATAACAACAAAAGGAGAATCAGGGAGACTCTCCATCCTTTACTGGATGCAGGGGAAACAATAGTGACAAAGGCTGAGGATAAGGCTGAGGTACTTCATGCCTTTTTTGCCTCAGTCTTTAATAGTAAGGACAATTGGGTACCCAGCCCCCTGAGCCAGAAGACAAGGATGGGGAGCAGAACAAAGCCCCCATGATCCAAGAGAAAATGTTTGGAGACCTGCTCGGCCATCACACAGCACACACAGGACAATGAGGTGATCAGGAAAGGCAGGTCCTGCCAAACTAACCTGATCTCCTCCTATGACAAGATTATCCACTTAGTGGATGAGGAAAAGGTTGTGGATATAGTGTACCTGGACTTCAGTAAAGCCTTTGACGTTGTTCCTCACAGCATTCTCCTGGAGAAACTGGCTGCCATTGGCCTAGACAGGCATACCCTCTGCTGAGTAAAACATTGGCTGGATGGCCGGTTCCAAAGATTGTTGGTATATGGAGTTGAATCCAGCTGGAAGCCGGTTACAAGTGGTATTCCCCAGGGCTCAGTGTTGGGTCCGGTCTTGTTCAATATCTTTATCAATGATATCTTTATCGATGATCCTTGTGGGTCCTTTCCATCTCTGGTCATTCTATGGTTCTGTGATCTGGATGAAGTGACTGAATGTACCCTCAGTAAGTTTGCGGATGACACAAAGCTGGGCAGAAGTGTTGATCTGCTTGAGGGTAGGGAGGCTCTACAGAGGGATCTCAACAGGCTGGATCAATGGGCTGCAATCAACAGTATGAGTTTCAACAAGGCCAAGTGCTGGATCTTGCACTTGGGACACAACAACCACATGCGGCGCTAAAGACTTGAGGAAGAGTGGCTGGAAAGCTGCCTGGCAGAGAAGGACCTGGAGATGCTGGTTGACAGCCGGCTGAATATGAGCCAGCAGTGTGCCCAAGTGGCCAAGTCCAATGGCATGCTGGCCTGTATCAGAAACAGTGTGGCCAGCAGAACCAAGGAAGTGATTGGTGAGGCCACACCTCAAATACTGTGTTCAGTTTTGGGCCCCTCACTACAAGAAGAACATTGAGATGCTGGAACGTGTCCAGAGAAGGGCAACAGAGCTGGGGAAGGGTCTGGAGCACAGGGGTAACGGGGAGCGGCTGAGGGACCTGGGGCTGTTTAGTCTGGAGAAAAGGAGGCCAATGGGAGACCTCATTGCTACCTGAAAGGAGGTTGCAGTGAGGCTGATGTTGGTCTTTTTTTCCCCAAGTAACAAGCAATTGGATAAGAGGAAATGGCCTTGAGTTGCGCCGGGGCAGGTTTAGACTGGATATTAGGAAAAAAATCAGCACTGAAAGGGTTATCGAGCCTAGAGAAGTGGTATGGTCACCATCCCTGGAGGGATTTAAAAGGGGTGTAGATGTGGTGCTTAGGGACATGGTTTAGTGGTGGAATTGGCAGTGTTAGGTTTGCGGTTGGACCCGATGATCTTAAAGGTCTTTTCCAACCTAAATGATTCTATGAGTCTATATTTCATTTCATTCTGCTAAATCCCATGTAACGTCAACTGTTTCTAAATAATTAAATTTGATATTAAAAATTACACCCTCCACATGTGGAATATCTAAAAGAACCTGAACGGTGGTTGTAGTGAGGTGGGGATTGGCCTCTTCTCCCAATTAACAAGTGATGAAAGGAAATGGCTTCAACTTGCACCAGGGGAGGTTTAGATTGGATATTAGAAAAAATTTCATTACCAAAAGGTTTGTCCAGCACTAGAACAGGCTGCCTAGAGAAGTGGTGGAGTCACCACCACGGGAGGGATTTAAAAGAGATGTGATGCTTAGGGACATGGTTGAGTGGTGGACTCGGTAGTGTTAGGTTTACGGTTGGACTTGATGGTCTTAAAGGTCCTTTCCAACCTAAATGATTACTCGATTCTATTGAAATGTTCTAAAAGCAGCCTTGAGGGTACTGAAATTACTTCTTATAATGCATATTCAACAGAACTTTTAAATGTGAATTGTATTCCAGCAGCTTTTCTTTCTATTCTGATTGCCCTCATTTTTCTTTTTTTTGAGTGTAAAACTAGTCAGGATATAACACATTTCCATTACAGCTTCTTTGCATCATCCTAACAATGTAAAGTATTCTTAGTATAAATCAGAATTATTTTCAATTTTATTTTCAAATGTGCACCCATTAGAACTTCTTTATACAGTATGAGTCCTTAAACTCTCCAACATTATGATGCATCATTCTGAATCTTCTTGTGCTCTCTGTCCTCCCTTTTCCCCCAGTTTAATGCCAGAATGTTATATTCCAAGCCAATGGTGTGTGGCATAAAGTGAACAAAAGTGTATAGTCTTGCCAGACTTTGTATGATACTCCACTTTTTCACATTCCCGCTCTCCAAGCATCTGTCACTCATGACTATATGCTTTCCCACCACTGCATGAGATGGTAACTTTGAGTCCTACTGAATTTCAGTAGTGATTATACTTGTAAATCTCATAGACTACTATTAAACCTCTCCACCCTTAGCATTACCTTATTTTTAACATTATTATTATTATTATTATTATTATTATTATTTGTGCAGTTCTACTTGCTGTTGGACATATTTTTGGGGTGGTCCTGCATTGTGATTTGTCTTCAAGAGCATATTATTATCAAAAGAGAAAAACCTTTTGTCTTCTGTTTTTTTTTTTCTTTATGGTTCTCTGACATTCTTTGTTGTGATTATCTCTTTTTTGAATCCATGCATACTAAATTAAATATCATTCCAGATATTTTCCTTTCGGTCTCTTTAGGATGACCTCTCACAGATCTATAATGCCCTGGGTTTCTACTTGATATTATAATTACATTTTTCCCCAAAGAGGTTTTAAATGCTTATTGAGATTTTCTGCGCTACTCCATGTTTGCACAGAACTCAGGAGTTAAACATCTCTTTGATGAGTTTCTTTTGCCATATAGAGGCTAACCTGTCTGACTCTGTAGTTGATGTTCTAGTACGGCTTTACCAGGAAAGTGTGATGCTTTCAACTTTATCTGCCTTGCTCCCTGTGTTCATTGGGATATTTCTTCATTAATACTTTGCAGATATAACATGCACTCAAGCCAGCAAGTCTATTGCTTTTCTTAAGTAATAGTTTTCCCTTCATCCCCAACTCTGATTTTACAAATACTTTACTTAAATACTTGTATTACATTTGTCTAGCTGGGGGGGGGTGTGGGTAAATACTTTTTTCCCCTCTAAATTTTCAACTGCCTCTGATTCTAATACTTAAACATTTACATGTGGTGTTCTCATTTGTTCTTATTGCTTGCTTCAGGTGGGTTGCGTTTAGCGTTTAGCTGTTGTGTCTATGTCCATTGATGGCTCTTAAGGAATCTACAAATAGCAAGATCATAATTTGACTTCCAAATAAGTTTTATGTAACTGGATGAGAACCTTAATTTTAAATATTTTTTAATTTTTTTTTATTACTTCTGAAACCATCATGGTTTCTCTCCTGTTAGGACTCTGACACACTTTTCATAGTTTCTATGTAGCATATAAAACTTGAATAGTCATTTTGCTTCAGCAGGGAGATTTCTTTATGTATTTTTCCCCTGTGTATGAATCTATGGTATCCAGGCGTGTATGAAACCAACATTTTCTGCATTCCACTGTAGTGGAGACTATGAGTTCCTTTCATACATGTAGGCTCTTTTGAAAGAGACGATGATGACTTTCAGCAGAGTTGACGGACAGTTTGAGTCATTGTGTCTATACTCTGGATAAATTTTTCAGAATGGCAAAATAACTTTTGAGGCACTTCCGGAAACATTGCCTCTCTCCACCCCTTCCTGAGTCACTAAGACTTCCTTTGGTTTTCCAGTAAGCATACCAGCAAACTGCAGTAATTCATTGTTGCAGTTTGAGACCGAATTGAGAGTGTGGAGACTAAATGGGCTCAGATACTAAAGCACTTTTAGTTGCAGATATAATTAATGTTAACAAGTGATATGACTTCCCTGTTCCGTGGGAGGGGCAACATAATCTAGGAGAGAAGCTGGGTGGGTCAGCATAACAGTTTCTAACATGACCTCCCTGTCCCACAGGGGAGATGGCATGATCCTGCATAAACCAGTAGGAAGTCGGGTGGGGCTGTGTAGCAGATCCAGCTGCACAATATGCAGAATAGGTGCAGGGCTGGGGGTTCCCTCTGTTTTCTCTCAGGTGATCTGATGGCCTCTCTCCCTGAGCAACTGCACACCATGTCAATTATAGAATTGGGTGGACAATACCCAATTCTAACTGGCTGAAACTCTTGCAGTTCCTAACAGTTAAAAGCTGTCTGTTTCCTCACTGGAGCGCACTGTCTGCCCATCTGGAAGGGCAATGGTGCACATGTAGCCAATCGTTTCTATTGCTTTCTGTTCAGAGAGCTACTTTCCCTTTTGGGTATGAGAACACTATTGTATTCAGATGCTGAAGTCCATAATGCAGGTAGGAATTTAATGTCTTGCTAATCTTGTTACTTTTTCTGTAGAGGTAATCTGTAGGTAAGTTTAATAGTTAAAATTTCAGTCATGAGATTTGCAGCTTCCCTGTTGTTATCCTGTGGTTTTCTGCTTCAGTTGTAGCTAATTTTGCCTCTTGAGATGGCTGTGGGTACCCTTCTTTTACTTTAGACTGTGCCATGGTGTTAGCTTGCTCAGTACATTTTTGAAATGGCCCCTGGTGTCTTCTCACAGAAGCCACCCCTACAGCACCCCCTATGCTACCAAAATATTGACAGAGAAACCCAATACATCTGGCTAAAAATAAATCCTCTGTACGTTCCCATACCAAATTTATGCTGGCAAGCTGGACCAAGTGGTTGGCCTGGTTATTTTGTTTTTCTTCTTGAGTTGCCTTTGAATTTGGGATATGTCAGTTAATATGACATATCAAGGGACGTTTCTGTTTCAGTAGCTGTTGTATTGCTTTCCATTCTTCTGCTGCCCAGATTGGTTTTCCTTGTCACTATAAGTTATCAGAACACCATTCTTTGAGCCATTTTCACACCGCATTAGCCGCCATCCATATGTGTGTGTATACACTGTCAGAGTCCAATAGTCTCTGACCAGGTTCTTTTAGATATTCCACATGTGGAGGGTGTAATTTTTAATATCAAATTTAATTATTTAGAAACAGTTGACGTTACATGGGATTTAGCAGAATGAAATGAAATATAGACTCATAGAATCATTTAGGTTGGAAAAGACCTTTAAGATCATCGGGTCCAACCGCAAACCTAACACTGCCAATTCCACCACTAAACCATGTCCCTAAGCACCACATCTACACCCCTTTTAAATCCCTCCAGGGATGGTGACCATACCACTTCTCTAGGCTCGATAACCCTTTCAGTGCTGATTTTTTTCCTAATATCCAGTCTAAACCTGCCCCGGCGCAACTCAAGGCCATTTCCTCTTATCCAATTGCTTGTTACTTGGGGAAAAAAAGACCAACATCAGCCTCACTGCAACCTCCTTTCAGGTAGCAATGAGGTCTCCCATTGGCCTCCTTTTCTCCAGACTAAACAGCCCCAGGTCCCTCAGCCGCTCCCCGTTACCCCTGTGCTCCAGACCCTTCCCCAGCTCTGTTGCCCTTCTCTGGACACGTTCCAGCATCTCGATGTTCTTCTTGTAGTGAGGGGCCCAAAACTGAACACAGTATTTGAGGTGTGGCCTCACCAATCACTTCCTTGGTTCTGCTGGCCACACTGTTTCTGATACAGGCCAGCATGCCATTGGACTTGGCCACTTGGGCACACTGCTGGCTCATATTCAGCCGGCTGTCAACCAGCATCTCCAGGTCCTTCTCTGCCAGGCAGCTTTCCAGCCACTCTTCCTCAAGTCTTTAGCGCCGCATGTGGTTGTTGTGTCCCAAGTGCAAGATCCAGCACTTGGCCTTGTTGAAACTCATACTGTTGATTGCAGCCCATTGATCCAGCCTGTTGAGATCCCTCTGTAGAGCCTCCCTACCCTCAAGCAGATCAACACTTCTGCCCAGCTTTGTGTCATCCGCAAACTTACTGAGGGTACATTCAGTCACTTCATCCAGATCACAGAACCATAGAATGACCAGAGATGGAAAGGACCCACAAGGATCATCGATAAAGATATCATTGATAAAGATATTGAACAAGACCGGACCCAACACTGAGCCCTGGGGAATACCACTTGTAACCGGCTTCCAGCTGGATTCAACTCCATATACCAACAATCTTTGGAACCGGCCATCCAGCCAATGTTTTACTCAGCAGAGGGTATGCCTGTCTAGGCCAATGGCAGCCAGTTTCTCCAGGAGAATGCTGTGAGGAACAACGTCAAAGGCTTTACTGAAGTCCAGGTACACTATATCCACAACCTTTTCCTCATCCACTAAGTGGATAATCTTGTCATAGGAGGAGATCAGGTTAGTTTGGCAGGACCTGCCTTTCCTGATCACCTCATTGTCCTGTGTGTGCTGTGTGATGGCCGAGCAGGTCTCCAAACATTTTCTCTTGGATCATGGGGGCTTTGTTCTGCTCCCCATCCTTGTCTTCTGGCTCAGGGGGCTGGGTACCCAATTGTCCTTACTATTAAAGACTGAGGCAAAAAAGGCATGAAGTACCTCAGCCTTATCCTCAGCCTTTGTCACTATTGTTTCCCCTGCATCCAGTAAAGGATGGAGAGTCTCCCTGATTCTCCTTTTGTTGTTATTTATAGAAACATTTTTATTATCTTTCACAGAATTGGCCAATTTCAGTTCTAGTTGGGCTTTAGCCCTTCTGATTTTGTCTCTGCATGATCTCACTTCATCCTTGTAGTCCCCCTGAGATGCCTGTCCTTTCTGAAACAAAGAAACTTACACTTAATAGTTTAATTTAACCATTAAGACAGGTACACTTTATACAGGGCTGGAGAAGACTCAGGATTCGTCCTCAGAGTGCTTCAACCGTGCAGTAATTTCAGAGAACTTTATATACACAGAGATGTTTTCATATTCATATTTTTTCGAAGTGACAAGCATACTTTATTCCTGGAACCTCATTGCATATCTGGGAGGATGAAATCAATCCCCCCCAGAGTCGTTAAGGTGTGGTCATATCTAAGTGTTCAATCTCAATGAATCTTTGGTGACAAGAAGGTAAGAGTCGTTATCGTTATCTTAACCGTTAGTTGTTTTTTTTAACACATTGCCATTGACATTCCATCTCACTGTTTACAAATCACTGTTTCACTTCTTCCAAAGCCTTCCATAAACCTGTTCTGACTTTGCCTGATCAACTGGTTATCCAGTAAGTGCTGTATGATGACACTCAAGATGATCTGCTCCGTAACCTTCCCCAGCACTGACATTAAACTCACAGGCTTGCAGTTCCCTGGATTCTCCTTCCAAAAACTGAAAACACAATACAAACATAAGTTACGCTTCTCAGTAAATAGCAATTGCAGTACACAGTTCAATCATAATACCAATGCGATTCCCATTACCAGTCTCTATAAAACGACCAACATCATGACAATGGGTGTATCCAGTTGCCTGCAAGGAATACGTGGGTTAAGTCAGTTCAAGCCTTTTGCTCTCTTCAAATTTCTTTTGCTAGTTGTTTAATATTTATATTTTATGTTGGGCTGAGACAGGTTCTCACTCCCCCCATGCCAGTCCTGCTAATCAAAGGGAGACATTCACACCATTTTAATGAACTGGGGAGAACCATTTACACCACCGGTTAATCCACTCAACTGACATAGCAGTTTGTCTAAAACAATAGCCTCCTTCCTGTCCCCCTTATATTGACATAATGTCCGCTGCTTTGCTTTATTCTCTGAGCTTCCTCTGAGCTTCCTGGGCACGTCACCCTTACCCGTCTCCCCTGAGCCTTTTTCCATTGTAGAGATTTATTGGTCAGTCACACACTGGAGCGTGTTCCAAGTTGATCCTCAAGGCCATTACCTCTGCAAACTGATTGGAATTTCTAGTCTCCTTTCAAGTGTTAGGTCCCTTTAAAAGGTCCTAAAAGGTTCATAAAAGCCAGCTGCTTTAAGTTAAGGTGCAAAGACACCAGCAATCCTTTTCATCAATTGACATTTATATTTCCTTAGGTTATAGCTGTGGCTACTGGAAATAGACATTGTTATGTAGGGAAAATAAAGGGACAGAAATGAGAAAGGCAAAAAGAGAGAAAAAGAGAGAAAAATCAAGAAATGTCACCACCCTTTGTTCCAGAGATGATTCTCTGAGTTGTCTGCCTGTCTGTTGCTGAGGTCCATAGGGTGATGGATTCGTGGCTGGTTGCCCAGGGAGATACCTTTTATGCAGCACTGCTTCATGACCCTTTCTCCCTCATTAGCATTGAAGGCAAGAGGAGGCATGATGGTGGTGTGGTTTCTCTATGTGTATGTCTGGCAGGTGTCTCTGAGGGTTCATGAGGGGCTTTTGTATTTGTATTGGTTACCTCCAAAATGCTAGGCAAAGATTTCATTGATCAGTCAAGCGCAGCTTCTCCTCTGCTCTGCTTGGCTAATTTTTGGGAACTCAGTTCTGGGTACTGAGTCCAACTTTTCATTGCATTCCGTTCCTCAGTGCAATGAAACTGCAGAACATCCTGTCTGGAGAGTGTTTAGGACGTTCTAACCAATCCAAGATGAAAATGCTTGAGACATTCTAAGCAAAACAGTGTCTCACAGCAAGTTGCAGCTTCTCCTGTGGAGCGCTTCCAGGAAGTGGCTTGTCATCTCCTATTTCCTTCTGTTATCTTAAAGGATCTATCAGTAAATGAAATCTATATGCTGGGGCATCAACTGTCTAAGGAGTTCAGTGTTCCTTCTACTGTTGATTTGCTGGCCACTGACTAACAAGCTGAACTAATTCTAGGCTGGAGCCTGAACCAGTATGTGCCTACTGGATAAGAGTCAGGACTCATTTCTGTCACATAGCAGTGGTTGCTCTTCCCCAAGTAGGTTTTGAATCCTTGAACATAAAATTCAGGACCAGCAGTCTGGGGCATAACCACAGTGTCTGCTCTGTGCCTAATACTTCAGCGGCACTCAGAACACCTCCATATGATGCCAGGACTTCTTATTCCAGAGGGATATAATTATTTTATACCCCTTTGTAACTCTGGCTCCAGAATCCCAATGACCATCCTCACATCTCAAGGGGTTCATTGCCACAAGCTCCATATGATGCTTTTTCCTGCAATGGTATATAACAAATGTTTTGCATCACTGTTTTTCCAGATAAGTCCTAATGCCATTGCATGGGCTATTTCCTGCTTGATCTGCTCAAAAGCTTGCTGCTGTTCCTCTGCCTGTTCAGATTGATTCTTTTCAGGTTACTTGATATAAAGATTTGGATGTACATACATCAAAACTCAAGGGTTTTTTTTCATGATGAGGGCAGTGTGTGCTAAGGCAGAATGCTGCTGAGGTACCCAGATAGTCCAATATATACAGTTATCCCCATTTGCTGCCAGGCCAGTGATGAGGTCCCTATAATGCAGTAAATTCAATTCAGCTACCCAAACAGTACATGGCCTGGAGTTCAGAGCAGGAGAAGTCAGTGGTTTAACTGAGTGCTGACCTTTGCCTTGCACTTGCAATTCCTTGACTCGCAATGCTAGATATCTAATGGGTGTTTTTATCACAGTCAGTCATATTCTTCCCCTTTTCAGGACCATCCATAAGTCCTAGTTTGTAGGGCAGGAGCATGGAGAATTCCCATACCTTCCTGATGTTTTTTTTCAAGGTCAACCAGACTACTGGACTTCAGACATTACCAACAATGCTCTTCCTAGTACAGTACATGTAGGTCACTCGTTGGTTAACAGGGCATCCCACCAAGCTGTCAGGTGATGCCAGAAGGGCATTAATAACTCTGTCTAATGCTGTCTAATCATCAGAGCTATTGGGCCATGGCATCAGTTGCCATAGCCTTATTGGGGTCCCTCCCCCCTTGCCTGTGAATGCATTCCATCAACCCAAGCAACTGCAGTCAATTACCTTCTTCTTCCCAATCCATCCATGTGGATATCTTATTTTTGGGATCAATAAGATCAGACCATTTCTTAACATATCCCTCTATCAGTTGATCACCAAATCCACCTCCATTACATAGGGCAGTGTTTACAAGTCGCATAGGACCCAAACCCCCAAGAGCTTTGCTCTGCTGAGCCATCAACTGTATCCCACCTCCTCTGGTTTCCCAGCATCTCCATAGCCACTGCAAAGCAGTTTCCTGAGGGTGTTGGCTGTAAGTTTCCCACATAGCCTTAATCTTGCTCTGAGTAAAAGACCTGTTGGGTGATTGTGTTCTGGGGAATAATGCCCCTGTTTGCATAGATCTACTTAATTACAGTAACTAGGGGCTGCTTGATAGGCTTCTGTTATTAATTCATCATTAAAGTCCCAAATATCATCATCCCAGGTTTCAGGATCCTAGTCCAGTCAATGGCAGTCATACCAGACATTTTGTGCTCACTGACTATTCCTGAAGTGGCTCAGTGCATAGTCTTTTATCTGGCTAATTAGCACCACTAGCTACTAAAGTCTGATTAAGGCTCTCCCTTTTGCACTGAGCAACATATTACAGCTTCCTTGAGTAAGTCATTACTCTGGGAAAGAATGTCAGCTTGATTTGCAAGCTTTGTTGAAAATATTTTTGGAGCTCTACCTGAAGCCTACCTACAACGTGCTGACATACCTTCACAGAAAGCAGCACATCTCTCTCCTAGTGTTTTATATGTACCCTCTTCTGTCTGCAAGCCCCAAGCTAGTTTTCTTGGAGTCTCTACTGGGAGGTGGTCCAGGTTCCTGGCAACTAGAACATGGGCTCGAAGCAAGCACCTTCCCATCTCCTCCAATCATCTTCCCATCCCAGTACCATTTTCTTGGTCCCTTGTGACCCTTCCCAACTATTCAGTGTTCACACTCACCCCCAAACACATAATGCACCACTCACACCACAGTACACCACCACAAATTCCCAATAGCAGGATCAAGGCTCTCTCTGGAGACTCAAAAATCATTCCAATTGTTCCAAGTCCAGCCCATAAGAGTTCCTAGTGTTGCCCACATTCCCTGCTAATTACTGTCGTGGGCAAAACAGTTCAAGTTGGGAAATTTTGCTTGTGTTAATTTATTGCCAGCCAGCACAAACCTCCCATCACTGATTTGGGCACTGAAAAAAAAAGAAGACAATTAGACAAACAGATAAACATCTATCCTCTCCCCTCCTCAGCTTCATCTTCCCTTATTTTTACATTACGTTGTCTGTCAAATATTCCTCTGAAATAGGTGGTGTAGAAAGTTGAGGTGATATGTGTAATGGTTTCTGTCCTTTGTGCCTGCTCCAGCATCGGTTGCACACAGGCTACATTCCCTTCAGAGGTGTATGTACAACACCACACGGAAAGTGCCTCTCTGGCCACTACTGGCTGTCTGTGTAGTTCTTAAATATATTTGAGCAGGACCACGGTGTACTTCTTGTACTGAATAAGATTTTAGTGTGAAGTGTGTCATTTTTCTTTCCCACAATTGCTTTCATTTGCCTTATGGCAAGCTGGAAGCAGCTGTGAGTAACACAGGGCCTTAAGATTTGAATGGGTAGAATTCATTGTGAGCCATCTGTGGTGAGCAAACCTGCCATAGGAGTGATGAGAACAAAGAGGATGAATATACTGTGATCGAGTCTCTGCTCATGGGACTCGGACACGAGGAACAAAAGACCAGCTTAAATCATTTTACCAGAAGCTTTCATGTCTCTGCTGTACACCTGATGATGAAGCTGGGGAGCCTGGAGACATTTTTCTCCCTATGTTCTGGGTTTGTTTGGTTCTTTTTGTTGTCAGTGTTGGTTTGGTTTTCATTTCTAAAGCATATATAAATATCTCTATTGCAGTGAGAAAAGAAAACAAACATTTTACTCCCTTGAAGACAGATGAAGTCCACACACTGAGTGACAAGAGGAGCGGCGAGAGAAGCTGCTAAAAGAGTTTTTGGCAATAATAGCCAAGAGGAGCGGCGAGAGAAGCTGCTAAAAGAGTTTTCGGCAATAATAGCCAAGAGGAGCAGCGAGAGAAGCTGCTTAAATCCGGATCCGGGACTTTTAAGAAGCCACCGAGTGCAGGTGAGCTGCTGGGGAAAAAGATGGGAGCCTCACTAACAAAAGAGGAGGAAATGATTATAAGCATGTGGAAGCAAATACTAGAAAAGAAGGGGGTAAAGCTAGAGGAATTAATGTTGCAAAAGATGCTTTTATGGAGTAAGAGACAGGGTTATACTCCAGATATAATGACATCATTTACTGTTTCGAACTGGAAAGAAATAGGGAACTGGCTGTTTGATAGCGCTTCACACGGAGACAAAGAGTCAGTATCTTTGTTAACCACATGGTGCCTTTTCTTTGATATTTTGAAAGACTATAAAAAACAGAGGGATCGGGCAGAGCAAGATCTTTCACCCCTTGCCTCCCGAGACGAGCCTCCATCTGCTAAGGATCTGTTAACAGAGCAAGAGGAATTTTCTATATTAACTGCCGACCCAGACTCTGCATCTCTATCTGAGTTTCAACACCTAAATTCAAGAAATCCGCTAACGCACCCAAAGAATAAACCATCTCGGTTAGCGCGAAAAAGTTTTCTTGTTGATGAGTCAGACGGTGAAACAGACTCAGCCTGTCTGATATATAAACAAAGCCGATGGTGGGTTAACCCCGTAACGCAGTCCGCCCCTCCACTGCCCCCTGAAGAGCGAGGGGCACCCGAAGCGTACAATCCCTTGGTACTCCCGCCTTTGCCAGATGAGCCGGATGATTGGGACAATCCCGTGGCGGAGGTGGGGGGGGCACTGAGGCGGCTGCTTCAAAAACCAGAAAGATCGAGGCTAACACCGAGATAACCTCTGGGGGTTCCTCTGGTAAACCTCAAACCTCTCAGGCGTGGGATTCACCCTCGGCACAGCTTACTGTGAGACCGTATGATCCATATGTATTTTGGCAAAAGGTAAAACAACAGGCTATGCTGAAGGACATTGGACATTGTCTGAGGCAATAACTACACCCTTAAAGGAACGTGACCCAAGTCCTGTGACAGCTATGGCATTCCCGGTGGTCCGGGGGCATCCAGGATGGGGAATTATGGATGAGCACAGACCATACACCTGGAAAGTAGTACAGGAACTTCAAAAAACTGTTACACAGTATGGTCCCAGCTCCCCTGCAACAATGCAATTGCTTCGATTATTAACTATGGAAGAAATGACACCATATGACTTTGCCCAAATTGCACAAATTATGTTTCAGCCTGTTCAGTGCACAGTTTTTCGAAATATTTGGACTCAAAGGGCAGGTGCACAGGCAATACGGAACCTGCAGCTCCCCCAGTCAGACCCTTGATATGGGAATGGTGCAGACGTTTTAACAGGAACTGGGCAGTTTAGTAATCCACAGCATCAAGCTCAGTAGCACCCTTCAGTGCTTGAGCAGGTAAAAACAGTAGGGCTTGAAGCACTGATGAGAACAGCCGAGATCGCTGCAACGAAGGATAAATATGCAACAATTAGACAGGGAGTTCGAGAGCCATTTTTACTTATCGGATGTTCCAGTGTTAGCTTACAAAACATTCTAGTTCATGTGGGAGTAATTGACGAGGATTTTACAGGACAGATTTTTGCAATGGTTTCTACTATCACCCCCCGTTACAATACAAGAGGGAACTCGCATTGCACAATTGGTGCCTTTTAAAAGCAGTGTTTTTAAAACAGAAACAGTCATCCGTGGAGATGGGGGATTTGGATCCACTGGACCACCTCAAATTTGTTGGTCACAATCTCTCTCAGACACAAGACCACAAATGAAATGTATCCTTGTTATGAACACTGCTTTTCCACATTCCATTCAAATATCTGGACTGCTTGACACAGGGGCTGACGTTACTATCATTGCTCGAAGGGACTGGCCTGATAAAAATTCAAACACGATGTGTGGAACTATTGGCACGAGATCCAGAATGTATTGTTATTCCTCTACAAGTTCAATATTTTAAATGGCGTCTTGCCAATAGTTCTGCACTTCAAGCTGCGCTACTTAATTTTACAGGCCAGATATCGTATCATTTTCCTTCCCATCCACTTTGTAAACTGGGAACTCAAATCTCTATCGCACAGAAATTGTTAAGCCAAACAGCACCTGTTGATGGATCCACAGTTTTCACAGATGGGTCTGGGAAAACAGGAAAAGCTGCTGTTCCATGGTTTGATGGACAAAATTGGCAACATTTAATTGAGCATCAACAAGGCTCCCCACAAGTGGTGGAATTACGAGCAGTCACATTGGCATTTCAACAGTTCCCACAAGCCATAAATGTGGTAACTGACTCTGCTTATGTTGCAGGCCTAGTGCAGAGATTGGATAAAACAGTTCTTGGACAAGTGACAAACCACCTGTTGTTTGGAGTTATGAAGCTCCTGTGGGAAACCGTACAAAAACGCAGCCTACCCTGTTATATTCTACACATAAAAAGCCATACTGACTTACCTGGTTTTATAGCAGAAGGAAATGCCCGGGCTGACCAATTAGTATCTGCAGTAGCATTAGGACCAGTACCAAACATTATGCAACAAGCAATTGCTTCTCATCAATTTTTTCACCAGGGTCACAGAGCACTCAAGAGAGAGTTTCAACTTTCTACTACTGAAGCTCGATCTATCATTGCCTCATGTCCAGATTGTCAAGGCCAACATTTTCCAACAGTTTATGGAGTAAATCCTAGAGGCTTACAGGCCCTACAAATCTGGCAAACTGATATAACTCATATTACGGAATTTGGCCAACAAAAGTATGTACATGTATCAATTGATACCTTTTCTTCTGTCATTATTGCTACTGCATATACTGGAGACCATACACCTGGAAAGTAGTACAGGAACTTCAAAAAACTGTTACACAGTATGGTCCCAGCTCCCCTGCAACAATGCACTCACACACTGAGTGCTGTACTGGCCTGTTTGCCTTTTGTTTCTCTTTACTGATTGGTTAGAATGGATGGTATTAAGTCTATGTTTTTGAGACTTCATAGATATGAAGCCTCAGGGAATTATACTTTGGAAATGAAGCATCCATCAAAACAGGAGGTGGCTGGTGCACTTTGTATTCTGACTTTTTTTTTTTTTTTAACCATCTTTTTTTTTCCTTTTAAAAAAGATTAAGCAAAGAGCTTTTTGTAATCTTTTCAGGAATGGCACACTGAATTCATCTGTGCTTTATCTGCTTTTACTTGTATCTTTCATGGGCAGTTGTGGATTATATAGGACAAATTAGCTGAATTACTAACTTCCACAATCAAATCAATGTATTAGGAAACTTCCAAGATTCTCCTCCATTTTTTTTTTTTAAGCAAGTATTCTATTTTTTTTTAGTTTGTGTGCTGAAACATATCTAGTCTGTGTTTTTTTTAAATGTCATTAAAATGGTGTGACAGTCTTCTGTTGGACTGTATAAAGGGGAGGGAAATATTGTAGCAATTTCCTTTTTCTTTCTGATTTACAAATCAGGTTAGATGAAGAAATGGTAATCCTCTTATCTCTTCAGAAGGCTGCCTGCTGGAGCAGGCCTGGAATCTTTAAATGTCATTGATCCACCTGGAATGACAACTTCCTTCTCTCTTTCTTTACAGACTCTTCATACTCGGAACCTCCTGATGTTCAGCAACAGTTGAACCACTACCAGTCTGCAGCTCTGGCCAAGAACAATAACATCGGTCAAACCCCACTTCCTGGGACTGTTGCAGGAATGGAAAAAACAGGAGCTATCCTTAACTGTGAATTTTGTGAATTCTTCTCGGGTTACATACAGAGCATTCGACGTCATTACCGTGACAAACATGGAGGGAAGAAACTCTTCAAGTGCAAAGATTGTTCCTTTTATACAGGTTTTAAGTAAGTATTGTGCAAAACGAATAAGCTGAACTTCTAATGGGATTTTTTTTTTTTTAGCACTTAAAAAGACTTATGCAATCTTTGTGAGAACTGGCTATAGCTAGGAGAAACACAACCAATGGTGACCAGGGAAATGCCATAAAAGCTCACAGCAGCATCTATGTAATTCTTTTTCTTCATTCCTACAACAGCCTGTACCATCTGCTGAAGAGAAAAGCAAAAGAAACACCTGAACTAGTTTGTACTCACTACAGTAAATAGGACAGGGGAGAAACTGCATCAGGGGAAGTTCAGACTGGACATTCCCACGACATTCTCCTGAAGAAACTGCTTGCTCATGGCTTGGATGGGCGTACTCTTCACTGGGTAAAATATTGGCTGGTCCAAAGAGTTCTGGTGAATGGAGCTAAATCCAGTTGGCAGCTGGTCACAAGTGGTGTTCCCTAGGGCTCAGTGTTGGAGCCAGTTCTGTTTAATATCTTTATCAATGATCTGGATGAGAGGATCAAGTGCACCCTCAGTCAGTTTGCAGACAACGCCAAGTTGGGTGGGAGTATTGATCTGACCGAGGGAAGGAAGGTTCTACAGAGGGATCTGGATTGATGGGCCGAGGCCAACTGTATGGCATTCAACAAGGCCAGGTCCTGCACTTGGGCCACAACAACCCCATGCAGCACTACAGGCTTGGGGAATGAATGGATGGAAAGTTGCCTGACAGAAAAGGACCTGGGGGTGTTGGTTGACAGCTAGCTAGCTGAATATGAGACACATTGTGCCCAGGTGGCAAAGAAGGCCAACAGCATCTTGGCTTGTATCAGCAATAGTGTGGCCAGCCAGACTAGGGAAGTTATTGTCCCCTGTACTCAGTACTGGTGAGGCTGCTCCTTAAATGCTGTGTTCAGTTTTGGCCCTCTCACTACATGAAAGATATTGAGGTGTCCAGAGAAGGGCAACGAAAGTGGTGAAGTCTTATGAGGAGTGGCTGAATCACAGAATCACCAGGTTGGAAAGGACCCACTGGATCATCGAGTCCAACCATTCCTAACACTCCCTAAACCATGTCCCTAAGCACTTCATCCACCCTTTCCTTAAACACCTCCAGGGAAGGCGACTCGACCACCTCCCTGGGCAGCCTGTTCCAGTGCCCAATGACTCTTACTGTGAAGAATTTTTTTCTGATATCCAACCTGAACCTCCCCTGGCAGAGCTTCAGGCCATTCCCTCTTGTCCTGTCCCCTGTCACTTGGGAGAAGAGGCCAGCTCCCTCCTCTCCACAACCTCCTTTTAGGTAGTCGTAGAGAGTAATAAGGTCTCCCCTCAGCCTCCTCTTCTCCAGGCTAAACAACCCCAGCTCTCTCAGCTGCTCCTCGTAAGACTTGTTCTCCAGCCCCTTCACCAGCTTCATTGCTCTTCTCTGGACACGCTCCAGAGCCTCAACATCCTTCTTGTGGTGAGGGCTCCAGAACTGAACACAGTATTCGAGGTGCGGTCTCACCAGTGCCGAGTACAGAGGGAGAATCACCTCCCTGGACCTGCTGGTGACCCCATTTCTGATACAAGCCAATATTCCATTGGCCTTCTTGGCCACCTGGGTACACTGCTGGCTCATGTTCAGACAGCTGTCAACCAGCACCCTCAGGTCCTTCTCTTCCGTGCAAGCCACTCTTCCCCTAGTCTGTAGCACTGCATAGGGTTGTTGTGCCCCAAGTGCAGGACCCGGCATTTGGCCTTGTTGAACCTCATGCTATTGGTCTCGGCCCAGCAGTCCAGCCTGTTCAGATCCCTCTGCAGAGCCTCCCTACCCTCCAGCAGATCCACACTTCCTCCCAGTTTAGTGTCATCTGCAAACTTGCTGAGGGTGCACTCAATGCCTTCATCCAGGTCATTGATAAAGACATTGAACAGAGCTGGACCCAGTACTGAGCCCTGGGGAACCCCACTTGTAACTGGCCTCCAGCTGGAGTTAACTCCATTTACTACCACTCTCTGGTGAGAGTGTGTGCCTGTCCAGGCCAGAGGCTGACAGTTTCTGAAGCAGAATGCTGTGAGAAACTGTGTCAAAGGCTTTACTGAGGGACCTGGATCTGTTTAGCTTGGAGAAAAGGAGGCTGAACGAAGACCTCATGGCTCTACAATTATCTGAAAGGAGGTTGCAACGAGGTGGGTGTTGTTCTCTTCTCCCAAGTAACAGGTGATAGGATGAGAGGAAATGGCTTCAAGTTGCGCAAGGGAAGATTTAGACTGGATATTAGGAAAAATTTCTTCCCGGAAAGGGTTGCAAGAATTGGAACAGGCTGCCCAGGGAAGTGGTGGAGTCACCACCACAGGAGGGATTTAAAAGAGATGTAGTGCTTAGGGACATGGTTGAGTGGTGGACTCGGTAGTGTTAGGTCTGCAGTTGGACTCTATGATCTTAAAGGTCTTTTCCAACCTAAACAATTCTGTGATTCAGTGAATCTGAGATTTGTGAAAATAGATAGTGTGACTGAGTACAGAAGAGAGGCTCTACTGAAGAATTATGCTCAGCCTTTCCTAACAGAATGATAGAATCATAGAATATCCTGTTTTGGAATGGACCCACAAGGACCGTTGAATCTGACTCCACACAGGGCAATCTAAAAATTAAAGTATATATCTAAGAGTGTTGTCCAAACACTGACAGGATTGGTGCCATGACCACTTCTCTGGGGAGTTGTTCCAATGCTTGACCACCCTCTCAGTGAAGAACATTTTCCAAATATCCAATCTGAACTTCCCTGACTCAGCTTTAAGCCATTCCCTTGAGTCCTATCACCAGACATCAGAGAAAAGGCATCAGCACCTCCCTCTCCATTCCCCATCATGAGGAAGTTGTAGACAGCAATGAGGTCACCCCCTCGAGTCTCCTCTTCTCTAAGCTGTACAAACCTAGTATCCTCAGCCTTTCCTCACAAGTCATGCCCTCTAATCCTTTCACCATCTTTATTGCCCTCCTTTGGACACATTCTAATATTTTCATATTATTCTTACATCATGGTCCCCAAAACTGTACACAGTTCTAGAGGTGAGGCTTCACCACTGCTGAGTATAGTGGGACAATCACTTATTTTGACTGGTTAGCTATAATGTGCTTAATCCACCCCAGGATACAGTTGGCCCTTTTGTCTGCGAGGGCCCATTGTTGACTCATATTGAGTTTGGCATCAACCAAAATTCCCAGGGCCTTTCTGCAGGTCTGCACTCCAGCTTCATGTCCCCCAATCAATACATACATGCAGGATTACATTGTCCCAGGTGCAGAATCCGGCATTTGTCCTTTTTAAATTTCATACGGTTGGTGATGGTCCGGTACTCTAATCTATCCAGATCTCTCTGCAAGGTCTCTCGAGGGAATCGACAGCTCCTCCTATTTGAATATTGATGCCAAACTGTGTGCACTCAACATCTTTGTCAGTGACATGGACACTGGGATTGAGGGCACCCTCAGCAAGTTTGCCAATAACACCAAGTTGTGTGATGTGGTCAACATGCTGGAGGGAAGGGATGCCATCCAGAGGGACCTTGACAGACTTGAGAGGTGAGGTTGTGCGAACTTCATGAAATTCAACAAGGCCAAGTGGAAGTCACTGCATCTGGGTCTGGGCAATTTCAAGCACAACTTGAGGGTACTCATGGATGAAAAGCTGGATGTGAGCCGGCAATGTGCAATTGCAGCCCAGAAGGCCAGATGTATCCTGGGCTGCATCAAAAGAAGTGTGACCAGCAAGTAGAGGGAGATGATTCTCCCCCTCTGCTCTGCTCTTGTGAGACATCACCTAGTGTACTGCGTTCAGTTCTGGAGTCCTCAGCACAGGAAGGACATGGATCTGTTGGAGTGAGTCCAGAGAAGGTCATGAAGATGATCAGAGGGAAGGAGCACCTCCCATATAAGGACAGGCTGAGAAAGTTGAGCTTTTTTAGCCTAGAGAAGAGAAGGCTCCAGGGAGAACTTATTGCAGCCTTCCAGTACTTAAAGGGGGCCTATCAGAAAGCTGAGGAGAGGCTCCTTATCAGGGAGTGCAGGGACAGGATGAGGGGTAATGGTTTTAAGCTGAAAGAGGGGAGATTTAGACTAGATATTAGGATGAAATTTTTTACTGTGACAGTGGTGAGGCACTGGAACAGATTGCCCAGAGAAGTCGTGGATTCCCCATCCCTGGAGGTATTCGAGGTCAGGTTGGATGAGTCTTTGAGCAACCTGATCTAGTGGGACATGTCCCTGCCCATGACAGGGAGATTGGAACTGGATGATCTTTAAGGTCCTTGCTAAACAAATCCATTGTATGCTTCTATGATTCTATCATTCTATGAAAATTGAGCCCTGGGGAACTCGACTAGTGACTGGCCACCAGCCAGATGTTAACCCATTTACTACAACTCCTTGAGCCTGACTCTTCAGCCAATTGTTCGCCCACTGTATTGTGTGCATGTCTATCTATGTGCTGGACATTAGACACGAAAGACCTCATACAAGAACAGCCTCAAGTTATACAGCAATAAGGGATCAGGCTTTGTTGCTTCAGTTCCTTGCCAGTTACATTGCATAAATTTCTGTTTAATTCCAGATTACTATTGCTGCTTCAGATTATCATTTGTTTTAAGCATTTCCAACTCTTGACAAGTCCAATGTATCTTTTCACATTTTCCTATTGCCCTTTTCTCCTACCAGGATTAAACAAAATTGCTACAATTACATATGTTCATAGTTGCATAAAGAGAGTTGTATTCTTTATTGTAGCTTCTCAAATTTTCTGGGATTAAGCCTTTTATCTTTAAATGTGCAACATACACTTGAGCTCTCTTTAAAAAAAAACTTCCAGTCACCATAGGAAATTAAACATGCAAAAGCATCCTCTGAAGTTGATAAAATCACCTATTGATTTCAATGATCATTGGATCAGGCCCAAAGCCAGTTGTGTTAGTAACTTGTTTTTCATTCAAACTAACAGACTTGGAGAACTTTCAAAGGGACTTTAAATTCTGTAATTTAATGCAGCCAGCAGCTTAGCTCTTGCATGCTTTAGCACTACCCCAGGAAATAAAGAATCTAATTAATTCCCCCAAGATTATAAACACCTCTAGTTTTAGTACTTGACTTTGTGGCTTCATAGGTGCATAGTTAATTTTCCTCTGCATGCAAGTTTCTTGTATCTTTTAAGTATGCAGCTAATGGTATGAGATTTGTTGTACAAAGTACTGTTCATTTGTGGAGTATTCTCAGACTTGCATTTTCAAGCCTTCAAACTTATCAGCTTGGTATCATACTTATTGTAGGTGCAAGTCTATTTCATATCTTGAATCTAAACATTTCAACTGCTGTGGGGCTAATCCTAAAATAGAGAGGCTGTTGAGGTTGGTTTTTTTTTTTTGCGATCAGAAATAAGTTTTTTTTCACCCTTCAAAGTTGAAGGACCATCGAAAGGATTACTGAACTTGCTAAAATATCTCTCTTTGCCAAAGGCAAACAAATAACAAGCACAAAGATTTGAAATACTTTTGCCATCCTAATTGTAGCAATGTGATACAGAACAATCACTGCAAAAGAATAACTTGTGCAGAATGTGTGTTCCTTTACTTAGGGATATGTGATATCCATGTGAGTAGTCCTGCTGAAATGCCATGTGGCTTTATGAAGAGAAAGCTGAGTAATATCTGTACCATTTTATACACCACTTCTGTAATATAGCTGTGACACTTCAGCGTTCCATACATGCCTCTTCTGACTGCTTCTATGTCTCCCTCCCATTTCACAGATCTGCTTTTACTATGCACGTGGAAGCTGGGCATTCAGCAGTTCCTGAGGAAGGATCCAAAGACCTTCGTTGTCCTCTTTGCCTATATCACACCAAATACAAACTTAACATGATTGATCATATAGTTCTGCACAGAGGTAAAGATGTCCCTGTATATATCTATATCTGACAAAGAGAATGCTGAACAGAACATCACTCTTTCAGATTGATCAATTAAGTTTTTTCTCTGTATATGAGCTCAGGTATGTTTAATAGATCAGGTCTAAGTAAATCTTCTTTTCTGTGAACTATAAAGTTGACCAACATAGAAGTGGGACAGATTTAAAATTCTTTTTAAGCTTTTCCTCTAGAGATGTCAACAGTCATGAAGTACGTATTTGGCAAGAGTTAGACTCATTTGCAACTTGGACCTTGGTCAAGATTGTTTCCTATGTATGTTTCAAAAGTGCTTGCTATCATAAACACTGTGGTAGGATGCACCAAATAACTCTAGAGCCTTAAAAATATCCATTGACTGCTTGCTTGAAATTCTTCTCCATTTCTTCTCACAAGAAAAAAAAATAGAGTGTTTATTTTCTCTTTAAGACACTCCCCCCTCCCTTTTTTTTTTCTTTTAATCTAGCTAAAGTCATGATTAGAGATTCCTATTCTATTAACTCTCAGAAGAGAGCTTTTGCAGTGCTCTGGGCTGAGACTCCTGCTGTTGTGGGTTAACTCTGGATGGCAACTGAGCCCCACACAGCTGCTTGCTCACTTCCCCTCCCTGGGGCTCAAATACTGACTTAGGCATATCTTGTGAGATAGTGTTCTCTGGCTTGCGGTTGTGCCCAAGATTAAGTGGAGAAGGTCTGACGAAAAAAAAACATGAGGGAGATCTTGCTGGGCCTGGTTAGGCAAACTTCCAGCAAAAGTAGACAATGCTAAGAATGTTGAGGTGCAACACTAGAGTAGCACTTCTTAGATTCAAGCAGTTGTGCTAACCTTACAGAGCTGTTTCTGATCAAATGCTAGGAAGCAGGGGTGATTACCTCCTGAACATGTGACACCAGATCTGTGGGTTTTATAGCTGTAGCTTCAGTTGCACAAAGCACCCTTGACCCTTTGTGCTGCTGAAACAAAACTGTAGTAGGAAGGGATGTGAATATATGCTCACTGGAGTGTTAGAGGGAGGTAAAACAGAATAAAGGTTTTAATGCAAATGAAAATTTATCATTTAAAGAGTTTTATAGACTTCTGAGGGAAGGGCAAGGATTTTTCTCAGGCACGCAGCATCCAGTAAGTTATGGAATTAAGGTATTTTCTTAAAATTTTTCTTTCTGGTGTATATATCCAGCTTAAAACCTATTGCTGTGTCTAATTGTGGCAGCTAAAGCAGAGGATTTTGATAGGGTTTAATGTGTACAGAAAAGAAGGTGCTGCTGTGAAGACAGGATTGAGGGATGTTGCACAGTCTCAGATAGTCTTCCTTACTTATAGCCATTTGGATTTATAAAACAAGGACAGCCTTAAGCTGTGGTTTAAGCACATTTATTCACCAGGTAGAGGAAACAGTACATTGTATAAAGTCAGAAGACTGAAGTTTTTGATTCATTTTCTGTATTAATGTCTCTCCTATGCAAAAAAAAGCCCTCCAGCAAAGCAAGAAACTAGTTATAGATCTCTAACTTACATTATAGCTTTCAAAATGGTGGCATCCCAAGTCCCTGATTAAGCAGCATGCAGTTGAAATTAAGACTATTTGCCTCTTATTGAATAACTACAGAAGTTGATTCTTACTGAGCTGCAACATTAAGCGTTATGGCCAGCAGGATGTTTCCAGTTTGCCAATGAGAGTGTTCTGTCATGTGTCACCTACTCTGCTCGATCAGTTCCTCTGAGAGATTTAACTTAGATTCATAGGATCATAGAAAGTCTGCATTGGAAGGGACTTCTGGAGATCATCTGGTCCAACCGTTTGATGGTCACAGGACTTTAGATTAGGTTATCCAGGGCCCTGTCAAGCCAGGTCTTGAATATTTCCATCAAGGGAGAATCACAGAATGACCCAAGTTGGAAGAGACCCATAAGGATCATTGAGTCCAACTCCTATCCCTGCACAGGACAACTCCAAAATTTATACCATGTGTCTGAGTGCATTTTCCAAATGCTTCTTGAATATTGTTAGACTTGGCACCATGACTACTTCCCTGGGGAGCCTGTTCCAGTACTCCACCACCCTCTGATACCTTTTCCTACTATTCAACCTAACCCTCCCCTGGCACATCTTCTTGCCATTCCCTGGGGTTCTATCATTGGTCACCAGATAGAAGAGCTCAGCACCTGCTCCTCCTCCTTCCCTTGTGAGGAAGCTGTAGACTGTGATGAGGTCTCCCTTCAGTCTCCTCCAGGCTGAACAGACCAAGTGACTTCAGCCACTCCTCATATGACTCCCTCTCTAGACCATTCACCAACGTTGTGGCCTCCTCTGGACACTCTCCAGTAGCTTTAGATTCTTTTTGTACTGCAGCACCCAAAACTGTACACAGTACTCGAGGTGGGGCCACACCAGTGCAGAGTAGAATGGGACAATCACCTTCCTCAACTTGCTAGCAATGTCGTGCTGGATGCACCCCAGGACATGGTTGCCCTCTTGGCTGCCAAGACACACTTGGCTCATGTTCAACTTGCTGTCAACCAGATCCCTTTCCGCAGGGCTGCTCACCAGCCTCTTGCTCCCCAGACTGTATGCACATCCAGGGTTGCTGTGTCCCAGGAGCAAAACCTGGCAATTGCCCTTGTTAAACTTCATGCAGTTGGTGATTGCCCAGCTCTCCAGTTTGTTCAGATCCCTCGGCAGGGCCTCTCTGCCCTCAAGAGTGTCAACATCTCCCCCTAGTTTCGTGTCATCAGGAAATTTGGTCAGTAAATCTTCGAGTCCTGCGTCCAGGTCATTTATGAAGACTTTGAAGAATACTAGTCCTAAGATGGATCCCTGTGGAACCCTGCTAGTGACTGGTTGCCAGCCTGATGTCACCTCATTCACTGTGACCCCTTGAGCCCAACCCATCAGCCAATTGCTCACTCACTGCATTGTATGTTTATCCAGCTGGATGCTGGACACTTTGTTCAGGAGGATGCTGTGAGAGTATCAAAGGCCTTGCTGAAATCCAGAAAGATTATGTCAACTGGTTTTCCTTGGTCAACTAGGTGGGTAACTTTGTCATAGAAGGAAATGAAGTTTTTAAGGCAGGACCTTCCCCTTGTGAACCCATGCTGGCTGGGACCAATGACTGTACTGTCTTTTAGGTGTTTTTCAATGGCTCCCAGAATAATCTTCTCCATCATCTCACCAGGCACTGAAGTAAGATTTACAGGCCTGGAGTTACCGGGGTCATCCCTGCTGCCCTTCTTGAAGACAGGGACATTTACCAGCTTCCAGTCAACTGGTATCTCTCCAGATTCCCAAGAGCATTGGAAAATAATTGAGAGAGGTCTCACTATGACTTCAGCCAGCTCCTCTTTAAGTACCCTGGGATGAACCCCATCAGATCCCATCGACTTATAGGGACCCAGACGGATCAGCAAATCCCGCACAAGTGTGAGGTTGATTGGGAGTTTAGCATTTGCACAGTCTTGGTACTCCAGCCCAGGGCTCTGGGGTTGGGGGGGGGGCAAGCCCATCATCGGTATTGAAGACAGAGGCAAGGAAAGCATTAAATGTCTCTGCTTTGTCTAAATCCCTGTTTATAAGGTGTCCATGCTCATCAAGTACTCAGCCAATGTTATTTCTGCCCTGCCTTTTGTTATTAACATATTTTAAAAGGCCCTTTTTATTGTCCCACACGGTGCACAAATTTTTGCCCTACAATGGTGAACAGTAAGTATACCTTTAGACCTTCCATGTCACTTGTCCTTTTTTTCCACTGGCCATACACCTTCCTTTTATGCCTCAGTTCCAGTAGGAGATCCCTGTTCAGCTGGGCTGGCTTCTGCGTCACCTGCTTGACTTCCGGTATTTCAGAATTGCCTGATCCTGTGCTCTTAAGAGGTGGTGCTTAAAAAGTGACCAACACTGATGGACCCCAGAGTCTTCAAATCTTTTTCCTAGAGGACCTTACTAAGCAGTTCCCTGAGCAACCTGAACTCTGCTTTCCTCATATCCAGAGTTGAGGTCTTGCTGTCAGTTTTCCTTGTGTTATCATAGATGTTAAACTTGATTGCTTCATGGTCCCTGTGGCCAAGGCAGCCTCCGATCAGCACTTCACCCACGAGACCCTCTTTGTTAACTAGCAACAAATCAAGGAAGGCACTTTTCCTGGTCAGTTCCTTCAGCACCTGTGCCATGAAGTTATCGTCCAGAGAGTTTAGGACTCTTCTGGACCTGTTTGTCCCAGCTGTGTGGGACTCCCAGTTGAAGCCCCCCATGAGGACAAGGGCAGATGACTTGGAGGCATCCCTTAGTTCCTTAAAGAATAATTCATCAGTGTCTTAGTCCTGATTGGGTGGCCTAGAGCAGACTCCCACGATGACATCTGCTTCAATTGTCTGTCCCTTAATCCTTACCCAGAGGCTCTAAACTATGCCATCGCCAACTGCAAGCTCCATGCATTCCAGCCCTTCTGCTACATACGATGCCACCCTCCTGCCTCGCCTGCCCTGTCTATCCTTCCTGAAGAGCCTGTAACCATCCATCCTGGCACACCAGGCACAGGACTCATCCCACCAGATTTCACTTCTGCCAATAATGTCGTATCTTTGGGACTGGGCCAGGGCTTCCAGTTCCTCCTGCTTATTCCTCATGCTGTGCACATTCATACAAAAACACTTCAAGCGTGGTTCACTGTGCCCATCTCCTCATGGAACAGTCTGAAACTAGGATACAGCTCCTCAGACGTTGACATGCCTTCCCATTGCTTGTCCCTGACCAGCCTGGTTTTGCTCCTTTCCCCCTTCAAATCTAGTTTAAAGCCCTATCAATCAGCCCTGATGGCTCTTGTACAAAAGCCCTTTTCCACTTCTGAGAGAGGTGCATGACATCAGACGACAGTAGACTTGATGATGAATAGACCATCCCATGGTCGAAAAAAACAAAATTCTGCCTATTACACCAACCTCAGAACCACATGTTGACCAGCTGGATCTGCCTGCTCAGTTCTATATTCTTCCCTGTTACTGAAAGGATTAAAGAAAATACCACCTGCGCACCTGACTATTTAACCAACCATCCCAGGGCTCAGAAATCCCTTTTGATTGCTTTAGGATGTCTCCTTGTTATCTCTTCACTGCCTACATGAAAAAACACTAGTGGGTAATAGTCTGAGGGCATTACCAGTTTTCTGGTAATATCTCTTACCCTGGCCCCAGGGAGGCAGCAGACTTCCCTGTGGGTTGGGTCCAGTTGGCATACTCTGTTCCCCTCAGAAGGGATTCCACTTCTCTGGATAACCTATTCCAATGCTTTAATTGTTTTCATGGTGAAGAATTTTCTTATATTTAAATGGAATTTCCCCTGAAGTAACTTATGCCCATTGCCTCTTGTCCTGTCACCATACATCCATATGAAGGGACTACCTCCATCTTCTCTATAACTACCTTTTAGGGGTTGATTTGCCTTCATTGCTACCAGGGCACACTGCTGTCTCATATTCGGCTTGCTGTCAACCAAAATCCCCAAGTACTTTATAGCAGAGTTCCATCCCAGTTATTTAGAACCCAGCCTGTACTGATGCTGGGGATTATTCTGTTCCAGGTGTGGTACTTGACATTTATGTTTGTTAAACCTCAATCAATTCCTGTTGGTCCAGTCTTCCAGTCATTCAAGGTCTCTGTAAGGTTTCTCTACCTTCTGGTATACCTACTTCTACCCACTTTGTGTCATCTACAAGATTGGTGAGAGTGTATTCAATACTGTCATACAGATAATTTATAAGGATATTGAATACTATCAGACCCAGAATCAATGCCATTCATGACTACTTGCCAATCTAACTTTTCTTACCTCAAAAGGTGGTAATTAATGGCTCTGTTTAGCCAGTTTTCTACCCATCTTGTAGTCCATCTTTCCAGTCCAAATCTTGCCAGCTCGTCAACAAGGGTGGTGTTGGAGATAATTTCAAAGACTGTTCTAAAAATCAAGGTAGATGATGTTCACAGTTCTCCTCTCATCCACTGAGTGAGCTATTTCATCATAAAAGGCAGTCAGGTTTGTCAAGCACAATTCATCCTTTGTGGGCTCAATCAGGGAGTGAGTACGGAAAATACGAAGTCAGTGGATACTTTACAGGCAAACAATGAGAAGAGATTTAATTCAACTTCCTCTTGGTCTTCATAACAGCAAACCTTGTGAGCTGTTGAAAGTTCCATAAGAGTCTGAACTCCTGCTCCATGCCCAGCAGAGCTGTTGGTCTTTCATTTAGTCCAGACAGAATCACACAGAATCACAGAATCACAAGATTGGAAAGGACCCACTGGATCATCGAGTCCAACCATTCCTAACACTCCCTAAACCATGTCCCTAAGCACTTCATCCACCCGTTCCTTAAACACCTCCAGGGAAGGCGACTCGACCACCTCCCTGGGCAGCCTGTTCCAGTGCCTAATGACTCTTACTGTGAAGAATTTTTTTCTGATATCCAACCTGAACCTCCCCTGGCGGAGCTTCAGGCCATTCCCTCTTGTCCTGTCCCCTGTCACTTGGGAGAAGAGGCCAGCTCCCTCCTCTCCACAACCTCCTTTCAGGTAGTTGTAGAGAGTAATAAGGTCTCCCCTCAGCCTCCTCTTTTCCAGGCTAAACAACCCCAGCTCTCTCAGCCGCTCCTCGTAAGACTTGTTCTCCAGCCCCCTCACCAGCTTTGTTGCTCTTCTCTGGACAAGCTCCAGAGCCTCAACATCCTTCTTGTGGTGAGGGGCCCAGAACTGAACACAGTATTCAAGGTGCGGTCCAACCAGTGCTGAGTACAGAGGGAGAATAACCTCCCTGGACAGTGCAACTAGTTTTTTATTATCATTTCCAGCAAATTTTCCTGTCATGAAATGTCTTGATATTTTTCCAGCACAACCCACCAAGATCAGTAGTAGGGCTTGTTTTGCGGAATCAAATCATATAACCCAAAATTGAGTTATAAAGCAGGTATGTTTATTTCCAGCGCTGTGGTGCAAGGGGGTTCTCCTCCTCATTTGCCAGATGCATGATCTAACTCTCAAAGGAGTATTGGATGATATTTTGCTTGAAAATTACTTTTTAACGCATCTTCATAGAAGTCAAAATTGTTAGTCGTTGTAGCATTCTACAATTCCAAATACACAACATAGCAGAGAAAACAAAGCTAACTAAAACTAGCATCAGAAGGAAAATAATGTGGTGACACAACTTATTTAGAATACCAGTCACAGTAGGGGACCATCCAAACAGCACCTCCCACCAACGATGGCTCATATCTTCTTTTACCCTTTTTAGGATCCTATTTATTTCCTCTGTGTCATGGTGGACTGTTATCAGGGTCTTTTTCCCATTTTCTTGGACCTCATTCAAAATTTTGACCAAATTCTGATGGTTCATTAATTGTTTCACCAATGTAAGATTCATTCCAATAGGTACAGGTGATAATTTGTGAAGCATTGTATAATTGGATTTTATCAGTTGATGGGATACGACTGGTGCTAAATAAGAAAAGTCACACCCAACAATCTTAACAAAATTACAAATATAGAAATTGGAGTGATTCTTACTATCCATAATTATCTCATCTATTACTACAGAGGTACAAGCAGTTCTCAAACACACAACCCTGGCCCATATATACAATTATGGTCCTTTGATTAGCATCTGGATGGATCTCAAAGTGACAGATGCTTTGCCCAGTGTTGAGGCAGATGTCTTGAGCATTGATTGTATTACTTTTGCAAATGAATCCTAGTTGTTCTCGTGTAATGCAAGACTCGAAACTTACAGTTTGCCATTTCCCATTCACCATTCATGCCCATGTTCTATGTTCGGAAGGACAGAGCACAGTTTTATCATGGTTTAATCCTAATGCAATGATGGGGTGGATTACATATATTGAAGAGTTATGTATGCTCAACACAAAGGCTGTGGCCGTATTAGTGACAGGGTCATAGGTAAAATTTACCAGAGTCTACCAGGATTGAAACTTCACACCGAGTGCATTTACTTATTAATTCATGGTGCTATTCTTCCACCTTTTCCTACTTTGGTAACACTTCTGATAACTGATTAGTTCCTAAAGCTAATACAGAAGGCATTACAGGCCCAGAGACAAACCACCTTAACGGTCTGTACTAATGTAAAATTATGCCAACAGTCTAATTCATTGGAAATACAGGTCTTTGTGTTCTTATCTGTAGGAGTAGTCGAGATAGTAATTTGGGATGTCTTTTTCTGGATAGTCCTATTAACCATTCAGCATCCTACTTTGATTTCTTCTCCTACAGTCCCCTGAAGTTGTCAAATCCCCTGTTCTCTACCCGCATTCCTTTCTTGCCTCACATATACTTGATTTTCATGCATAACCACAGCTGATAGCTTTAAACCCTTTTGATCAGAATATTTCCCATGACTCCAGTATACCAAATAAAATCTTGGGACCAAGGCCACTCAGTATTCTTTTGGCTAGAGGTGCTCTCCTTTCCCTGGATTATAACTATGATAGTGAGAAAAATAATTTCCCTTGTGGGGTGAGGGCCCACCCCTCTTTATTATATGACCTTTCCAAGTCTGTGATAAGCTTCTGATCTTCATTGGTATATTCTGTCTTACCTTCTAGGGAGATTTGCCTGTCAGGGATCAAAGCCCCTTCTGTTTTTACCTCACTTTAGGAATGCTTCCAGCAGTCTCAGAATCCTTCTGCATGCTTGATGTTTTTGCCCCGGCATGTCTTTTACCGCTTAAGACATAGCTGTTTCCATCCATGAACCAGCTCTCCGCGTCTTCCATGGGACTGTCTTTCAGGTCTGAACGGCTCAAGTATGTGGCCTCAATGATCTCTAAGCAGTCCTGGTGCACTAGTTCTCCTGTATTTCCACTGAGAAAAGAAGCTGGGTTGATGATGTTAGTAACCACAATTCCCACATCATCATGTTCCACTATTATAGCTTGGTATTGTAGGAACCTTTGTGCAGAAAGCCAGTGCCCACCTTTCGCTTCCAGTACTGAAGATGCTGTATGGGAGACTAATACAGTCATTTTCTGGCCCAGGGTAAGTCTTCGTGCCTCCTGGATGTTTGGCACGACGACCGCAACTGCCAGGCCCTAGGGCAATCCCTTGCTTCTCATGAGAGAAAAGGAAAAAATGGCTTATTCACATCTGGAAGTCCTAAGGCTGGGGCCGACATCAGGGCTTTCTTCAGCTGTTCAAAGGCTTGCATAGCCTCTTTGCTCCATTGAAGGTATTTCTGTTGTGTGGTGGTTAGTGCATACAGAGGTTTAGCAAGCAGCCCATAGTTATAGATCTATAGCTGACACCAACCAGTCATCCTCAAGAAAGTTCATAACTCCTTCACTGTTTGGAGTCTCGGAGTTTGGTATATTGCCTCTTTTCATGCCTATCTCGAAGTTCTTCGTCCAGCGCTGATTTCAAAGCCCAAATAGATCACCTCGCGTTGCAATATTTGGGCCTTCTTTTAGATACCCGGTATCCCTGGAGCCCCAAAAAGTTTAACAGACTCACTGTCCAGGTCATGCAAGCGTTGTCTTGATGGCAGAGTATCGTCTACCTACTGCAACAGTTTCCCTTCCTCGTGTGGGGCTTCCCAGGCCTCAAGATCCTTTGCAAGTTGATTACCAAATATCCAGGTGAGTTGAGTTCTGCGCCCACTTTTAGGGTTTTTTTATTTATTCTAGTGCACCTTTGCCCAATACTGCACACCGAGTAACACCGCCTCAGTTTACCTTTAAATTCTTTGTTATTTTCCTGCTCAAGGACGAGTACCATAAGGTCCTGAGGCGGCACAATCCCTCAGTCCCTTTGCCACTCCGGATGGTTTCGGAGGGTGACACCACTTCATTCCACTTTCCCTCTCTCTTTAAAAACAACATTTGTTGCAAAATGGTATTGTAATCTTCTTCTTACTCACTGAGGCCCCCTCCCCCCCAGTTCTTTGCTTGGCTTTGTCCCCATTGCAAAAACTACTTTCTAGCTCTTCCTTTCTGTAACTTCCACACAAACCGTTTCAGACAACCTGACTCCACTGACTCTCAAGGATCACTCACAAAACTGACAACAATAATTCAAAACTTGACTCGTCTCTGACCCCCTGTCCACACAAACCTTTCTGCTTTTACACTTTCAATTTATTCTTTCTCACACACAAAACACTTAACTCACATTCTGGGAGAGGCTTAACTCACATTCCGGGAGGGAGAGGGTTAACTCACACACAACAATGAAACTGCTTGAACAGATAAGCCTAAATCGCATTCCAGGAAGGGGGGAAAGGGAGGGGCACTCTCAGCCGCTTTTCCCGTTTTTCTCTTTTTTTTTTTTTTTTTCTTCTGTGCTAGTTATTTTAAAATTTCACCCTCTTCAGCCTTCCATTCGGCCCTGGTCCGCCCGCTGATGGGCCGTCTCTCCCTCCGCAGCGATCGGGTAGGGATGGGAGATTCTCCGGAGAAGCAGTCCAGGGCGCGCCTTAGAATGTCCCACTCCCAACTGGTCCTGCAGTCGGGCAGAGAGGGTGTCCCATCTGGGTCGCCAAATTGTTTTGCGGAATCAAACCCTAGAACCCAAAATTGAGTTATAAAGCAGGTATGTTTATTGCCAGCACTGTGGTGCAAGAGAGTTCTCCTTCTAGCTTGCACACCGCATAACTTAACAGACAGCTACTTATAGTGTAAAGACATGCATAGTTATAAGCGCCTACTACATATTCATAAATTTGCCCCCCTTCGTATTATAATTAGTTCTGGAAGGTTCTCTTCAGTCTTGCGGCTGCGCAGCACCTCCTGATGGTCTAGGGCTGGGGTCTTAGGGATGAAGTCAGCAGTCTTCCTCAGGATGAATTTTTTTTTTCCCTCGAGCTGTGCGCAGGCACAGTCCCCTTCTGGTTGTTTTCCAGCTTGAGACTGCTGATGCTGCATTCCAGCTCTTCTTTTATCAGCAGAAGTAGCATATAGGCTCCCCCCCTTATCAGTTTTCAAGGCCTTTGCTAATGAACAGCACAAGTTCCAGTGAGCATTCCCAACCCCTGCCTGTCTGCTTTTACTCATCAGGCTCCTTGTTTATAATCCTCAAGGCCTTTGCTTTTTAGTAACTATTTTATTTTTCTTTTTTGGTATAAATTATTGTTCCATCCTTCCATTTAATAGAATTGTCATCTGTTTCTCTGGAATAGTAAACTTTCATATATAAGGGCTTTAGGGTGTTAACACATTTTTTTACCTCATGTTGTGAGCAAAACATATGCCTGCTTTGACTTTATATACTATAAATAATTTGCATATTAATTGCTTCACTATTTAATCTCAGACCTGTATTACAAATAGCCCAAGTATTTTTGTCTAAAGCAGTGATTAAACTTCTTCAGAGATGATGCTGGGGAAGGTGGGGCAGATGTCATAGAATCCCTGAGTTGGAAAAGACCTTTGAGATCATCAGCTCCAACCATACCTGTCTAGACTGTTCCCTCTCTGCTGTACTATACTTCCAGCAGACATCTGGTAAGTTGAAGTCTCCCACAAGGACAAGGGATAGCGTTCGTGAGACTTCTCCCACTTGGTTGAAGAATATCTGATCAGCCTCTTCTTCCTGGCTGGGTGGTCTGTAGCAGACTCCCACCACAATATTTGTCTTGTTAGGTGCTCTGCTGATTTTTACCCATAGACACTCAACCCTACCATCACTGAGCTCCAGGCTATCAAACCACTCTCTAACATAGAGGGCTACCCCATTGCCTCTCCTTCCTCGCCAATCTCGCCTGAAGAGTTTATAGCCACTCATAGCAGCACTTCAATTATGTGAGTCATCCCACCACATTTCTGTGATGGCAATTTTATCATAGTCTTCTTGCCTTAGAATGACTTCTGGTTCCTCTTGTTTGTTGCCCATGCTGTGTGCATTGGTGTAGGTGCACTTCAGTTGGGCTGTTGATCCTGCTACACTCCTAAGGGGAAAAGTCTCAGTTCCTAAGTGACTACCACTGAATTTTCTAACCTATCAGTAATCTTTACATCTGTGCTGCCATTTGAAGTACTATCCCCCACTTCCTCTGAGGTGGCAGACCAAAGTGACTTGCTGGCACACCGTTCCCCAGACACTGGAGTGCTGTTCCCAGGCTTTTTTCTGTCATGCCCAGTTTTGTCCCCCTCCCCTTTTACATCTAGTTTAATGCTCTGTTAATGAGCCCTGCTAGCTTTTTGGTAATTATCCTTTTGCCCCTTGGGGACAAATGTACCCCATCCTTGGACAGGAAGCCTGGTGCTGTGTAAGCCAACCCATGATCAAAGAAATCAAAAGTTTTGTTACTCACACCAAGTTTGGAGCCAGGTATTTATTTCTTGGCTCTTCCTAGTCCTCACGCTGTCATTTCCTGTAGTTGGAATGACAGATGAGAACACTACCTGTGCCTCCAAGCCCTTCACCATAAGTCTTTAGGCCCTGAAGAACCTTTTAAGTGCCCTCAGATTTCTTGTATGAATTTCATTGCTACCTATTTGGAAACTCAACAGTGGATGATAATCCATGGGCCTGACCAGAGTTGGAAGCTTTCTTTGCATGTCTCTAACTGAGGCCCCAGGTAGGCAGCAGACTTCCCTATGAAATGAGTCCCGTCTGCAGATTGTGTCTTCCGTTCCCTTCAGAAGGGAATCCCCTATGACAATGACCCGTCTTTTCTTCGTTACAGAGGCTGTTTTGATGGAGGGCTTAGGGTGTCTTAACCTAGGGAATGGTTTGAGGCTGTGAGACCCATCATCCACATTAAGGTTGAGTTCCACTTGCAGAGCTTCATATCTATTGTGCAAGGGAACCTGGGAGGCTGAGGTTGTCACAGGGAAGACATGGCTGTGTGCCGGGCAGGAACCTGCTGCCATTCCCCTCCATCTCCTACATTTCTCTGTTCAGCTGGATGGAGAGAGGATGGGGCGTCGTCTGTCACACGAGGCACGCCTGCCTGTTGAGTCTGAGACAGGGAGCATAGGGTGTTGCTCCAGTGGTCAATCTCCCTCCCACACTCCCTGATGGTCCTTGGCCTGCTCACCTTCTCCCTGAGCTCTGTCACCAAGCGGAGGGGTTCCTCCCACAGGAGAATTCCCCATCGCTGTAAGAGGAGGGTGTGCCATGCAGCCCAGCATCTGGGTGAAAGCGTGCATGCACTGGGGCTCTGTCTGGGAGGCTGCATCAGTCATGGCCAGTGCAGAGCTTTGAGAGGTCTTCATTTTCTGCCGAGTGGCCATCATGGTTCTCTGGTCATTCTGGCCAAGCTCCAGCGCCCTCCCCACTCGCCTTGTCTGCACAAACTGCCCATGCAAACTGTCCATGCAAATTGCCCTGCCCCACTTTTCTGCCTCACCATGTACCTGTTTATCCACTCTGTTCGCAGTGCTCTGGTCACTGGTGCTCCTTAGGGGCTGTTTAAATCTTCCGTGGTTGCTGCCTGGCAGCTGCTGCTTCTGGGAATCAGGAGCCACTCACTCTTTGCTCCCTCCTGGGTTTCCTGGGCTTCCCCAGCTCAGGCAACTGCTTTTTGGCCTCTATCTAGTGCCCAGCTGCCAAACTTACTGTCCCTGCCACCGATTCTTTCCGACTGAGTCCCTTTAATGCTTTTGTTAAACTGTTCCATAGCATGCCAACTATTTACAGTGCATGCATGGTAACCTTTGTGGACACTGCTGAACTTTATTGAAATTTGTATACAGAAGCCAAAGATAAGTTTCACAATTTCCTGATAGGACTCACCATTTGTTGCTTTTTTGCCAGTTGCTCAGATACAATAAGTTTAAATTATTAGCCAAATATGGGGGTGGGGGTGATGAAAGACAGCTATTAAACTGGTCAGAGATTATTAGAGCATCACCTTGCTAAATATGATGTTTTAAATTCAAATAACTACAATTTTTAAGTTAATTGTTTGCATAAGGCTCACTGACATGAATACATGCACATTTACCATTTAAGTCATTACTGTCATGGAGCAGCAAGGACCAGACACCAGACTTGCTGGCCAGGACCCAGCCCCATAGTACCTGAGCAAGGCAAGCAGGGCAGACCCAGAGATGATGGCCAGGTTCTACCAAGAGTCCAGATCATCAGGTAAATTTGCAGTGAAGATACAGATCAAAGATCAAGACGGGAAGTTAAACCACAGGTCTGAACCAGAGCCAGTGATTGCCAAGTAGGTTCATGGTGATATGCAAGTCCAAATTCAAGCTGGGAAGTCAGTCTGTGTTGTGTTGCCTGTGATTTGGTAGGTAAGCGTGAGGGTGATTGTCAGAGAGGTGATGGGTTTTAATGGTATGGATTAGGATGGTGGATTGCTCCAAAATGTTGGATAAAACCTTTTATACCATCCCATGGTTTAGTGTTTTTTAAAATGTGTCACATTCTTGAGAAAAATATAATTTTCAAATGCTTTAAATAGTATTTCTCTTTTAAAAACTCTTTGTTGGAACTTTTTTCACTTTTGAAAACTTGTTACCTTATTTCAGTGAATTTAATTGCACAGAGCTGTAAATATCTTTTAAAATATTCTTGTTATGCATTCAAAAATCACAGTTTTAACTCCTGTTATCTCTTTGAGCATGTGCACCCCTGTCCCTTTTCCCACTGGACCCTGACTGGACACAATTCATGTAGGATTAACCCTGCCTGTATAAGAAAGGGAATTTTCTTGTATTTCTTTATTGGTCCAGTTTTAGCTTGGTAGACGGATTGCATACACAAATAACAGATCCTTTTTCTTGTGTGGGTGATCTATTGCAAGCTGTTGCTTGATTGCCTGATGATTTTTATTTCTTAAAACTTAATAAACATTCCCCTCTCCACACAGAAGAGCGGGTTGTTCCCATTGAAGTTTGCCGTTCCAAACTGTCAAAATACTTGCAGGGAGTTGTTTTCCGCTGTGATAAGTGTACCTTTACCTGCTCCAGTGATGAGAGTTTGCAGCAACACATAGAGAAGCACAATGAACTTAAACCTTATAAATGTCAACTCTGCTACTATGAGACCAAACATGCAGAGGAGCTGGACACTCATCTTCGAGATGAGCACAAGGTAACATCCAAAGGGATTTAAATTGTAATAATCTACTTCTTGCAAATGCTGTATCTAGTTTATTTGCATGTCCACTCTGAATAATCAACCTATTTTTTTTTAAAAAAAAAATTTGGAGAATGCTTCTGTGCTGGACTTAAATTTGTCTCAAGTTCTGTATCTTTTCAGAAAAAGCATTTGTATATATTATAAGATTTTTTTTTTTTAATTTATGAAACAACATTAAGGCTGTGTGACTCAGACACTAAAGGAAGACTAGGGAGAATGTGGGCCCTCTCCAGAAGGAAACGAGAGACCTGGTTGCCCAGGATATGGAGAAGAACGAGGTACTCAATGACTTTTTTGCCTCAGTCTTCATAGGCAAGGGCTCAAGCCACATCGTCCAATGTTCAGAAGACAAAGGCAGGGACTGGGAGAATGAAGAGCCACTCACTGTAGGAGAGGATCAGGTGTGAGATCATCTAAGGAACTTGAATGTGCACAGAACCATGGGACGTGATGAGATGAATCTGTGGGTCCTGAGGTAATTGGCGGATGAAAATTGCTAAGCCACTATTCCATCATCTTTGAGGAGTCGTGGCAGTCTGGTGAAGTTTCCACTGACTGGAAAAGGAGAAGCATAAGCCCCATTTTTAAAAAAGGAAAATTCAGGGAACTACAGACTGATCAGTTTCACTCCGTGCCCTGCAAGATCATGGAGCAGATCTTCCTGGAAAGTCTGCTGAGGCACATGGAAAACAGAGAGGTGACTGGTGACAGCCAACATGGCTTCACTAAGGGCAAATTGTGCCTGATTAATTTGGTGGCCTTCTACAGTGGGGCCACAGCACTGGCAGGTAAGTGAAGAGTAACTGACATCATTTACCTGGACTTATGCAAAGCATTCATCACTGTTCTGCACAACATTCTTGTCTCTAACTTGAAGAGATATGGATTTGACAGATGGACCACTCTGTGGATAAGGAATTGGCAGGATGGTCACACTCAAAGAGTTGTGATCAGTGGCTCAATGTCCAAGTGCACACTAGTGACAAGTGGCGTTCCGCAGCGGTTGGTATTGGGACCGGTGTTGTTTATCTTTGTCGCAGACTTGGACAGTGGAATTGAGGGCACCCTCAGCAAGTTTGCAGATGACACCAAACTGTGTGGTGCAGTCGACATGCTGGAGGAAAGGGATGCCAACCAGAGGGACCTGGACAGACTGGAGAGGTGGGCTTGTGCGAACCTCAAGAAGATCAACAAGGCCAAGTGGAAGTTCCTGCACTTGGGTCAGGGCAATCTCAAGCACAAATACAGGCTGTGCGAAGAATGGATTGAGAGCCGTCCTGAAGAGAAGGACTTGGGGTGCTGGTAGATGGTTGGCTCAACATGAGCCAACAATGTGTACTTGCAGCCCAGAAAGCCAACCATACCCTGGGCTGCATCAAAAGAAGTGTGACCAGCAAGGAATGGGAGGGGATTCTGCCCCTCTACTCTGTTCTTGTGAGACCTCACCTAGAGTACTGTGTTCAGTTCTGGAGTCTTCAGCACAGGAAGGACATGGAGCTGTTGAAGAGAGTCCAGAGGAGGCCATGGAGATGATTGGAGGGCTGGAGCACCTCCCATACAAGGACAGGCTGAGAGAGTTGGGCTTGTTTAGCCTAGAGAAGACTCCAGGGAGAACTTCTAGCAATCTTCCAGTACTTAAAGGGGGCCTACAGGAAAGCTGGGAAGGGACTGTTTAATAGGGAGTACAGTGATAGTATGAGATAATGGTTTTAAGCTGAAAGAGGGGAGATTTAGATTAGATAATAGGAAGAAGTTTTTTATTGTGAAGGTGGTGAGGCACTGGCACAGGTTGCCCAGAGAAATTTTGCTTGTCTTCCTTTATTGGTCCTTATCGCTACTTAAGAATCTGTCTACAGATGTTGCACATCTCCCAGTGACCACAGCAAGGATCCTAGGAGATCCAAGAAGCACTACTCCCCGCCCCTCTGAGTGAGTGCATCATGCTGGGAAGATTTTTCCTCTTCTTGGGTCTCCCTTCTCTCCAATAAAAACCTGTAGTAAGAGTTATTTCCCCCTTATCTTTAATAATTTCTAAGTTATCTGGCTAATTTGTGCCCACTCTTTGGGCTCAGGTGCATAATAGCCTTACTGCACCTTAAAGAGTTTTTCTGCATGAGCTGAGTCACAGTAACTGCCATGCATGCGGGCTTCTTTCCTTAAATGTAATAGGTGACTTGTTAAGTCAGAGTACCTCAACACAGCTGTCAGTTCTACAGACATGATAGTAACACACTGTCGTGTTTAGGGTAGCTTGCTTTTTGATGACATGCCACTGTGTGGTAGGTTGATCTTGACTGGCAGGGAGAGGCCCACTCAGTCACTCCCTCACTCCTCCTCCTCAAACAGGACAGGAGGAGTGTTGTGGGTTAACCTCAGCTTGCTTACTCCCCCTCCAGTGATATGAGGAAAAGTAAAAGTGAGGAAACTCATAGGTTGAGATAAATATAATTGAATAGGCAATGCAAAATCCAAGAGCACAAGCAAAGCAAAATAAGGAACTCATTCACCACTTCCCATCAGCAGGCAGGTGTTCAACCATCTCCAGGAAAGCAGGGCTACATCATGCATAGTGATTACTTGGGAAGACAATCTCCATACCTCCTAACGAACCCTCTTTCTTCTTCTTCCCCCAGCTTTTAATTGTTGAACATGATGTTACATGGTCTGGAATATCCCTTTGGTCAGTTGGGGGCAGTTGTCCCAGCTGTGTCCCCTCCCAACTCCTTGTGCACCCCCGGTCTACTTGCTGATGCAGTAGGGTGAGGAGCAGAAAAGGCCTTGATGCTGTGTAAACACTGCTCAGCATTAATTAAAGTCCCTGTGTTATCAACACTGTTTTGGTCACAAATACAAAATATAGCTCCATACAAGCTACTATGGAGAAAATTGATTCTCTCCCAGCCAAAACCAGCATAGTGAGAAAATATGGTGAAAAAGCTCATGGGTCAAGATAAAGACAGGGAGATCACTCACCAATTACTGTCAGGGACAAAACAGACTTGACTTGGGCAAACTTAAGTTAATTTATGACAATTAAAATAGAGTTTGGTGATGAGAAACAAAGACCAAAATACTTAAACACCTTCCCTTCCCAGCGTATTTTTCACAAACTCAACTTCACTGCTTCCTTCCCAACTCCTCTACATACTTCCACCCTGAGTGGTGCAGGGGATATGAGGAATGGGGGTTGCAGTCATTTCATAACAGTTCTTCTGCTGCTGCTACCTCTTCCTCACACATTTCCTCATCGCTAGGGTAGGGTCCCTCCCACAGGGAACACAGTCCTTCACAAACTGCTCCAGCATGGGTCCTCGCCACAGGTTGCACTTCCTATCAGGAGAATCTGCTTTTGCATGGGCTCTCTGTGGGCTGCAGTTCCTTCAGGGAATATCCACCTGCTCTGGTGTGGCTCTCTCCATGGGCTGCAGGGGAATCTCTGCTCTGGTGCCTGGAGCACCTCCTCCCCCTCCTTCTCTGGCCTTGGTGTCTGCAGGGTTGTTCCTCGCTCCTCACACTGCTATGCAGTGTTTTACCCTTTCCTAAATATGTTATCATAGAGGCACTGCTGGCTTAGCTGATTGTCTCAGATTTAGCCAGCTATGCATCCATCACATAGTTGGCTAGAATCAGCTCTGTCTTGCACAGGGCAGCTCCTGATCTCTTCTCACAATATGTACTGTCTTAAGCTGTATGCTTGCATTGAGTGAACCTGGCAAGGTTTTTGTAGCAAGAAGGATGGGGGGGCTGCAGGGGTGGCCTCTGTGGAAGGGAGTTCAGGGGCTGCCCTCTGCTCAACAGAGAGTTCAAATCAGCTCAGTAATGGACCCACCGCTGGCCAATGATGAGCCTGTGAGTGAAGCTGGTGATGCCTCTGTGAAAACATTTTTTAAAGGGTAGAAAATGATGGAAAGAGTAGGTGGAAATGTAGAGAACAAGGAAATTGAGAGCAGGAGGGAAACAACAGAGTAAAAGGTGCTTTGTGGTGGAGCGGATAGATATTCTCAAAGGGACTCCAAACCATGGAGAACCCACGCTAGGGCAGCTGTTCCCCCATTCCATGCCTCCTACCCCCAAATGTCCATAAGAACACTCAATGAATTGAGCTGTCTGTCAAAGTGATCACTCAGGTCCCAGTTTTTCACACACGAGGCTGAATAACGCATTCACAAAAGGTTTTTCTGCAGTGACAGTGTGCAATAGTGGTTTGATCCTATCAGTTTTACACTCCCGTGAAAGGAGAGATACAATAGAGTGCTTAGCATTGCTTGGATTTTTTACTTTCAATACCTCAAAATTAGGGAAGCTTCTCAAATAATAGGATCATTTTGAGAAGCAAATATGGATAAATTTAGTACAAAAAAGGAAATCAGAATCATTAACAGTGAATGTAATTGTGTTTGAAGGGAAATGAGTGTCTTCATTTAACCCCAGCTGACAATGAAGCACCATACAGCTACTTGCTCAGTCCCCATAGTAGGATAGGGAAAGAATCAGAAGGGTAAAAGTAAGGAAACTCGTGGGTTGAGCTAAAGACAGTTTAACAGGGAAAGCAAAAGCTGCCCATGCAAGCAAAGCAAAATAAGGAATTCATTCACTACTTCCCATTGGTAGGCAGATGTTTAGCCATCTCCAGGAAAGCAGGGTTCCATCATGTGTAACAGTGACTTGGGAAGACAAAGGACGTCACTCTGAAGATCCCCTTCCCTTTTGTCTTCTTCCCTCAGCTTTTAATTGCTGAGCATGATGTCACATGGTCTGGAAGATCCTTTGGTCAGTTGGGGGCAGTTGTCCCAGCTGTGTCCCCTCCCAACTCCTTGTGCACCCCCGGTCTACTTGCTGATGCAGTAGGGTGAGGAGCAGAAAAGGCCTTGATGCTGTGTAAACACTGCTCAGCATTAATTAAAGTCCCTGTGTTATCAACACTGTTTTGGTCACAAATACAAAATATAGCTCCATACAAGCTACTATGGAGAAAATTGATTCTCTCCCAGCCAAAACCAGCATAGTGAGAAAATATGGTGAAAAAGCTGTCCCAGCTGTGTCCTCTCTCAACTTCTGGTTCACCCTCAGACTGCTCACTGGTGGGTCAGTGTGAGGAGCAGAAAAGGCCTTGACATTGTGTAAGCACTGCTTAGCGAGAGCTGAAACATCCCTGTATTATCAAGACTGTTTTGGTCACAAATCCAAAACACAATCCCATACAAGCTACTATGAAGAAAATTAACTCTGTCCCAGCCAAAACATCATAATGAGTGTTAATTTGACCAGGTGCCTGATACATTTTCCATTTCAGCCTATAGCTTTGTTGATGTGTTGCTTTTTATTGATAGTTGATGATGGCATTTATTGTTGACAAAACCGTTTCTTTTAAGGTGAGTCGTAATTTTGAGCTGGTTGGACATGTTAACTTGGATCAACTGGAACAAATGAAGGATAAAACAGAGAGCTCCAGCAGCGATAAGGAAGAAAAAGAGTTAAGCCACAAGACTGAAGAGAAAGGTGAGTACAGTTGCTTCTTCTTTTATGCTGGATAGTGCAATAGGCTCTGTCAGTTCCATCAAGATCAACTGTTGACTCTATGACAGATTCCTTAAGTTGTTTTGCGGAATCAAACCCTATAACCCAAAATGAGTTATAAAGCAGGTATGTTTATTTCCAGCGCAGGGGTGCAAGGGGGTTCTCCTCCTAGCTTGGACACCGTATAGCTTAACAAACACCTACTTATAGTGTAAAGACATGCATAGGTATAAGCGCCTACTACATATTCATACCCTATCCCCGCTTCGTATTATAATTAGATCTGGAAAGTTTGCTCCAGTCTTGCGCCTGCGTAGTGCCTCCTGGTGGTCGTGGGCCGGGGTCTTAGGGATGAAGTAGGAAGTCTTCCTCGAGATGAATATATTTCTTTTTGAACTTTGCACAGACTCAGTCTCCTCTGGCTGTTTTCAAACTCCTAAACCAAATGCAGCCAGCTTTCTGCATTCCAATGCCTACTTATCAGTAAACTTCTGCTAGCTGGCTCCTTCATTATCAACTTCCAAGGTCTTCAAGGCGAACATCGCCAAGCTCTAACGAACATTCCCAGCCCCCCTTGTCGGCTTTCACACATAAAAGTGGTGGCAGCTTGTCAGTATGGGCAAAATGGAGGGTTCATCAAGACACTTCCTGGACGAAGTTTGTGTTTCTAATGCTTATGACAAGATTTCTGTTTAAGAAAACCAAATCACGCTCAAAACAAAATGTTATGGGAAATACTGATAACATCTTTTGCTGTGCAGATAACATCTATGAGGGCTTAGAAAAAGACATAAGTGGGGTATTTTAGTGGATTGTCAGATTATTCTGTTTTGGTAATCTGTGTTCAGCTTTGCTGCTCCACATAATACCAGTGAGGGATATAATTCAGTGGCCAAGCTTATTTTGGGGACTGTTGTCTGCCCACTGTCTGCCTAGTGCTTACAAAGCATTACATCCTGCATCTCTCCTCTTTTGCCATCACTTTGGTGGGCAACTCTGAAGCCAGGGTAGTTCCATTCCTTACCTCCAAATCACATTCCAACATTGCAAAACCAAATCAGACTTCCCCAGCTATACTTCACCACTGACACTGCAGGGCATGTGTGGGGAACATCCCAGGCTGGACTCGGAGGCAGGCAGGAGCTGGACTCGAACTGGATTCAGGAATGCACGGACTGGGATCGGGGCAGACAGATGGACGAGATCCTCACTGGATATGTGCTATCGAAGAAGAGAGCTTGACCCTTGTGATCCCTCAGTTTTATACTAAGTATGACGTGTCTAGCATGGAATACTTTGTTGGCCAGTTTGGGGTTACCAGTCTTGTCTGCTCCTCCCTACAGGTGTGACCCTTTTTCACCATAGAAATAGGCATTAGCAATGGCCTTTCTACATACCAATGCCCCATTACCTTGGTGATAAACATCAGGCTAATCACTTCTAGGGGCAACTACAGTCTGAAAAAGGTGTTGTTAACTTTAAGAAACTGAAGTTACTTAGAAGAGGCTTAGCTGAAAAGTTAGAGAATTGGTTCTGCTTTAGCTCAAGCCAGAAGTGGTATTTATAAATTTGGACCGTGTCTATGGTATTAACAATAGGTGTCAGATCCAGATGTAAATGGAGCCCAGGGCATTGACTTTCTGTTGCTCATATCAGAAGGGGACCTTGCTTTGCTCTTGCTCTTGTAAAGAACTGATGCTAATAAATATGAAATAAGCTTTTATTCTTCTAGATTGAAGGGATTTTTTTTTAAGTGTAAAGAGCCATTACAGTGGGAAACATCACAAAAATTTGAAACAAAATTAGAAAGACAAAAGCCCAGCTCAGTCTCAATTTGGCCACTGTTGTAAGAGACAACAACAAAAAAAATGCTTTTACAAATGCATCAACAACAAAAAGAGACCCAAGGAGAATCTCCATCCTTTACTGAATACAGAGTAGAACATTGCTGCTGAGGATGAGAAAAAGGTTAAGGTGCTTAATGCCTTCTTCCCCTCAGTCTTTAGTAGTCAGACCAGTTATCCCCAAGGGTATTCAACCCCCTGAGTTGGAAGGCAGGGATGGGAGCAGGATAAAACCCCCATAACAGTCACAAGTCTATAGGATTGGATGGGATTCGACCAAGAGTACTGAGGGAGCTGGCAGAGGAGCTTGCCAAGCTACTCTGCATGATTTATCATCAGTCCTGGTTAACAGGGGAGGTCCCAGATGACTGGAGGCTTGCCACTGTGATGTCCGTCTACAAGAAGGGCCAGAAGGTAGATCACCAGGCAAGTGAAGATCAACCAAGGGATCAGACCCAACCAGGATGAGTTCATGAAGGGCAGGTCCTGCTTGACCAACCTGATCACCTTCTATGAAAAGGTGACCAGCCTAATGGATGAGGGAATGGCTGTGGATGTTATCTACCTAAACTTCAGTAAAGCCTTTGACACTGTCTCCCACAGCGTTCTCCTAGAGAAGCTGGCAGCTCATGGCTTAGAGAGGTATACTCTTCACTGAGTAAAAATCTGTCTGGATGGCCACGCCCAGAGAGCTGTGGTGAACAGAGCTAAATCCAGTTGGTGGTTGGTCACAAATGATGTTCCCCAGACTCAGTGTTTGGGTCGGTTCTATTTAATATCTTCATCAATGATCTGGACGAGAGGATCAAGTACACTCTCAGTCAATTTGCAGACACCAAGTTGGGTGGGAGTGTTGCTCTGCTTGAGGGAAGGAAAGCTTTGCAGAGGGAACTGGACAGGCTGGATCGATAGGCCGAAGACAATTGTGTGCAATTCAACAAGACCAAGTGCCGGGTCCTAAAGTTCAGTCACAACAATCCCATGTAGCACTACAGGCTTTGTGAAGAGTGGCTGGAAAGCTGCCTGGCGGAAAAGGACCTGGGGATGCTGTTTGACAGTCGGCTGAACATGAACCAGCAGTGTGCCCAGGTGGCCAACAGTATCCTGGCTTGGATCAAAAATGATGTGGTCAGCAAGAGTAGGGAAGTAAATCATGCCCCTGTACTTGGTGTTGGTGAGGCCACACCTCAAATACTGTGTTCAGTTTGGGGCCCTTCAGTACAAGAAAGATATTGAGATCCTGGAGTGTGTCCAGAGGAGGACAACGAAGCTGGTGAAGGGGCTGGAACACAAGTCTTATGAGAAGTGGCTGAGGCAACTGGAATTGTTTAGCCTGGAGAAGAAGAGGCTGAAGTGAGACCTCGTTGCTCTCTACAGCTACCTGAAAGGAGGTTGTAGCGAGGTGGGCGTTGGTCTCTTCTCCCAAGTAACAAGCAATATGGTGAGAGGAAATGGCCTCAAGTTGTGCCAGCAGAGGTTTAAATTGGATATTAGGAGAAATTTCATCACCAAAAAGGTTGTCAAGCATTGGAACAGACTGTAGAGTCACCATCTCTGGAGGTGTTCTAAAAGCGTGTAGGTGTGGCACTTGGGGACGTGGTTTAGTAGTCATGGTGATGTTGGGCTAATGGTTGGACTTGGTGATCTTAGAGGTCTTTTCCAAACTTCATGATTCTTTAATTCTATGTTCTATAAAAATACCGTTACAAAATTTAACATATGGAGCAGAAAATCGAGTACATGGGTGGTTCTGAGTTTATAGGCTGATATCTAATGGAGTAAATTTGAGAGTGAAGAAACCAAGTGAGCGGGCATAAGAACTGCAATGAAGCAAAAATGCCTTTTCTTTCATTATGAAATTTGGGAGGAGTCAGAAAGACATTCTTTAGATTCTTAAGATAATTCATGCTAAGAAATTAATGCTCTGAGTATATGCTGTCTCATTTCCAGCAATAAGAATGAAGTGAGATGATCCATGCAATTATTTTTAAAGATTTATGTGGTGATCTTAATTTATTAGAAAATATTTCATCTTTTGTTAAAGCTGTCTCTTTTCACATGGGGATTTGCTTTCAGGAATGCTGTTCCCTCAGGATATAAAACTAGGTGCTTGACACTTCTGCAAATGAGGCCCTAAAAGTATTATATAACTTATTAGGAAACACCTGTATAGTTAAGATGCTATCCTTTCAGTGGTATTCTCTTGTTCATGAGACTTCATGTTGAGGGGATGACAATTTCTTATGACTGTCAGATGCCAAGTATACCAATTCTCTTTTTCCTAAGATTTGCACCACTGATTTCAAAATTACATATTGACTTCAATGTTCTCTTTTGGTTTTGCTTTCAAGCTATTTTCCACACTAAACTTTCAGTGTTGGCTTTGATGTAAACCCCCACATTTTCTTCACTTGTTCAAATACAATGAGCAATAAAACATCTCAGCAAATAGACAGAACAGACAAGATGAAGATAGGATTTTTCAGCTGTGATGTACATTGTGACTTTTCATAGAATGATTTGGATTGGAAGGGCTCATGAAGGTCATCTAGTCCAACCCCCCTGCAGTGAGCAGGGACATCTTCAACTAGATCAGGTTGCTCAGAGTCCCATCCAACCTGACACTGAATGTTTCCAGGGATGGGGCATTTACCATCTCTCTGGGCAACCTGTTCCAGTGCTTCACCACCCTCAGCGAAAAAAATATCTTCCTAATATCTAGCCTAAACTTCTTCTCTTTTAGTTTAAAACCATTACCCCTTGTCCTATTACTACAGGCCCTGCTAAATTTTTTTTTCCATCTTTCTTAGAAGCCCCCTTTAAGTACTGAAAGGCTACAAGGTGGCTCCGTAGCTTCTTGAAATCCTAGTAAATTCAGAGAACCTCAGTTCATTTTTAGGTATTAATACAAAATCTTAGCTGTTAATGTAGGTGTCTAAGTGGAAAGTACTGCATTAGTTTGAAAGTCCCATTCCTTCCTCATTTCCATATTGTAGTTAATTGACTTTAGTGGTGGTGTCCAAAATGTGGATCTGTTACACAGTGTGCAATAAGCCAATAACTATATCACTGAGAGAGATATTGTTTTATTCAGGTTTGCACAAATCCTGGGTGTCTAAAGGTTTCTCTCAAATCAAGCACACCTCAAGGGGCTCGTCGCCTTCATTTGTACACAAAGTTACACAAAGCCATACATTATTCATCATGCATGTAATCACATATTTGCTGTTGACACTCTTGAGGGCAAAGAGGCCATGCAGAGGGATCTGGACAAATTGGAAAGCTGAGCAATCATCATCCGCATGAAGTTTAACAAGGGCACATGCCGGATTTTGCACCTGAGACACAGCAACTCTCGATATACTACAGTCTCAATACAACTCTCGATATGCTACAGCAAGAAGCTGGAGAGCAGCCCTGTGGAAAGGGATCTGGGGGTTTTAGTCGACAGCAAGTTGAACATGAGCCAACAGTGTGCCCTGGCAGCCAAGTTGGCAACTGTGTCCTGGGGTGCATCTAGCACAGCATTGATAGCTGGGTGAGGGAGGGGATTGTCCTGCTCTGCTCCGCACTGGTGAGGGCCCACCGCGAATGCAGTTTTGGGTGCTGCAGTATAAAAAGGATCTAAAGCTACTGGAGAGTGTCCAGAGGAGGATATGGAATTGGTGAAGGGCTTAAAGGGGAGGCCATGTGAGGAGCAGCTGAAGTCACTTGGTCTGTTCAGCCTCGAGAAGAGGAGACTGAGGGGAGACCTCATCGCAGTTTACTGCTTCCTCACAAGAGAAGGAGGAGGACCAGGTGCTGATCTCTTCTTTCTGGTGACCAATGATAGGACCCGTGGGGATGGCAGGAAGATATGCCAGGGGAGGTTTAGGTTGGACATTAGGAAAAGGTTCTTCACCCAGAGGGTGGTGGAGCACTGGAACAGCTCCCCAGGGAAGCAGTAACAATATTCCAGATGCATTTGGACAATGCCCTCAGCCCCACAGTGTGAACATTGGGGTTGTCCTGTGAAGAGACAGGAGTTGGTGATCCTTGTGGGTCCCTTCCAACTCAGGACACTCTATGGTATTTACATGTAATTATAATAACTGCCACGTCATTCCTTGCACCTTCTGTGCATGTTCCAAAGGGGGGTCTTTAGGGGTACCTAGTGGTCTTCACTCCAAAAAGTGCCTGCTAAGTTCACCTACTGGTCAACTCCTCCCAATCTCCTCCCAGTTATTGGCAGTATCTCTAAACTGCTGGCGTGGAACTTCTTAATTTAATTAAGACCCCAGTTTCCCATTCAGAAGTCATGCTAATAAATTACATTATTATTTCCAAAAGCCTAGTCTCTCTTATCTAGAGAAAACAGAACCATACAGTGGAACAAACTTTAACTAAAAGGACATGTTCTCATACCACAAAAATTACAAAAGGTAATCATTAACCAGGGCCCATCTTCTGTAAGTCTCCTGCCTGTCTGATGTTCCTAAGATATTTTTAAGATATTAAAAAAATATCATGGGCTTTTACCAACAGTGGTGCTTATAGAATTTTCACATCTTGCATTTTTAGGATAGGGAAGACAATTTCAGAAATACCTACTTTTTAAAAGGAAAATCTTTTGCTTCTTCGGGATATTTTTTCTTCCCTGAAGGGCAGTAGGGAAGATCGGAGTATAATCATAAAGGTCCTTTCTTGCCCTGATGTCCATGAATGTGCAGATAATTTTGTTCTTTCCCAGAGTCCATGATGTATCCTGACAGTGGAACTCCAGAGAAGCGCTTTCCATGTAAGTTCTGTGGCCGATCATTTACAGAGGGCTCTGAATGGGAACGACATATTCTGAGGCATGGCATGTAAGTTGGTTTGGAGACTCCTTTGCATAGCAGCCAAATGTAGCAGTTGATCTTTGTGCATCTCCTCATCCATTCCTCCCTTTCCCCTAAAATGCCCTGTAACGAAAGCAAACACAGGGATATGACAGATTATTCTAATGAGGGAGGAATTCTGTCTAACACAAACATTGTTGGATGCAATTATCAAATGTATTTACTCAATCAGATGCATCCTGTTTGACCCAGGAACCCAGAAATCCAAGGTAACTATTGTTTTTAAACCAGTACCTGAATATCTCCATATGTCCAAACACCCTTCCAGTTTCAGGTTTACATCAGACCTCAAACCAACAGAAACTTTTATCTACAGATGGCCAAGGATTTACAGAATGTCGATCGGTCCAGAAAATCCCTCTATTTGGGAGTTAAAATCTATTGTTATCAAATCTAAATGTAGCACATAAATTTTCTTTACTATGATCCTAAAGTTTAAATTTCGTTTCAAGGTTTGTTGGTCCAAAATTAACATTACTTGAGTCTGTTGATATTTACTTTCCAGTAGAGTAGCATGGAAATGGCAGCAAATTATATGGAACCTGGGTTTCTTTGGGCTTTTTCCTCTTTATTATTTCTCTTTAGCATGCTTGCAACTAAACTTGGAGTTCCAGTGCAAAGAGTTATGTACAGAGAAGTGTTAACGGCTTCAAGTGAAGGAAAAAAAAATAAATCTCAATGAGTAATCCCCAAAAAGCACACAGTGAAGTTAATAGTAAAGATATTTTCCTTTCACACTCCTAAATATCAGTCCATGCTGTGCAATAATAGGCATCTCTGGACCATTCATTTTCCTTCTCTTGACAAAGATCTGTTCAATAGAACAGATGTCTTTGCTGGTTAGGGCTTCATCAAAGAGGAAATCTTAGTCAGAATTACTGGCAAGACATTTGAATGTAATATTGTAGCTAGGCTAGGGAGGGATAAGTTATAAGAGAAAATTTTATTTCTTGTCTGTTTAAATAAAAGTATTTGAAATGTTGCAAACTTTAATGTTTGTTAACTGTTTTGGAGATGTACTCTTCCTATTTCCTTGTATCCAAAGCATGTTTGGATTGTAAAGGTTTCCATTTTCTGCTGCTTGGGTTTTCAGGGCTCTGAATGAAAGTAAACAAGGGAGCAGAGAGGACAGCAAACTGAAGGAGACCACAGAAAAGACTGTTAATGCACTGACAGTAGAAGAAAAGGAAAGCACTGAGAAAATGGTGGACTCGTCCCATCACAGTGAAACTACAGTCAGTGTTGTAGCTGCTGACAAAATTCTCCAAGAGACCTCAGAGGCCAAAAACAAATAAAAAATTGATGTGATTTTAATCAACTTACTTGAACAGGAAGAGGTGGGCAGAAGGAAGAAACAAAGCTGCTTTTAGGAATGAATGATCTATTTTCAAAGCACTGGTACCTATGTGAGTGTATGTATATTAAGTTATTTAAATGATGGAATAAGTGGTTCCATTATATCACTGCATCTTTTCTTCTGGATCTTGACAATGGGAAGTTACATTCATATTGGACTAATGACACAGTTCCCTGTGTCTATACATTACACAATGTACTTTGCAGTTGAGACTTGTATTGCGTGCAAACAGAAGCATAATGAGCATGGTTGAGGGGTGATGTAACTTTTCAATACACAAATTTTGGAGCATTTTTCTAATTTCAGTATATTATGATTTTCCAGACAATGCAACTGCTTTAGAAAAGAAAACAAAAACAAGCCAGAAATTTCTTTGCTTAAAAGAGGTTAAAGCAGTTTCCTTATACCTCAAAATTAACAAAGGGACATCTCTGCATTTGTTAGTACTACCTGTTGTTATCATAATTAGAAAGACTACTGGGCAAGGTTATGAAAGGAGGAAGAAATAAAGAAAGGAAAACAAATTGTGCTTAAAATCCCACTGTGGATTTTATTTCCTAAAATACTGTGATTTTTTTAAATTATTTTAGTAAATAAAAAAAAAAAAAAATGGAGAGAGTGTCTTTAGTTTCTAGATAATGGTTTATGAATTGCCATCCTTTATTCCAGGTAAGCTGTTTGTTAGCATTCAACTATAATTTTAGTATTTGATGATAGGTTTAATATGACTGATTGTGTGGTTTTGTTTCCCATATGTTTATTTCCTATCAGCTTAAACTGTTGCAAAAATGACACAATTAACTTTCTCATGCAAAATTAGTGGTGGTGTTATATTTTTCCAAAGGGGAAGGGGACAGGGAAAGGAATTCTTGTGAATATAAAACTTGTTATGTGAGTGTTTATAATTTTTAAAACTTAAAGGTTGGTTGTTTTTTTTTTAAACTGAAAAACCAAACTAACAGCACAGCAATGCATCTTATGGGCCAAACACATCGGTCCTCATAATTATTCTAGCAGTTTTCAAATGAGCATCTATTCATCTCGCACTAGTACTTTCTGTCAAGATTGATGTCATCATCTCTTCCCCCTACCCCACCACCCAGGTCTGTGGGGTGAGTGGGTGTGCTTTTTTTTTTTGTTTTGGTATAGTGGGAGAGTATGATGTCAGTTCTTGCATATTTTTGCAAGCACAAGATAAATAGTTAAATACTACATTGAGTCTGGAGATCTAGGTGATCCAAGATGGGAGTTGCTAATTTTTCCCCCTACTCCTTAGCTTTTAGCATGAGGGGACCAGTATAGACTGAATAGGAATCTACTTACCTTGTGGCTGATCCTGCACTTTTTCTTTGGTGGAAATCCTACTCAACAGAAATTTTGCCTGAATAAGGAATACAGGATCTGGTACCCATGGTATGTTTGGATTTTGAACAAAGACTTTCTTTCCAAAAAAGTAGGAAATACTTGACTAAAAAACTAGTTTTAGAAATGCACGTGTCTTTGTCTTGGGTTGTTTTTTTTTTTTGTTGGGGGGCAGTAAAGAAGTTACTGAGGAAATGTTGCCCTAGACAGCTTCAAATAAATTGCATTTGTTGAATTGGTGCTATTTGAGAAGCATGGTGTTTTGCTGTTAAAGATTTGTCACTTGTGGTTTTGCTGGATTTTTTTTGTTTTGGAGGAGTGTGTGCTGGTTTTCAAGGAGGGAGCATCATGTAGAAAATGCACTGGAGGGAAAAGTATAAATTTTGTGCCTGTATTTGTTTTTCAATTGGTCTCATTTCAAATGTCTTTTAAAAATTTCATACCTGGACTGAGTGTTTGTAATAACTACCAAAAATTTTAAAAAATAAATAATTGTTACATGCTTTTATCACTACTTTATTTTTCAAATAACATGTAAATATTGTAATCCATTTTGATTTGCTAACCTGTTAATAAAAATACGGACCATTATCCTTTTAACAAGCCTAGAATTTCTTTTTTTTCCATTTCCTAAAAATGTATACCTGCTATATTGTGGACACACAATTTTTAGATGCATTGTTATGTTGACTGTAATGATATAGAATTCAAAATAACATCTTTTCATTGTTTAATTTATACAAAGGAATTTTTCAGAGTTTGGCAGAAGGAAATAAATGGCAAAATGCTAACGTGTTGGTTTCAGCACATGGTGTTTCCTGACTTTTAAATTACTGATTTCTGATAGGGAACAGGAGGGAAATGAAGAACTGTTTTGCTGACAGGTTTGTTTTTTGTTTGGAAAAAAAAAAAAAAAAAGGAAGCTAATGAAAACTGCAAGAGTATGTGGAAGGAGAGACCATCTGCTTCTTTGGGGGTATCTGGTCAAGGACCTGTTCAATGAAAAAAGGAATAAGGCATGGAGGAAGCCACAAACAAGAAAATAAAGAGACACAAACCCATGACTGGCATGATAACTGAGGCAATGACAAGTCACACTGGTCAATCACACTAAGTGATAAGCCTTAGTTCCCTTGTCATCAGCTCATAAGGCAAGTGCTCCGCCTCCCTGACCAGCTTGGTAACTTCCACTGAACTTGCTCCAGTTTAGCAATATCTTCCTTGTGAATGCAGTCTATAAAGCCTTGGGGATCTGAGTGAAAGATATAGGTGCCCAAGTTATTTTTTCCCTCTATTCTACCAGTTGGCGGGAAGGAGGCAGCCAGAAATAGGCATATAAATGCACTCTTGGTTACGTGGCTGGTGCTGTCAGGAGAGTTTTGGCTTTTATACGAATGAGACATTCTTCAATTATTATAGCCTGTTATGGAGGGATGGAATTCACTTGTCTAGAAAGGGCCAGGGAATCTTTGGCAGTAGACTGGTCAATTTGGTGAAGTACGCTGTACAATGAAGGACTTAGGAGGTAGAGTCCAAAATGGCAATGCTCATGCCATCACATCCAACTGGGAAATGAGACAGGCCAACCAGGGAAGTGACACACATTCCTTATCTACCTTCCACAAGAAACAATGCAAACCATCCTCCAACCCTCCTGGGAAACCTGCATGCTCAAGTACTGCTCTGAAATGTTTGTACACCAACACATGCAGCATGGGGAAGAAACAGGAAGACCCAGAGATCTGTGTGCAGTTGCAGGGCTAAAACCTCATTGTGATCACAGTGACATGGTGGGATAGCTCGCATGACTGGAATGCTGTCATGGATGGCTATGTGCTTTTCAGAAAAGACATGCCAGCAAGGCAAGGTGGTGGAGTTGCTCTTAATGTGAGGGAGCAACTGGAATGGATCGTGCTCAACCTAGAGGTGGCCAAGGAACAAGTTGAGAGCTTATGGGTAAGAATTAAGGGCAAGCCTTGTTTTGCGGAATCAAACCCTTTAACCCAAAATGAGTTAAAAAGCAGGTATGTTTATTTCCACCGCTGGGGTACAAGGGGGTTTTCCACCTAGCTTGCACATCGTATAACTTAACAAGCAGCTACTTACACTGTAAAGGCATGCATAGTTATAAGCACCTACTACATAGTCATAACTTTCCCCGCTTCGTATTATAATTAGTTCTGGAAGGTTTGCTCCAGTCTTGCACCTGCATAGTGCCTCCTGGTGGTCGTGGGCCAGGGTCTTAGGGATGAAGTAAGAAGTATTCCTCGGATGAAAAAAGTTTTTTCCTTGAACTGCGTACAGGCACAGTCTCTTCTGGTTGTTTTTAAATTCCCCCCTGTCTTTTAACATGGGCAAATTCATTTGCCAAATGTATAATCTGTTTCTTGAAAGGGAATTGGATGATATTTTGTTGGAAAATTACCCTTTTAATGCATTCTCATGGGCACTAGCCATGGAAGTCAAAATTGTTAGTCGTTGTAGCATTCTCGAATTCCAAATAAATAACAGCAGAGGAAACAAAACTAACTAAAACTAGCATCAGAAGGTTAATAATAGGGTGACACAACTTATTTAGAATGCCAGTCGCGGTAGGGGACCATCCAAACAGCACGTCCCTCCAATTTCTTTTACCCTTTTTAGGACCCCCTTTCTTTCCTCTGTGTTGTGGTGGACTGTTATCAGGGTCTTTTCCCACTTTCCTGGACCTTGTCCAGAATTATAATCAAGTCCTGATATTTCATTAACTGCTTCATTATTTTACCAATGTAAGATTCATTCCAATAGGTATAGGTGATAATTTGTGAAATATTGTATAATTGGACTTTATCAGCTGATGGGATACGACTGGTGCTAAATAAGAAAAACTCACACCCAACAATCTTAACAAAATTACAAATACAGAAATTAGAAATTGTGATTAGAAGAGTGATTCTTACTATCCATAATTATCTCATCTATTGCTATAGAGGTGCAAGCAATTCTCAAACATGCAACCCTGGCCCAGCAGGTCCAGGGAGGTTATTCTCCCTCTGTACTCAGCACTGGTGAGACCGCACCTTGAGTACTGTGTTCAGTTCTGGGCCCCTCACCACAAGAAGGATGTTGAGGCTCTGGAGCGTGTCCAGAGAAGAGCAACGAAGCTGGCGAGGGGGCTGGAGAACAAGTCTTATGAGGAGTGGCTGAGAGAGCTGGGGTTGTTTAGCCTGGAGAAGAGGAGGCTGAGGGGAGACCTTATTACTCTCTACACTACCTGAAAGGAGGTTGTGGAGAGGAGGGAGATGGGCTCTTCTCCCAAATGACTGAGGACAGGACAAGAGGGAATGGCCTGAAGCTCTGCCAGGTGAGGCTCAGGCTGGATATCAGAAAAAAATTCTTCACAGTAAGAGTCATTGGGCACTGGAACAGGCTGCCCAGAGAGGTGGTTGAGTAGCTTTCCCTGGAGGTGTTTAAGGAACGGGTGGATGAAGTGCTTAGGGACATGGTTTAAGGGAGTGTTAGGAATGGTTGGACTCGATGATCCAGTGGGTCCTTTCCAACCTGGTGATTTTATGATTCTATGATATATACAAGTACAGTACTCTGATTAGCATCTGGATGGACCTCAAAGGGACAGATGCTTTTCTCAGTGTCGAGGCAGATGTCTTGAGAATCGATTGCATTATTTTCCAAATGAATTCTTGTTGTCAATTTATTCATTAGTATTTCTGAGTCAATTCCATTTAGGACCTCCAATTCTGTCTCTAACACTCTGCTTAGGCCCCTTTGTGTTCTACCCCTGAAGGGCACTTGTTTTCACAGCCAGGCTGTCCAGCCCTCAAAGGATGTTTTTAGGAAATGAGAGCATGCTGGTTGAATTTCAGAAATATCAGTTTGCATTAGCAGTTCAACACCTTTAAGAGGCCATTCTGGGTTGAACAGCATTTGTTGTTGGCCTGTATTCCTGATTATATATGGACTAATTTCATAAATTCTGGGTTGTAACAGGCTTAGCTATAGTATTTAATTTAAATTTGAATGAGAGCCAAATGGCATCACAGGCCCAGAGACAAACCACCTTAACGGTCTGTACTAATGTAAAATTATGCCAACAGTCTAATTCATTGGAAATACAAGTCTTTGTATTCTTATCTGTAGGCATAGTTGAGACAGTAATTTGGGATGCCTTTTTATGGATAGTCCTATTAACCATAAAATGTGGTCTCCTATCAGGAGACATAGTTACTGGATCCCCAAAGTGCGGTATTGTCTCCTGTATTAATGTTCTGCTTATCCCCCTGTTCTAGTAGGGAATGCCTCCAGCCAACCTGAAAAGGTATCAGTATCGACATCCTCCCTGTCTTGGGAGTTCCAAAAAATCAATCTGCCATTGTTGCCCAGGCCTGTTGCCTCTTCCAATTTGGCCCATTCCTGTTTTGGGATAGTTTTGGGATTAGTGTGGAGGCAAAGGTCACACTGCTGAGCCACTTGTCTCACAATGGTGTATAAATTTCTAGCTGCAATCCCTTTAATTAGGTGTTTATATAAAGCTTCTGCCCCGCTATGTCTCTTCCTGTGTTCTTCCCTCATCAAAGGCCATATTAAATAAGGGGGAATGATTAGTTTCCCTTGTGGAGTGAGGAGCCACCCTTCTTTATTATATGACCCTTCCAGGTCTATGGCAAGTTTATGATTATCTGATCTTCCTTGGTATATTCTGGCTTACCTTCTACAGAGATTCGCCTGTCAGGGATCAAAGCCCCTTTTGTTTTTACCTCACCTTTGGCTGCCACTTTTGCCTCTCTGTCCGCCAGCTCATTTCCCCTCCCCAATTCTGAATTCACTTTCTGGTGTGCCTTGATGTGCATGACTGTCACTTTCTCAGGTAGCTGGACTGCTTCCAGCAGTCTCAGGATCCCTCTGCATGCTTGATGTTTTTGCACTGGTATGTCTTTTTATTGCTTAAGACATAGCTGTTTCCATCCATGAACCAGCCCTCAGCATCTTCCATGGAACTGTCCTTCAGGTCCAAATGGCTCAAGTATATGGCCTCAGTGGTCTCTAAGCAGTCCTGGTGCACTGGTTCTCCCGTATTTTCACTGAGAAATGAAGCTGGGTTGATGATGTTAGTAACCACAATTCGCATACCATCATGTTCCACCATTATAGCTTGGTATTTTAGGAATCTTTGTGGAGAAAGTCCCTGCCCACCTCTTGCTTCCAGACACTAACAGTCATTTTCTGGCCCAGGGTAAATCTTCGTGCCTCCTGGATATATGGCACGACGGCCGCAACTGCTCGTAAACAGCCAGGCCCTAGGGCAATCCCTTGCTTCTCATGAGAGAAAAGGAAAAATGGCTTACTCACATCTTGAAGTCCTAAGGCCGGGGCCGACATCAGGGCTTTCTTCAGCTGTTCAAAAGCTTGCATAGCCTCTTTGCTCTGTTGGAGGTATTTCTGTTTGGCAGTGGTTAGTGCATACAGGGGTTTAACAAGCAGTCCATAGTTATAGATCCATAGCTGACACCACCCAGTCATCCCCAAGAAAGTTCGTAACTCCTTCACTGTTTACAGTCACAGAGTTTGGTATATTGCCTCTTTTCAGGCCTGTCCCAAAGGTCTTTGTCCAGGAGTGATTTCATAGCCCAGGTAGATTGCATTATTTGGGCCTTCTTTTAGATACCCGGTATCCCTGGAACCCCAGAAAGTTTAACAGTGTTCAGGTCATGCAAGCATTGTCTTGGTGGCAATCAGGGTATTATCTACATACTGTAACAGTCTCCCTTCCTCAGGTAGGGCTTCCAGGCCTCAAGATCCTCTTTGCAAGTTGATTACCAAATATCCAGGTGAGTTGAGTTCCGCACTCTCTTTCAGTGTTTTCCATTCAAATGGAAATATTTTCCAAGTGACTTCATGGAGAGGGAGACAAAAGTAGGCATCCTTCAGGTCTAAAACAGTAAGCCAGGTTAGTTCAGGTATTAATACAGTTAACAGGGTATATGGATTTGCCACTACCGGGTAAAGGTTATGGTTATTTTATTTATAGTCCCTAAGTCCCAGGCACATCAGTGACCCATACCTCAGGATATACCTGGTTTGTAATTTCTTCTCTGATATTTCCTTCTGTGGGAACACTGACTAAGGATAAACCCATTATTTGCATATACTGCTGGTCATTTACCTCCAGAGTAATCTCTCCCTTTTCAAATTTGATTATTGCACACAATTGTTCTAATTAATCTCTCCCCAAAAGTGCCTTTGGGGAGTTGGGCATATATAAGAATCTGCAGATGCCCCATTGTATTACCAGTTTATATCTTAGAAGTTCACAAAAATACACCTTTTCACTTTGGCCAGTTGCCCCTTTTACCATGATGTAGTCATTTCCTAGGGACATCAAAGCTTAGTTCAAAACTGAATACGTTGCCTCTGTGTCAACTAAAATTCTGCTTTCTTCTCCTCTTTCCCTGGCTTCATTATAACTAGTGGATCCGCTAGGGTGGATTCCCCACATCCCCGTCAGTCTTCCTTCACATGAGCCACTATTCCTCTTTTAGACTGGCCCAAAACCAAAACCTAGTTGTTGTATTCCTACCCTTGATACAGGATCCAGCAGTGTGTTGCAGCACATTATATCCCTCAGTCGATTTAGGAATTCAGATGGTCATTTAGAGGGACCTTGTTTACTTGTTTGGGAATGACCCTTTTCATTCCCTTCGAGATTCACTCCCAATATACCTGTAATTTTTCTACATGTTTAGATCTGTCTGGATCCCATGTTGGGTCTTGGGTGGGAAATACTCTTTCCAAATCCCCTACAGTTTTACAATCAGTTTTGGTTTGGGTTGGGTTTTGGGTTTTTTTGTTTGTTTGGTTTTTTTTTTCTTTTTTTGTCTTGTTCTTCCCAGAGAGGTGCCTGTAAAACTGTCAAAGCAGACCTTTCCCTGACTCAGGAAGATACCGGGATATTCGGGGGGGGACCCGTCTGAGCCCACATCCCATTCCTGTGATTGAGGGGGAGGCTTAAGCAAATCAGATAAATCTTGTTCTGTTCTGCTCTCCAGTGATTTTTATTTATTCTAGTGCACCCTTGCTCAATACTGCACATCACACACAACACTGCCTCAGTTTACCTTTAAATTGTTATTTTCCCGCTCAAAGGTAAGTACCCATAGGGTCCTGCAGCGACAAAATCCCACCATCCCTTTGCCACTCTGGATGGTTTTGGAGGGTGAAAAACACTTCATTCCACTTTCCCTCTCTCCTTAAAAACAACATTAGTTGCAAAACGGTACTGAAATCCTCTTCTAACTCATGGAGCCTCTGGCTCCCCTGCCAATTCCTTCCAGTAATATGCATCCTAATGGGCTTACCTGAGGAAATTCTTGCTTGGTTTTGCCCCCATTATACTACCTTCCGACTCTACCTTTCTCCAACTTCCACAAACCATTTAAACACTTACAAATGTCCTGTCTCTAAGTTCTCAGGGTCTTCCCACAAGACTAGCAACAACAACAATTCCCATCTACAGGTTACAGACACTCAGGACAATAGAGTGATCCCAACCTAGCTGAATAGCACAATAAAACTTTATGATAGTCCGAACACCAAATCTGATCCATTCCCACAGCCTACAGAATTCTGGCTCCCCATCTATGCAAAACTTTTGCTTTTACACTTTCAAATTATTCTTTTCTATCACACAGAACACTTAACTCACATTCCAGGAGGGTAAGGGTTAACTCACACACACAGCACCTAACTCCCATAACTCGCATACTAGGAAGGGGGGAAAAGGGAGGAGCAGTCTTAGCCGCTTCTCCTCTTCTCCCTGTTTTTTGTCCTTTTTTTTTCTTCTTCTACACTAGGTATTTTAAAATTTCATCCTTTGCAGCCTTCCATTCCAAAGGTCTGAGGTAAATATATCCATTTGCCGGCTCAATGGACGTTTGGAATTAAAAGGCTTCATAGGTGCATTCCTAGGATCAAGACAAACAGGGCTTCTAAACAATTTGCAAGTCTTTCAACATTTTGAGCTCCGTCCACCTCTGGCTGCTGTCTATGGAGGAAGAACATCCCCTGGTAAGCTATCCCTTTCAGTTCCACTGGTACTCTGTTATACGTCAAACAATTCACAGAGTATACTTATGACATAAAACACACAAAGTATAGCAGTGATCACTTGCTTCGTTCGTCTCTGGCTGCTCCCTTCGCAGGAGAGCAGAACTGTGGATTGGAACTTCGCACTCGCTTTGCGCTCAATTGCACATCTCATGCACCCATGCACTCACATACAAACACTCCACAACATATGAGAAGTTTAAAATGAGCTCTTAACGATGTTAAAATATACACGGTACCGATACTGAAGATTTGCAACAGGTGTAGCAGATGATAGCTATCTCATATGCAGCACTCCTGCTTCCTCAGCAAGGAGTACCCAATTCATAATAGTATATACTATAATATTATCTATAATACCATATATAACACCATAACCCCTCACTCAACGTTCTCCACCTTACGAGAATCTTGGGATTATACCATAATCCCTCACTCAACGTTCTCCAATTTATGAGAATCTTGGGATTATATTTCACCTGGTGCTTTGCCATCACAGCAGGGAGCACCCAGACCACAGCCGTGAATTCGCTATTTTACCCAGGGGCGGGCAGTGCCACCTCCTCACTGGGAGCAAGTAGGGGATTCATATCCCCCCTCACGGCCTTACGGGGTCTCGGAAAAATGAACCTAGCCCTTCATCGTCACGTGAGGCGTCCCATACATGACTTACAGACTCATCCCCTCTTTTTCCTGCAGGTAGATCCAAATTATCATACATAAACCACATACCTGATCCGCCTGCTGATAAGCTGTCTCTCCTCCCACAGCAATCGGGTAGAGATGGGAGATTCTCCAGAGAAATAGCTTACCGTGGAGCACCTTAGAATGTCCCACTCCCCATCCATCCTGCAGCCGGGCAGAGAGGGTTGTCCCATCTGGGGTGCCAAATTGTTTTGCGGAATCAAATCCTATAACCCAAAATGAGTTATAAAGCAGGTAAGTTTATTTCCAGTGCTGGGGTGCAAGGGGATTCTCCTCCTAGCTTGGACACCGTATAGCTTAACAAGCAGCTACTTATAGTGTGAAGACATGCATAGGTATAAGCACCTACTACATATTCATACCCTATCCCTGCTTCATATTATAATTAGATCTGGAAAGTTCATTCCAGTCTTGTGCCTGTGTAGTGCCTCCTGGTGGTCATGGGCCAGGGTCTTAGGGATGAAGTAGGAAGTCTTCATCAGGATGAATATATTTGTTTTTGAACTTTGCGCAGACTCAGTCTCCTCTGGCTGTTTTCAAACTCCTGAACCAAATGCAGCCAGCTTTCTGCATTCCAATGCCTACTTATCAGTAAACTTCTGCTAGCTGGCTCCTTCATTATCAACTTCCAAGGTCTTCAAGGCGAACAACGCCAAGCTCTAACGAATGTTCCCAGCCCCCCTTGTCTGTTTTCGCACATCAGTTTGTTTTGATTAATCTTAAAAATGCAACTCTGAGACCTTTCAATCTCAAACGTCCATTAAGCTGGCAAACTGGTAAATTTACCTGGGACCTTTAAAGTGAAAGGCTACAGAGGACAAAATTTTAAAATATTTAGAAAAAAAGAAAGGAGAGAGAGAAAAGAAAATGGAAAACAACCAACCAAACAAAAAAAAACCCAAACCAAAAATAGAAAAAAAAGAAAGAAAATAGAAAATACAGAAGTAAAAAACAGAAAAGAAAATTGAAAAGGAAAAACAGAACATAGAAAAATACAAAAAAGAACATAGAAAATAGAAAAAGAAAATGGGAAAAAACCCCAGCCCTGTGGCTGTGTGTGAGTTCCCCCCCCACCTTCTTCCCCCCCCCCCCCCCCCCTTTCTGCTGATTTCTTTTTGAATATGAAGGTTTTTTTCTTTCAGCTTGGGAGTCCTTATCTCTCTAGGGGAGTAACAATTTATGAAGAACACTGCATTCCAGTGCCCCTTCTTAGATCAGCAACTGCTGGGTCCTAGTGCAGACAACCATAAAGGGGATTTTAGCCCAACACAATTGAGAGCATGATTTAAGAGTCCAAAAGGAGTATTCAACGGTGCGACTTTACGATTAGGATATGTTGTAAATATTCTGATTCCATGGAAACATGCACTCTGATTATCTGTATAAATAGACCCTCAGAGGTTACAATAAAGGAGCAATGATTCACACCTCTAGGAGGACTCATTCATTGACTCCGGGGCTCCCCTCCTCCAACAAGTGGCACCCAAAAGGTAGACCCTAGCGAAAAGTGGAAAAGGTGAATCTTTGACGACAAACCCTAGCGAAAAGCGGTAAGGGTGAATCTTCGACACTGGACCCTAGTGAAAAGTGGTAAGGTGCCGAATCCTAGCGAAAAGCGGAAAGGGGTAAAAGCAGAGACCATAGCGAAAAGCGGAAAGGGTGAATCTTCGATGCCGGACCCTAGTGAAAAGCGGTAAGGGTTAAAAGCAGGAGCCCTAGTGAAAAGCTGAACCCCCTAGCAAAAAGCTGAACCCCTAGCGAAAAGCTGAACCCTAGTGAAAAGCTGAAACCCCTAGCGAAAAGCTGAACCCTAGCAAAAAGCTGAAACCCCTAGCAAAAAGCTGAACCCTAGCAAAAAGCTGAACCCTAGCGAAAAGCTGAACCCTAGCGAAAAGCTGAACCCCTAGCAAAAAGCTGAGCGGTTAGCTTCGGGTTTTGGAGCGAAGGCTATGGGGAGCCGGCAGAGATATCGGCCACGAGTCAGTGACTGCGGACTGAGTCGCTACCTTCCTTCTGCTTTTCTTGCTTGCAGACATGGAATCTGATTATGCTGCAGCGCAAAAACTGCTATTAGGTATTCTCGCTAAGTGAGGTGAAGCAGTTACCAAAAAGATGTTAGTGAAGCTCGTTCAATGGGCTAGGGAGAAAGGATTTCTTGCAAATCCTTCTCATCTTTTTGACTGGGCTGCATGGCACAACGTGGGGGATGAATTATGGGACTGCACGATCATGAAAAAGGGCTAAGAGCCTTTTGGGGGCTGTGGGGAAACTTGGCAGACTGTCATTCATACTTTACAAGCGCTGACGGTGGAGTCAAAAGTTGCCGCTGCCGCTGTGCTCACCATAGCCCCCCCAATTCCCCGGCTGAAACTCATCCTACCACGACGAGTCACGTGAGTGCTTTCTTTGGGCTGGGCCAGAATTACCCAATGAAAGGAATGTCTGGGAAAGTTTGTACCAGCGTCCGCAAGCTCTTAAATCTGGCTGTAAAAAAGGGGAATGCGTCTGAGGACCTAGACGACCCCATTGCATCAGAGGCACACGATGTTCACCCATCAGAGGGTGGAAGTGCAATGACACAGGAACCGCATGTGTCCACAGTAGCCAGCTGCACTGATAAGGTGCAGGGTGGATCAAGCTGTTGGGCTAAATTATACCCACCTCTCCCTTCCCCTCCCAAGACCCTTGCGTTGCCAGAAAAAAGTAGCAAGGAGTCAGAGGAGGAAGAAGATGGCGTGGTAGAGGAAATGCCAGGTAACTCCACTGAACTTAAAGAGTTACAAAAACAGGTAGAATCAACGATGCAAACTCTTCAGGAAAGAATGAAAAAGTCCCTTCATTTGTTAGAAGATCGTATAAAAAATCCAGAAGGTCCAGTGTCCGCTGTCCCTGCCTCCTCAATTAGAGAGATGATTAATAAGCTTTGTGTGCCAATGACACCCTCGGCACCTTCAGTGCCCACAATATGCCGAGCCTTTATGTCGGCCAAGGACCGGTAACAGGTGGTCTGGAGTTATTCGAGATGCTCTCTTAGATGGGGATTCGCAGCCAGCAGGCTCCCTTGCTTTGCCGATTGTATTTAATGCAAATAACCCACAACCTAATTTCGAGCAGCGTGACTGGAAAATTCTACAGCAAATAAAAAAGGTGATAAAGAAGGGAGGAATAAAATCCGAGGAAGCGAGATCTGCATTATATTGGATACATACGGCTTATGTTAATTCCCCCATAGATTGTCGTAACATCGCCAGACTTCTTCTCACACCATCGCAACAAATCCTATGGGAAAGGTCTCTTTAGGCTGCCCTAGAGGTGGCACGACCAAGAGCTCCCAATGATCCTTTAGCAGGAATAACCACAGAGATGATTACTGGACAGGGGGCATACTCTAACATGGCCCAAGAGTTGAATTATCCAATAGCCTTACATCATCTGGCTGCAGTCACTGCTCGGCAAGCATAATATGCATTACCAGGGGAAGATCCATCGTCCACCTTCACTAACGTGAAGCAGGGACTCACAGAGCCGTATACTCATTTCGTTGACCGATTATCAGCAGTGTTAGCAAATCAAACGGGAACGGACGAAGCTGGAAAGCAAAGCATGTTCAATTTGCTTGCTTTCAAGAATGCCAATCCAAAGACAAAAGCGACCTTAGCCACTCTCCCTAAATCTTCTGAGGTAGTTGATATGATAGAAGTGGCAAGCAGAGCACAAAGTACCCAGCAAGGAAAAATGATAGCGCAAGCTGTTTCAGCTGCTATGTCTCCCATCACCTCCCTTCTAGCCACGGCAGTACAAAAGATTGGAAGAATGCCAACACAAACAGACAGGAGGGTCAGTTTAGGAGATTGCTATAAATGCGTCAGGAAGGGGCATTCTCGAAAGGCATGTACTGCAACTGTGTGGTGTGACCATTCTCAGAAAAGCAATCATGCTGGTGATTTATGCAGACTGGCAAAAAACGGGAAAGCCAGGCTTGAAGGGTCCCTGCGTGATGACAAAAGTGGCGGGCCCTTTAGTATCATCCAGCAGTTGTCCCCGCCAGCAACCCGAGGCAGCCTGGGAATCGATTTGGCAGCAGCAAGACATGTGACGTTGATGACTAACATAGCCCAGAAAATTCCCACTGGGGTGAAGGGGCCAGTATGTTCCACCAATAGCACCACAGGTGCTCTGCTTATCAGGAGGTCTTCAACTGGACTCGCAGGACTAATTATCCTGCCAGGAGTTATAGATGCCGACTTCATAGGGGAAGTCATGGTTATTGCATATACACTTTCACCGCCATTGATCATAAGAAAAGGGACTAGGGTCGCACAGCTGATCCTTTATCAAAGAGAATGCACCATATGGGACAGGTCTCAAAACACCCCAGAAAGAGGAAGCCATGGATTTGGGTCCACGGGAGATGCCATGGTAAATCTGGTACAACAGATGCATGAACGACCCATGATCGATCTAACAGTTAGCAAACAAGAAAAGCAAATAAAGATCTGGGCGATGCTTGACACTGATGCCGATGTCACCATCATCAGCACACAAGTGTGGCCCTGAGATTGGCCTTTGACCACTATATTGGATCAAGTACAGGGCATTGGTGGTGGCATCGTGCCATTACAAAGATGTCATGTGATTCAGCTGAAATTGTCCAAGGGGCAAGACATTGCAATAAAACCATATGTTATGCCTCTACCTGGAGATCTCGGAGGACTGATTGGATGTGATATGTTATCCCAGGTTGGAGCAACTTTGACCATTCCTCCATCTTCGAATTTATCTTAATGGCCGCTGCTGAGCAATCCCTCGAATACAATGGAAGACTAACGACCCTGTTTGGGTTGAGCAGTGGCCATTAACAGAGGAACGGCTGCTAATCGTACATCAGATAGTAAAGGAACAACTCCAAGCTGGACACATCCAACCTTCGACCAGTCCTTGGAATACACCTATCTTTGTGATCCCTAAAAAGTGACGCCTAAAAAGTGTGATTCCAGGAAGTGACGCCTCCTGTGTGATCGTCGCAAGGTAAACCATCAGATGTGGCCTATGGGAGGTACAGCAACCAGGTATGCCATTGCCAACGATGTTGCCAAAGGATTGGCACTTATTGGTAATCGACTTGAAAGACTGTTTCTTTACTATCCCGCTGCAACCAGAAGACACCGTTCGCTTTGCCTTCACCTTGCCATTGATAAACAAAGCTGAACCAACAGAAAGATTTTAATGTGTTGTCCTCCCTCAAGGGATGAAGAATTCTCCTACCATGAGTCAACTCTTTGTTTCTCAAGCTCTTAAGCCTATTCGTAAATAGCTCCCTGATACCCTCATCTATCATTATATGGATGACATCTTGCTTTGTCAGAAGGAACCTATCACAGATATGCTTATTAAATGCTTGGAATCCCAGCTTAATTATAAGGGCCTCATCATAGCACCCGAAAAAGTCCAAGATTGGGCACCCTGGAAGTATCTAGGTTGGACTATAGCTATTGTGACTGTTAGGCCACAGATATTGATACTGACATCTAGTGTCAAGACGTTGAACGATGCTCAGAAATCGGTTGGAGACTTACAGTGGATCTGCAATATTGCAGGAATAACAAATGAACAACTCGCACCCTTTATGCCACTCCTTCGTGGGACAGACCCAGGCCAACCCATCGAGTGGCTTCCACTGCACCAAGCTCCGTTGGGATTTCTGAATGACAAGATTCTGGAATCCTTTGCTGATCGAATGCTACATGATGTCCCTGTAGGACTATTTACAATTCACAACACCCTTTTGCCATTCTACTGTAATGGCCCACCTGGCAAAAAGAAAAAAGGGGAGAGTCCCCTGCCCGAAGGGAGCCAAATGATGCCAGGCGACCTAAAATATCCTCAAAAGACTCGAATTCTTTAACTTTGCTTGAATGGCTTTTTCTGCCTTATACAGCCCCTAAGAGTGTATGGCAAAGGACTGAGGTTGGCAGTCACCTCATTGAAAAGGGTAGGCAGCATTGTAAGGAGATATGTGGTCAGGAACCAGAGTGGATAAGTTTGCCCATAAGAACAGCAGACTTTGAGTGGATATTAAGGAACTCAGAATTCATGCAGACAGCATTGATTGGATTCCAGGGTAAAGTAACAAGCACGGTGCCCACAGATCAGCGCATACAGCTTATCGGATGATATCAATAGTTGGAAAAACTAAAAATAGTACAGCAACCAGTTAAAGGGCAGACTGTCTTTACAGACGCCGGAAAGAAAAGCAGGATGGCAGTATGTGTGTGGAAAATGAATGGACGATGGAATGACCACAGAATACATGGGAATATTACAGATTTTCTCCAAACACTTGAATTGGCAGCCATAGCCTGGGCCTTGTCCAATTGGCTGCATGTTCCTCTGAATATAGTTTCAGATTCCCAATATGCTGTGGGAGTAGTACAGAAAATAGAAGATGCCATTCTCAAGCTACCAGCGAATCAGAGACTTGGTGAACTGTTTTTACAAATCCAAAAGGCAATAGCACTCCGAACACAACCGTGCTGTGTAATACATATAAGGAGCCGCTGCACTACTGTGGGTCTGGGGGAAGGCAATGTTGTTGCTGACTCATTAGTCAGTGTCACTACCAGTCAGCTCCTTTGCCAAGGCAAGAGAGAGCCACGAGATGCTTCACCAATCTGCCAAAGCGTTAAAAAGACAGCTTGACCTCACTTGGGCAGATGCTCATGGGATTGTAAGATCCTGCTCTCAATGCAGTGCACATGGAACAGGTCTGGGCTTAGGTGTTAATCCAAAAGGGCTGAGCGCCTATGAGGTCTGGCAAGTGGATGTAACCCATATACCAGAATTTGGGTGCTTAAGATACGTACATGTTAGCATAGACACTTATTAAAAAATTATTTGGGCTACAGCACAAACTGGGGAAAAGGCACTTCATGTGATACGACACCTTGCAGTCTGTTTCGCCATAATGGGAGTCCCACATTGTATTAAGATAGACAACGCCCCTGCATAAGTCGGAACACGGGTGCAGAAATTCCTACAATTATGGGGAGTAAAGCACATCACGGGAATCCCACACCTTTCAACAGGGCAAGCTGTCATTGAGAGAGCAAATCGCACTCTAAAGGATTATCTAGCTAAGCAAAAGATGTCTGGAGACAGGGATGTGCAGACTAGATTGAGCAAGGTGCTGTTCACCCTTAATTACTTGAGTTTGTCTGCAGGGTTAGAACAGCCTCCTGTTGTCATACACAACAGTAATACAAAAATGCAACCTATCTCTGAAGTTCGAATCAGGTATAAGAATCCTACCACAGGTTTATGGGAAGGACCCAGCCCGCTTTTATTTACTGGGCGAGGATATAGTTGTGTTTCCACAGATCGCAGACCTGTATGGGTGCCCAGTAAATGGACGTGGCCTGCTCCGATCAGCCAACATCACGAGAGGCCAGCCAGTGACGACGGCGAGCAACTAAACAGTTGAAGAAAGAACTTGCAGAAGATAACCAAGTTCCAAATGTTAAGATCAATATCCAACGAGTCGTATAGTGATTTTGTGTGTTCGCTACCGTGTATAGTTTAAATATTCATACCATCATGCTACTCTTATTGACTGGTCATAAACAATATTGTACGGGCATATTAAGCTCTCAAAAAGGTGGTTCTGTGTGTGTGTGTGTGTGTGTGTGTTTAAAGTGCTTTAAACATCTGTAAGATTTGGGTTTTGGTTACAGGAGTTTGAGCCTCTGTTTGTTTTAATTAATCTTAAAAATGCACCTCTCAGACCTTTCTATCTCAAACATTCACTAAGCTGGCAAATGGGTAGATTTACCTGGGACCTTTGAAGTGAAAGGCTGCAGAGGATAGAATTTAAAAATTAAAAAAAGGGAGAAGGAAAGTGTTGTTTTAATCTTAGCGTTCACTCTGAGAGCATTCATAGAAAACTCTGAGAGCTGAAGGATAACTTGAAGAAGATCACGATTGGTCAGGACCTGCTTACAGCATGGTTGCAAAAATTGGGAATTACAGGATGGCTATCCTCTTTGATGAAGTCGTTAATGATGTCTTTTTTACCGTTGATTTTAATGTTGCTCTTTGGTTGTTGTTTGTTCGCATGTTTAAGAAGAATAGCAACTCGTCTAGATAGTCAGGCTTGGGTTGTGCAAAAAGAAAAAGGAGGAATTGTAGGAAATATATTGGAACAAACTGGACATGCTGTAATCCTAGAAGCCTGCTTGCACAACCCTGCCTATGACGATCAGTAGAAAGGAATGTGCTAAAGTATCAATGTTTAGACACAAAGGCCTATAGTCAGTTCTTAGATACAAAGCCTTAGTATAAGGCTTCAAGGTTGTGATGTTTTCTGAGAGCTTTGCTATCTCATGAGAATGAGGAGGCTGGCTTGATAAAGTCAGAACCAGGCATGGGAACCGGGTGCGTAGTTCAACAGTGTGACTTTACGATTAGGATATGTTGTAAATATTCTGATTCCATGGAAACATGCACTCTGATTATCTGTATAAATAGACCCTCAGATGTTACAATAAACGAGCAATGATTCACTCCTCTAGGAGGTGTGAATCATTGACTCTGGGGCTCCCCTCCTCCAACAGGAGTATCCTCTGATATTAAAAAACTGCAAAGGAATAGAAAAGTTAATGCATTTGCAGTCTTGAAAATTCCCATACTGGTAAAAACAGACAAAAGGGGCCAAGAATTTGACAACGCCTGGACCGTTACCATAAATGTCGAAAACGTTCTTACTTTACAAATCAATGCTGTTCCAAATACGATATTGGTGGTAAACCGTTAACATTAAAGAACAAAGGAAACCAGCAACCCAGTGCGTGGTGGAGACATGTGACAACAGTAAATGCTCCCGCCTGGATCTTCTCCACAACCTCCTCAATCAAAATAAGGGATTAATGCGTTCACAAGGTATCGCTCCAAGCTTTTGGTCCTATCAGTAATGGTTTAAGTGCTTGGTTAGTGGGTCATTCGAGTGTTACTTTGCAAAGTCTTTTTGTGTAACCCGGTGTTATTAGTTCTGATTTTACTGGACAAATACAAGCTATGGTTTATATTCCTTTCCCACCTGTGTATATCACTCAAAGCAGTTATGTTGCTCAATTATTACCATTTCGAAGATTGTATTACAGAAAATAGACCTTCAAGTCGCACCGGAAAAAAAATTCAGACCTGGAAATATCTTGAGTGGAAATTTTGAATGCCACAACTGAACCTCAGCAAGTCAAATTGCAAATAGTAGTTCAAACGATTTACAAAAGCTCCTAGGAACAATCAATCGAGTTAAACCTTATTTGGGTATTACTAATGCAGAATTAAGTCCATTATTTGATCTTCCTAAGGGGGACATGGCTTTAACAGCACCTCCTACTCTTACGAGTGACAGTGCGTGCAAAAAACTTTGGGCAAAATTGAAAAAGCCATTACTCAGAGAAAAGCCCACAGACGACTTGATGGTCATCCAGTATGTTTGTTTGTTTTCGTTATTCTGTGTCAGGCATTCGGTCTAATAGCACAATTAGTACCTTTTAAAAGTAAAGCCCCTCAAACTGGGGAAAAAAAAAAAAGTGCAAGTGGAGGCTTTGGATATACAGGACAAGATAAACAGATAACACGGGCATTAGAAATTCAAAAATCAAAACCACAATTAAAGGTGACATTGATATTAGAAAATCAAACAATTCAAATAACTGTGTTGGTGGATACAGTTGCAGATGTCACTGTCATGGCAGAAAAAGACTGGCCAGAAGGATGGCCCTTGGTCAGTCCTCAAGGATTTATAGAGACTGGAACATTTTAGGTATTGACTTAAAGGACAGGTTTTTTACCATACCTATTGACCCCAGCGATAGTGAAAAATTTGCCTTTTCAGTTCCGACAACAAACAGACAGGGACAGGTGTAGAGATATCAATGAGTGGTGTTACCACAAGGGATGAAAAATGCACCAACAATGAGTCCACTTCATAAAGTTTTCAGAAAAAATATCCACAGGTATTAGTGTATCATTATATGGATAATATACTAGTGACAGGGAAGGATAATTTGGAAGGGTATAAACAGGAATTATGTGACATGATGCAAAAACATCAGTTGCATATCACACCAGAAAAGGTGCAGAGTGTTGCACCATGGATGTATTTGGGGTGAAAATTTTTGGATAAAACCATCAAACCACAAAGGGTATCATTTTGAATTAACATCCAAATGCTTAACAATGTGCAGATCTTGCTGCGTAATATCAGTTGGATCAGGAATTTGATAGGGGTAGATAATCAAATGTTGAGTTGTTTGAGTTGTTAAAAGGAGATACGGATATATTAGCACCAAGGAAACTAACAAAGGAAGCAGAACAAACGTTGGAAAAAATAGAAAATGCAGTAAGCAACAGACAAGCACATCGTGTAGTATATGGGTGGCTTGTCGATTTTTTGATCATCAATAACGCTTATCAGCCTGTTGGGTTAATAATGCAATGGGTTGAAACCAATTTGGACAAATTAAAAATTATAGAATGGCAGTTCTTATCTCATAAGCCATCAAAGATGATTGTAACAAGAGTAGAAATGTTTTCACAGTTAATCATGAAAGGTCAAGATCGGATAGAGGATTTGAATGGGAAAGAGCCCTAAACAGTAGTCATTCCAATGACAGAACGATATTTACAATGGAGTATGCAGAACAGTTTAGAATTACAAGTGGCCTTGGCGAACTATAGTGGACAAATTAAAATTCATCATCCAGGCCATCGGTTGATAACCTTTTTGCAACAAGAATGTCTAGAGGAAAAATCTAAGTGTAGTACCACACCGGTAAATGGGTTGACAGTTTTTACAGATGAGAGTGCAACACCTTATTGGCATTCCACATTCCCCAACTGGACAGGCAATTGTAGAATGAACGCATTGCACCATCAAAAATCTTTTGCAAAAACAAAAACAGAGGGAACAGGGAGAAACAACAGCAAATAGGTTAGCTAACGTACAATATGTTATGAATTTATTACAATTGCCAGGAGATAATCTCTATAATAGTGAAACGTGCAAACCATGCCAACAGGAATGATTGAACATAAAAATCAAGTGAAAATCATGGTAAGAACTTGGGAAGGAAATTAGGAAGGTCCATTTCCATTGGTAACCTGGGGACGAGGATATGCTTGTGTCATTACAGGCAGCGGTCCAAGATAGGTTCCAGCGATATGGGTTAGTAATAATGGATGCCTGTGTAATGTATAATTATACCTATAACATCACTCGGAAAGGTCAGAATGTAAATGCTTCTTTACCTGTGTATAGAAATGCTACAGCCTGGTACAGTTATACCTTTCCTAAAGTATCACATTCTTTTTCTTTTTCAGTTGCTTTGCCTGTAGAATTTTTTTTCTGATTTATGGAGATAGAGTGTGAGGAGGAATTCTGTTGAAATTTAACGGTGGGCCATGTAGCCTCGGATGGCTTACACTACTAACTCCAAATCTCACTATGATTTATAACAAGAAACGAAATAAATGATTTATCAATCAATTTGGGGCTTACTGTGAGAGTACAGTCAGCTTTCTGGGAACCTGGAGAAATTGTAGCTGCCTCAGCATTGGCTCATGGGGTAGCAACTGCAGCAGCCTTGACAAAGCTGACAAATTTGGGATGTTGTTTGAGCAAGCAGACTAATGCTACTTCAATTGCTTTGAGTGGCTTCTTAACTGATGTTGATAGTGTTAGGCATGTTACATTACAAAATAGAGCTGCAATAGATTTTTAGTATTAGCACAAGGACACAGGTGTAAAGAATTTGAAGGAATGTATTGTATGAATTTATCGGATCATTCTGAATCAATACATCATCAATTGAAACAGCTGAAGGATTTGACAAAACAATTACAACATAACAATGATCCAGATTGGTTAAGGCAGTTGTTGTCTGGATGGGGCATCGGAGGTTGGCTCCAAGAACTAGTTATGAAAATTGGAATCATTTTACTGGTGATCATTGTGATTTTAAGGATAATTCCTTGCATACTACAATGTGTCCAAGGAATGATAAAAAAGCAATATCAACAACTACACGCTCTAGTTGACAAAGAAAAGAAAGGGGGAATTGTAGAAACATTTTATATTAACGAAGGCCACAATGCCCTTGAAGGGCCGTGAACGGTGTAATAAAAGGAAACAATGGATAGTAACAGTAAGCTATGGCTATATATGTATGTATATGATAACTTAGGGGAAAAGTGTGTAAAATATGCAAAGCTAATTAACCAAGTAAGCATTTGATCTAGGTGTATGGACAGCAGCAACGAACCAATAGTAGTATAAACTTATACGCGTGAACAGTTGTTTGTAACCAATCAAAAATGATGCCAAGTTTTAGACGCAACATAACATTGTGTATATAAGGAGCTCGCTAAGAGCAATAAAGGTCTTCGACCCAAGATATCGGAGTCCGTGTCATTAATCTCCTCAACTAGCAATCATGCAGTCACTCACACCCCTATACTCACTCCAGTTGCCGGCACAAACATGCACACAGAACAGAGTTCTTCACCCAGGAAAAGTAATTTAATAAAAAGATGGGAGAAACAGCATTGAACAGGCACAGAGCATGGCCCAACAAGCATACTGACTGTTTAAATGACTGATTCTTCTTATTCCCTAACCCCTCTCTTTTCATACACTTATGCCTCCCCAAATCACCTAGATCCATCCCTTTCCCTGTCTGTGGTTTCTCCCCTAAACATCCCATAATACCCTTCCCCCTACATCTTAGAATGTGTCCAACAGTTCTAGGTAGTAAACCCCTTCTCAGTCTGTGAAGAGCTATTCCTGTTGACTCACTGGGATGAGTTACCATCCTGGCCTATGGGATTGAGGCCTTCCTCGAAGGGGCCAGGGCAGAGGGCTCATTTCCTCTGTGGTCTTTTGATGTTGTGTAGACAAGCTTTTTGTCACATAACCTAACAGTTTCTACTTTTAGTCATCTGTACTAAAGTCAGATGTCCCTAACAATTTGGAAATAAATATACAATGCAATTTTCTGGATAAAATTACTGTGATTATTATAACTGAAAAAACTTTCTAAGATAATAGGCATAAACTCTATGGTTCTCTTTGTTTACAAACTGGCCTAAAAAGGAAATTGTTTTTATAAATTGGTGCAGCTGCAATTAGAATACCAGTTATCCTTATCAAATTACATTCTTACACTGGGCTCTGGGCTATATGAGATTCAACCAGGCCAAGTACCAGGTCCTGCACTTCTCTCACAACAACCCCATGCAGCACTACAGGCTTGGGGAAGAGTGACTAGAAAACTGCACGGTAGAAAAGGACCTGGGGGTGCTGGTCAACAGCCAGCTGAATAAGAACCAGCAGTGCGCTCAAAAATGATGTGGCATCATCCATTCTTGCTTCTACTGTTTTAGTTGATCATTATTTTTACATGTTTCAGTAATTATTTATGAACTTCTGCAACTGAGCAGTATTTAATTATCATAGCAATCCTCTTGAACACTTCATCATGTCGCTTTTTCCCTAATTACAATTCTAAGAACATTTGGTTTACTTCACTGTGAACTATTCCTTCAATTCTAGTTTCCAATTGTTTATAACTTAATTTTAAACAACATAAAGACAATCGTACTATTACATAGACAACTACCATAACTAATAAGAAAATAATTTTTTTTCAAAAATTTCCAGTGTTTGGTAACCATCCCTACCAGTAAAAAGGTTTTGCTTCAGCTACCTTATGTAAAACTTTTAATTTTGTGTTCGATTTACATCTTTTTCTGCTTCCATACTCTAATTGACATAAAAGCAACAGGTATCATTAAGTACACTGCATACACCTCCATGTACTGCTAATAAGTAATCTACGGACATGTGAATTTGCAATGTTACTTGGGATAAAGATGTGATTTCTATTTGCATGGCTTGCATTGCATCTACTGTAGCATTTTCAACTTTCTCAAGAGAAGATGAAACAGTTATATTAGCTTTTTCCAACACTGGTACTCTAACCAGGGAAGGAAAGCTCATGCAAACTGGTGAAAGCCAAATCGTCAGATAACAAATGGATTCAGTACAGATTGTTTTGTATTTTATTTCACTTAGTTGTTTGGGCAATGAATGTTATAAGGTAATAGAGTTTTAATTTCAAAGGCTTCAGGGGATAAAATCCCCAGAATACAGGTATCACACCATTTAGGGAGTAAAGCCTTATAAGTATTAGGGCCACATAAGCACATACGGGATCTTGGTATCATACTCTTCCCAGTGCTTCTGTTATCGCAGTGAGCACCCCCTTTGGGCCCAAACCACCAATTCCCAGGGGCCAGCAGTATAGTTATCTCACCACACCCAAAGCGACTTATAGAGTCTTGATAAGCTCTACTACCCTCACCTTTCACGTGAGACATCTTTGCACAGCTTATCAGGTCCATCCCCTGTTTCCCCTGCAGGTATTCCCCAGATCACATACCTGGTCCGCCCGCTGATGAGCCATCTCTCCCTCCGCAGCGATTGGGTAGGGATGGGAGACTCTCCAGAGAAACAGGCCGGGGCGTGCCTTAGAATGTCCTACAGTAGTAACCTTACTAATCTAATCATATACCTTGCCTGAGACACATTAAATAAATTCAGGAGCATTTTTAACATAATGTTATTTTGTTCAAACTCTAGTGGAATCAGCTCAGTGTAATACGAGGAAGTGTAGTTCCCCTAGTTCAACTCCTCTGGCTGACAGCCAAACTGAGCGGTAGAGACAAGGCTGAAAGTGTAATTAATAACAAAGTTTGCTAAGTGATGCCCAAGACTCTCAGGTAAGGTCATGGCAACACATATTGCAAGGTATATTACAATGAGGCCACAAATAATGAATATCACTTTTATCCAGTGCTTAAAATTGATAAATGTCAAGATGAGCAATTGAGCTATAACATATCTTCTGTCTCACATACCACAGGGGAGGCTGTGTTGAAGAAACCAGCTGTAAACAGAATTCTGCAAAGGCATCATACGGTATTTTGTATCCCAAATTCATAAGGAAATTGGCTACTATAAATACCACAAGAGAGCTCCCAGACAGGCCATTCATAATAACTGTCTTATGCAGGTGCCTATGATCAATAGCAATCAAGATAACACTGAGGGCCATTAAGAAGCCAGCTACCACAAGTCCTATGAGCCATATGTAGGCCATTAGCACTTCCATTACCTTAATCAAGAGTTGGAAAAGTTTTTGTAGGACAAAAGTAATAGTTTACTCAAAAGCCACATAAACTACCTGTCCGTTTTACTTTCCAACCCTTTAGCTCTCAAGGAAAAAAATCTGTAATGCTTTCTAATTGTACTTTGCAAATCTCCCCCTGCTAGGATTTAAATTGCAAGCCTCAGGCTTACAGTGCTGGTGCTCTACCAACTGAGCTATTTCAGCAGGACAGCCTTATCATGAATAAGGATGCATTCTCACCAAAGGGCAAGCATGTGATGTCTCTGGGTTATTTTCCCTTTTATTCTATAAATTAAATGGGACTGTATGCAGTTGTCCTCTAAGGGACCCAGGACACCCCAAAGAGGCCCTCCAGATGCATACTGCAAATAGAGCCCAGCAGAGATCATATGACCAGTCTTTCGGCTTATTGAAAATCATTCTTTTAACCCCGCATTGCTACAAATAAAACAGAAAAATCATCACTTTTTTATCCATGAGAATACTTAAAACCAAGGCAACAAGGTACTTTGATATGTAAAAGCATGTAACCATGCAACCTTTCCCTCCCCACTCCAAAGAGGACTAATGGCATCCCTAGTTTTTTTCTTTTTTCGTAAATTCACATAATTTATCTCTGAATCTACAAAATTGTTATAAATAAAGTCATATTTGAAAAGTGTCTTCCTGATTTGAAATACAAATGTTCCTAGTCCATAGCAAGCAATTGATAGGTAAACATATAAAATATAGGGGAAGAAACTTAGAAGAAGCTTAGTTTATTGTAAACCACACCATATAGGGGAAAAAGCTTAGTTCATTGCAATTCACACTGCCTGTTAGTGGAGGCCTTGAAGGCTGGTAAGCAGACTTTTGCTGATAAGAAGAAGCTGGAATGCGGTCTTCTGCTGATAAGAAGAAGCTGGTATGCATACATCAGCAGTATCACTACCTTGTGGTTTGGAAAGTAACCAGAAGGGGACTGCACCTGCACACAGACTGAGTTCAGGGTGAGTTCACTTGAGGAAGAGGAGTTACTTCAGCCCTGAGACCCTGGCCCACGACAACCGGGAGGTGCTGTGCAGGCGCAAGACTGAAGAGATTCTTCCAGAACTAATTATAATATGAAGCGGGAAAAGGTTATGAATATGTAGTAGATGCTCATAAATATGCATGTCTTTACACTATAAGTAGCTGTTTGTTAAGCTATACAGTGTGTGAGTTGGGCGGAGCTTATTCCCCCTCATACCTACCAGCAAATAAACACATATCTGCTTTATAACTCATATTGGGTTATAAAGTTTGATTCCGCAAAACACAATCACTCTTAAAAACACACTATTCTCTTTTAATATCTAAGTTTCGAATATCTGAGGTGAACTTTTTTAAAAAAAATTGTTTTATTCTATGAAATAGATATCTATCGATCTTATGCAGGTTGTGATGAGAGTTCAAAATAATAAAAAAAAAGCTACTTTCAAGATTTTGTTTGTACACTTATCCTTACTTCAATAGCTTGTGCATTTAGTCAGCTCATCACACGAGGATATTTGAAACAAAGAAACTTGCACTTAATAGTTTAGTTTAACCATTAAGGCAAGTACACTTTATTCAGCACTGTAGAAGACTCGGGATTTGTCCTCAGAGTGCTTCTGCCAAGCAGTGATTTCATAGAACATTTATACACAGAATTGTTTTCATAGTCATATTTTTTCCCCAAAATGACAAGCACACTTCACTCCTGGAACCTCATTGCATATTCAGGGGGAATTAAATCAATCCCACTCAGAGTTGTTAAGGTGTTTATAAGGTCTTTATTATTATCTTAGTCATCGATCTTATTTTTAACGCCTCACAGTTGACATGCCACCTCACCATTTACAAATCATCATTTCAATTCCCCCCCTTTTCAAGGCCCTTGCAAATTCTTTTGCAAAGAGTCACAAGTCCTCTTCGTTCAAAGTCTTCCTAAAATATTTCCCTGTTTCAACTGCATGTCTGATCCGATTTCTTTTCCATGTCTCAGTCTCCTACTGTCTGCTGATAGTACCAAAATGCACGTTGAAACGTTATACAGGTTAACAAAACTAGTAATCCCAATACAAAGAAAAAGTTGTTTTAACCAGGATAAGGCTGGGAGCCAAGAAGTTAACCAAGAAAGATCTACACCTTCTCACTCTTGTATGGAGTTGAGAATGCCATACAAATATTTTATAGAGTTTTCTACAGTCTGAGATTGATCGGTCAAATTGAAGCAACACATGCCCTCGAAATCAGAGCACCCTTTATGGTGTCTCAATAACAGATAATCAGTTGCAGCCCTGTTTTCTAAAATTGCATCATGCAGTTGCCTGGTTTCAAGAATTAAGGCCTTCAAGTCTCAAGAGGTATAATTGAGGCTCTTGGTATAGCTACAAATAAACCTCTTTAAGGTATTATAATTCATGGCCGCAGCTACTCCTGGTGTTAAAAAGGAAGCTAGTGTCATTTCGACTTTACTGTAGATGGTAATATCTGAATTACATTCAGGATCTATGTTGTGAACATTCCTCTTTGTTCATTTTGTCCAGACCTTTAACTGGGTTTACGATGGCATTAATACAGTTAATCGCCCTATGGTGTAAGTACCACCTGTGCTATTTGCAGGCCAATAGGTATAGGCCTGATGGCCACAAAACATAAACCATCCAATGGGAAGTTTCACATGCCCATAATTAAAAGAGACATTCTCAGTGTGGTTACATTATATTCTTCTGCTCTGATCTAAAACTTTACAGTCTTTGATACAATTAACCACTCTAAAACAATGAGCAACTGGTAATACTTGTCGAACATTGATCATTATAATGGAAGAATCGTGTTTTGTTGTAATGGTTCCCATATCGAGGAGATGTGCAAAAGTGAGATGAGATATAGCAGAATTTGACAACCAAGTATAGTTCCGTAGGGTTTGAATGCTTGCGGGGATTCCCAAAGCACACAAAGTAAACACATCTTGTACTGAAGAGCTGGTGTTCAGACAAAAGGCTGTACTATCGTGTATTACATGAGCCAGTTCTTCCCAAATGTTTATTGAGGCATCCCATTTATGGGAAAATAAAGTTTCTCCTAATGGAAACATTAACAATATTATTAATATTTTTTTCCATCTTTACAGTTCACTTTGCTTTAGTGAGCCTTATTTTTAAAGGTATCAAGTGTTCTGTTGTCCACTGGCTGGTAGGTGATTTCTTCACTCGAGAACGGTGGATCCAAGTCGGCTGTTCTTTAATCTTGATTGCTGTGAAGGTTGTTAACAATACTTGGTATGGTCCATTCCACTTTTCTCCCAACGGTTTTCCTGTAAAATCTTTAACATAAACCAAATCCCCAGGTTTAAAAGTGTGCACTGGTTGATCTAAACCTCTAGCCCGCGTGGCTAATACAGTTTTTTCAAGCAAGTCTAACTGCTTTCGCAAACCAATCAGGTATTGTTGCAGATAATTCTCACCTAATTGGGTATGATCTTCCCCTGTATAATGCATTTGGTATGGTCTTCCATACAAAAATTCAAAGGGGCTAACACCTTCCTTAGTCCTTGGCTTGGTTCGAATCCTAAGCAAGGCTAAAGGAAGTGCTTGATGCCAATACAAATTAGCCTCTTGACCAATTTTAGCTAATTGCTGTTTTATCAGGTGATTAATTTTCTCCACTTGGCCACTAGCCTGTGGTCGATATGGAGTATGTAACCGCCAATCAATTCCCAAAATTTTACTAATCTTCTTTACCACTTCAGCACAAAAATGTGTACCTCTATCTGATGATATTACTGTCGGCACTCCAAAATGAGGTATAATTTCATTCAACAATACCCTTGTGATTTCTTTTGTTTTATTTGTCCTGCAAGGAGAAGCTTCTGGCCAGACCGAGACAGTATCTGTTAATACTAGTAAATGTCAGTACCCCCCTTTTCTTGGGAGTTCAGAAAAATCTATTTGCCATTGTTGTTCCGGACTCTTACCTTTCCCAATTACTCCAACATGTATTCTGTTTGTTGTATTTGGATTATTCTTCAGACAAATCTCACATCCTTGTGTGACTTGTTTTACTGTAGTATACAAATTCCTACCAACCAATTTCTTACTCAATTGTTTATACAGAGCATCTGCGCCCCAGTGGGTTTTTCTATGTTCATCCAAGACCAACTTCCACAGTACCCCCGATGGTACTATGATTCATCCGTCTGGAACATAGAATCACCCATCATTACCTTCTCTTCCTGCCATATCGTTAATCAAGTTTCTATCTTCCCTTGAATACTTCTCCAATTTTAAATCAGAATCAGGGATTTGAAGCTTACTGTCTGGAATTAAAGCAGATAATATTTCTGCTCTTTCAGCAGCCTTCCTGGCCTCAAGATCTGCCAATTTGTTACCAACTTCCTGGTCAGTATTACCTCTCTGGTATCCTTTACAATGCATGATAGCTACTTCTTCTGGAAGATTTACAGCTTCCAGCAGCTTTAGAATTTCTGCTGCATGTTTAATGTGTTTTCCTCGGGCAGTAAGGAGTCCTCGCTCTTTCCAGATAGCACCATGAGCGTGCACAACTCCGAAGGCGTATTTTGAATCTGTCCATATATTTATCTTCCTTCCCTTTGCTAATTCCAGTGCTTGAGTTAAGGCGATTATTACAGCTTTCTGGACTTATGTTCCTGGGGGTAATGGTCTGGCCTTGATCACTTCTCTGGTGGTGGTCACAGCATATCCAGCCTTGGGATGTCCTTGCTTCATGAAGCTGCTTCCATCAGTGTACCAGGAATCTTCCACATCCATGAGCAGTTTTTCCTTTAGATCTGGGCAGCTGGAATATACTGCCTCTATCGTCTTCAGGCAGTCATGTACCACTGGTTCTGAAGCAACTCCACTAAAGAAAGATTCTAGATTCACAATGTTAGTGGTGATTATATTCACATCATCTTGCTCTACCAATATGGCTTGATACTTCAAAAATCTAGAAAGGGAAAGCAAATGATCTCCTTTCTGCTCCAACACCACTGAGATTGTGTGTGACACCATTACAGTCATTTTTTGACCCATAGTGAATTTTTGGGCTTCTTGTATATCCAGAACTACAGCTGCAACTGCCCGTAGGCATCCAGGCCACCCCTTGCTTACATCATCCAATTGCTTGGAGAAGTAGGCTACAGCCCTCTTATAGGGGCCTAGCTGCTGTGCCAGCACTCCCAAGGCCATTCCCTGTCTTTCGTGAGAAAATAACCAGAATGGCTTTGAAACATCAGGAAGGCCTAAAGCTGGGGCCGTCATTGATTCCTTCTTTAATTGTTCAAATGCCCTTCTTGCCTCCCTGGTCCATGCCAATTTCAGTGATCCCATTGGGTGTTCTTTCAGCAGTGCCTACAATGGTTTTACTAAGTCCATAGTTATATATCCATAAACAACACCAACCTGTCATTCCCAGAAAGGTTCTGAGCTCCTTTACCATTTCTGGCATGTGTGTGTGGCAAATAGCCTCTTTCTGGTCTGTCCCGAGCTCCCTCTGTCCTTCGGAGATTTCAAAACCAAGGTAACCAACTTGTTGTTGTATCAGCTGGGCTTTCTGCTGAGAGACTCGATACCCACTTAGTCCAAAAAAGTTTAATAGACTTACGGTCCATTGTACACAGTCCTCCTTAGTTTGCATGGCTATCAGAAGGTCATCCACATACTGCAGCAGGGTTCCAGTGTGAGATGGAGGATCCCAGGTTTCCAGGTCTCAAGCCAGCTGGTTCCCAAAAATACTTGGGATGTTCTTAAAACCTTGAGGTAATACTGTCCAGGTTAGTTGTGGTTTTCTACCAGTTTCGGGGTTCTCCCACTCAAACGCAAATAATTTTTGGGTCTCTTCAGCCAACATCAAGCAGAAGAAGGCATCCTTTAAATCCAATACGGTAAACCACATTTGATCATTTCTTAATTTGGTCAGCAAGGTGTATGGGTTTGCCACTACCAGATGTAAATCTTCTACCATGTTATTTATGGTCCTTAAATCTTGCACTAATCTATAGCTTTTCCCATCTGATTTCTTTACAGGCAATATTGGGGTATTATATTCTGATTTACATTATTTTAATAACCCATATTGCAAAAATTGGTCGATAATCTCCTTTATTCCCTTGCAATCTTCTAATCATAGGGGATATTGCCTGACTCTCACAGGAGTGGCCCCTGGCTTTAATTTTACCTTCACGGGCTTCCCATTTTTGGCCTTTCCAGATATTCCACAGACCCATACACCTGGAAATACCTGCTCCAAAATCTCTGCTGGTACTAGTGTGTTTTTTTCTGCCTGTATTAAAGACAGGCTCAATACTTTGATTAGTTGCTCTTATTTCACTTTGAATTTTACTCCTTCTGGTCCGAATATTATTTCCACCTCTAATTGTTCTAATAAATCTCTTCCCAACAATGGTCTTGGTGCCCCTGGCAAATATAAAAAAATGTGTAACCCCATTTGTTTCCTCAATTTATATTTAATGGGCTGCATAAAGAATGCTTTTTCGTTTTGGGCAGTAGCTCCTATTACCATCACAAAATCCTTATCCAGAGGTATCAGTTGTTGGTTTAGAACAGAAGAAGAGGCTCCTGTATCTATCAAAAACTCAACCTCTTTATTCCAATTCCTTAGCTTTATTTTAACCAGTGGATCTGCTAGGGTGGATTCCCCAGGTCCCCGTCATTCGAGCTCAGCTACAACATCTTGTCCCGAGGAATCCTGTCCCAATTCCAGACACTGTCCTCTCCAGTGTCTGAATCTTTTACAGTATGCACCCTGATTGCTTCTTAATTCCTGGACAAATCTTGAATTAAACTCCCCTTGCCTCTGGCCTCGTACTCCTCCTCTGCCTCTATTTCCCAAGGGTCTAAAAGGCCCTTGGTCCTGCTGACCCAAGGCAGCAATTGTAGCAGTGGCTGTAGTTCTCTCAGATTTCCTTCTCTCATTACTGTCACGATTTGGGTTGTGCGGGGATCCATGGAATGGCGGTTGTACAACATAAAATACCCACAATTATTGCAATGCAGGTCGTACACATCTTGCTGGCATCCATCGCAGTCCACGATCTGTAGAGACACAAGCATACCCTCGCTCTCATTTTATTAATAGCCATGGACCTTCCCATTGTCTCGTTTCTAGGTTACGCATTACTTTAGCTTTACTCATGTTATCATTTTATTTTGTGATAAAATATCACTCTATCGGGGGAATGTTGTCTTGGCAACAATTTAAAAAATTTAAAACATACATAGCTTTTGATAGTCTCTCTTGAGAGGCGTATCCCAGGCTCCCCCTTTTTTGTTTTAACAACATATTTTTTAATGTACCATGAGCTCATTCAACTATGGCTTGCCCTGTTGGTGAGTGAGGGATGCCCGTGAGATGTGTGATTCCCCCTTGTTGAAAAAAGGATTTTGTTATATTTGAAACATACCCCGGGCCATTGTCCATTTTTACTGGTTTTGGCACTCCCAAAATAGCAATCGCATATAATAAATGTTTTTTTACATCTTTTGCCCGTTCTCCCATGTGTGCAGAAGCAACAATGCAGGTAGAAAAGGTGTCAATTGACATGTACATATTTTAGACGTCAAAACTTGGGGATGTACGTTACATCACTTTGCCATATTTCAAGTGGACCTAATGCACGAGGATTTACGCCGTCAAAAGTAGTGTTGGGGATTAGTTGACAATCAGGGCACATCTGTACAATTTGTCGAGCTTGCTCATGCGTTAACTGAAACATTTTCCTAAGGGCTGTACTACCTTGGTGATAGAAAGCATGACATACATGCTTGTCGTAATGCGTCTGGAATGATTACAGGGGCTGTTCAGAGCATCAGCTCGGTGATTACCTTCAACGAAATATCCTGGTAAATTTCTATGAGAATGTACATGCATTATAAAATAAGGTTCACGTTGATTGTCTAACAGGTATTTCAATTCCTTTAAAAAAAAGCATATAACTGTCCATTGTCTACATACTTTAAACAGACATTCTCCAAGCGTGAAACAATGCCAGCAACATAGGCCGAATCAGTAACAATGTTTATGGGTTATGAAAACAGCTTAAAACATCTAACAACTGCAGCCAATTCCACAATTTGAAGTGATCCTGACACTTTACAAATGTCCGATTTCCACATGCCTTGTTTGGTCCTCCAAACAATCACTGATTTCCCAGTTTTCCCTGATCCATCTGTAAAAAGTGTCAACACCTCCTTAAGAGGGATATGACTTAATTTTGTGGTATGAATTAGGCTCATACACTCAAACAGACTCAAAAGGGGACTCAGAGGATAGTGAATGCTGATTTGTCCTTTAAGGTCTGCTAATGCAATTTGTATAGATAAAGAATGTTGCAAAAGCCAGTCTACCTGTTGTTGAGTCATTGGAATATAGATGATAATGGGATCCATCCTGTCCAATTCCAATAATTGATTGCTACCCTTTTGAATTAACATAGCTAACATTTCATGCTGAGTTATTGTTTTAGAAAAGTGATGTGGTAAAAATATCCATTCTAAAGGTCTAAATTTGTCAGACACACCTTCTACCCATTGGGCTAAAACTCCAAACGGTTGGAATTTGGCTGAAATAATATATAATACAATTGGGGTGTTTAAACATTTGTGAAATGTTTGTTTCTGACTAAGCTTTTTAGTGACCTTGTCCAATGCAACCAAAGAATCTTTGTCTAATTGCCTGGGAGAGGTTAAATCTGAATCTCCTTTCAACAACATAAACAAAGGATGTAATTCTTCTGTAGTGATGCCTAACAAGGGGCATACCCAATTTATGGCTCCTAACAATTTTTACACATCGTTCGATACCTTTACAGAATCTAGAAGTTTAACTTGCTGTGTTTGAATGGTTTGTTCTTGAATTTTCCATCCCAAATATTTCCACAGAGGGATTTTTTGGATTTTTTGGATTTTTTTCTGGTGCGACACAAAGACCTACTTGGGTAACTGCTACTGTTACAGCTGCAACAGCTTTAGCCGTCTGTTCTGGTGTTGAGGCTGCAACTAAAATATCATCCATATAATGATAAATCAGGGCTTGAGGATATAATTTGCGAACTGGTGTTAAAGCTTTTGCTACAAACCACTGATAAATTGTTGGACTGTTACACATGCATTGCGGCAATACAGTCCAGTGATACAGTTGGTTTGGTTCTGCCCTATTAATAGAAGAAATAGAAAAAGCAAAATGGAATGCATCCTTTGGATGTAATGGAATAGTAAAAAAACAATCTTTCAAATCTATAATGGTTAAGTCCCAGTTTTGAGGTAACATTGTTGGTGAGGGCATTCCTGATTGCAATGCTCCCATAGGCTCAATAATTGCATTTATTTTTCATGAATCTTGTAATAAACACCATTTTCCACTTTTCTTCTGCATTACAAACACAGGCGTGTTCCATGGGCTGGTAGTTGGTGCAATGTGTCCAGCTTGTATTTGCACTAAAGCTTTAAGGTGGTGCAGTTTCTCATTGCCGAGGGCCACTGTTCCACCCAAATCAGTTCATCTGTAGTCCAAGTAAGAGGAAGGGTGGTCTGCACCGCAGTGGCCCCCATTAAAAATGGGCACTCAAAATCAGACCCCATTGTGCTGCGCAGTCTCTACCCCATAATACAGTGGGAAGTGACAGAACGTATGTTTTGACAGTTGCCACACGACCTTCAGGTCCATATATGATTAGAGAGTGTAAACTTTGTCGTGGGCTAGTCACTCCCCCCACCCCAGTCAGAGCAGTAAGTGGTTCGGTCAATGGCCAATCTGATGGCCATTCTGTTAAAGAAAAAACTGTTACATTTGCTCCACTGTCTATAATACCGGTAGAACATTGTTCTTTGTTGCTCTGTGAGTGTCGTACTTTGCAGGTTAATGTGGGTCGTGATGTTTGCAGTTTCTGTGTCCATAGAATCATGGGCTGGTCAGTCAAGCCAAAGCCTCCTTCTCCCCATATGTGATTTGCTGCATGGGGTACAAATCAACTGAGCAATTCTAGTGCCCTTTGGTATAAAGCAAGGAGGCATAGGCGTCCAAGCCATTACTTGTATTGTTCCCATAAAATCGGCATCAATCAATCCCGGTAAAACAATCCTTGCTTTGTGACAGATGATCGTCCAATTAACAGTGCACTAAGTCCGCTTCCTAAGGGGTCCTTAACTGCCATAGGGATGACCCGAACTGCAGTGTGATGGGTTTCTATTCTTTAAAGGCAGTAAAACTTTCTGACGGTCTGCATTTGCATTCTCTATGGCTATTTGTTTAAGCAAAATTTCTCTAGCGGGAGTATTGTCTACCTGCTTATTTAGAGCTTCTTGTAGTTTGTCTAAAAAAGTCATGTATGGTTCTGTAGCTCCTTGTTGAATATTAATGAAAGACTGTACGTGAGTCCCAGCATCAGGGACATTTCTAAGTGGCTTCAATACAATAGCCTGCAATTGTTACAGCCCTTTTATTGGTATTCTAGCTTGGGCTACATTGTCAATATAATTGCCTTCGCCTATTAAAGTGTCAAGCCCCACATGTTGCAAAGGGCTATCCTGTGGGCGTTGCAAATTATCCATGTCTGCTATAGCCTCTGACTCCCTCCAATTTGATGTAAAGATAATATACTGCATAGGAGTCATAATCAATCGGGCAATCAATTTCCAATCCTGTGGTGTAAGGTGATATGTGTCACTGATGCCTTCTACCAAATTTAACATGAACGGAGCAGTTAGTCCATTCTCTTTTACAGCTTTTTGAATCTCCTTTATTGTTTCATAACTAATTGGTTCCCAATGGGGACCAGCGTCCCATGAATAAATCACAGTAAAAGCTTGTAACAGTTCGACATCTGCTGTGCTTCCTTCCTGAATTGTGCCCATCCGTCTGAGGGACACAGTGGAAATAAATCAGGCTCCTTCTCAGATCAAAGGGGTTGTCATCATCCCCGTCTGGAAGTGCAGGGGCAAGCGCAGCCATTTTAGGGGGTTGGGGAGTTAGTGCAGTCGTTGACGGTCCTGCACTCAGTTCCGTATCATCGCTGTGCTCTGTGGAGCAGACATGCACGTTTAGCGCTTCAGAAACAGTCTGGCAGGGACCAAACAACTTACTAGCCATTTTGTCTGACCGAGTTGCTTGATCCCATAATCAAACTCCGATCTTATACCAGGTTTCTTCCTCGAATGCTGAGCAAACATCAAAAGAAGGCTCCTGATCCCGAGCCCACGTCAAATGAAAGTAGAATATTAACTAAAATATATAATTCTGATATAAAGGGTTTTTTTCTTAACGCAGTGGTGACTATCTAGTTGAAAGTAGATAACAAGGACTGTTATCCTCCTGTGAAGGAACCACCAGCTGGGCCAGATAAGGCCCGAAGGTGGCCTAGGCTCTCTAATAGCATACGCAAGGAGGAAAGGTAAAAAGTTCAACGTGAGGAAGACTGCCTGCCTTCATCCCCAAAGACCCTATCGACCACTATCACGAGAAAATGTGCAAGCACTAAGAGGAGGAGAGCTATGATAATGAGTTCCTGTAATTAATCTTACTATGATAATCGAGTTCCAGTGACTAATCTTACTAACCCTACCCACTTCTCGGAAAAGTCATAGAATCATAGAATAGTTTGGGTTGGAAGAGACCTTAAAGATCATCTAGTTCCAACCACCCTGCCATGGGCAGGGACACCTCCCACTGGATCAGGCTGCCCAAGACCCATCCAACCTGGCCTTGAACACCATCAGGGATGGGGCAGCCACAACCTCCCTGGGCAACCTGTTCCAGTGCCTCACCACTCTCATAGTGAAGAAATTCTTCCTAATGTCTAGTCTAAATCTGCCCCTCTCCAGTTTATGCCCATTCCCCTTGGTCCTGTCCCCACAAGCCTTTATGAATAGCCCCTCTCCAGCTTTCCTGTAGGCCCCCTTCAGGTACTGGAAGGCTGCTATAAGATCTCCTCTGGGCCTTCTCTCCTCCAGGCTGAACAAGCCCAACTCTCTCAGCCTGTCCTCATATGGAAGGTGCTTCAGCCCTCTGATCATCTTTGTAGCCCTCTTCATGACTCGTTCCAACAGTTCCATATCCTTCTTACGTCGAGGATTCCAGAACTGGACACAGTACTCCAGATGAGGTCTCACAAGAGAGGAATAGAGGGGCAGAATCACTTCCCTTGACCTGCTGGCCACGCTTCTTTTGATGCAGCCCAGGATACGGTTGGCCGCCTGGGCTGCGAGCGCACGATGCTGACTCATGTTGAGCTTCTCATCAACCAGCACCCCCAAGTCCTTCTCTGCAGGGCTGCTCTCAGTCACATCATCCCCCATCATGTACTGAAAATGGGGATTGCCTCGACCCAGGTGCAGGACCTTGCACTTGGCCTTGTTGAACCTCATGAGGTTCTCAGAGGCCCACTTCTCCAGTCTGTCCAGATCCCTCTGGATGACATCCCATCCTTCCACTGTGGCAACTATACCACTCAGCTTGGTGTCATCCACAAACTTGCTGAGGGTGCACTCAATCTCGCTGTAAATATCATTGATAAAGATATTGAACAGCACTGGTCCCAGTACAGACCCCTGAGGGACACCACTCGTCACGGATCTCTATCTGGACTTTGAGCCATTGATCACTACTCTTTGAATATGACCATCCAACTAGTTTCTTATCTACCTTACCATCCACCAATCAAATCCATCTCTCTCCAATTTAGAGAGAAGCATGTTGTGGGGAACCGTGTCAAAGGCTTTATGTCATGACTATGTATGTTAACCCAATGCATATGTATAATATAGCACAATAAATATGTGTTGGCTTTGACGCATGGTGTGCAAGCTTGGAGGAAAGATCCCCCTTGCACCCTGTGCACAGCCACATACCTGCACCTAACTCTGCATTTGGTGTCATTATTCCGCGAGTCAAAAAGTGCTTTAAGGTCATTAATTTCTAGTGTTTGGTTTTGTTTCTTTAAAGTATGTTTAAATAAATCTATTACATCTTTCTGTTCCTGGGTTATTCTGTTCCCCATCACCTTCCTCACCTTCCGTCCAGTGGGTAGGTGTCTACGGGTGCACCCTGGGCTTCGTTTCAGCCCCTCCAATCGTTCTGCCGATGTACACCACCAGACCATGCTCCTCCTTACCTGAGCCTCTGTTCAGACCAAATATGGGTGCCATTTGTAGTGTATTAACATGCACGGACTCAGCTTTCATTTCAAGCTAAGACCTAGTTTATTGTTACAAGCTCATATTTATACCTTACTAAAAATGTCAACACCACTTCCATAAGTCCCTCATAAAACTTTCCACGGTATGTTTTTCTCATTCCAACCTCCTTGTGACCACTGTTGTTTTCATGCCTTATTGTTTCTGCCAGCGATGTTTATTCTTCTCAGGCCCATGGCTTACTCGATATTAAATGTTCTGTACTACTGCTCCAGTGGCTTAACAACACTCATGGCCATTTCTTGCTCACTATCTCATCCAACAGGAAGGTTCATACAGTTTCATACTATAAAGACTAATTGGTACAATTGTTAGGGAATGAGATTTTCCTAACAAAGCTCTTCCTTTTGCTCTTGACATTCCTTGCAAGTCTCAACTCCAGCTGAGCTTTAACTTTCCCTCATACCATCCCTATATGCCTGGAAGATGTTTCTCAATCCCTCCTCTGCAGCCTGTCTCTGCTTTCATTCTCTGCATGCTGCCTTTATGTGTTGGAGCTCCATTATACTTCTGCAGAGCATGCTGTCCTTCAGCACAGTACAATTCCATTTACCTGAAAGATTTATCCATTTCTGATAGAAGCTTTTTGGGTCTCGGGAGACATCCCTCTGACAAACAAGGAAAGATCAGCTCTAGAAGGCATGTCAGGCAAAAAGAGTTTTTTCCAACTATTTCAGTGGTGTACCTGCCATACCTTCCAATTCTAGCTATTTTCTTCAGATTAAATGATTTAAAGATGCCCATAAATATGTCCTAATATACTGTAGCCTCAGAAAATCAATAGAGTATGGCAGAAACTGCATTTAAGCAAAGTTGAATTATCTACAACATTTATTTAAAGCAGCTTAGGAATAGAAGATCTGTAAAATTCAAAGATATATGTATTCATTATATGTTTATTTTCCAGAAATATTACCTTACAAATATTTTAATTGCCTTTAATTTACTATGATGAAGTAATCATTCTCCTATACCTACTAACAGTGTTTTGAAACTATGAGCTACCCTGTGTTGCTCCCACAGTGAGCAATAATTCTGAACTAATAAGCTTTATTCTTTCCTTTGATTTCTTTTTCCTCTTTCCATGCTCTCCAGGTTTGCACACCCTACTAACTCCCTCTCTCCACAGTGATGTAACCTTTTTTTCTCTCTTACCTATCTAGGTCAGTGTTACACCCTCTGAACACGTAGCTTTATCAACATCCAATAGACACAAAGCCTGATCTAAAATTTGGACATGCAAAAATATATAAATATTTAATTTTGAGGTTCAGTGACCCACAAATTTGCAAATCTGAATGCAAGTCAAGGTTTGGATTTCAAGTTCACCCTATGTTTATAGTGATCACAACCAATAAAGTCTGTGAGAAATACAGTAAACCTTCAGGTAGGCCATAGAACAAAGAGACTATCCATATATAATAAATCCTTGTTTCAACTGTCTGGAAAACATATGTTTCAATCTGATATCATTGTATACTACAGAGATTCCTTTACTTTTAGCAAATAGCTTATAAACACTCAAAATTTAAGAATTTTAAATCAGTAAAACTCACAAGAAATAGAATTTCTTTATACTATAATATCACAGAAAAAAATCCACCATCAAGCACAGAATTGTCCCATTTTCTTTTAAAACTGACTTATCACTGCAGACAATTCATTAAGTCAGATAACTTATTTTTTTAAAAAAGTAGCAAACTAGTGGCTTAATAGCTCTTTAGGTATAAAAAAATAAGTAGAAAATAGCCAATGAATCCAGAGAATATCTAAAAAGGGAGTGTGTGGTTAAAAAAACTAATGGCTGCTTGTAATGGATGCACCCACTCTGACTGAGTGAAGAGTACTTTGGTTCAGGCATCACTGACATGTAGGCCTGACTGAAATCATCCTTGATATGCAAAACATGAGAACTGTGCTAGGCCATATCTCCTCAGGAACTAAGGAATCTAGGCCCTGTCTTATCAGGAGCCAACAATACCAGTCTGAGCTGGGACTAGACAAAACTAAAACTGCTACAGTTGCACTCCTACACATTTGCCAACTCATGTTGAGCTTCTCATCAACCAGCACCTCCAAGTCCTTCTCTGCAGGAATTTGACTACAAGTCAATCACTTTATCATATAAATAACTGTAGCACCCTCAAGCCCACTGATCTCTCCTGTATGGCAGCAGGCTGCACAGTGGGGATCTCCCCCTTGAGCAGGGACACCTCTCAAGGTTACTTCTTGAGGCTGAAAGACCCATTACCCGGTACCTGATATCTGTAATGGGGTAAGTGACATTTTACATTAGGCCTAAAGGTGTATTGTATGCTAATGACATTTATATATCCAGCTGTAGCTTAATTATTAGAAACATAGTGAGTAATAGAGTGCTTGACCACTGCCTAAATTATCATCTAAAACATAATTTAAATAATTGTCAAATCACTCTTAAATTACCATTCAATTATTACTTAATCACCATTTGACTACTATTTAATTTTCATTCAATCATCAATTAATCATTGCTTGATTATCGTTTAATGATTTAAGAATGGGTTAAAGGGGTTTAATAAACCCCTTTTAGTTAACTCTACAACGATGACTTCTGTTCTGCACGTGCAATTTTAAACGGAACCGTTAATTAGTGTCGGAGATGTCTGTTATAAGGGAAAGTGGATAGGGGAAGGCTTTGTTTCCTTTAATTACTTGCGCATAGTCCCATCCCATTCCTGTGGGTGGGGTGAAGCCGCGCGAAACAGTTGTCACGGCTCTGAACACGGCTCCTTCCGCTTCCTTGCCTCCCGATGGGCAGGCGACCTTCTCAGAGCACGCGCCGAGTCTCTGTCCGTTCTCGTATAGTCCCCAGTCTTGGGGAGGTGACCCTACAGGCAATGACGGCAGTACCATGAGCTACTTCACGTGTACCTCGTCTTCTCTTCCCCTTTCCTAGCCTCCTCCGCGTAGGAGGGCGCGGGCGTGCAAGCCTCAGCAGCAGCCAGGAAGAGGCGGAACTGACCGGTGGGTACGGGTCCCTCATTTCTTGTTATTCTTTCTTAATTCTTTCTCTTTCTTGCATCTTCCTTTTATCCTTCTCCTGCGCGTCGCGCGATTTGTTCCGCGCCGCTGCCGCAGAAGGGAAGCGGCGGTGGCGTCGCCAGCTTCCTGCCTCACACTCTTGCACTTCGCTCTCCCAGAAACAGTCCGGAGCCACCTGCAGGGCCTCCGACATCGGCCGTGCGGTTTCTCGCTCCGCGTCCCCTCCCTGGAGCAGGTACGCGGGCGCTGAGGGGCGGCTGGAAAGGGGGATATGGACTTGTTTTCTAAGAACTGTTAGCGTGGTGGCGGTGTGTGCAGAGGAACGGCGCGGTGGGGCGCTTGGGCCTCCCCGCGGCGTTTCTGCTACCTTTTGCGAGGGCGTCTCTCGTCTCCTTTGGTAGTCTCCTTCCTCTCATTCACTCTCTGACGCGGAAGAAGGCCGCGGGCCGGCCTGGCGCACACCTCACTCCCCCCACCCCCTTGGCGGGGCAGACAAAGAGAGCGAGACAATGAGACTTTCTCGGTCCTCCCTGGGAGAGGGGCGGGGTCTGGGTGTGGATAAGGGAAGCCGCGCAGCAGCCGGTGCCGAACACGATTCAGGGGTTTGTGAGAGGCCGTGGTGGGGGGTGCCGGCCTCCACAGTTAAGGCTTGGCACCCCTTCCTATATTTTTGCTCCTTAGCTCGGCAGTCTCTGGGTCTTTTGTGTTCCGGTGTCCGGGGCGGGGGGGAAGGGGAGAGAGAGACGACTGAGACGTGCCACTCTGAACTTTTGGCGCTGCCTTCCCTTTTGTCTAACCCATTGAGCTGGATTTAATTATCATTGGGAAGTGCCCGGTTTTGATCCGTGTTCTTCATATTTACTTCGCCTAGAAAACACTTAGAGAGGTGTATATCTGAAACATCTTTTCTCTTTATTTGTTTGGGATTTTTTTCCAAGGTATTTTTCCCTAGCAGAGGATATTCAGATAATAAGTATTTATTTAATCAACTGGTTTAGCCTTATGGTTGACTCAATTCCAAGGTCTTATTATTGATTTAAAGCTAGTTTGTGTTTTTATTGCTCTTAAAGTATTGGGATAACTTAGAAGTGCAATTATTATTAACTTAACAAAGTGCCTAAGTGTTAGGATTCAATTGTAGTTTATTGGAAGCGCACTTAGTGTGCAAGAAGGGGTTAGTTATATTGATCATTAAAATAACGCCAATATCTGCCGTTCTTACAGCTGGCTATGCCTCGGTTTAGTTGTCATCTGGAACTAAAAAGTGTGACTTGAACATAAATACTTCTTTATTATTAAGTTACATTCTTAATTTACCTGGGTAAACTTGCCAGTAATAGTGACAGTCAGTGATGTAAATTACTCTTTGAGTTAATGTGCTGAATAAAATAGCTCCTTTTTATATTGGGAGGTCAGGGTTAAACAGGGACCTCTCTGACAGTTAAGACTTTGCCCTTTTAGAATAGATCTTTATATGTTTTTAAAGGTTTCATAGAATAGTTTGGGTTGGAAGGGATCTTAAAGATCATCTAGTTCCAACCTCCCTGCCATGGGTAAGGACATGTCCCACTAGATCAGGCAACTCAAGGCCCCATCCAACCTGGCCTTGAACACTTCCAGGGATTGGGGCATCCACAACTTCCCTGGGCCAGGGCCTTGTCACTCTCATAATGAAGAAATTCTTCCTTATGTCTAGTCTAAATCTGCCCCTCTTCAGTTTATAGCCATTGCCCCTAGTCCTATCACTCCATGCCTTTGTAAACAGTCCCTCCCCAGCTTTCTTGTAGGCCCCCTTCAGGTACTGGAAGGTTACTATAAGGTCTCAAAGCCTTTTCTTCTCCAGGCCGAACAACCCCAACTTTCTCAGCTTGTCCTTGTATGGGGGGGTGCTCCAACCCTCTGATCATCCTTGTAGCCCTCCTCTGGACCCATTCCAATGGCTCCATATACTTCTTAGGTTGAGGATTCCAGAGCTGGACACAGGACTTCAGGCAAGGTCTCAGCAGAGCGGAGCAGAGGGGCTGAATCCCCTCCCTTGCCCTGCTGGCCACGCTTCTTTGGATGCAGCCCAGGACACCGTTGGCCTTCTGGGCTGTGAGTGTGCATTGCCAGCTCATGTGGGGTTTCTTATCAATCAGCACCCCCAAGTTCTTCTCTGCAGGGCTGCTCTCAATCATAATCCCCCAGCCTGTATTGAAATCGGGGATTACCCCAACCTAGGTGTAGGACTTGCACTTGGCCTGGTTGAACCTCATGAGGTTCACACGGGCCCACTTCTCTGGCTTGTCCAGGTCCCTCTGGATGACATCCTGTCCTTCTGGTGTGGCAACTGCACCACTCAGCTTGGTGTCATCTACAAACTTGCTGAGGGTGTGCTCGATCTCGCTATGTCATCGATGAAGATATTAAACAGCACTGGTCCCAGTATGGACCCAGAGGGACACCACTTGTCATGGATCTCCATCTGGACATTGAGCAGTTGACCACTACTCTCTGAATACTACCATCCAATCAATTTCTTATCCCCTGAACAGTCCACCTATCAAATCCGTATCTCCCAATTCAGAAGGATGTTATGGGGGACCGTGTCAAAGGCTTTACAGAAGTCCAGATAGATCACATCCATCGGTTTTCCAGTGCCCACTGGTGTGGTCACCCCATCATAGAAAGCCACTAGGTTGGGCAGGCAGGACTTGCCCTTGGTGAAGCTGTGCTGCCTGTCTCTAATCACCTCCCCATCCTCCATGTGCTTTAGCAGAGCTTCTAGGAGGACCTGTTCCATGATCTTCCCAGGCATAGAGGTGAGGCTGACAGGTCAGTAGTTCCCAGGGTCATCTTTTCTACCCTTTTTAGAAATGGGCACAGTGTTACCCTTCTTCCAGTCACCAGGGACTTCTCCTGACTGCCATGACTTTTCAAATATCATGGAGAGTGGCTTGACCACCACATCGGCCAATTCCCTCTGGACTCTGGGGTGCATCTCGCCAGGTCCCACAGACTTATGTATGTTCAGGTTCCTCAGGTGGTCATGAACCTGATCCTCCCCTACAGTGGGAGGGGCTTTGCTCCCTAGTCCCTGCCTTGCAGTCCATCTACTCAAGAGGTGTGGGAAGAGCAGTTGCCAGAGAAGACAAAGACAAAATGTTCTTGAGTCCCTCAGCCTTCTTGTCTGCTTCAATGTCTTTATCAATGACCTGGATGAAGGCATTGAGTGCACCCTCAGCAAGTTTGCAGATGACGCTAAGCTGGGTGGAAGAGTGGATCTGCTGGAGGGTAGGGAGGCTCTGCAATGGGATCTTAACAGGCTGGACTGCTGGGCTGAGGCCAATGGCATGAGGTTCAACAAGGCCAAATGCCGGGTCCTGCACTTGGGGCACAACAACCCTATGCAGTGCTACAGACTGGGGGAAGAGTGGCTGGAGAGCTGCACGGAGGAGAAGGACCTGGGGGTAATGGTTGACAGCCGACTGAACATGAGCCAGCAGTGTGCCCAGGTGGCCAAGAAGGCCAATGGAATCTTGGCTTGTATCAGAAACAGCGTGACCAGCAGGTCCAGGGAGGTTATTCTCCCTCTGCACTTGGCACTGGTGAGACCGCACCTTGAGTACTGTGTTCAGTTCTGGGCCCCTCACCACAAGAAGGGTGTTGAGGCTCTGGAGTGTGTCCAGAGAAGAGCAACGAAGCTGGTGAGGGGGCTGGAGAACAAGTCTTATGAGGAGCGGCTGAGAGAGCTGGGGTTGTTTAGCCTGGAGGAGGCTGAGGGGAGACCTTATTGCTCTCTACAACTACCTGAAAGGAGGTTGTGGAGAGGAGGGAGCTGGCCTCTTCTCCCAAGTAACTGAGGGCAGGATAAGGGGGAATGGCCTCAAGCTCCACCAGGGGAGGTTCAGGCTGGATATCAGAAAAAAGTTCTTCACAGAATGAGTCATCGGGCACTGGAACAGGCTGCCCAGGGAGGTGGTTGAGTCACCTTCCCTAAAGGTGTTTAAGGAATGGGTTGATGAAGTGCTTGGGGACATGGTTTAAGGGAGTGTTAGGAATGGTTGGACTCGATGATCCAGTGGGTCCTTTCCAACCTGGTGATTCTATGAGTCTATGATTCTAGAAATATGCTGCTTTTGTTTTAAAGGAGGTGCTCTTTTAACCCTTGTATAACGAACCCCAGAGTTGATTCTTTCCACCTTGACAGCAGTATAGGTTTTCAGCAACGTAATATAGGATCCTTTCCACTGTTCAGCCAGTGGTTCATCCTTCCACGTCTGGATGTACACTTGGTTCCCCAGCTTGTGCCTTGGCCTTCCTGACGCCACCCCTACACAACCAGGCAGCATCCCTGTAGTCTTCCCAGGTTCCCTGTCCCTGCTTGCACTGCCTGTGCAGTTCCCTCTTACTCTTCAGTTTGACTAGCAGGTCTCCACTCAGCCACGCTGCTCTCTTCCCTTCCCTGCCTGATTTCCTACATCTGGGGGCCGAGTGCTCTTATGCTTTATGGAAAGCATCCTTAAATATTTGCCAGCTCTGTTCTGCTCCCTTGTTCCCAAGGACCATGTCCCAGGGGATCTTACCGAGTAACTCCTTGAAGAGATGGAAGTCTGCTTTCCTGAAATTTATGGTCCTGACTATACTCCTCGCTTGCCCCATATCCTTCAGGACCTTGAACTCCACCAGGATGTGATCACTGCAGGCCAGGCTGCCTCCAATCCTGATGTCACTGATGAGCTCACTTATATTAGTGACCATCGGGTCCAGTATTGCATCCCCTCAGGTGGGGGTCTCTGTCAGCTGGATTAAGAAATTATCTTCAATGTACTCTAGGAGGCTCCTGGATTGCCTACAGCCTGCCATTCTACTTTTTCAGCATATGTTGGGGTGGTTGAAGTCCCCCAGTAGGATGAAAGCTTGCGAGTGTGAAGCCTCCTGTAGCTGGAGGATGAAGGCTTCATTGGTAGGCTTTCCTTGATCAGGTGGCCTGTAGTATACACCAACCACAAGCTTCCTGTTAGTTCCTCTGTCTTTTATTCTGACTCACAAGCTTTCAACCTGTTCGTGGCTACTCTTCAATGACAGCTCTTCACATTCTATCCCTTTCCTGATATAGAGGGCAACGCCTTCCCCCCATACCAATCTATATTTGTAGGTTTAAGGCTTTTTTGCAGGTAATATTGGAGTATTATATTCCAATTAGTATTCTTATAACAGTCTATTTTGCAGAAAATTTGCTATTAGTTGTTCTAGGCCTGCTTTTGCCTTCAGTTTTATAGGCTGCTGTTTCCTTCTTACAGGTTGGGCACTGACCTTTAACTCTACCTTTATTAGTGTTGCTGTTTTTGCCTGACCTGGCACTTTGGTTGTCCACACCATTGGAATTACTGCATCCAATATTTCTGACAGCACTTCCTCCAACAGTTTTCTCCTTGTAGTGGGTATAACTGGGCTCTCCAGACGTTATCCCTAGGAACATGATCCTGAATAGATTCTTCAGAGAATGTTATTTGTGCTTGCAGCTTATTTAACAGGCCCATTCCCAAAAGAGGCACTGGGCATTCTGGCATGTATAAAAATTTGTGAGTTAGTGTTTTGTTTCAAATTTTGTATTCCATTGGTTTAAGAAGAGGCCTGACCTCTTGTTTTCCCAATACACCAACAATTTGGCATGGAAAATTTGCTTAATGAACCCTTACAAGTGTTAACTACTGAATAAGTTGCTCCAATGTCAGTTACAAATTCTATGGTTTCATTCCCCAGCTGTACTGGAACCAGGGGATCTGCTAGGGACACTCTGAAATTCACCCCTGGTCCCCTTCATTCTGAATCATAGATTCCCAACATCAGCAGGCCTGCTTCTGTCTCCTGACCTCCCTTTATGGGTGGTCTGGACCCTGGGATCTTCAGTTTTTTTCCTTTCTATGGTATGCACACTGATTTATCACAATGGGGTTTTCACTCACAGGTTAGGGAACATATCTCCGCCTGCCCCCTCTCCCTCTAGAACCTTGGCCCCGACTTGAGGCATTCACTATTGCTGCTGCCAAAAGGCTTTCTTGTAATTTTTGGGTTTTCTTTTTGCTTCTTCTTCTTCTTCCCTGTTGTTATAAACCTTATAAGCTATTTCAATAAGCTGTGAAATAGACATCCTTTCTGCCTCTTCTACTTTCTGTAGTTTCTTTCTAATGTCCAGAGAAAATTGTCCAATAAACATGTTATACATGTTGTCTACATGGGGTCTACTCGGAATTCCAATCTGAACTTTGAACACAGCCAAAAGTTACAGCTCTTTACTTTGAACTTGGTCAAAGCAACAAACAGTTTACAGCAAGAACTTGTATACAAGCAAATTCACCTAAAAGTGGCAAGAAAAAAAGAAGTGAGGTAAAATAAGGGGAGAAAATAAGGCAGAGAGAAAGAGAGAGAAGAAGCAGTAGGGGAAAAGGAAAATAATCACCACACCAGTGGAGCACAGCAGTTCCTCAGGAACTGGTCCATGGGGTAGCGGGTACACACATGGGGTTCTTGGCAGGGGTCATTTATAGGGCAGATCTGTGCCCTGTTCACATGTGGGGAGGGGGCTCGCTGTGCCTGTGCCATTTCTCTGTGTGGAAAGTTCTCAAACTGGGGCATGCGCAAAGGTTCCTTTGGGAAAGTTCTTGAATGAGGGCTGGGGGCTCCATGGTCACTGGCACCTCAACAGACCCTTGCCAAAATAACCACTGTGTGAACCCTTGGGGTGTGCATGAGCAGCTGAGGGGGAAGAAGGAAGCCATGCAAAGCCCCCAGGCACACTCATACAGTGTTTAAGACAGACCAGCCTCCAGTCCAGTGGAACTTCCCCAGTCAGCCAGAACTGCTGGAAGATGATGGAAAGGGGTTTGGCAAGCACGTCCACCAGCTCCCTCAATACTCTTGGATGGATCCCATCTGGCCCTATAGACTTGTGAGTGTCTAATTGGGCAAGCAAGCCTCTAACCACTTCCTCTTGGATCATGGAAGCTTTGTTCTGCTCCTCTAGCTCCTGGGTATGTACACCCAGGGAACAACTTTCCTTACTATTAAAGACTGAGGCAAAGGAGACATTAAGTACCTCATCCTTTCGGCACTGGTGAGACCGCACCTCGAATACTGTGTTCAGTTCTGGACCCCTCACCACAAGAAGAATGTTGAGGCTCTGGAGCGTGTCCAGAGAAGAGCAACAAAGCTGGTGAAGGGGCTGGAGAACAAGTCTTACGAGGAGTGGCTGAGAGAGCTGGGGTTGTTTAGCCTGGAGAAGAGGAGGCTGAGGGGAGACCTTATTACTCTCTACAACTACCTGAAAGGAGGTTGTGAAGAGGAGGGAGCTGGCCTCTTCTCCCAAGTGACAGGGGACAGGACAAGAGGGAATGGCCTGAAGCTCCGCCAGGGGAGGTTCAGGCTGGATAACAGAAAAAAATTCTTCACAGTAAGAGTCATTGGGTACTGGAACAGGCTGCCCAGGGAGGTGGTCGAGTCGCCTTCCCTGGAGGTGTTTAAGGAACAGGTGGATGAAGTGCTGAGGGACATGGTTTAGGGAGTGTTAGGAATGGTTGGACTCGATGATCCAATGGGTCCTTTCCAACCTTGTGATTCTGTGATCCTATGTCACAGTTGTTCCCTTTGCATCCAATAAGGACTGAATATTCTCCCTTGTCCTCCTTTTATTGTTAATGTATTTATAGAAAGATTTTTTATTATTTTTCACCAGCAAAGTCGATCTGGACAAAGCTTTCTAGCACAGTCCCATCTGGTTTTCTCACAAATGGAGTTCGTTGCCCACTGCAGTCAGCTAATCTCACACACTGAGACGAGTGTTATGGTCTGAACTGAAGCAGAATCAGTTTCTAATTTTTCAGCTAAGCCTTGTCTGAGTAACTTCAGTTTCTAAGAGTGAACTGCATGTTTTCAGACAGCATTTCTCTCTAGAACTGATAACATGGGGTGCTGGTGGAGCCATAAGGGAAAAGGGGCAGAAAAAGGTGGCACCTGCAAGGAGGGTCAGACAGGAGAGATGACCCCAACCCAACCAACAGAGGATTCCATCCCATAGACGTCATAATCCGGATAAAACTGAGGGATCACGAGGGTGTCACTCTCTTCTGTGATGGCTGATGCTCAGTGAGGACCTCGTCTGTCTGTTTGCCCCCGATCCGTGTGTTCCCGAATCCAGTTCCTGAGCCCAGCTCCCTCCTGCCACTGAGTCCAGCCCAGGACCTTTCCCAGTGCCTGCTCTGCAGAGTCGGTGGTGATGTAGCCAATCAAATACCTTTTATTGTTTTATTATTAATAGTATTTCCTTCATTATTATCATTATTGTTTCATTAAAGTTGTTTTCATTTTAGTTTCCAACCCACAAGTCTCTTTCTCTCATTTTCCTTTCCCTGGTTGCGGGGGGGAAGGGAATTGGGGTTCACAACTGCTTGGGTTTGGCTGCTGATCAAATTCGGCTAGGGCTAAACCATGACTATGAAATATTGTTTATTGCACAGTGATGAGTGCTAGGTGGTAAATCCACAAAGCAGCACCCATCTCCGCACAGAAATGCAATAAACAATATCTTGTTTCAGTGTGCGAGACTGACTCATTGCACACCAAGTAATAAACTCTACTTGGGAGAAAACAATACTGTTGAGATATATGTTTACAGCTTGTAACGTGACCTTATTTTTATGCTATAAACAGTGTTTCTTTATACACTAAAGTTAATTAACATTTGGTATGTTTGAGTTCTCATGAGCATCAACAGACATGTCCATTATTGTGTTTGCCCTTAAAGAAGGCAGTAATCTAGAGTTTTCACTAAAATGTCTCCAAGTGCCGCAGGCAGTACTTCCACTAAATCTAAATTTTTGGAGGACAAGTGTAATATCCTTATGTGTCCTCAGTTTGTAGTATATTGCTTGATTACTATATTCTCTTTTTATTGCCATTGGGAACTAAGAATTTGGTTACTCTGTTGGTTTTTCTACTAGCCTTTTTTTGCAGAGGTTAACTAAGTGAAGGTGAAGTATTTTTATTCCTAACTTTTGCAGTTGCTAGCAGAGGGTTAACATTACCTTTGAGAGGTGCAGAAGTCTACCTATATCTTTAAGACAAAAGATTTAACTCACTTTTTGGAAATGTGTAGGCTGTGTAGATGAATGTAGTCAGCAATCTAAAATTGTTTTATTTTTCTTGAAAGAGTAAAAGCTAGTCTAAGCTTATTTCATAAATGCTTTTTGATCATCTGTTTTGAGGCCCTGCTGTATGCATGTTGTTGCCATTTAATATTCAGTATTGGCCTTCATATGCAGTTTAAGCAGGGATAAAGGTCTTGTTATGAAAGCTTCTCCTAAAGATATAAAATACAGTTTTAAAAATGTCTGTTGCTCATACTTCAGTGTTTTTTGTTCTGTTTAACAAATGTGGTATGAAAGTACAAACTAATAACAATAACATTAGCATTAAAATGATGCAAGATCAACATTACTGAAAAAGTGGAGTTCTTTTGGAGTCTGTAAAGATCAGCTATGCTAATTACCAGAATTCTTTAGTAGACCCAAACTTGGTCTTGCTTATTCTACCCATCTAGCTGTGGGGTTTTTTTCTATCCTGTAAGTGCTCAGAGGCAGGTAATAAAGCTTTTTGTTGGCCACTGAATTCAATTTTGTCATAACCTGGACACACAACTTGGTGTCTGAAAAGTATATTACTTATCAGTATTACTATGTTTATTTGGTTTGTGTGGCCAGGTTTTGGTAGCAGGGAGGCTACAGCGTTGGCTTCTGTGAGAAGCTGCCAAAAGCTTCCCCCATGTCTGATAGAGCCAATGCCAGCTGGCTCTAAAATGGACCCACTGCTGGCCAAGGCCAAGCCCATCACTGACAGTGGTAGCACCTCTGGGATAATGTGTTTAAGAGAGGGAAAAACTGCACAAGAGAATCATAGAATCATAGAATCACCAGGTTGGAAAGGACCCACTGGATCATCAAGTCCAACCATTCCTAAGACTCCCTTAAACCATGTCCCTAAGCACTTCATCAACCCATTCCTTAAACACCTCCAGGGAAGGTGACTCAACCACCTCCCTGGGCAGCCTGTTCCAGTGCCTGATGACTCATTCTGTGAAGAATTTTTTTCTGATATCCAGCCTGAACCTCCCCTGGTGGAGCTTGAGGCCATTCCCCCTTATCCTGCCCTCAGTTACTTGGGAGAAGAGACCAGCTCCCTCCTCTCCACAACCTCCTTTCAGGTAGCTGTAGAGAGCAATAAGGTCTCCCCTCAGCCTCCTCTTCTCCAGGCTAAACAACCCCAGCTCTCTCAGCCGCTCCTCATAAGACTTGTTCTTCAGCCCCTTCACCAGCTTCGTTGCTCTTCTCTGGACACGCTCCAGAGCCTCAACATCCTTCTTGTGGTGAGGGCTCCAGAACTGAACACAGTACTCAAGGTGCGGTCTCACCAGTGCCAAGTGCAGAGGGAGAATAACCTCCCTGGACCTGCTGGTCACACCGTTTCTGATACAAGCCAAGATTCCATTGGCCTTCTTGGCCACCTGGGCACACTGCTGGCTCATGTTCAGTCAGCTGTCAACCATTACCCCCAGGTCCTTCTCCTCCGTGCAGCTCTCCAGCCACTCTTCCCCCAGTCTGTAGCACTGCATAGGGTTGTTGTGCCCCAAGTGCAGGACCCGGCATTTGGCCTTGTTGAACCTCATGCCATTGGCCTCAGCCCAGTGGTCCAGCCTGTTAAGATCCCTTTGCAGAGCCTCCCTACCCTCCAGCAGATCCACACTTCCACCCAGCTTAGTGTCATCCACAAACTTGCTGAGGGTGCACTCAATGCCTTCATCCAGGTCATTGATAAAGACATTGAACAGGGCTGGACCCAGTACCGAGCTCTGAGGAACCCCACTTGTGACTGGCCTCCAGCTGGAGTTAACTCCATTGACCACCACTCTCTGGGCCCGGCCATCCAACCAGCTTTCAACCCAGGAGAGTGTGCACCTGTCCAGGCCAGAGGCAGACAGTTTCTGAAGTAGAATGCAGTGAGAAACTGTGTCAAAGGCTTTACTGAAGTCCAAGAAGACTTCATCCACAGCCTTTCCCCCATCCAGTAGTCGAATCATTTTGTCATAGAAGGTGATCAGGTTAGTTTGGCAAGATCTGCCTTTTGTAAACCCGTGTTGACTGGGCCTGATTACCCGATTCTCTTGCATGTGCTTCATGATAGCACTCAAGATCACCTGTTCCATGACTTTCCCTGGCACTGAGGTCAGACTGACAGGCCTGTAGTTCCCTGGATGCTCCCTGCAACCCTTCTTGTAGATGGGCACAACATTAGCCAGCCTCCAGTCTAGTGGAACTTCCCCAGTCAGCCAGGACTGCTGGAAGATGATGGAAAGGGGTTTGGAAAGGACATCTGCCAGCTCCTTCAATACTCTTGGGTGGATCCCATCTGGCCCCATAGACTTGTGGGTATCTAGCTGGGCAAGCAAGTCTCTAACTGCTTCCTCTTGTATCATGGGAGCCTCATTCTGCTCCTCTAACTCCTGGGTTTGTACACAGAGAGAACAACTTTCCTTGCTATTAAAGACTGAGGCAAAGAAGGCAGTAAATACCTCAGCCTTGTCCTTATCCCCTCTAAACTGCAGCTGGAGAGAGGAGTGTGAATATGTGAGAGGAACAACTCTACAGACACCAACTTCAGGGGAGGAGGTGCTCCAGGCACCTGAGCAGAGATTCCCCTGCAGCCTGTGGTGCAGCCTGTGGTGAGGCAGGCCGTGCCCCTGAAGCCCATGGAGGTCCACAGTGGAGCAAGTATCCCCCTGCAGTCTGTGGAGGTCCACAGTTGAATCCCCCTGCAGCCCGTGGAAGACCCCACACTGCAGCAAGTGGATGTGCCCAAAGGAAGCTGAGAGCCGACACTGGAGCAGGGTTTCTGGCAGGACCTGTGACCACATGCAGGACAACCCATGCTGGGGGCCATTCAGGGTGTAAAGGACTCATGCTGGAGCAGTTTGTGAAGAACTGCAGCCCATGGGAATGACCCATGTTTGAGCAGTTCATGGAGGACCGCCTCCCGTGGCAGGGACCCTACACTGGAGAAGGGGAAGAGTGTGAGGAGTTCTCCTCCTGAAGGGGAAGGAGCAGCAGAGACAATGTGTGATGAACTGACTGCAACCCCCATTCTGCATCCCCCTGCGCCACTGTGGGGAGGAGGTAGAGAAGTTGGGAGTGAAGTTGAGCCTGGGAAGAAGGGAGGAGTGGGGGGAGGGTGTTTTAAGATTTGTTTTTATTTCTTATTACCCTACTCTGATTTGATTGGCAATAAATTAAATTAATTTCCCCAGTCGAGTCTGGTTTGCCTGTGACGGTAACTTCCTCTCCCTAATGCAGTTTCTTGGTTTTATTTACAGTGTTGAAATGGCTCAGGAAACAAACCAGACCCCAGGGCCCATGCTGTGTGGTACAGGATGTGGATTTTATGGAAACCCTAGGACAAATGGGATGTGCTCCATTTGCTACAAAGAGCATCTTCAGCGACAGCAGAATAGTGGTGGAATCAGCCCAATAGGAAGAGGTTTGAGTCTTTCTATTTTTTTTGTCTTGAAAATATAATGTATAGGTGATGAGAAGAAGCGCAGAATTTATTTCGGGAGATCTTCCAATAGCTGCATACTAAAGCTATGAATATCAGAGGGAGTAATACTTTAATTCACAGTAAAATTAAAAATGCAATTTTGTGTAATATATTCTGGCCAATTTGGTGTTGAGCCTTAATTTGCATTTCTACTTACCCTCCAGTAAAAGTGTATTCTTTTACAATCCCTGTATTTTACACATTAACAATATAACGTGTCTTTAAGAAGATGCAGTAGAGTGAGGAATGATTTGAAACAGCTCGTAACTGTGTGCAAAACTACTTGATTAACTTATATTCTATACTTTGATTGTAATTAACTTCTCAAATTTCTGTTATATAGGAACAGTTAGTGGTTCAAACAGTCCTACCTCAGACTCTGCATCTGTACAGAGAACAGACACTAGCTTAAACAACTGTGAAGGTACTGCTAGTAGCACATCTAAAAAATCAAGGTAAGAAACAGAAGGAATAGAATTCTAGAATTGTTTAGGTTGAAAAGGACCCTTAAGATCATCAAGTCCACCTGTAAACCTCACACTGCCAAGCCCACCACTAAACCAAGCCCCAAAGCACCACATCTAGACCTCTTTTAAATCCCTCTGGGGGTGAGGACTCAACCACCTCCCTGTACAGCCTCTGCCAAGGCTTGACAACCCTTTCAGTGATGAAATTGTTCCTAATATCCAATCTAAACCTCCCCTGGCACAACTTGAGGCCATTCACTCTCATCCTATCACTTGTTCTTTGGGAGCAGAGCCCAACCCCTACCTTGCTCCAACCTCCTTTCCAGGACCTGCAGAGAGTGATGAGGTCTCCCCTCAGCCTCCTCTCCTCCAGGCTAAACAATCCCACTTCCCTCAGCTGCTCCTCATAACCCTTGTGCTCCAGTCCCTTCAACAGATGAAGGTGGTATTCTGAGGTCTGAATGAACTGGAAGTGTATAGCAAGTTACATTGCCCTATTACAATGAGTTTCTGCAGAGGAAAGAGGGACAGTGCACCTGATAGTGCTTATGAATCTTTGTAAATGAGAGCTAATTTGTGTTTGGTGTTGGACTACTGCATTTACAAGGACAATTCTGGCTTATCTGGGTAAATATTTGCTACAGATTATCTAGTTTCTTCTAGGGAAGAGAGAGAGAAGTACGGGTCAGGAACATGTATCAATAATAACTGATCAGGTAGTCTATTGATGGATTTTGACAATTTAAGCTCTTATCATGAACTCAAAACTAATGTAATTACCTATTTCACTGTGCATAAACAGAAATGTACCTGTTGCCACTTTGCCTGTAATGCAGCAAATGACAGAAATGAGTATTTTGAGAGAGGAAAAAGCATCACGGAAAACAGAGACCAAGCCAGGTATGTTTGCAGAGTAACACTGGGTGCAACTGACTTAACAAAAGCTAACAGTTTATTTTTGTTCTCTTCAGTAGGCATATCCCTTTGTGGTGAATATCTTGAGGAACTGTTAATTATGGATGTTTCTTGAGTAGCATTACCCTCAGAATCAAGAAAAATGAGTAGTACTGAAATATAGTTTTCAGACACATTCAGTTTTAGTAGATATTTTGACACTTGAGGAGTGTTGGTTATCTTGAGGAGTATTTTGGCTATCAATCCTTCATTTTAAAAAGTAAGACACTTAAACTGTTTCTTGACACAATATGTTCAATTTTGAAGTCAGTGTTGATTTCTCTATAAAATTTAGCAGTACAGTTTCTTCTGACTTGTGGCAAAATTCTATTCTATTCGTTTCGTTTCATTTCGTTTCGTTTGTTGCATTTGAAGAACAGAGTTTTTAAATTCAATTCTACAGAAGAAGGAGAGTGAGGGAGAAAGGAATACTTGATTTAAAATACTAACAAAGACTGCTAAATGTTCTTTGACTAATTGAGAAATCAGTAGATATAATGAAAACATTGTTCTGTGGATATAGAATACTTATGGCATTAATTGCTTAGTGAGAATGTTCAGTTTAAGTTTTACTCCTGTTCAGGCTATAGTATTTAAACTTTGAAGTGCAAAGTATTTCTTGATGGGAGGTGGGGAAGGACTGCTTCCTACCTACTAGTGAGTGACTGAATTCATGTTTTGTTATATAGCAGTTTATTCAAATGTATATCTTAATGTACTTGTTTGATATCTATAGATATTGACACTTGTTAATTTTAACAGTTCTGAAACAATCTTAAAATGTTAAAAACTGATGTTTGTAGTGAACAGATTTTAATTTCAACTGAAGATAAAATGATTGTTTTCTGTTTTGAAAGTCTGAGTTGAAAATTCCAGAAGGTACCACTCAGCACTATATAGATGCATCTTTGTCAGTAACACTGCTGTTACAGCTGATAGTTGATTACTCAGTGTATGTACACAGGATTTTACTATTTTAATTGTCATGTTAAGTTAAAATTGTGACATGAACTACATTACAATTGCTTTTACTGTATTTTTTGGTTGTGTACAGACTGAGGACATTTTTACATGTTTCAGCTTCTTGTAACTTATGTTATCTGAAGAGGCTTATTGTATGTAACAGAGAAATTTATGCTTTTTTACGGTATTTATAAACCTATATTGTCTTGTTATGAATTGCTACCTGAAAAAGTGACAGGCTGGAAAGAAATACATAAAATGGCTGCAGTGGTCAAGTAATAACTGAGTTTTGTCTTATGAAAACTGCCAGTAGGGATTTGTCATTTTACCAAGTGTAAAAGGTAATCTTCTGTTTCTGTTGACTCAATATCCATTTTCTCATAACAAGGCAACTAAATGACAGTATCACACAGCACCCTATTGATTAGAATAGGGGGGAGGAAAATATCCCTAAAAGCAACTCAAGATAATAACCTTGCAGGTTGAAAACAGTCAAAGTCTGTGTAGAGATCATAGGGAGTACTACCATAGAATTTAAATGTTTGGAAAAAAACTCATAACAAAACTGTCTTCCTCATTACATATCCATAAATTCTTGAAACAGTCTTCAGCTGCCCTAAAAGTAGAAGATCATCAAGTTGGGGGCAGACTTTAGGGAGTACAGAATAGCGTCCTCATACATGTCCTTATATATATTATTCTTAGGTTACAAAGAGTTTATTGGACACTTAAGATGTACTGAGTGCTGTATTAACTAGTACATCTATCCTGTAAGTGCCTTGCAGTCAAGAAAAGTTGGCCTCAGTTTTTTATAAATCCCTATTGTGTTTGGGCTAGTTCCATATTTTTATTTTTTCCAGCAGCATCCAATACATGTTGGTAGTCTTGAGAAGTTGTTGAAACAATAGTACAGTAGATTATTCGTGTCACATCATAACAAAAATGCTACTACTTTCTGAGATGTAATTCTCCAAGATAACACCTGTCATAATGTTGCTAATGAAAAAACTGTTTAATTTTATGTGTAGTCTCACCCTGGCAGTCAAATTTCATAACTATCTTTTTTTTTTTTCCTTGTCTTCAGCACTATGAAGGGTGATTCTCTTCTGCAAGCCAGGAAGTTCTAAATAGTTAGGTCTGGACAATTGTCTTTAAGTCTGTGGACTAAAAGTATACTTTCTTGCTGTTGGGATTTAAGCATCTGATTCTAGAAGGTTCTGAAGTTGATAAAAGTTAAGCTTAACAGACTTGGTTTTTCTTTTCTTTTTCCCAGGTTGAAGTTATAAACTGGATTCTCATTCAGAACAAATCATGTCTGAAGGCTATTAATCATATCTTAGTATTTGAAGGAAGAAAGGCATGATAGACTTAATTGACCTAGTTGATTGTAATTTAGATGTCTAACATGCTATATTTTGTTGTAACTTGTAATTTATTAGTTCAACTTGCTTGTTGTAGTTTTGTAATTGAATTGTGACAAGTGTTCAATCCAGTTGCTTACCTGATGAACTGTTCATAAGTCAGTGAAATATCGACCTTTATATCAAAACTCCAATTCATAATTGGGCATTTGGTAATACCATTACCAAGTTGGTGAGCCAGAGTAGAGGCTTTTAAGAAATCTGTTTTGCTTTAGCAGGTTTTTAAGTGGCAATAAAACATCCATGCAAGAGAGCTGACTTACATATTGAGCACTAAAACCGAACTGCTCTGAAAACAAATATGTTTAAATAATCATATTGTATCAAGTCATAGCATTATTTTAGCTTTTTTTGCCTTTGAGAGTCACTACCTTTCTGAAGCAGTCTTCCGTCAGGTCTGTCAGTGTTTCCAGACTTAATTAGTATCACTATGCATATCAAAACCCTTACTTTTCTTAACCCAGTAACAATAGACAGCTGAATAGACAGCTATCTTGAGAGATATTGAAGGTTCAAGATGACTAAAAATATTCAGTGTGCCTGTTAGTTGGGCATGTGGGAGATTAGTTAAGTGCTGCAGAACAGTTTTATCCCGGTTCAAATTAAATTGGCATCAAATTAAAAATGCAGTTTATTCTTTAGCCTTTTATCATGGGCACCTGGGTCAGTATAGCACTTGCAGTTTCTGAAGAATAAAATATTCATTCTCAAGCTTGAGAAAGCATAATAAATACTGTCCATCTTATTTTCAATAACTCAAACTTTATATACAAGCCAGTTGTGTTAATGTCTGATAAATTGTCCAAGTAGCCAGGGACCAGGTCAGGAAAGCCAAAGCCCAGATAGAATGAAATCTGGCCAGGGACATCAAGGACAACAAGAAAAGACTTCTATAGGTAAACAAGAAAAGACTTCTATAGGTACGGCAGTGACAAAAGGAAGACTAGGGAGAATGTGGGCTCTCTCCAGAAGGAAACAGGAGACCTGGTTGCCCAGGATACGGAGAAGGGTGAGGTACTTAGTGACTTTTGTGCCTCAGTCTTCACTGCCAAGGGCTCAAACCACACCACCCAAGGCACAGAAGGCAAAGGCAGGGACTGGGAGATGGAAGAACTGCCCACTGTAGGAGAGGATCAGGTGCGAGACCATCTAAGGAAGCTGAAGGTACACAAGTCCATGGGACCTGATGAGATGAATCTACGGGTCCTGAGGGAACTGGCAGATGAAGTTGCTCAGCCACTATCCATCATATTTGAGAAGTCATGGCAGTCCAGTGAAGTCCCTGCTGATTGGAAAAGGGGAAACATAACCCCCATTTTTGAAAAAGGAAAAGAGGAAGACCTGGAGAACTCCGGGCCGGTCAGTCTCACCACTGTGCTGGCAAGATCATGGAGCAGATCCTCCGGGAAACTCTGCTGAGGCACATGGAAAATAAGGTGATTGCTGACAGCCAACATGGTTTCACTGAGGGCAAATCCTGCCTGACAAATTGTGCCACAAAGAGTTGTGGTCAACAGTTCAATGTTCAAGTGGAGACAGGTGATGAGTGGTGTTCCTCAGGGGTCAGTATTGGCACCAGTGTTGTTTAACATCTTTGTCGCAGATATGGACAGTGGAATTGAGGGCACCCTCAGCAAATTTGCCAATGACACCAAGCTGTGTGGTGCGATCAACAGGCTGGAGGGAAGGGATGCCATCCAGAGGGACCTGGACAGGCTGGAGAGGTGGGGCATCCTGAAGTTCAACAAGGCCAAGTGCAAGGTCCTGCACCTAGGTCAGTGCAATCTCAAGCATAATTACAGGCTGGGTGGAGAACGGATTGAGAGCAACTCGATCCAGTGGGAGGTGTCCCTGCCCATGGCAGGGGGTTGGAACTGGATGATCTTTAAAGTCCCTTCCAACCCAAACTGTTCCATGATTCTATGATTCTAATGTGCAATGTAAGGATTGTGTAATCCATAGTATAGTTTTCAGTTTTGGTACCGCTGAAGTGCATTATATCTTTCTGATAACTTTTGGGTGCTCTTTGTCTATTAATTTTATTCCTTTTTTGGTTTTAATTTTCACAGCCCTTCCTTAGTGGGAGTTGGGCATTAGCTTCATGTAAAAGTACTTAGAATGCTTAAAACCATTTTTTAATACTCTCAAACATTTCACTCTTCAATGGTATGCTTACTGCTTCCTAGTACTGTGAAAGTCAATGCAATTTGTTTAACTGCTAGGATCCTGATTTGGATGATTTGTTAGGGTATAGAGGAAGTGTCTAAAAACCTTCTTGGTATTACTTCAGTAGCCCTTTCTGGTTGCTTTGAATATGGGGTTGACCTTGGCAGACTGTCAGATGCCCACACAGCTGTGTTCTCACCCCTCAGCAGGACAGGGAAAGAAAATAAGATGGAGGCGCTCATGGGTTGAGGTAAGGACAGGGAGATTGCTTACTATTTACAGTCACAGGTAAAACAGACTCAACCAGGGCAAAACTAATTTATGGCCAATTTAAAAACTGGAGTGAGATGATAAGAACAAAGACAAAACTGAAAATGCCTTCCCAGCACCCCCTTCTTCCCAGGTTCAACTTAACTCCTTTATTCCACAATCTTCTACCTCCATTCTGAATGATGCAGGGGGAATGGAGTGTTGCAGTCAGTTCATAAGTTCCTCTCTGCTGTTCCTTCCTCCTTGCACTTTTTGCCTGTTCCAGCATGGGTCCCTCCCACAGGATACTGTTGGGGGGGGAACCCCGGAGTCAATGAACGAGTCCTCATAGAGGTATGAAGCATTGCTCATTTATTGTAACATCTGAGGGTCTATTTATACAGATAATCAGAGTGCACGTTTCCATGGAATCAGAATATTTACAACATATTCTAATCGTAAAGTCACACTGTTGAACTACGCACCCGGTTCCCATGCCTGGTTCTGACTTTATCAAGCCAGCCTCTTCATTCTCATGAGATAGCAAAGCTCTCAGAAAACATCACAACCTTGAAGCCTTATACTTAGGCTTTGTATCTAAGAACTGACTATAGGCCTTTGTGTCTAAACATTGATACTTTAGCACATTCCTTTCTACTGATTGTCATAGGCAGGGTTGTGCAAGCAGGCTTCTAGGATTACAGCATGTCCAGTTTGTTCCAATATATTTCCTACACTAATCCCCTTCTTCATCTCACCTAGAACTGAAAACCCTATCATCTCATGATCACTTTGTCCCAGGCGTCCTCCGACGTTCACATCCCCCACAAGGACTTCTCTGTTCACAAACAGCAGGTTCAGTTTGTTCCAATATATTTTCTACAATTCCCCCTTGCACAACCCAAGCCCGACTGACTAGACGAGTTGCTATTCTTCTTAAACATGCGAACAAACAACAACCAAAGAACAACATTAAAATCAACAGTAAAAGCGACATCATTAACGACTTCATTCAGCTCTCGGAGTTTTCTATGAATGCTCTCAGAGTGATTGCTAAGATTAAAACAACACATTCCTTCAAACTCTTCACAGCCATGTCCTCGTGCTAATACTAAAAATCTATTGCAGCTCTATTTTGTAATGTAACATGCCTAACACTATTAACATCAGCTAACAAGCCACTCGAAGCCACTGAAGTAGCATTATTCTGCTTACTCAACCAACATCCCAAATTTGTCAGCTTTGTCAAGGCTGCTGCAGTTGCTACCCCAGGAGCTAATGCTGAGGCAGCTACAATTTCTCCAGGTTCCCAGAAAGGTGACTGTACTCTCACCGTCAGCCCCAAATTGATGGACAGATCGTTTATTTTGTTTACTTCATTTCTTGTTATAAATCATAGTGAGATTGGGAATTAGTAATGTAAGCCATCCAAGGCTACATAGCCTGCCATTAAATTTTGACAATATTCCTCCTCACACTTTACCTCCACTAATCAAAGAAAAAAATTTCTGCAGGCAAATCAACTGGAAAAGAAAAAGAACGTGATACTTTAGGAGAGATATAACTATACAAGGCTGTAGTGTTTCTATACACAGGTAAAGTAGCATTTACATTCAGACCTTTTTGAGTGATGTTATAGGTATAATTATACATTACACAAGCATCCATTATTACTGACCTATTTCGCTGGAACATATCTTGGACCGCTGTCTGTAATGACACAAACGTAACCTCTTCCTGTCATTTTTAGCTCAACAGGTCCTTTCCATTTGCCTGAGTCCCAGTCTTTGTATAGTACTTTGATACCTTGCTGGTCCTGGTTATTCAGTCCTGACTCTAGCGATCGGTGATGGATTACAATAGGAGGACTAGTTCTATTTCCAGTTAAACGTAAAAAGTTCAACACATAAGACGCTTTTGCAATTCTTTCACTAGGATGTAACATTTCTCCCCCCTTTTGTTTTTGCAAAAGTGACTTTAAGGTTGCATGAGAGTGTTCTACAATTGCTTGACCTGTTGGTGAATGTGGAATGCCAATAAGGTGTTGCACTCCCATCTATAAAAACTGTCAGCCCATTTACCAGTGTGGTACTACACTTAGATTTTTCCTCTAGACATTCTTGTTGCAAAAAGGTTATCAACCGATGGCCTGGATGATGAATTTTAATTTGTCCACTAAAGTTTGCCAAGGCCACTTGTAATTCTAAACTGTTCTGCATACTCCATTGTAAATATCGTTCTGTCATCGGAATGACTATTGTTTCAGGCTCTTTCCCATTCAATTCATGTATCCCATCTTGACCTTACAGCTATGTTGGGATATAAACTCTTCAGGCGGGACAGGAAGGGTAGGAAAGGAGGCGGGGTAGCCCTCTATGTCAAAGAGTGCTTTGAAACTCTCGAATTGGATTACGGTGAGGACGGGATCGAGTGCCTATGGGTTAAAATCAGAGGAGCCCACAAGAAAGGGGACTTTGTGATAGGAGTCTGTTACAGACCACCCAGCCAAGAAGAAGCTGCTGATGTACTCTTCTATAAACAGCTGGGGACAGTCTCTAAATCTCTGCCTCTTGTCCTTGTGGGAGACTTTAACTTTCCGGATGTCTGCTGGGAGTACAATACAGCAGAAAGGAAACAGTCTAGGAGGTTCCTGGAGTGCATCGAAGACAACTTCCTTGCACAACTGGTTAGCGAACCAACAAGGGAGGGTGCCTTCCTAGACCTGCTGTTTGTGAATAGAGAAGGTCTTGTTGGGGATTTGACGGTTGGAGGACGCCTGGGATTAAGTGATCATGAGATAATAGGGTTTTCAGTTCTAGGTAGGATTAAGAAGGGGGTTAGCAAAGCAGTCACATTAAACTTCCAGAGGGCAGACTTTGGCCTGTTCAGAAGGTTGATTAGCAAAGTCCCGTGGGAAACAGTCCTTCAGGGCAAGGGAGCCCATGAGGGTTGGGCGCTCTTGAAAAATGAAATCCTATCAGCTCAAGAGCAGGCCATCCCTGTGTTCCGGAAAAGGAGCCGGCGGGGGGAAAAGCCAGCTTGGTGGAGCAGGGAGATCTCAAGATGCGTCAATAAGAAGAAGAAGCTCTATGTGCTCTGGAGGAAAGGACAGGCATCTTGGGTGGACTACAGGGACGAAGTGAGATCGTGCAGGGAAAAAATCAGGAGGGCCAAGGCCCAACTAGAATTAAAACTCGCTAAGTCTGTGAAAGACAACAAAAAGTCTTTCTACAAGTACATTAACAGGAAAAGGAGGACGAGGGAGAATATCCAGTCTCTAGTGGATGCAGAAGGAATAACATTGACAGGGGATAAGGACAAGGCTGAGGTACTTAATGCCTTCTTCGCCTCAGTCTTTAATAGCAAAGGAAGTTGTTCCTTCTGTTTACAAATCCAAGAGTTAGAGGGGCAGATTGAGGCTCCCGTGATCCAAGAGGAGGCGGTTAGAGACTAGCTTGCCCAGCTAGACGTCCACAAGTCTATGGGGCCGGATGGGATCCACCCAAGAGTATTGAAGGAACTGGCGGATGTCCTTTCCAAACCCCTATCCATCATCTTCCAGAGGTCCTGGCTGACTGGGGAAGTCCCACTAGACTGGAGGCTGGCTGATGTTGTGCCCATCTACAAGAAGGGTTGCAGAGAGGATCCGGGGAACTCCAGGCCTGTCAGTCTGACCTCAGTGCCAGGGAAAGTCATGGAACAGGTAATCTTGAGTGCTATCATGAAGCACACGCAAGAGAACCGGGTGATCAGGCCCAGTCAACATGGGTTTACAAAAGGCAGATCTTGCCAAACTAACCTGATCACCTTCTATGACAAAATCACTCAACTACTGGATGGGGGAAAGGCTGTGGATGTAGTCTTCTTGGACTTCAGTAAGGCCTTTGACACAGTTTCTCACAGCATTCTGCTTCAGAAACTGTCAGCCTCTGGCCTGGACAGGCGCACACTCTCCTGGGTTGAAAACTGGTTGGATGGCCGGGCCCAGAGAGTGGTGGTCAATGGAGTTAACTCCAGCTGGAGGCCAGTCACAAGTGGAGTTCCTCAGGGCTCAGTACTGGGTCCAGCTCTGTTCAATGTCTTTATCAATGACCTGGATGAAGGCATCGAGTGCACCCTTAGCAAGTTTGCAGATGACACTAAGCTGGGAGGAAGTGTGGATCTGCTGGAGGGTAGGGAGGCTCTGCAAAGGGATCTGAACAGGCTGGACTGCTGGGCCGAGACCAATGGGATGAGGTTTAACAAGGCCAAATGCCGGGTCCTGCACTTGGGGCACAACAACCCTATGCAGCGCTACAGACTGGGGGAAGAATGGCTGGAGAGCTGCACAGAAGAGAAGGACCTGGGGGTGCTGGTTGACAGCCGACTGAACATGAGCCAGCAGTGTGCCCAGGTGGCCAAGAAGGCCAACGGCATCTTGGCTTGTATCAGAAATGGGGTCACCAGCAGGTCCAGGGAGGTTATTCTCCCTCTGTACTCAGCACTGGTGAGACCGCATCTCGAATACTGTGTTCAGTTCTGGGCCCCTCACCACAAGAAGGATGTTGAGGCTCTGGAGCGTGTCCAGAGAAGAGCAACAAAGCTGGTGAGGGGGCTGGAGAACAAGTCTTATGAGGAGCGGCTGAGAGAGCTGGGGTTGTTTAGCCTTGAGAAGAGGAGGCTGAGGGGAGACCTTATTACTCTCTACAACTACCTGAAAGGAGGTTGTGGAGAGGAGGGAGCTGGCCTCTTCTCCCAAGTGACAGGGGACAGGACTAGAGGGAATGGCCTGAAGCTCCGTCAGGGGAGGTTCAGGTTGGATATCAGAAAAAAATTCTTCACAGTAAGAGTCATTGGGTACTGGAACAGGCTGCCCAGGGAGGTGGTCGAGTCGCCTTCCCTGGAGGTGTTTAAGGAACGGGTGGATGAAGTACTTAGGGACATGGTTTAGGGAGTGTTAGGAATGGTTGGACTCGATGATCCAATGGGTCCTTTCCAACCTTGTGATTCTGTGATTCTGTGTGTGACCTTTCATGATTAACTGTGCAAACATTTCTACTCTTGTTACAATCGTCTTTGATGGCTGATTAGATAAGAACTGCCATTATATAATATTTTAATTTGTCCAATTTGGTTTCAACCCATTGCATTATTAACCCAACAGGCTGATAAGCGTTATCGATCATCAAAAAATTGACAGGCCACCTATATGCTACGCGATGTGCTTGTCTGTTGTTTACTGGATTTTCTCTTTTTTTTTTTTCTTCACAATTTGTTCTGCTTCCTTTGTTAGTTTCCTTGGTGCTAATATATCTGTATCTCCTTTTAACAACTCAAACAAAGGTAACAACTTTTGATTATCTACCCCTATCAAATTCCTGATCCAATAGATATTACCCAGCAAGATCTGCCCATTGTTAAGTGTTTGGATGTTAATTCAAAATTATACCCTTTGTGGTTTGATGGTTTTATCCAAAAATTTTCACCCCAAATACATCCATGGTGCAACACTCTGCACCTTTTCTGGTGCGATTTGCAACTGATGTTTTTGCATCATGTCACATAATTCCTGTTTATACCTTTCCAAATTATCTTTCCCTGCCACTAGTATATTAGATCTGAAGCCTCCACTTGCCCTTTCTTTGTTTTCAATTTGGGGATCTTCACTTTTAAAAGCTACTAAAACAAACATACATATTGGATGATCATCAAGTCGTCTATGGGCTTTTCTCTGAGTAATGGCTTTTTCAATTTGCCCAAAGTTTGTTGTGCATCACTCGTAAGAGTATGAGGTGCTGTTAAAGCCATGTCCCCCCTTAAGAAAATCAAATAATGGACTTAGTTCTGCATTAGTAATACCCAAATAAGGTTTAACTCGATTGATTGTTCCTAGGAGCTTTTGTAAATCGTTTTAACTACTATTTGCAATTTGACTTGCTGAGGTTCAATTGTGGCATTCAAAATTTTCCACTCAAGATATTTCCAGGTTTGAATTTTTTCAGGTGCGACTTGAAGGCCTATTTTCTCTAATACAGTCTTTGAAATGGTATTAATTGAGCAACACAACTGCTTTGGGTGATATACACAGGTGGGAAAGGAATATAAACCATAGCTTGTATTTGTCCAGTAAAATCAGAATTAATAACACAGAGTTACAAAAAAAGACTTTGCAAAGTGACACTCGAATGACCTACTAACCAAGCACTTAAACCATTACCAATAGGACCAAAAGCTTGGAGCAATACCTTGTGAACATTTCAATCCCTTATTATTGAGGAGGCTGTGGAGAAGATCACGGCGTTGATTTGTAAAGTGACAACCTCTTTGACATTTATGGTAATGGTCCAAGTGTTGTCGAATTCCTGGCTTCTTTTGTCTGCTTTTACCTGTATGGGAATTTTCAAGGCTGCAAATGCATTAACTTTTCTATTCCTTTGCAGTTTTTTAATCTCAGAGGATACTCCTTTTGGACTCTTAAATCATGCTCTCATTAGTGTTTGGCTAAAATCCCCTTTACGGTTGTCTGCACTAGGACCCAGCAGTTGCTGATCTGATGAGGGACACTGGAATGCAGAGTCTTCTTCATAAATTGTTACTCCCCTAGAGAGAGATAAGGACTCCCAAGCTGAAACAAAACAAAAAACCTTCACGTTCAAATAAAATCAGGAGTAAGAGGGGGGGGGGGGAACTCACACACAGCCACAGGGCTGGGTTTTTTTCCATTTTCATTTTCTATTTTCTATGTTCTTGTTTGTATTTTTCTAGTTTTTTCTTTTTTCCATTTTCTTTTGTTTTTCTTTCTGTATTTCCTATTTTCTTTCTTTTTTCTATTTTTTTCTTTTTTTTTTTCTCCCTCTCTCCCTTCTTTCTTTCTTTCTAGACATTTTAAAATATTGTCCTCTGCAGCCTTTCACTTCAAAGGACCCAGGTAAATCTACCTGTTTGCCAGCTTAGTGGACGTTTGAGATTGAAAGGTCTCAGAGTTGCATTTTTAAGATTAGTCAAAACAAACAGAGGTTCAAACTCCTATAACCAAAACCCAATTTGCAAATCTTACAAACATTTAAAGCACCTTAAACACACACACACAGAACCACTCTTTTGAGAGCTGGCTTAATATACCCATACAATATTGTTTACGACCAGTCAATAGGAATAGCACGATGGTATGAATATTTAAACTATACACGGTAACGAACACATACAACACTTAAAATATGCACATACAGTATAAAATAAGGTTTGTATCAATTGTTTAACAGGTAATAGTCTTTGGTTGTTACAGCATTTTCGTGGCAAAGGACTATCCTATGGCGGCTGTGAATTTTTCATGCATACGATGGAGCGCCCGTGTCTGCTTCAGGCACTGGGGCGGTGGGCAGCTTGGCGGCAAAACAGTCAGTACTTTCCCTTTTTACAGCTTTTCGAATTTCTTTTATCGCTTCATAACTAACTGATTCCCAGCGAAGATCTGCATCATGGGAAAAATCATGGGAAAAATTTGCAACAGTTCAACCTGTCCCTCAGCTGCACTTCCCTCCTTTATCACCTTTTTTATTTGCTGTAGAATTTTCCAGTCATGCTGCTCGAAATTAGGTTGTGGGTTATTTGCATTAAATACGATCGGCAAAGCAAGGGAGCCTGCTGGCTGCCAATCCCCATCTAAGAAAGCATCTCGAATAATTCCAGACCACCTGTTACCGGTCCTTGGCCGACATAAAGGCTCAGCATATGGTGGGGGATAAACTAAAGGTGCCGAGGGTGTCATTGGCACACAAGGCTTATCAATCATCTCTCTAATTGAGGAGGCAGGGACAGCGGACACTGGACCTTCTGGGTTTTTTATACGATCTTCTAACGAGCGAAGGGACTTTTCCATTCTTTCCTGAAGAGTTTGCATCGTTGATTCTACCTGTTGTTATAACTCTCTAAGTTCAGTGGAGTTACCTGCTGTTTCCTCTGCTACGCCATCTTCTTCCTCCTCTGACTCCATGCTACTGTTTTCTGGTAACACAACAGTCTCCGGAGGGGGAGGAAGAGGCGGGTATAATTTAGCCCAACAGCTTGGTCCACCCCGCACTTTATCAGTGCAGGCTACTGTGGACACTTCCGGTTCCTGTGTCATTGCACTTCCGCCCTCTGATGGGTGAACATCGGGCACCTCCGGCGCAGTGGGGTCGTCTATGTCCTCAGATGCATTCCACTTTTTTACAGCCGGATTTAAGAGCTCGCGGACGCTGGTACAAACTTTCCCAGTCATTCCTTTCATTGGGTAATTCTGCCTCACCCCAAAGAAAGCACTCATACGACTCGTCGTGGTAGGATGAGTTTCAGCCAGGGGATTGGGGGGGCTATGGCGCACACAGCGGCAGGAGCAGCCTTTGACTCCACCTTCGGCGCTTGTAAAGCATTAACGACAGTTTGCCAAGTTTCCCCGCAGCCCCCAAAAGGCTCTTTGCCCTTTTTCGTGATCGTGCAGTCCCATAATTCATCCCCACACAGCCCAGTCCAAAAGATGAAAAGGATTTGCAAGAAATCCTTTCTCCCTAGCCCATTGAACGAGCTTCACTAATGCCTTTTCGGCAACTGCTTCACCTTGCTTAGCGAGAATACCTAATAGCAGTTTTTGTGCTGCAGCATATGCAGATTCCATGTCTGCAAGCAAGAAAAGCAGAGGGAAGGTAGCGACCCTTCCTACCTCAGTCCGCAGTCGCTGACTCGTGGCCAAGATCTCTGCCGGCTCCCCACAGCCTTCGCTCCGAAGCCTGAAGCTAACAGCTCAGCTTTTCACTATCGGTTCTGCTTTTCGCTAGGGTTCCGCGTCGAAGATTCACCCTTGGGCAAGATTCACCCTTGGGTGATCAGGCCCAGTCAACATGGGTTTACAAAGGGCAGATCTTGCCAAACTAACCTGATCACCTTCTATGACAAAATTACTCGACTACTGGATGGGGGAAAGGCTGTGGATGTAGTCTTCTTGGACTTCAGTAAAGCCTTTGACACAGTTTCTCACAGCATTCTGCTTCAGAAACTGTCAGCCTCTGGCCTGGACAGGCGCACACTCTCCTGGGTTGAAAACTGGTTGGATGGCCGGGCCCAGAGAGTGGTAGTAAATGGAGTTAACTCCATCTGGAGGCCAGTTTCAAGTGGGGTTCCCCAGGGCTCAGTACTGGGTCCAGCTCTGTTCAATGTCTTTATCAATGACCTGGATGAGGGCATTGAGTGCACCCTCAGCAAGTTTGCAGATGACACTTAACTGGGAGGAAGTGTGGATCTGCTGGAGGGTAGGGAGGCTCTGCAGAGGGATCTGGACCGCTGGGCCGAGACCAATGGCATGAGGTTTAATAAGGCCAAATGCCAGGTCCTGCACTTGGGGCACAGCAACCCTATGCAGTGCCACAGACTGGGGGAAGAGTGGCTGGAGAGCTGCACGGAAGAGAAGGACCTGGGGGTGCTGGTTGACAGCTGTCTGAACATGAGCCAGCAGTGTGCCCAGGTGGCCAAGAAGGCCAATGGAATCTTGGCTTGTATCAGAAATGGGGTCACCAGCAGGTCCAGGGAGGTTATCCTCCCTCTGCACTTGGCACTGGTGAGTCCGCACCTCGAATACTGTGTTCAGTTCTGGAGCCCTCACCACAAGAAGGATGTTGAGGCTCTGGAGCGTGTCCAGAGAAGAGCAACGAAGCTGGTGAGGGGGCTGGAGAACAAGTCTTATGAGGAGCGGCTGAGAGAGCTGGGGTTGTTTAGCCTGGAGAAGAGGAGGCTGAGGGGAGACCTTATTGCTCTCTACAACTACCTAAAAGGAGGTTGTGGAGAGGAGGGAGCTGGCCTCTTCTCCCAAGTGACAGGGGACAGGACAAGAGGGAATGGCCTGAAGCTCCGCCAGGGGAGGTTCAGGTTGGATATCAGAAAAAAATTCTTCACAGAAAGAGTCATCGGGCACTGGAACAGGCTGCCCAGGGAGGTGGTCGAGTCGCCTTCCCTGGAGGTGTTTAAGGAATGGGTGGATGAAGTGCTTAGGGACATGGTTTAGGGAGTGTTAGGAATGGTTGGACTCGATGATCCAATAGGTCCTTTCCAACCTGGTGATTCTGTGATTCTTTCTGCTTTTCGCTAGGGTCTGGCACACTTTCCGCTTTTTGCGAAGATTCACCCTGTCCGCTTTTCGCTAGGGTCCCTGTTTTTCACGCTTTCCGCTTTTCGCTAGGGTCCGGCGTCGAAGATTCACCCTTTTCGCTAGGGTCCCTGTTCGGGCGCCACTTGTTGGGAGGGGAACCCCGGAGTCAATGAACGAGATTCATAGAGGTATGAATCGTTGCTCGTTTATTGTAACAGGATACAGTCCTTCATGAACTGCTGCAGCTGTATTGGTTTATGTAAGAAAAACCACTGCAACACTTGTATTTGTGCTTTTTTATGTTCCAGGCACTTCTTGTACTAGGATTATGTTGATCCTTATCCGAGCAGAATTATGATCATGGAATGGTTTGGGTTGGAAGGGGCCTCAAAGCCCATCCAGTTCCAACTCCCTGCCACAGGCAGGGACGCCTCCCACTGGATCAGGTTGCTCAAGGCCCCATTCAACCTGGTCTTGAACACCTCCAGGGATGGGGCAGCCACCACTTCTCTGGGCAACTCATGCCAAGGCCTCCCCGCCCTCACAGCAAAACATTTCTTCCTAATATTTAATATAAATCTCCTCTCTTTCAGCTTAAAACCATTCCCCCTTGTCCTATCCCTGCACTCCCTGATCAAGAACCCCTCCCCAGCTTTCCTGCAGCCCTTTTCAGTACTGGAAGCTGCTCTAAGGTCTCTCTGGAGCTTTCTCTTCTCCAGGCTGAACAACCCCAACTCTCTCAGCCTGGCCTCAGATGGGAGGTGTTCCAGCCCTCAGATCATCTTTGTGGCCTCCTCTGGACTCGCTCCAACATCTCCATGTCCTTCTTGTGCTGAGGACTCTGGGTGAGGTCTCTCAAGAGCAGAGCAGAGGGGCAGAAACCCCTCCCTCACCCTGCTGGTCACACTTCTTCTGATGCAGCCCAGAACATGGTTGGCTTTCTGGGCTGTGAGCATGCATTGCTGGCTCACGTTTTGCTTCTCATCCCTCAGCACTCTAAGCCCTTCTCTTCAGGACTGCTCTCAATCCATTCTCTGCCCAGCCTGTATTGTTACCAGGACTTGCCCCAAACTAGGTACAGAACCTTGCTCTTGGCCTTGTTGAACCACATGAGTTTCACATGGACCCACTTCTCAACCTGGTCAAGGTCAGTCTGGATGGCTTCCCCTGTGCCTGTTTTGTTGTTCCTGATGGTACTACATTTTGCAATGCCTGTGGTTAACTTACTTTTGCCTTACTTTATTATTAAAAAGAAAAAGTGATGCCCAGTTCTGAAAACTACTTTTGCTCCAGAGTTCTTAAACCTTGCCCATGGCGGGGGGTGGAACTGGATGGGTTTTAAGGTCCCTTCTGACCCAAATCATTCCATTGAGCCAGCAGTGTGCCCAGGTGGCCAAGAAGGCCAATGGCATCTTGGCTTGTATCAGAAACGGTGTGACCAGCAGGTCCAGGGAGGTGATTCTCCCTCTGTACTCAGCACTGGTGAGACTGCACCTTGAGTACTGTGTTCAGTTCTGGGCCCCTCACCGCAAGAAGGGTGTTGAGGCTCTGGAGTGTGTCCAGAGAAGAGCAACGAAGCTGGTGAGGGGGCTAGAGAACAAGTCTTACGAGGAGCGGCTGAGAGAGCTGGGGTTGTTTAAATGTGACTTAAATAGAAGATGTGTACCTATATACCATTAAAAAAAAATCTGTCTTTTCCTTCCCTGTCCAACTGAACTTATAAACTCAAAAATAGTGCAGTGCCTGCTCCAGCACAGATGTCCAGATTTGCAGTAGCTGTTACCACAGTATGGGTCTCTCACCAGCCTTAATAGACTCTGCAATGGACCTACAGTTTGAAGTTAATGAAATTTCTGTACTGTAAGTGTACTGTAAATAGTAGAGTCACTGCTGACACACAGATGACAATAAGAATCATTTGTCAATCCTTTTATTTAATGGTTCATATGTATGCTATTTTGCCATTGCTTAATGTTGTTATATAAATCATTCACTACTTCCCATTGATGGGCAGATGTTTAGTTATTTTCAGAAAAGCAGGGCTTTATTATGTGCAGCATTTACTTGGAAGATAGATGCCATAGCTCTGACTGCCCTCCACTTTCTACTTCATTCACTCAGCTTTTACTGCTGAGTATGACATCATACAGTATAGAATATTCCTCTGGTCAGTTAGGGCCCCAGCTGTGTCCCTGCTGTGAGTTGACCCTGGCTGGCCACCAGGTGCCCACCAAACCACACTATCACTCCCCCTTCTCAACTGGACAGGGGGAGAAAATATTAATATCTTGGTGGGTCGAGATAAGGGCAGGGAGAGGAGAGATCACTCACCAGTTACAAACATGGGCAAACCAGACTTGACTGGGGAAATGAATTTAATTTATTGCCAATCAAATCAGAGTAGGGTAATGAGAAATAAAACCAAATCTTAAAACACCTTCATAGAATCATTAGGTTGGAAAAGACCTTTGAGATCATCAAGTCAAACCGTCCCTGTCCACTATGGAATCATTTCCACAAGCACATCATCTACCTGCCTTTTAAACACCTCCAGGGATGGTGACTCAACCACCTCCCTGGGCAGCTGTTCCAGTGCTCGATAACACTTCTGTGAAGAAATTTTTCCTAATGTCCAACCAAAACTTCCCCTGGCGCAGCTTGATGCCATTCCCTCTTGTCGTATAACCTGTCACTTGGGAGAAGAGAACAACACTCACCTCTCTGCAACCTCCTTTCAGGCAGTTGTAGACAGTGATGAGGTCCCCACTCAGCCTCCTCTTCTCCAGGCTAAACAATCCCAGTTCCCTCAGCCGCTCCTCATAAGACTTGTTCTCCAACCCCTTCACCAGCTATGTTGCTCTTCTCTGGACACGCTCCAGCCCCTCAATGTCCTTCTTGTAGTGAGGGGCCCAAAACTGAACCCGGGACTTGAGGTGAAGCCTCACCAATGCCGAGTCCAGGGGCACAATCACTTCCCTGCTCCTGATGGCCACACCATTTCTGATACAGGCCAGGATGCTGTTTGCCTTCTCGGCCACCACCTGGGCCACTGCTGGCTCATGTTCAGCCGCTGTCAACCCAAGTCCTTCTCTGCCCAGCAGCTTTTCAGCCACTCTTCCCCAAGCCTGGTGTGCTCCATGGGGTTGTTGAATCCCAAGTGCAGGACTCTGCACTTGGCCTTATTGAAACTCACCCCGTTGCCCTCAGCCCATGGATCCAGCCTGTTCGGATACCTCTGCAGAGCCTCCCTACCCTCAAGCAGATCGACACTTTCTCCTAGTTTAGTGTCGTCCGCAAACTTGCTAAGGCTGCACTCAGTCCCTTCATCCAGGTCGTTGATAAAGATATTGAACAGAGGGTGCGCCTGTCCAGGCCAGTGGCTGCCAGTTTCTCAAGCAGAAAACTGTGAGAAACAGTGTCAAGGGCTTTACTGAAGTCCAGGTCTACTACATCCACAGCCTTTCCCTCATCCATCAAGCAGGTCACCTTGTCATAGAAGGTGATCAGGTTAGTCTGGCAGGACCTGCCTTTCATGAACCCACGCTGAGTGGGCCTGATCACCCGGTTGTCCTGTATGTGCTGTGTGATGGCACTCAAGATGACCTGGTCTATGACCTTCCCTGGCACTGAGGTCAGGCTGACAGGTCTGTAGTTTCCTGGATCCTCTCTCTGGCCCTTCCTGTAAATGGGAGTAACATCTGCCAGCCTCCAGTCCAATGGAACCTCCCCAGTCAGCTAGGACTGCTGGTAGATGATGCAGAGGGGTTTGGTGAGCACCTCCACCAGCTCCCTTAATACCCTCGGGTGGATCCCATCTGGCCCCATAGACTTGTGAATGTCTAATGGCCGAGCAGGTCTCTAACCATGTCCTCTTGGATCATGGGAGCTTTGTGCTGCTCTCCCTTCCTGTCTTCCGGTTCAGGGGGCTGAGTACCCAGAGAATATGTCACCTTACTATTAAAGACTGTGGCAAAGAAGGCATGAAGCACCTCAGCCTTATCCTCATCCTTTGTCACTATTGTTCCTCCTGCATACAGCAGAGGATGGAGATTCTCCTTGACCCTCCTTTTGTTGTTAATATCTTTGTAGAAACATTTTTTATTATCTTTGACAGAATTGGCCGATTTCATTTCTAGTTGGGCTTTAGCCCTTCTGATTTCTCCTCTGCATGACCTCACTTCATCCTTGTAGTGCTCCCGAGCCGCCTGCCCTTTCTTCCAAAGCTCATAGACTTGCCCCTTTTTGCTGAGATCCATCCAGATCTCTCTGCTCAGCCAGGCCAGTTTTCTTCCCCGCTGGCTCATTTTCCGGCACACAGGGATGGCTTGCTCTTGCGCCACCAGGATTTCCTTCTCGAAGAGCGTCTAGCCCTCTTGGGCTCCTTTGCTCTTAAGGACTGTCTCCCAAGGAACTTTATCAACAAGCCTTCTGAACAGACCAAAGCCTGCCCTCCGGAAGTCCCAGGTGGCCATTCTGCTGACCCTCCTCCTTACTTCTCCTAGAATTGAGAATTCTATCATCTCGTGGGTGCTGTGCCCCAGGCGTCCTCCAATCATCACATCTGGGAATGAACTCTATTCCCTTTATGAGGGCTGAAGGTTCGCCAGCCCAGCTGAAGTGCATTTACACTAATACACGCAGCATGGGCAATAAGAAGGAGGAGTTGGAAGCTGTTGCAGGGCAAGGTGACTACGATGTCGTTGTCATCACGGAAACATGGTGGGATGACTCGTGTAACTGGAGTGCAGCCATCGGGGGGTATAAACTCTTCAGGCGGGACAGGAAGGGCAGGAGACGAGTTGGGGTAGCCCTCTATGTTAGAGAGTGCTTTGATACCCTTGAGCTCAATTATGGTGAGGAAGGGACTGAGTGCCTATGGGTAAAAATCAGAGGAGCCCACAAGAAGGCAGATATTGTGATGGGAGTCTGTTACAGACCACACAGCCAAGAAGAAGCAGCTGATGAGCTCTTCTATAAACAGCTGGGGATGGTCTCTAGATCTCTACCTCTTGTCCTCGTGGGAGAATTCAATCTTCTGGATATCTGCTGGAAGTACAATACAGCAGAAAGGAAGCAGTCTAGGAGGTTCCTGGAGTGTGTGGAAGACAACTTCCTCACACAACTGGTGAGTGAGCCGACAAGGGAGGGTGCCCTCATCGACCTGCCGTTAGTGAAAAGAGAAGGCCTTGTGGGTGATGTGATGGCTGGAGGACACCTGGGGCAAAGCGATCATAAGATGATAGGGTTTTCAGTTCCAGGTGAGATGAAGAAGGGGATTAGCAAAACAGTCACATTAAACTTCCAGAGGGCAGACTTTGCGACGCTGTTGAGACACGACATGGTGATGTGGAAGAAAGTTTCTTTATTGAAGTTACATGGCTGGCCGGCACGCGCTTGATCTTACACGTGCCTCTTATACCCTTTATTAACACACGCGTCTCCGCATGATTGGATTAGCTTATACATAAACAATCTGTGAATGGATGGTACTACTTTTGTGCACGGTCCTATATTGTCTGCCCACCTCCCGTCCCATGATCGCCTTCCGGGTGCATTAAGCAGGGGTCCCCAGCCCGCTGTGGACCCCCACAATTCCCCCTTTTTGTATTTGTGCTAAAGAAAATTTCCCGTTAAAGATTGCCTGTGTCGTCTGCTGTGGGGCCCTTCGCAGCAGACACACAATGCAGGGCAGCATCGACAGCACAACTACAAACATCTTGAAACAGGCAAGTAAAGCAGCATCAACATTTGACCACGCTGAGTAGTATCATAGGTGCATCTGAGAAGTATACAAGCATTGACTTATACTCCATTTCTACTGATCCTAACAGCTCTAACTCGTAGTTCTAGTACATGACTTATACTCTATTTCTACTGATCCTAAAAACTCTAACTTGTGGTTCCGGTATATGATTTATACTCCAGTTGTTATGGCAGTTCTTTGATGTTAGCAAGAGCTATCCATCACACTCATCTCCGGCTGTTTGATTCTCCACACGTGGCCTCCGTGGCTTATCCACAGCAGGGCGAACACAACGAGCAGGGTACCACCGAGGTCCTTCATCTGTGGAAACACAAGCATACCCTCGACCCCAAGTTAATAGCTTGCACGGGCCTGGCCACTGACCACTGACCACTTTGAAGGTCCTTCACTTGAACCTTCACTCCATCAGAGATAGCTGTGGTAGACTTCAAGGATTCAAAATGTCGAATCATTGGGGGATTCTGATGTTCCTCATTAATAGTTAAGAAATTTAATACATACATCACCTTGTTCAGCCTTGCTTCAGGTGATTCCCCAGACATTCCCGCCTTTTGTTTTTGTAAAAGGCACTTAAGTGTACCATGGGCATGTTCTATGAGTGCCTGACTAGTGGGGGAGTGAGGAATACCTGTAGCATGGCTGACACCTCAAGACTGTAAAAATGCTTTCACTCGCCCAGAAACATAAGCGGGACCATTGTCAGTTTTAATGTGTCGAGGAACACCACAGGTGGCGAAGGCTTTTTGCCAATGCCTAATAGCATCTTTTGCTGTTTCTCCAGTATGTGCAGTAGCAATAATGACAGAAGAAAAGGTATCAATTGATACATGTACATACTTTTGTCGACCAAATTCCGTAATATGAGTTATATCAGTTTGCCAAATTTGTAGGGCCTGTAAGCCTCTAGGATTTACTCCATAAACTGTTGGAAAATGTTGGCCTTGACAATCGGGACATGAGGCAACGATAGATCAAGCTTCAGTAGTAGAAAGTTGAAACTGTCTCTTGAGTGCTCTGTGACCCTGGTGAAAAAATTGATGAGAAGCAATTGCTTGTTGCATAATGTTTGGTACTGGTCCTAATGCTACCGCAGATACTAATTGGTCAGCTCGGGCATTTCCTTCTGCTATAAAACCAGGTAAGTCAGTATGGCTTTTTATGTGTAGAATATAATAGGGTAGGCTGCGTTTTTGTACGGTTTCCCACAGGAGCTTCATAACTCCAAACAACAGGTGGTTTGTCACTTGTCCGAGAACTGTTTTATCCAATCTCTGCACTAGGCTTGCAACATAAGCAGAGTCGTGTCGGAGTGGGAGGCGGACCCGGAGTAACGATGGACTCTCAATATGAGTATGATCGTTCTCCTTTATTCATACACCTTACACTTCTTATATACTTATCCCAATAGTGCACGCGCTAACAAACAAATCCTAATTGGTTATGTCCCGCTGTTCACGCGCCTTATGCTGTCACGCAACTGGCCAGACGCCCTTGAGCACGCGAAAGGGGCAGATACAAGGTTCTCATCACAACTCTTCGGGACTTTCCCGCGCTGGATTCCACATTCTTGTATTCTACTCCCTTTTATCTTATCTCAAGGTCAGGCCTAGCTACAGAGGGCAAACCCTGGATTGTTCACTGCTATTAAATCATGAGCCATCCTTCCGCAATTCCCCCTTTTTGTTTTGAACAAGCCAGGGTTCATTTGTTGTTCGCGATAGCATTTTTCTTAGACATAACCTTACACAACTGAAAAGAACTATTTCTACAAGTATAACTATCAACAACATTAATCCCACTTTTAATACGCTCCTAAGCCAACCAGTCAATCCTAACCAGTTGGATAATCCATCCAAATCAAAGAAAAGAGAAAAAAAAGGAGAGACCTAGTTCAAAATCACCACAGCCATGACCATGCACCAATAATAAACAAAAAAAGAAGAAAAATTTTGTTGCTGCTGCCAGTTCAGACAAAATTCGACTTGTCATGTTGGCTTGCTTCACTACCGAACAAAATAATTCTTCTAAGTTTTTATGCGCTTTTATGGCTGCGACTCTTGATAGCAAAAGAAATGCAAAAAATCTTTCCCAAAAATTCCATAATTCAGGTCTCTTTTCCACCTTGTGGGATGAGTTTGATTTGAATGATGATATGGAACGCCCAAACTGGGCTGACCAATGGTACATGGTCCACCCTTTGGGTTAGAGGGCATGCCTGCCCACGCTCGATTACCACAGATCGAAAGGTATCCTGGTGGTAATCGTCTTGGTAATACAGTGCCAGGAGCGGAGTGAGTTTTATTTCGCATTGTAATGTTGCACCATTTCCGCTCCCAATCACTGCTGTTCCCCATGGGATTAATTATTGTTGGTGCTGCTTGGTCCGCTAGTCTTGTTTCCTTGTATACCTCAGACCACGATGCTAAACCTATAAAAACAAAAAAAACCACAAAAAACAATACGTAGTATTCAGTGAATCCACAAGTTCAAGTTTTTGTGGTTCGGATCCAATTGGAAGTTTGTTATCCCAATTATATTTATCGAATGCTTTGCTCTGGTTTTCCCATCGAAAGGGTGTTACTAGTGATGTTAAACTGTAACTTCAACTCTTGCATTGTTTGATTAAAGTTAAAAAAAAAAATTTTTTTTTTTCTTTTTTTATGGGGAGTCCTATAAGACAAGTCACAAATGGTCGCCAAACTGGCACAAAACTAGTAATGTTCAAGACTTGTGCAAGAGTAATCCATACATTTTTCGATACTGTTTCCATTTACAAGAATGCCTACAGTTTTCTTTTACTTTCTTCCAATTTTGATCTTTAATAGTCCATATTACAGGGTCACTGATTATTATCACAGTCACCACAGTTATGGAACACCCAGGGATCACAATTCCCACAATTACAGCTTTCTTCATTCATTCCTGTGCAGGATCTTCTTGTGTAGGCCATTGATCACATTCTGATGACGTCTGTAGATAGGGTCGAATGCTTTTTGCTGGTATCCACCTACGACCACCTTTTGTGGAAACACACATATATCCTCGACCATTAAATATTACAGCAACAGGTCCTTTCCATATTCCTGTTACTGGATCTCTATATAATACTCGAAAGCTGGGAATAATAGTCTTTTCATTCAACCTTATGCTTTGATGATGTATTATCACCAGTGGCTCTTCTCTATCACTCCTTATTCAATCTCATTTGCACGTCCATTTCAGTGTCTTTTTGTCTTTGTAAATAATCTTTCAACACGATGAGTTCGCTCCACCAAAGCCTGCCCAGTGGGAGAGTGTGGGATTCCTGTGATATGTTGTACTCCCCACTTGGACAAAAAGACCCTCGTCTTTTGACTAGTATAGGCAGGCCCATTATCTGTTTTTATGGTCTCAGGCACCCCCATTACAGCAAAGCAGGACAACAGGTGTTTACACACATGTTGTGCTTTCTCACCAGGTAATGCGGTTGCCCATACAAATTTTGAAAAGGTATCGATTGTCACGTGAACATATTTTAGTCTTCCAAATTCCCCAATGTGAGTGACATCCATTTGCCAAAGCTCTAAGGACTTTAGTCCTTTAGGGTTAACTCCGATCCCTATTCCTGGACCGTGATTTCCACATCTTGGACAGGCTTGTACAATACTACGGGCTTCATTCCCTGTTAAGCCATACTGTCGTTTTAATCCTTTGGCATTCTGGTGAAATTGGTCGTGACTCTGTCTTGCTACACAAAATTTATCCATAGGGGGCATATGCTGAGCTGGACTAACGAAGCTATCTGCTATCTGATTACCCCTTCCTAGTCCTACATCAAGTTGATGACTTCGCACATGAATAACACAACAAGGCTCTGTGCGTTGTTGAAGCGTGGAGCGTAATTGCACAAACAATGCTCCTAATCTTGGGTTAGTTGTCTGTCTTAGAAGAGCATCCTCTAATCTTGGGACTACTCCTGCTACATATAGTGAGTCCGTTACAACATTAAGAGGGGTGGTTAGCCAATTCAACAGGGCCCAACCAACAGCAGTTAACTCTAAGGTCTGTAAAGAATCTTGGGGCTGTCCCTCCAAAATATGCTTGAGCCATTCAGCACGTTCGTGCCATACACAAACAGCACGATGCAGTCGTTTTCCGGCATCAGTACATACAGTAAGGCCATCCACCAGTGGTTGCCTACTGACTTTCGTTCTTTCCAGCCACTGATTTCGTGTCAATATCTGCCACTTTTTCCCTTGCGGCTGCTGCGAATGTATTTGTCCTTCAAATCCTAATAGGGCTTCCTGAAGTGCTATTACATTTCGTAACCACCACTCTAGGTCTACAGCATTAACTGGAATGCTAATGTCTGCAGGTTCTTGACCGCTGATCTCAATAATTCGAGATCTGCCTTTTCATACTAGCTCTGCCACAGCTTTGGGTCTGGTTTGAATGCTTGTTTTTGGCTGCACACCCAGAAACACCCATTCCAATACCCAGAATGATTCAGCTTTATCAGTTCTCTTACTACTGGCAATGGCAGGGTCATTCAGGTCTCCATCCTTCCCAGATTCCCCTCTTTTGTTTTGCCATTGACAGATGACTGCATATGGGGATTCGCTATTCTTACAAACCAAAAGCGATATCGGTAAATTCAGTATCTTCCAAGATGACCAAGATATTTTGTAAGCGACAACTGATTTTTTGTAAAAGAGTCCTTTGATCTGCAGTAAGCTCAATTTTGGAGGCTGTGTCAGCATTGTGCAACAACACAGTCAAGGGAGCAATATCAAAGTTGGAAATGTCCACACAACGGTGGACTCATTGAATATTCCCTAACAATGTTTGAACATCTTTAACAGTTCGTAAACTGGTTGTCAGTTCGATTTTCTGCGGTCGGATTTGGGCACCAGAAATGCACCAGCCCAAATACTTCCACAGAGCTGACCTTTGTACTTTCTCAGGTGCAAGGACAAGTCCTTTATCTCTCAGCACATCCCTCAATGTCTGCAATGCTAGCTCATCAAACGGGTTTTCCTGACAACACAAAATATCATCCATATAATGGTATATGATGGTATGAGTCCATAGCTGGCGAAGTGGCTGCAGGACCCATGCTACATAAAGTTGACACAAAGTAGGGGAATTTTTCATTCCTTGTGGCAACACTGTCCATTCATAGCGTTCTGCAGGTGCCGCTTTGTTCACCGAAGGCACTGTAAAAGCGAATCTCTGAGTATCCTGTGGGTGCAGTGCGATCGTAAAAAAGCAGTCCTTCAGATCAACTATTAGTATGTGCCAGCCCACAGGCAGCATAGTGGGCGAGGGTAAACCTGGTTGTAACGCTCCCATGGGCAACATCTGATCATTAACTTTTCGAAGGTCATGTAACAAACGCCATTTATTCTTGTTCCTTTTTTGGATTACGAAAATAGGCGTATTCCATGGACTAGTTGAAGGCTTAATATGTCCGGCTGCTAATTGCTCAGCCACTAGCTGTCTTGCTTTCTGCAGCCGCTCCTCAGTCATAGGCCACTGGTCAACCCACACAGGCTCATCTGTTTTCCATGTTAATGGTGGGTTGGGCGGCTGCTCCCCAGCGGCCAGCTCTAAAAAGGGTGTGTTGTTAAGACTGCCCCGATTTGATTCAGAGCATCTCTTCCTACAAGTGCCTCTAGGCCCCCAGGTAATGCCATCACATATACTTTTAATACAGCCTTTTGTCCTTCAGGGAACTCTAGTTGAATCGGTTCCCGACTGATCTGTGGGAGAGAGTGTCCTCCTACTCCAGCTATAGCTGATAAAGGTTGCTCCACTGGCCAATGTCGAGGCCATGTTTCACAGCTGATTATCGTGATATCTGCACCAGTGTCTAACATGGCTCGAATCTGTCGATTCTCATTGTCACGGAGCAGTCCAATTGTTAATACAGGCCGTTGATGCAGTTTAGCGGTAAAGCAAACAGCAGGGCCTGTAGATCCAAAACCTCGGTCGCCCCTATAGAATTCCACTCGGGACTCTGAAGGTAAGATACTTTCAATGGCCACAATCTGTGCTATTTTACTACCTGCTGGTATAAAGATAGGTGGATAAAGTGTATACACCATAACTTGTATCGTCCCTGTATAATCTGCGTCGATCAATCCAGGTATTATAATTAATCCTTTTACACCAGCAGATGATCGACCTATTAAAAGGCCCCTGATTTTGCTGTTCTCATGGTAAAGTGGACCACGAGCTGTGGTAGGAACCTTTTGTACTGTAGAATCTATGAGGGTAACATCTACTGCGGCTTCCACATCGATTCCCAAGCTCCTTCGGGTTGCTGGCTGGTGTTGTTGCATAAAACCTGGCCTTTGGGTCGAAAGGTTTGTGGAGGATTCATTTGTGTCTGCGCGCGGCCTCTGCCCGCGCTCAGTTTCCCGTTTCCCATACATGCTTTTGTAGAGTGAGTTGGCTTCTGGCAGTTATCGCACCAAACTATCGCTCGGCAGTGGTATCTTGAATGCCCTTCATTCCCACATCGATAACACTTCCCGTGGAAGGGTTGGTTGGTTGATGACCTTCCTCCCTTTAGCACACAGCCCCTTCCTTTCTGGGCTGTGGTAGCAAGTGATTGCACAAGTTCACGTACAGCTCCCTGCACTGCGGCAGCAATAGAGCTACTTTGTTTATAAGAGTCAGCTCTTTCTACTCTTAAGAGCATCTCCTCCACTCTGGCTCCCTTTGGGAGCCCGGCTAGAATCTGTTTGGTAGCCTTGTTGGCATTATCGAAGGCCAATACTCGAATCATTTGCTCTTTACTTTCAGGAGAGAGATCAGGGTGGTTCATGACGTTATCCCAAAGTCGATCAACAAAGTGGGTATATTTCCCTGTTGCACCCTGCACCAGGTTACCAAACGATGGGGCACTAGGTCCTGGTAGGCTCAAAAAGGCTTCTAAAGCTAATTGGGCGGATAAGCGCAGCATATCCTCAGGAAAGGTGGTTTGCACTCTGGTATCAGCATATTGACCTTGACCGGTGAGCATATCTGGTGTTACCCCCCTAAGGGGATCCTGTGGATCCTGGCGACGTGCTGCTGCTGTAACTGCACGCTGCTGCCATGAGGATTGCCATAGCAAAAGTTGAGTCGGGGTCAAAAGTAGTCTCATTAAATTTTGACAATCATACGGACACATCAAATCTGCTGAGAAAATCCAGGTCACTATCTGTCGCGCAGCTTCGGAGTTTGGCCCATATGTGGTCATGGTGGCATGTGCCTGTTGTAAAATCTTCCAATCGTGAGGTTCCCACTTCCCCTGTCCATTTTCTTGGACGACAGGAAAGGCTAAGGGCATTAGCCCCTCACTATTGTTAGGTGACATCCACTGGCCTTGCACTATGGCATCTTTGATAATTCCCTTCCATCGCACTCCCCGTAATAAAGCCGGTCGAGTAGTGGATAAGCAGGGCGGTAAGGCTTGTTCGGCGACAATGAAGGATACAGAGGCGGAGGGGAAGGCGGCACCAGAGGAGTTAATTCCTCGATTGGGGGGGGCAGAAGCCTGTACCGAAGAAGGAGCACAGGAACGTGGGCGGCAACTAAAGCCACCCTTGGGTACTTCCTGCTTTTTCTCAGTGGGTTCCATGTCTCCCAACGCATCAACTTCCTCCTTCCCGAACCAGCGCTCCCCCTCCTTCTCCCCTGTTTCAGCTTTTCGCACTAACTCGCCAACATTCTTGCAAATAGTTCCTTTCATGCCTTTCACCGCAGGCAATCTGAATAAACGGGAAATCGAACCCGCCCCGGCTGGGGTTTTTTCAACATTAAGTAGAGGTCCCAGCATTTGGGCTGCTGCACAAGCCACCTCCCTCTCCGCTTTCATCTCTTTTGAAGTGTCCGAAACCAAATTCCAATCCCCGTGAACAGTTTTAATTTCCTTTTCCTCTTTGTCTGTTCCTGATATAGTCTTTTGCCACAACGTTTCTCCATAATCTCGCCACTCCGTAACAAAAAACATCATGTGCAGATCAGTAAAGTGTCCCCATTTTCTACCTAAATGTAGAAGTTTTATCAGCAGTTTTGCGGGCAGTTCATGCCCTCTCTTAGAGAGGATTCCCACAAGTAGCGTTGCTGCAGCTTCTGTTTCCAGCAGTTTTGCGGGCAGTTCATGCCCTCTCTTAGAGAGGATTCCCACAAGTAGCGTTGCTGCAGCTTCTGTTTCCATAATTATCCCTAAGGGGTGAGGAGCGACCTCACACCAGCGTCTACCTTGACTATGCACAGGCAGCGCTTCCCTTAGCCGCAGTTTCCCACTCCCCTCCCTCTAGCTGCTTACCGCGGTCTCAGAGAAGTCAAAGGTGTCCTGTAACCATCCTCTGCTACCAGATGTCGGAGTGGGAGGCGGACCCGGAGTAACGATGGAATCTCAATATGAGTATGATCGTTCTCATTTATTCATACACCTTACACTTCTTATATACTTATCCCAATAGTGCACGCGCTAACAAACAAATCCTAATTGGTTATGTCCCGCTGTTCACGCGCCTTATGCTGTCACGCAACTGGCCAGATGCCCTTGAGCACGCGAAAGGGGCAGATACAAGGTTCTCATCACAACTCTTCGGGACTTTCCCGCGCTGGATTCCACATTCTTGTATTCTACTCCCTTTTGTCTTATCTCAAGGTCAGGCCTAGCTACAGACAGCAAACCCTGGATTGTTCACTGCTATTAAATCATGAGCCATCCTTCTGCAGAGTCGGTTACCATATTTATGGCTTGTGGGAACTGTTGAAATGCCAATGTGACTGCTCGTAATTCCACCACTTGTGGGGAGCCTTGTTGATGCTCAATTAAATGTTGCCAATTTTGTCCATCAAACCATGTAACAGCAGCTTTTCCCGTTTTCCCAGACCCATCTGTAAAAACTGGGTCCATCAACAGGTGCTGTTTGGCTTAACAATTTCTGTGTGATAGAGATTTGAGTTCCCAGTTTACAAAGTGGATGGGAAGGAAAATGATACGATATCTGGCCTGTAAAATTGAGTAGCGCAGCTTGAAGTGCAGAACTATTGGCAAGACACCATTCAAAATATTGAACTTGTAGAGGAATAACAATACATTCCAGATCTCATGCCAATAGTTCCACACATCGTGTTCGAATTTTTATAATGAATTGAGCTAATAGCTCATATAATCCTGGAGCAGCCTTTTTTGTTCGAAATGGTAAGAAGATCCACTCCAATATATGGAGGGGGTCTTCCCACCCCTGATCCCACTGCACAAGCGCAGCATAGGGCATTGAGCCTTCCACAAAGACCAATGCCTGCACAATTACAGTCAGGTCAATGCGCCAGACATGCTTTTCCTGAATGGCTTGCTCTACAAGTGTCAGAACATTTCTGGCTTCCTTATTTAGAATCCTGGGTGCTGCAATATCTGTGTCCCCTTTTAACAGATCAACTAGGGGTTGTATTTGTGATGATGTAAGGCCCAAATAGGGTCTCAGCCAATTTATAATTCCAACTATTTTTTGAACATCATTTAAAGTCTTGATTTCAGTTACTGTCTCAATTGCCTGATGTTGGACTGTTTTGGCCGGCACTTTCATGCCCAAATACAACCACGGTTGAACACGTTGTACCTTTTCAGGGGCAATGACCAGGCCATAACATTCCAACATTTGTCTAGTGTCCCTTTCCAATTCTCCTAGTTGTTCTGACATTGCAGCAGCCAATAAGATGTCATCCATATAATGATAGCAATAGCATTCAGGATATCTCTGCCGCACAACACTCAGTGCCTGGGCTACAAACCATTGACAGATGGTAGGCGAGTTTTTCATCCCTTGGGGTAAAACCTTCCAATGATATCTTTTTGTGGGTTCTGCATGATTAGTCGAAGGAACTGTAAAAGCAAATTTTTCGACATCATTTTCATCTAAAGGAATTGTAAAGAAACAATCTTTTAAGTCCATGACCAATATGTCCCATTGCATTGGAATCATTGTTGGGGAAGGTAGTCCCGGCTGTAGTGCCCCCATGGTTGCAAGCACTTCATTGATTTTTCGCAGGTCATGTAATAATCGCCATTTTCCTGATTTCTTTTTGATTACAAAAACCAGTGTGTTAAGTAAGGCACTGAGTCCATAACCGATGGGCCCCCACGCTTTCAGAGGGACCTTGTGTACTCCCTGTGTATTAATAGTTACTGTGTGGGCGGTGGATACATCCATCCCTGCTGCTCCGCTGGTTTTTACTTATAACAGGTCACAAAGGCCTGGGGCTGCATTGCAGGAGACCAAGCGTTCTTCATGGGCACGGGTATTTGTGTCTGGGCGCGCCCCACCCCGCGCTCTGTCTCCCATTTCCCGGCTGTAGCAACTCTCCATTTATGTGATATTTGGACTGGCATTGCTTAGCAAAGTGTTCAGCTTTCCCACACCTGAGACATCTGCTAACAGCTGATGTGATCGCTGATCTAGCAGTGCCATTATTCTTTTTTCGTCTATTTGAACAGGCAGTTTTGAGATGCCCAGTCTGGTTACATTTACAACATCCTTTGTCAGGTGTTCCCATGGCTGCCATAGCAACAGCAAGAGCAGCCATTTTTTGGTCAGCCGACCCCATCTGGGCACAAGCCATGATCATAGTTTCAAGAGTTGGTTCACCTGGCAAGGCACGTATTATTTTTTGACAATCTGCATTAGCATTATCTCACGCCAGTTGTGTGATCAACAGTGTTTTGACATAGTCATCAAAAACTTGGCGTTCTACAGCAGCCCGCAGCCTCTCTACAAATTGTAAAAATGGCTCTCGAACTCCCTGTCTAATTGTTGTATATTTATCCTTTGGTTCAGCGATCTCGGCTGTTCTCATCAGTGCTTCAAGCCCTACTGCTTTTACCTGTTCAAGCACTGAAGGGTGCCACTGAGCTTGATGCTGCGGATTACTAAACTGCCCAGTTCCTGTTAAAACATCTACACCGTTCCCATGTCGGGGAACTGGGGGAGCTGCAGGTTCCGTATCGCCTGTGCTTCTGCCCTTTGAGTTCAAATATTTTGAAAAACTGTGCACTGAACAGGCTGAAACATAATTTGTGCAATTTGGGCAAAGTCATATGGTGTCATTTCTTCCATAGTTAATAATTGAAGCAATTGCATTGTTGCAGGGGAGCTGGGACCATACTGTGTAACAGTTTTTTGAAGTTCCTGTATTACTTTCCAGGTGTATGGTCTGTGCTCATCCATAATCCATAATTCCCTGTCCTGGATGCCCCCGGACCACCGGGAATGCCATAGCTGTCACAGGACTCGGGTCACGTTCCTTTAAGGGTGTAGTTATTGCCTCGGACAATGTCCAATGTCCTTCTAGCATAGCCTGTTGTTTTACCTTTTGTCAAAATACACGGGGATCATACGGTCTCACAGTAAGCTGTGCCAAGGGTGAATCCCACGCCCGAGGGGTTTGAGGTTTACTGGAGGAACCCCCAAAGGTTGGCTCGGCGTTAGCCTCGATCTTTCTGGTTTTTGAAGCAGCCGCCTCAGTGCCCCAGCCCCCTGCCACAGGATTGTCCCAATCACCCGGCTCATCTGGCAAAGGCGGGAGTACCAAGGGATTGTACGCTTCGGGTGCCCCTCGCTCTTCAGGGGGCAGTGGAGGGGCAGACGGCGTTATGAGGTTAACCCACTGTCGGCTTTGTTTATATATCGGACAAGCCGAGTCTGTTTCATTGTCTGACTCATCAACAAGAAAACTTTTTTGTGCTAACTGAGACGGTTTATTCTTTGGGTGCGTTAGCGGATTTCTTGAATTTAGGTGTTGAAACTCAGATAGAGATGCAGAGTCTGGGTCGGCAGTTAATATAGAAAATTCCTCTTGCTCTGTTAACAGATCCTCAGCAGATGGAGGCTCGTCTCGGGAGGCAAGGGGTGAAAGATCTTGCTCTGCCCGATCCCTCTGTTTTTAAAAGTCTTTCAAAGTATCAAACAAAAGGCACCCTGTGGTTAACAAAGATACTGACTCTTAGTCTCTGTGTGAAGCGCTATCAAACAGCCTGTTCCCTATTTCTTTCCAATTTGAAACAGTAAATGATGTCATTATACCTGGAGTATAACCCTGTCTCTTACTCCATAAAAGCATCTTTTGCAACATTGATTCCCCCTTCTTTTCTAGTATTTGCTTCCACATACTTATAATCGTTTCCTCCTCTTTTGTTAGTGAGGCTCCCATCTTTTTCCCCAGCAGCTCACCTGCACTCGGTGGCTTCTTAAAAGTCCCAGATCCGGAATTAAGCAGCTTCTCTCACCGTTCCTCTTGGCTTTTCTTGCTGAAAACTCTTTTTTAGTGGCTGTGCCACCCCGGGGAACCCCAAAATTAAAACTCTCAGAAAATCGCTTGCTATATCACGTCGGGGTCACCAGATGTCGCTGTTGAGACACGACACGGTGATGTGGAAGCAAGTTTCTTTATTGAAGTTACATGGCTGGCGGGCCTGCGCTTGATCTTACACGCGCCTCTTATACCCTTTATTAACACACGCGTCTCCGCATGATTGGATTAGCTTATACATAAACAATCTGTGAATGGATGGTACTACTTTCGTGCACAGTCCTATATTGTCTGCCCACCTCCTGTCCCATGATCTCCTTCTGGGTGCATTAAGCAGGGGTCCCCAGCCCGCTGTGGACCCCCACAACTTTGGACTGTTCAGAAGGTTGGTTGGCAAAGTCCCATGGGAGACAGTCCTTAAGGGCAAGAGAGCCCATGAGGGCTGGGCGCTCTTCAAAACTGAAATCCTAGCAGCTCAGGAGCAAGCCATCCCCATGTTCCAGAGAAGGAGCCGGCGGGGGAAAAAAACAGCTTGGTTGAGTAGGGAAATCTTGAAAGATATCAAAAAGAAGAGGAATGCCTATGAGCTTTGGAAGAAGGGACAGGCATCTTGGGTGGACTACAGGGAGGAAGTGAGATCGTGCAGGGAAAAAATCAGGAGGGCTAAGGCCCAACTAGAAATCAAACTGGCTAAGTCTGTGAAAGATAATAAAAAAATCTTTCTACAAATACATTAACAAGAAAAGGAGGACTAGGGAGAATATTCAGTCCCTATTGGATGCAGAAGGAACAACAGTGACCAGGGATGAGGACAAGGCTGAGGTACTTAATGCCTTCTTTGCCTCAGTCTTTAATAGTAAGGGAAGTTGTACCCCCTGTGTACAAACCCAGGAGTCAGAGGAGCAGAATGAGGCTCCCATGATCCAAGAGGAGGCGGTTAGAGACTTGCTTGCCCAGCTAGACACCCACAAGTCTATGGGGCCGGATGGGATCCACCCAAGATTATTAAAGGAGCTGGCGGATGTCCTTTCCAAACCCCTTTCCATCATCTTCCAGCGGTCCCGGCTGACTGGGGAAGTTCTACTGGACTGGAGGCTGGCTGATATTACACTCATCTTCAAGAAGGGTTGCAGGGAGGATCCAGGGAACTACAGGCCTGTCAGTCTGATCTCAGTGCCAGGGAAAGTCATGGAACAGGTGATCTTGAGTGCTATCATGAAGCACATGCAAGAGAACTGGGTGATCAGGCCCAGTCAATATGGATTCATAAAAACCCATGTTTATTTCAGTAAAGCCTTTGACACAGTTTCTCACAGCATTCTGCTTCAGAAACTGTCTGCCTCTGGCCTGGACAGGCGCACACTCTCCTGGGTGGAAAACTGGTTGGATAGCCGGGCCCAGAGAGTGGTGGCAAATGGAGTTATCTCCAGCTGGAGGACAGTTACAAGTGGGCTTCCCCAGGGCTCGGTACTGGGTCCAGCCCTGTTCAATGTCTTTATCAATGACCTGGATGAAGGCATTGAAGGCATTGAGTGCACCCTAAGTAAGTTTGCAGATGACACTAAGCTGGGTGGAAGCGTGGATCTGATGGAGGGTAGGGAGGCTCTGCAAAGGGATCTTAACAGGCTGGACTGATGGGCTGAGACCAATGGCATGAGGTTCAACAAGGACAAATGCTGGGTCCTGCACTTGGGGCACAACAACCCTGTGCAGTGCTACAGACTAGGAGAAGAGTGGCTAGAAGGCTGCCTGGAGGAGGAAGACCCGGGGGTGTTGATTGACAGCTGTCTGAACATGAGCCAGCAGTGTGCCCAGGTGGCCAAGAAGGCCAAGGCTTGTATCAGAAACGGCGTGACCAGCAGGTCCAGGGAGGTTATTCTCCCTCTGCACTCGGCACTGGTGAGACCGCACCTTGAGTACTGTGTTCACTTCTGGGCCCCTCACCACAAGAAGCTTGTTGAGGCTCTGGGGCATGTCAAGAGAAGAGCAACGAAGCTGGTGAGGGGGCTGGAGAACAAGTCTTACGAGGAGCGGCTGAGAGAGCTGGGGTTGTTTAGCCTGGAGAAGAGGAAGCTGAGGGGAGACCTTATTGCTCTCTACAACTACCTGGAAGGAGGGAGCTGGCATCTTCTCCCAAGTGACAGGGACAGGACAAGAGGGAATGGCCTCAAGCTCCACCAGGGGAGGTTCAGGCTGGACATCAGGAAAACATTTTTCACGGAAAAGGTCATTGGGCACTGGAACAGGCTGCCCAGGGAAGTGCTTGAATCACCTTCCCTGGAGGTGTTTAAGGGACGGGTGGATGAGGTGCTGAGGGGCACGGTTTAGGGATTGTTAGGAATGGTTGGACTCGATGATCCAGTGGGTCCTTTCCAACCTAGTGATTCTATGATCTCCCACAAGGTCTTCTCTGCTCACAAACAACAGGTCCAGGGGGGCACCTTCCCTAGCTGTCTCGCTTAAACCCTTGTGTCACGAAATTGTCCTCCACGCACTCCAGGAACCTCCTAGACCGTTTCCTCTCTGCTGTACTGTACTTCCAGCAGACACCTGGTAGGTTGAAGTCTCCCACAAGGACAAGGGCTAGTGCTCGTGAGACTTCTCCCACTTGCTTGTAGAATATCTCGTCAGCCTCCTCATCCTAGCTGGGTGGTCTATAGCAGACTCCCACCACAAGATCTGCCTTGTTAGGTGCTCCACTGATTTTTACCCATAGACACTCAACCCTACCATCACTGAGCTCCAGGCTATCAAACCACTCTCTAACATAGAGGGCTACCCCATTGCCTCTCCTTCCTCGCCAATCCCGCCTGAAGAATTTATAGCCAGCCGTGGCAGCACTCCAGTTATGCGAGCCATCCCACCACGTTTCGGTGATGGCGATTATATCATAGTTTTCTTGCCATACAATGGCTCCCAGCTCCTCCTGTTTGTTGCCCATGCTGCGTGCATTGGTGTAGGTGCACTTCAGTTGGGCTGTTGATCCCGCCACGCTCCTGAGGGGAATAATCTCAGTTCCTAAGTGACTCCTCGCTGTCATTTCTAATCCATCAATAACTTCTGCATCTTTGCTGCCACTTGGAGTGCTGTCCCCCACTTCCTCTGAGGTGTCAGAGCAAAGGGCCTCGCTGGCACACCATTCCCCAGACACTGGAGTGCCATCCCCAGGCTTTTTTTGATCAAGCCTGGTTTCATCCCCCTCCCCCTTCAGATCTAGTTTAAAGCTCTGTGGATGAGCCCTGCCATCATCTCGGTGAGTATCCTTTTGCCCCTTGGGGACAGGTGTACCCCATCATTTGCCAGCAGGTCTGCTTTTGTGCAGGCCAACGCACGGTCAAAGAACCCAAAGTTCTGCTCCTCACAGCAGGTTCAGAGCCAGGTATTTATTTCCTGGCTCTTCCTACTCCTTCCCTCATCGTTCCCTGGAATAGGAATGGCAGGGGAGAACACTACCTGTGTCCCCGATACCTTCAGGATTCGTCCCAAGGCCCTGCAGTCCCTCTTAATTGCCCTCAGGTTTCCTGTTGGGGTTTCATTGCTGCCTACTTGGAAACTCAACAGTGGATGATAATCTGTGGGCCTAACCAGAGTTGGAAGCTTTCTTTGCACATCTCTAACTGAGGCCCCAGACTTCCCTATGAAATGGGTCCCATCTGCAGATCGGGCCTTCCGTTCCCTTCAGAAGAGAGTCTCCTGTGGCAATGACCAGTCTTTTCTTCGTTACAGAGGCCGTTTTGATGGAGGGCTTAGGGTGTCTTAACCTAGGGAATGGTTTGAGGCTGTGAGACCCATCATCCACATTAAGGTTGGGTTCCACTTCATATCTATTGTGCAAGGGAACCTGGGAGGCTGAGGTTGTCACAGGGCAGACACGGCTGTGCGCCAGGCAGGAACCTGCTGCCATTCCCCTCCATCTCCTACATTTCTCTGTTCAGCTGGATGGAGAGAGGATGGGGCGTCCTCTGTCACACGAGGCATGCCTGCCTGTTGGGTCTGAGACAGGGAGCATAGGGTGTTGCTCCAGTGGTCAATCTCCCTCCCACACTCCCTGATGGTCCTTGGCCTGCTCACCTTCTCCCTGAGCTCTGTCACCAAGCAGAGGGGTTCCTCCCACAGGTGAATTCCCCATCGCTGTCTGATACCGGTGCAAGAGGAGGGTGCGCCATGCAGCCCAGCATCTGGGTGAAAGCGTGCATGCACTGGGGCTCTGTCTGGGAGGCTGCATCAGTCATGGCCAGTGCAGAGCTTTGAGAGGTCTTCATTTTCTGCCGAGTGGCCATCATGGTTCTCTGGTCATTCTGGCCAAGCTCCAGCGCCCTCCCCGCTCGCCCTTTCTGCACAAATTTCCCGCGCAAACTGCTGCACCCTACTTTTCTGCCGCGCCACGCACCTAGTTGCTGGCGCTCCCACGGGGCCGTTTAACTCTTCCGTGGTTGCTGCCGGGACCGCCCCCCCCCGCGTCAGCCACCACAGAGGAGCTGCCGCTTCCGGGAGTCAGGAGCTGCTCGTCTCTCGCTCCTTCCGGGGTTCCTAGGCTTCCCTCACTCAGGCAACTGCCCCTTTGCCTCGATCTAGCGCCCGGCTGCGGCACTTACCGTGTCTGCTGCCGATGCACGCCGACTGAGCGTTGGTCATTTCTTCCTCTGACCCCTCCCTTCTTCCCAGGCTCAACTTCACTTCCGATTTCTCTACCTCCTTCCCCCGAGTGGCACACGGGGACGGGGAATAGGGGTTGTGGTCAGTTCATCACACGTTGTCTCTGCCACTCTTTCTTCCTCACGCTTCTTCCCTGCTTCAGTGTGTGCTCTCCTATGGGGTCATAGCTTCCTTCAGCACGCATCCACGGGGTCCAGCATGGAGTCCTCCACGGGCTGCAGAAGGACAACCTGCATCACCATAGTCTTCACCATGTACTGCAGGGGAATCTCTGCTTCAGCACCTGGAGAACCTCCTCCCCTGACCTTGGTACCTGCATAGGTGGTTTTTTTCACATTTTCCTCACTCCTCTATCACACAGATGTTACGCCATGTATTTCCCCCCTTTCTTAAAGATGTTATAGAATCATAGAACGGTCATATTATCACAGAATGGTTTGAGTTGGAAGGGACCTTAAAGCCCATCCAGTTCCACCCCTCTGCCATGGGCAGGGACACCTCCCACTGGACCAGGCTGCTCAAAGACCCATCCAACCCAGCCTTAAACACTTACAGGGATGGGACAGCCACCACTTCTCTGGGCAACCTTGGCCAGGGCCTCACCACCCTCATTGTGAAGAATTTCTTTCCAATGTCTGGTCTAAATCTTCCCCTTTCCAATTTAAAGCCATTCCCCCTCGTCCTATCACTCCAGGCCCTTGTAAAAAGCCCCTCCCCAGCTTTCTAGAGCCCCTTTCAGTACTGGAAGCTGCTCTAAGGTCTCCTCAGAGCTTTCTCTTCTCCAGGCTGAACAACCTCAGCCTGTCCTCATAGTAGAGGTGCTCCACCTCCTGATCATCTTCATGACCCTCCCCTGGACTTGCTCCAGCAGTTCCATATCCTTCTTATGTTGAGGGCCCCAGAGCTGGATGCAGTACTGCAGGTGGAGTCTCATGAGAGTAGAGGAGGAGAATCCCCTCACTCGACCTGCTGGCTGTGCTGCTTTTGATGCAGCTGAGGATACAGTTGGCTTTCTTTTTTATCGCAGAGGTGCTACCAATATCACTGATTGGCTCAGCTTTAGCCAGTGGCAGATCTACCTCTGAGCTGGCTGGAACTGGCTCCATCCAACATGGGGACAGCTCGTGGCATCTTACAGAAGCCACCCCTTCAGTCCCCTCTGGTCCCGAAACCCCAGTTTTACCCGGTTTAGCCCCAGCTGATAATTAAGGAGCACACAGTGGGATGTGGAAGACAATTGGAAGGGTAAAAATGACAAAACTGTGGGTCGAGATAAAGACAGTTTAATAGGGAAAGCAAAAGCCACACACGCAAGCAAAGCAAAATAAGGAATTCTTTCACTGCTTCCCATCAGCAGGCAGGTGTTCAGCCATGACGGAGACCAGCTCACAGGGACGCCTTAAATTGACAGACGGACTACCGCTCTGGTGGCAAGTAGCAATATTTTATTCTCCAAACGGAGTTTTTATACTCTTCTGGTTCCTCTTCGGACAATGATTAAGTGCTTCTAGTTAAGATAACATTGTGCTTGCATGCACTATTTACATAGTTTATTACTATTCTTGTCGTGAGAAAGCAGGCTCTATAAGTTCTACAAACAAGGGTCTACGTGTCTGGCCAGAGTTCACATAACATCCTTAACTAAATCTGCAGGTGTTCCTGGAGTGTATACATTTAACTTGGGCCCTGGAATGGGGAGAAACCCATTATATTGCCAAGAACCTCTGTGTCCACATCCTCCCTTCCAGGAGGAGCGGCTTTTGATCTCAGCACAGTGTTCTGTTATTGACCCTTCCAGGCCCTACAGAACACTGCTCTCAAGGCCTCTGGCTTCATCATTCTGCTTTTGACCCTTTCAGGCCCTCAGAATGTATAATGGTTCTCCTCATTTCACCCTTTCTTTTTAAATTGAAAGTGGAATCGGCTTATCTTTAATGTGTTCCAATTTCATTTTTCTCATGTCCACGACTATTTGTCGAAACTGTTTTATGATAAGCCTTAAGATGTATGGACAGACAAGTAGTCCCAAAAGAATTACAATAGCAATTATTATTAAGCAGCGATTAGGGCCGCAATTCCCGCTATTATTAGCCCGATCATTCTCTTATGCCGGTACATCTCTCATCACTCCTCACAGCCATCCCCAGGAAAGCAGGGCTCCATCACATGTAACAGTGACTTGGGAAGACAAACACCATCACTCCGAATGTCCCCCTTCCTCCTTCTTCCCTCAGCTTTTATTGCTGAGCACGACATCCTATGGTGTGGAATATCCCTTTGGTCAGTTGGGGTCAGCTGTCCCAGCTGTGTCCCCTCCCAACTCCTTGTGCACCCCAGCCTGCTCGCTGGTGGAGTGGGGTGAGGAGCAAAACAGGCCTTGGCTCTGTGTGAGCACTGCTCAGCGAGAGCTGAAACATCCCTGTGTTATCAACACTGTTCCCAGGACAAATCCAAACCAGCCCCGTACCAGCTACCACGGAGAAAATTCACTGTCTTCCAGCCAAAACTAGCACATTCTCCACCCCTTATTCCATACCATTTATGTCATGCTCAGGTCCCGTACTATCCAATACATTTTCACTAACCATCATCCCTCCCCTTCCCATCCTTAGATCCTTCCCTTAGTCTATGGACCACCCCCATGAAATGTCTGTAAAATGTCCACAAATGTCCACTGAGCTCACTTAATCCATGACTCTGAGTTCCATCTGTTACGGTGCTTGCTCAGGACAGGAGAACTGGTGTGTTGTGTAGAGTTACTGGGCACCAAAGCCAGCTCAGGTCAGGTCACTGCTGCCCTTGCACTATTTCTTGTGAGGTTCATCCTCCATTGCTTTGGGTGGTTCCTGCTACAGTAATCCCTATAACGTGCAACTCAAACCCTGGGTTACAACAATTTAAAGGTATATCCATTACATTCCCCTGCCCTGGACCCTTTGGAACAGACCATAGGGTTTAACATCACAATGAACTTCTCTTGCCACTGCTGTCTTGGACTTATTCATGGACCACAGTCCCTTAGGGGCATACCTGCACTGAGCGGAGCCTTATCTATGAGCCACAGTCTTTTTTAGGGGTATACCTGCTGTGGCATAGACTTCTCCACAGTCGCAGTTGCTTTGAGGTGCACCTGTTTCAACATGGCCTTACCCACAGCCTCTTCAAAAGTAAACCTGCTCCAACATGACTTTACCCATGACCGCAGTCCCTCCAGGGGTGTACCTGCTCTGTCATGGGCTTATCCATGATCCCATGCTTTTAGGTACTGCAACATGACCTCGTGCACATCCACTGATGCTTCCAGGTGTACCTGCTGCAGCATGGACTTATACTTGGGCCACCACATAGGAGCTGCTGCTTCTGGGAGTCAGGATCTTCCCACCCCACTTCCTCTGGGGTTCCTGGGCTTCCCCCACTCAGGCAACTGCCCCTTTGCCTCTATCTAGTGCCCGGCTGCAGCACTTACCATGTCTGCTGCCGATGCATGCTGACTGAACCTATTCAATTCTCACCAATTTGGTCCAAAGGACCATATACTGCTGTCCAGCAAGCACCAGGTTCATCCTTTTAAAATATTAAACCCCAGAATATTTTCAAGGTGATCTTTAACCAGAAAGTGACAACATACGTTTCTCACTCTGGAGCCATAAATTAACTTTTGTGGTTTGGCATGTAATTCATGCTCCATTCACTCCAGTAATTTTAACTCTCTGTCGTTCAAGACAAATACCCAGCTTATCAACATTTTGTGTTAGTAATGAAATTTGTGCTCCCATATTTACTAGAAATTTCACCAGGTGTTGTTGAGGACCAAGTGGAATCAGAATGCATTCTGCTTTAATGATGTGTTCAAGTCTCATATTCAGAGAACTCTGAGGGGAACAAGGGGCCATAATTTCCCTTATCATAGCCATCAGAATCGCTTCAAATATCACCATCCCAATTCTTAGGAGACAGTAGCAGTTTTCTAATTTGAACTGTATCAGGGGGGTTGGAGCTTGTATTAATATAATTTCAACCTTTTCTTCAAACTTTTGCATTTTTTTCCTTTTTTTTTTCCTGCAAGCATTTCTGCAGCTGCTCAATTTTCAAAGATAGTAATAACTCAGATGCTTTCCTGTCTTATACTTTTTTTTTAGGTCCTGTGTGTCTCATGCTTTTTCTTATCCTGACATGCAGCTTCTAAGCACGTTCCTAACATTTTACAAATTATATCTTTATCTTTCTCATCCTTAGTTGAACCCTTCACAGCATTTAGTTGCTTCTCTACAGCTTCCCAGTCATACCAATTATTACAAGCCCATTCTTCTGGGAAGGTTGGGTTTGGATAAATACAGTGCTTTTGTAAGTAATCAGTGACACTACTTGCCATCCTGCCTTCAAGAGAATGGGGTTGCACCACCACACACGTGAAGGTCCACGTAGTCAGTATACTGGCTGTATTAAAGCAGATCCACTGGAAATAACTTTTGTAGGCAAAATTAAAAGAAAAATAACTCACAAAACACAACAAAGCACAAACATTTAAAGTTCACTGCTAATATTTCCTTCATTCTCTTTAAGCACGTTGTTGTTGGTTGACATCTTTGACTGGTCATCAAGTAGTTACCTGTATTGCAGCTGTTCATGCTTCTCTGACCTCAACAAGCCATCTTAAACAAGTCGGTATGTCAAAATAAGAAATAAGGAGGTTAGACAGACAGGTTTAAGCAAAAAGACGTCTATACAAACCTAGTACTAGCTTTGTACCCCAACCTCCACAGGGCCGCTTTCAAATTACAGCAGTAACTAAAAACAATTAACTACAACAAAAAAGTATTTTCTTCTGTATATGATTTTTATTATTTACATAAGACAGAGCATTGATGCTGGATAGTGTGATCATGTGCAATACTTAAGTATGAACTATCTGTATGTGTTTGCATATCCAACAACTAAATTGAAAGAACAAAGTTAAAGCAAAAGCCTGATGCTTTCAATAGTGAACTGAAAAGCTAAGACTGAACTCTGCAATAAAAGTTAGAAGTAGCATGTTGTCCAGATACACATCTATTTACAGACGAAAAGAGACATTACTGCAACACTAGTCTACACCGTCCTTGATTATATTAAAAACCCCACAAGTTTCATACATCACAACCCCCACTTCCATTATAACACAGAAGTGATATTGCCAGACAAGCATCAGCGAACTATATTGCCCTTTCTAGTTATTAGACAAAGCTGTAGATAATGGAACCCATGCAATACTCTCAAGAACACTACAGTCCTACACCCAAGTACAATTAAAAATTATAAAGCAGCCCCCCAAGAGTGGTTCCAGCTCCCACTTAAGTCTACAGCAGTCATATTGGTTATGGTTTTCCATACCCAACAATTGTTGCATGTGCAATTGTTACATTTAAAACGTTTTTTTTTTTTTTTAATTTAAAAAAGCTCCTGATATTCTTTTGAACCCAGAACACAGTGAATTTAAGTACATGAATAATAAACATTCTGCAGCTTGCACAGATGCATGTGTTGCTTGATAGAGCTGCTGTGGTATGTCTAATAAGCCTCCCACATATGTAGCTTTCATTTTGCAAGCCAATCTTAGCACAATATTGTGCTACACATCATTTTCAGACAATTGATGCAGGCCAGTTCTTATGTTTCTAACAGGAGACTTCCTTTGGAAAACTATTTTCATGATTCTAAAGTTAATGAAAACTATTTTGGAACAGATCACTTCTCACACATCTGGGTTTTTTTACATTTTTTTCATTGCAATTGCTAAATGACTTTTTATTAAATATGACACCAACACTCATCTTACTGGGAAGTCGAGCCCTCTACACCACTAACATTCTGCTGGAAAACAGTGAAGTGTGGAAACTAAAAGTATAACAAGATTTTAAATGATAGAAGTAAACTGTCAACCTTTTCTGTCATATCCTTCTCCCAAACAGGCACATAGTCTTTGGCTAGTGTTATGCACCTTAAACATAACAAAAGGCAGATCTGCTGCAGACATGGAGATAGCAATACACATTTGGCACATGTGAACTAGAGCCTGTCCTCCGTGCATGTGTATTCCTGTGCAGGTTCTGATCATCCTATCATATTCTGAGGAGAGTGTGTATACATTTTCAAGGATTGAAATGTTCTGCCTGTAACAAACACTTAAACATTCAGAAATATCTTAAAGACAGATAAGGCTAAAATTAAAACTTTGGAGAACAAAGGGAAGATGGACACGCATCTGCTCTTTAATGCTTTCCTAGGGTATATTAAAATAAAATAAATAAGCCAGTCTTTTTGTAAGTAGGCTAGTTTATATTCTCTGGATTTTTTCAGCCACCACAACTGGATTTTCTTTCCTGATTTTTGCTGCAGCTTCTGCTTTGTAATCATATGGGCAGTTTTGCTTGTCAGAATAACGGTGAAGTCCACAAAATAATTTTCCACATCGGCAATCAAATCCTGTACGAAGAAAATGAAAAGCAAAATCACTAGGAATCTTCAGACTTAAGCAAGATATAAATTAAGGGCTTAGTCAGTAAAAAGGGGATATGCACATTAACAAACACAATAAGTGAAATGAATATTTCCAAATATTAGCTCTGTTAAGGGACCTAACATTATGGATTTTGAAACAGTAAGGAAATTTAACGGATACAGATATTTCAACACATTTAATCTAGTAAGAGGCAACTAATCATATAGATCTGTTCTATATTCATAGACTCATAGAATAGTTTGGGTTGGAAGAGACCTTAAAGATCATCTAGTTCCAACCTCCCTGCTATGGGCAGGGACACATCCCACTAGATCAGGCTGCCCAAGGTCCCATCCAACCTGACCTTGAACACTTCCAGGGATGGGACATCCATAACTTCCTTGGGCAACCTGGGCCAGTGCCTCACCACTCTCATAGTGAAGAAATTCTTCCTTCTGTCTAGTCTAAATCTGCCCCTCTCCAGTTTATGCCCTTTCCCCCTCGTCCTATCACTACAAGCCTTTGTGAACAGTCCCTCTCCAGCTTTCCTGTAGGCCCCTTTCAGGTACTGGAGTGTTGCTATAAGATCTCCTCAGAGCCTTCTCTTCTCTTCTCCAGGCTGAACAAGCCCAACTGTCTCAGCCTGTCCTCATAGTGGAGGTGCTCCAGCCCTCTGATCATCTTTGTAGCCCTCCTCTAGACCCATTCCAATGCCTCCATATCCTTCTTATGTTGAGGATTCCAGAACTGGACACAATACTCCAGGTGGGGTCTCACACGCTGCATTCCAGTGTCCCTTATCATATCAGCAGCTGCTGGGTCCTAGTGCAGACAGCCATAAAGGAAATTTTAGCCAGACACTAATGAAGACATGATTTAAGACCCCAAAAGGAGTATCCTCTGAGAGTAAAAAACTGCAAAGGAACAGAAAAGTTAATGCATTTGCAGCCTTGAGAATTCCCATACAGGTAAAAACAGACAAAAGAAGCCGGGGGTAAACCGTTAACATCAAAGAACCAAGGAAACCAGCAACCCAGCATGCAGCGGAGACGTGTGACAACAGTAAATGCTCCTGCTTGGATCTTCTCTACAGCCTCCTCAATAATAAGGGATTGAAGGTTTCGCTTTAAGCTTTTGGTCCTATTGGTAACGGTTTAAGTGTTTTGGTTAGTAGGTCATTCGAGTGTCACTTTGCAAAGTCTTTTTGTGTAACCTGGTGTTATTAATTCTGATTTTACTGGACAAATACAAGCTATGGTTTATATTCCTTTCCCACCTGTGTATATCACCCAAAGCAGTTGTATTACTCAATTAATACCATTTCAAAGATTGTATTAGAGAAAATAGGCCTTCAAGTCGCACCTGGAAAAAATTCAAACCTGGAAATATTTTGAGTAGGAAAAGTTTGAATGCCACAATTGAACCCCAGCAAGCCAAATTGCAAATAGTAGTTAAAACAATTTACAAAAGCTCCTAGGAACAATCAATCGAGTTAAACCTTATTTGGGTATATCTAATGCAGAACTAAGTCCATTATTTGATCTTCTTAAGGGAGGACGTGGCTTTAACAGCACCTCGTACTTTTAGGAGTGATGCACAACAAACTTTGGGCGAAATTGAAAAAACCATTGCTCAAAAAGAAAAAAGCCCATAGAAGACTTGATGGTCATCCAATATGTATGTTTTTGTTATTCTGTGTCAGGCATTTGCTGATCATAGACTTAAAGGACAATCAATCGAACAAGCAATGGCAGTGATGAGAGGGGGACAAAAGCTGAGAGTACCAGGTCCTCCAGGGAGTTGTTATACCTGCGGACAAAAGGGACATATAGCAAAAGATTGTAAAAATAAAAGACGTTTGTATCGTCCATCCATGACAAAGGAACCAGGGCTATGTCCAAGGTGTCGTAGAGGAAAGCATTGGGTTAACAAATGTCATTCAAAAAGAGATAAAGATGGTAATGCCTTAACAAATAATACCTCCCCATTTTCGGGAAACGGCCAGAAGGGCTTGCCCCGGGCCCAGAAAAGAATACAGGGGACATACCCAGTGCAGGGAAAAAATCCATTTCATCCCTCATTAGAGCAACAGCCGGTAGTGCAGCATTGGACCTCTGTACCGCCTCCCACATCGTATTAACACCTGAAATGGGAATTCAGGCTGTACCCACTGGAGTTTATGGACCTATGCCCCCAGAGATATGTGGATTAGTAATGGGAAGAAGTGGGTTAACTATGAAAGGCCTGAAGGTCTCTGTCTCTCCAGGTCTAATTGACCCAGATTACGAGGGAGAAATCAAAGTCATGATATATACGGAAACCAGTATTTTCAACTTCCCCCAGAATACAAAAAACTTCAGAGCTTAGCCCTTTGTTTAAAATATTGGAAGGAAAACCTGATCCTAATTCTCCTCGTAAATTGACGAAAGAAGCCTCTCAAGCCTTGGCAAAAGTTGAGAAGGCCATGGCAGATGCGAAATTGACTTATGCTGATTTAACTAAACCTTGGGAATTACTTATTCTTCCCACTAAGTTGTCTCCCACCGGGGTATTGTATCAAGACGGAATCCTCTGTTGGATTCATGGCCGTCACAGTCAAAATGTTGCCCTAAAATCATATCCCCATAAAATTGCAGAGTGTGTACAACAAGGGCGAAAATTAAGTATAACTTATCTTGGAAAAGAACCAGCTAAAATAGTCCTGCCTTATAAACCAGATCAAATTACATGGCTGCTCAATATGATGGATGAGTTTGCTTTATCCCTTGCAAATTTTCCAGGGGAAATATCTAGTAAATATCCATTGAACAAATTACTTAGCTTCGCCACATACCATTCTGTCGTTTTCCCAACGATTGTAAAACAAGCACTTCTAAAAAACGCTTTGACTGTGTATACTGATGGTTCTTCAAATGGTCGCGCTGTGTTATTAGCACCACCTAATCATTATGTTTGGATGTTACAGGATGTATCTGCACAAATGGCTGAATTATATGCTGTCTATCAAGCCTTACTAAAATATGCTCAGCCTTTGAATATCATCACGGATAGTCTATACATTGTGCAAGCTTTGTATATGCTTGAAACAGTACCAGTCATAAATTCTAAAGTGACTTTTATCCAACAGCATTTGAGCCTTATACAATCCCTATTGTTACAAAGGGATTGTCCAGTTTTTGTGGGACACATTCGTAGTCATTCTAACCTGCCTGGTCCTATGGCACAAGGTAATCAAGCAGCTGATAATTTGACGAAACCACAAGTATATAACATATCCCAAGCCACACACCTACATGAATTACATCATTTATCAGCTCGAACTTTAAGGAAAATGTGTAATATTACTCGAGAACAAGCGCGATCAATAGTTAAGAACTGTCCCTCCTGTGCTCCATTATTACCTGCCCCTCAATATGGTATCAACCCTAGGGGCTTATTACCTAATGATTTATGGCAAATGGATGTCACTCATATTCCAGCCTTTGGAAAACTTTCATATGTTCATGTCACCATAGATACTTTCTCACATTTTTCCGTGGCATCTGCCCTGTCAGGAGAAAAATTATCACATGTATGCACTCATTTACTCCATTGTTTTAGTGTCCTGGGAATCCCAAAAACGATTAAAACTGATAATGGCCCTGCCTACACCAGTCAAGGATTCAGAACCTTTTGTCAGCAATTTTCCATCCAACACAAGACGGGTATTCCATATAATCCACAAGGGCAAGGAATTGTTGAAAAGTATAATCATCTTTTGAAAACTCAAATTAATAAAATAAAAAGGGGGACATGGGGGGTAAAGGATACCCCATTTTCTTTATTATCGCATGCCCTATTCGTCCTCAATTTTTTAACGTTGGACGAAGATAGTCAATCTGCTGCTGACAGACAGTGGAATCATAAAATTAATATTAAGCCTGAGGTATACTGGAAAGACCCAATGGATGGAAAAATGCGTGGTCCTGATCCAGTACTGATCTGGGGCAGAGGGTATGTTTGTGTTTTTCCTACAGACGAAACTTCGCCACGGTGGATTCCGGAAAGGTGCATCCGACATGCCAAAAACAAGAATGGGGAAACTACGGCGACGAATGCAGAGGCTGTCGTTGAGTAGAGAATGGGAGATGGGGATTCGATTGTTAGCAACGTTGCTGAGCACCCTATGGCTATTATAACGCGGATGTAAGGCAGAAACATATTGGGCATTTGTTCCCAACCCTCCTGTTATCCATCCAGTTACATGGGAAGAGCCGACAGATATTCTCGTATATAATAATCAGACTATGTTTATGGGACAATATTCTGATAAACATATTGTGATCTTTTCAGCAAGTTTTAACTTTTCTGGAAGGTTAGATGGCAATCCAATGTGTTTTCAAATCAATCGTACCGAATCATCATGCGAGGAAGTGATTATCCAACATGACTGGGACACTAATGTGTCGGCAGGAATTCATTGGGCCTTAGATTTTTATTATCCAAATCTTAAGAATGGAAACAAAGGTCCTGGAACACCCCCACCGCATATTTCCCCATGCCGAAGTATATCTCCTCCAAGGATGGACTTTGCACCATCTTGGAGAATGTGTTATGCCAATGAAACAAAATGTTCTAATACGTCCCTATGTGACTGGAACATGATTAATAGGCAATCGCGGCCAATAATTCTAGTCTCTGGAATATGGACAAAAAATAATCGAACATTTTATTCCAACTTATGGAAGGCTGTTGCTGCCTTGGGAAAAATTAAAGCAAAAAAACTGGACATCTCATGGATCCAAATGGGATCAGTATGGGCAATGGAAGAAACACAAAATGTCACTGAATTCTATATGCGGGCTTGTGTTCCAGAACCTTATGCGTTCTTAAGCGGAATGTTGATCATTGTTAACGATACAGTTAATTGTACCAACTGTCAAATCTCTAATTGTATAAACAGTACTAGTGATTCCTTTTTATTGGTAAAACAACCTGATTATGTATATTTACCTGTCAATTTATCACAAAATTGATACGCTGATAGAGGATCGGAAATATTAGAAAAAGCGATGCAGCAGCTAATGTACCGGCATAAGAGAATGATCGGGCTAATAATAGCGGGAATTGCGGCCCTAATCGCTGCTTAATAATAATTGCTATTGTAATTCTTTTGGGACTACTTGTCTGTCCATACATCTTAAGGCTTATCATAAAACAGTTTCGACAAATAGTCGTGGACATGAGAAAAATGAAATTGGAACACATTAAAGATAAGCCGATTCCACTTTCAATTTAAAAAGAAAGGGTGAAATGAGGAGAACCATTATACATTCTGAGGGCCTGAAAGGGTCAAAAGCAGAATGATGAAGCCAGAGGCCTTGAGAGCAGTGTTCTGTAGGGCCTGGAAGGGTCAATAACAGAACACTGTGCTGAGATCAAAAGCCGCTCCTCCTGGAAGGGAGGATGTGGACACAGAGGTTCTTGGCAATATAATGGGTTTCTCCCCATTCCAGGGCCCAAGTTAAATGTATACACTCCAGGAACACCTGCAGATTTAGTTAAGGATGTTATGTGAACTCTGGCCAGACACGTAGACCCTTGTTTGTAGAACTTATAGAGCCTGCTTTCTCACGACAAGAATAGTAATAAACTATGTAAATAGTGCATGCAAGCACAATGTTATCTTAACTAGAAGCACTTAATCATTGTCCGAAGAGGAACCAGAAGAGTATAAAAACTCCGTTTGGAGAATAAAATATTGCTACTTGCCACCAGAGCGGTAGTCCGTCTGTCAATTTAAGGCGTCCCTGTGAGCTGGTCTCCGTCATGGCTGAACACCTGCCTGCTGATGGGAAGCAGTGAAAGAATTCCTTATTTTGCTTTGCTTGCGTGTGTGGCTTTTGCTTTCCCTATTAAACTGTCTTTATCTCGACCCACAGTTTTGTCATTTTTACCCTTCCAATTGTCTTCCACATCCCACTGTGTGCTCCTTAATTATCAGCTGGGGCTAAACCGGGTAAAACTGGGGTTTCGGGACCAGAGGGGACTGAAGGGGTGGCTTCTGTAAGATGCCACGAGCTGTCCCCATGTTGGATGGAGCCAGTTCCAGCCAGCTCAGAGGTAGATCTGCCACTGGCTAAAGCTGAGCCAATCAGTGATATTGGTAGCACCTCTGCGATAAAAAAGAAAGCCAACTGTATCCTCAGCTGCATCAAAAGCAGCACAGCCAGCAGGTCGAGTGAGGGGATTCTCCTCCTCTACTCTCATGAGACTCCACCTGCAGTACTGCATCCAGCTCTGGGGCCCTCAACATAAGAAGGATATGGAACTGCTGGAGCAAGTCCAGGGGAGGGTCATGAAGATGATCAGGAGGTGGAGCACCTCTACTATGAGGACAGGCTGAGGTTGTTCAGCCTGGAGAAGAGAAAGCTCTGAGGAGACCTTAGAGCAGCTTCCAGTACTGAAAGGGGCTCTAGAAAGCTGGGGAGGGGCTTTTTACAAGGGCCTGGAGTGATAGGACGAGGGGGAATGGCTTTAAATTGGAAAGGGGAAGATTTAGACCAGACATTGGAAAGAAATTCTTCACAATGAGGGTGGTGAGGCCCTGGCCAAGGTTGCCCAGAGAAGTGGTGGCTGTCCCATCCCTGTAAGTGTTTAAGGCTGGGTTGGATGGGTCTTTGAGCAGCCTGGTCCAGTGGGAGGTGTCCCTGCCCATGGCAGAGGGGTGGAACTGGATGGGCTTTAAGGTCCCTTCCAACTCAAACCATTCTGTGATAATATGACCGTTCTATGATTCTATAACATCTTTAAGAAAGGGGGGAAATACATGGCGTAACATCTGTGTGATAGAGGAGTGAGGAAAATGTGAAAAAAACCACCTATGCAGGTACCAAGGTCAGGGGAGGAGGTTCTCCAGGTGCTGAAGCAGAGATTCCCCTGCAGTACATGGTGAAGACTATGGTGATGCAGGTTGTCCTTCTGCAGCCCGTGGAGGACTCCATGCTGGACCCCGTGGATGCGTGCTGAAGGAAGCTATGACCCCATAGGAGAGCACACACTGAAGCAGGGAAGAAGCGTGAGGAAGAAAGAGTGGCAGAGACAACGTGTGATGAACTGACCACAACCCCTATTCCCCGTCCCCGTGTGCCACTCGGGGGAAGGAGGTAGAGAAATCGGAAGTGAAGTTGAGCCTGGGAAGAAGGGAGGGGTCAGAGGAAGAAATGACCAACGCTCAGTCGGCGTGCATCGGCAGCAGACACGGTAAGTGCCGCAGCCGGGCGCTAGATCGAGGCAAAGGGGCAGTTGCCTGAGTGAGGGAAGCCTAGGAACCCCGGAAGGAGCGAGAGACGAGCAGCTCCTGACTCCCGGAAGCGGCAGCTCCTCTGTGGTGGCTGACGCGGGGGGGGGCGGTCCCGGCAGCAACCACGGAAGAGTTAAACGGCCCCGTGGGAGCGCCAGCAACTAGGTGCGTGGCGCGGCAGAAAAGTAGGGTGCAGCAGTTTGCGCGGGAAATTTGTGCAGAAAGGGCGAGCGGGGAGGGCGCTGGAGCTTGGCCAGAATGACCAGAGAACCATGATGGCCACTCGGCAGAAAATGAAGACCTCTCAAAGCTCTGCACTGGCCATGACTGATGCAGCCTCCCAGACAGAGCCCCAGTGCATGCACGCTTTCACCCAGATGCTGGGCTGCATGGCGCACCCTCCTCTTGCACCGGTATCAGACAGCGATGGGGAATTCACCTGTGGGAGGAACCCCTCTGCTTGGTGACAGAGCTCAGGGAGAAGGTGAGCAGGCCAAGGACCATCAGGGAGTGTGGGAGGGAGATTGACCACTGGAGCAACACCCTATGCTCCCTGTCTCAGACCCAACAGGCAGGCATGCCTCGTGTGACAGAGGACGCCCCATCCTCTCTCCATCCAGCTGAACAGAGAAATGTAGGAGATGGAGGGGAATGGCAGCAGGTTCCTGCCTGGCGCACAGCCGTGTCTGCCCTGTGACAACCTCAGCCTCCCAGGTTCCCTTGCACAATAGATATGAAGTGGAACCCAACCTTAATGTGGATGATGGGTCTCACAGCCTCAAACCATTCCCTAGGTTAAGACACCCTAAGCCCTCCATCAAAACGGCCTCTGTAACGAAGAAAAGACTGGTCATTGCCACAGGAGACTCTCTTCTGAAGGGAACGGAAGGCCCGATCTGCAGATGGGACCCATTTCATAGGGAAGTCTGGGGCCTCAGTTAGAGATGTGCAAAGAAAGCTTCCAACTCTGGTTAGGCCCACAGATTATCATCCACTGTTGAGTTTCCAAGTAGGCAGCAATGAAACCCCAACAGGAAACCTGAGGGCAATTAAGAGGGACTGCAGGGCCTTGGGACGAATCCTGAAGGTATCGGGGACACAGGTAGTGTTCTCCCCTGCCATTCCTATTCCAGGGAACGATGAGGGAAGGAGTAGGAAGAGCCAGGAAATAAATACCTGGCTCTGAACCTGCTGTGAGGAGCAGAACTTTGGGTTCTTTGACCGTGCGTTGGCCTGCACAAAAGCAGACCTGCTGGCAAATGATGGGGTACACCTGTCCCCAAGGGGCAAAAGGATACTCACCGAGATGATGGCAGGGCTCATCCACAGAGCTTTAAACTAGATCTGAAGGGGGAGGGGGATGAAACCAGGCTTGATCAAAAAAAGCCTGGGGATGGCACTCCAGTGTCTGGGGAATGGTGTGCCAGCGAGGCCCTTTGCTCTGACACCTCAGAGGAAGTGGGGGACAGCACTCCAAGTGGCAGCAAAGATGCAGAAGTTATTGATGGATTAGAAATGACAGCGAGGAGTCACTTAGGAACTGAGATTATTCCCCTCAGGAGCGTGGCGGGATCAACAGCCCAACTGAAGTGCACCTACACCAATGCACGCAGCATGGGCAACAAACAGGAGGAGCTGGGAGCCATTGTATGGCAAGAAAACTATGATATAATCGCCATCACCGAAACGTGGTGGGATGGCTCGCATAACTGGAGTGCTGCCACGGCTGGCTATAAATTCTTCAGGCGGGATTGGCGAGGAAGGAGAGGCAATGGGGTAGCCCTCTATGTTAGAGAGTGGTTTGATAGCCTGGAGCTCAGTGATGGTAGGGTTGAGTGTCTATGGGTAAAAATCAGTGGAGCACCTAACAAGGCAGATCTTGTGGTGGGAGTCTGCTATAGACCACCCAGCTAGGATGAGGAGGCTGACGAGATATTCTACAAGCAAGTGGGAGAAGTCTCACGAGCACTAGCCCTTGTCCTTGTGGGAGACTTCAACCTACCAGGTGTCTGCTGGAAGTACAGTACAGCAGAGAGGAAACGGTCTAGGAGGTTCCTGGAGTGCGTGGAGGACAATTTCGTGACACAAGGGTTTAAGCGAGACAGCTAGGGAAGGTGCCCCCCTGGACCTGTTGTTTGTGAGCAGAGAAGACCTTGTGGGAGATCATAGAATCACTAGGTTGGAAAGGACCCACTGGATCATCGAGTCCAACCATTCCTAACAATCCCTAAACCGTGCCCCTCAGCACCTCATCCACCCGTCCCTTAAACACCTCCAGGGAAGGTGATTCAAGCACTTCCCTGGGCAGCCTGTTCCAGTGCCCAATGACCTTTTCCGTGAAAAATGTTTTCCTGATGTCCAGCCTGAACCTCCCCTGGTGGAGCTTGAGGCCATTCCCTCTTGTCCTGTCCCTGTCACTTGGGAGAAGATGCCAGCTCCCTCCTTCCAGGTAGTTGTAGAGAGCAATAAGGTCTCCCCTCAGCTTCCTCTTCTCCAGGCTAAACAACCCCAGCTCTCTCAGCCGCTCCTCGTAAGACTTGTTCTCCAGCCCCCTCACCAGCTTCGTTGCTCTTCTCTTGACATGCCCCAGAGCCTCAACAAGCTTCTTGTGGTGAGGGGCCCAGAAGTGAACACAGTACTCAAGGTGCGGTCTCACCAGTGCCGAGTGCAGAGGGAGAATAACCTCCCTGGACCTGCTGGTCACGCCGTTTCTGATACAAGCCTTGGCCTTCTTGGCCACCTGGGCACACTGCTGGCTCATGTTCAGACAGCTGTCAATCAACACCCCCGGGTCTTCCTCCTCCAGGCAGCCTTCTAGCCACTCTTCTCCTAGTCTGTAGCACTGCACAGGGTTGTTGTGCCCCAAGTGCAGGACCCAGCATTTGTCCTTGTTGAACCTCATGCCATTGGTCTCAGCCCATCAGTCCAGCCTGTTAAGATCCCTTTGCAGAGCCTCCCTACCCTCCATCAGATCCACGCTTCCACCCAGCTTAGTGTCATCTGCAAACTTACTTAGGGTGCACTCAATGCCTTCAATGCCTTCATCCAGGTCATTGATAAAGACATTGAACAGGGCTGGACCCAGTACCGAGCCCTGGGGAAGCCCACTTGTAACTGTCCTCCAGCTGGAGATAACTCCATTTGCCACCACTCTCTGGGCCCGGCTATCCAACCAGTTTTCCACCCAGGAGAGTGTGCGCCTGTCCAGGCCAGAGGCAGACAGTTTCTGAAGCAGAATGCTGTGAGAAACTGTGTCAAAGGCTTTACTGAAATAAACATGGGTTTTTATGAATCCATATTGACTGGGCCTGATCACCCAGTTCTCTTGCATGTGCTTCATGATAGCACTCAAGATCACCTGTTCCATGACTTTCCCTGGCACTGAGATCAGACTGACAGGCCTGTAGTTCCCTGGATCCTCCCTGCAACCCTTCTTGAAGATGAGTGTAATATCAGCCAGCCTCCAGTCCAGTAGAACTTCCCCAGTCAGCCGGGACCGCTGGAAGATGATGGAAAGGGGTTTGGAAAGGACATCCGCCAGCTCCTTTAATAATCTTGGGTGGATCCCATCCGGCCCCATAGACTTGTGGGTGTCTAGCTGGGCAAGCAAGTCTCTAACCGCCTCCTCTTGGATCATGGGAGCCTCATTCTGCTCCTCTGACTCCTGGGTTTGTACACAGGGGGTACAACTTCCCTTACTATTAAAGACTGAGGCAAAGAAGGCATTAAGTACCTCAGCCTTGTCCTCATCCCTGGTCACTGTTGTTCCTTCTGCATCCAATAGGGACTGAATATTCTCCCTAGTCCTCCTTTTCTTGTTAATGTATTTGTAGAAAGATTTTTTTATTATCTTTCACAGACTTAGCCAGTTTGATTTCTAGTTGGGCCTTAGCCCTCCTGATTTTTTCCCTGCACGATCTCACTTCCTCCCTGTAGTCCACCCAAGATGCCTGTCCCTTCTTCCAAAGCTCATAGGCATTCCTCTTCTTTTTGATATCTTTCAAGATTTCCCTACTCAACCAAGCTGTTTTTTTCCCCCGCCGGCTCCTTCTCTGGAACATGGGGATGGCTTGCTCCTGAGCTGCTAGGATTTCAGTTTTGAAGAGCGCCCAGCCCTCATGGGCTCTCTTGCCCTTAAGGACTGTCTCCCATGGGACTTTGCCAACCAACCTTCTGAACAGTCCAAAGTTGTGGGGGTCCACAGCGGGCTGGGGACCCCTGCTTAATGCACCCAGAAGGAGATCATGGGACAGGAGGTGGGCAGACAATATAGGACTGTGCACGAAAGTAGTACCATCCATTCACAGATTGTTTATGTATAAGCTAATCCAATCATGCGGAGACGCGTGTGTTAATAAAGGGTATAAGAGGCGCGTGTAAGATCAAGCGCAGGCCCGCCAGCCATGTAACTTCAATAAAGAAACTTGCTTCCACATCACCGTGTCGTGTCTCAACAGCGACATCTGGTGACCCCGACGTGATATAGCAAGCGATTTTCTGAGAGTTTTAATTTTGGGGTTCCCCGGGGTGGCACAGCCACTAAAAAAGAGTTTTCAGCAAGAAAAGCCAAGAGGAACGGTGAGAGAAGCTGCTTAATTCCGGATCTGGGACTTTTAAGAAGCCACCGAGTGCAGGTGAGCTGCTGGGGAAAAAGATGGGAGCCTCACTAACAAAAGAGGAGGAAACGATTATAAGTATGTGGAAGCAAATACTAGAAAAGAAGGGGGAATCAATGTTGCAAAAGATGCTTTTATGGAGTAAGAGACAGGGTTATACTCCAGGTATAATGACATCATTTACTGTTTCAAATTGGAAAGAAATAGGGAACAGGCTGTTTGATAGCGCTTCACACAGAGACTAAGAGTCAGTATCTTTGTTAACCACAGGGTGCCTTTTGTTTGATACTTTGAAAGACTTTTAAAAACAGAGGGATCGGGCAGAGCAAGATCTTTCACCCCTTGCCTCCCGAGACGAGCCTCCATCTGCTGAGGATCTGTTAACAGAGCAAGAGGAATTTTCTATATTAACTGCCGACCCAGACTCTGCATCTCTATCTGAGTTTCAACACCTAAATTCAAGAAATCCGCTAACGCACCCAAAGAATAAACCGTCTCAGTTAGCACAAAAAAGTTTTCTTGTTGATGAGTCAGACAATGAAACAGACTCGGCTTGTCCGATATATAAACAAAGCCGACAGTGGGTTAACCTCATAACGCCGTCTGCCCCTCCACTGCCCCCTGAAGAGCGAGGGGCACCCGAAGCGTACAATCCCTTGGTACTCCCGCCTTTGCCAGATGAGCCGGGTGATTGGGACAATCCTGTGGCAGGGGGCTGGGGCACTGAGGCGGCTGCTTCAAAAACCAGAAAGATCGAGGCTAACGCCGAGCCAACCTTTGGGGGTTCCTCCAGTAAACCTCAAACCCCTCGGGCGTGGGATTCACCCTTGGCACAGCTTACTGTGAGACCGTATGATCCCCGTGTATTTTGACAAAAGGTAAAACAACAGGCTATGCTAGAAGGACATTGGACATTGTCCGAGGCAATAACTACACCCTTAAAGGAACGTGACCCGAGTCCTGTGACAGCTATGGCATTCCCGGTGGTCCGGGGGCATCCAGGACAGGGAATTATGGATTATGGATGAGCACAGACCATACACCTGGAAAGTAATACAGGAACTTCAAAAAACTGTTACACAGTATGGTCCCAGCTCCCCTGCAACAATGCAATTGCTTCAATTATTAACTATGGAAGAAATGACACCATATGACTTTGCCCAAATTGCACAAATTATGTTTCAGCCTGTTCAGTGCACAGTTTTTCAAAATATTTGAACTCAAAGGGCAGAAGCACAGGCGATACGGAACCTGCAGCTCCCCCAGTTCCCCGACATGGGAACGGTGTAGATGTTTTAACAGGAACTGGGCAGTTTAGTAATCCGCAGCATCAAGCTCAGTGGCACCCTTCAGTGCTTGAACAGGTAAAAGCAGTAGGGCTTGAAGCACTGATGAGAACAGCCGAGATCGCTGAACCAAAGGATAAATATACAACAATTAGACAGGGAGTTCGAGAGCCATTTTTACAATTTGTAGAGAGGCTGCGGGCTGCTGTAGAACGCCAAGTTTTTGATGACTATGTCAAAACACTGTTGATCACACAACTGGCGTGAGATAATGCTAATGCAGATTGTCAAAAAATAATACGTGCCTTGCCAGGTGAACCAACTCTTGAAACTATGATCATGGCTTGTGCCCAGATGGGGTCGGCTGACCAAAAAATGGCTGCTCTTGCTGTTGCTATGGCAGCCATGGGAACACCTGACAAAGGATGTTGTAAATGTAACCAGACTGGGCATCTCAAAACTGCCTGTTCAAATAGACGAAAAAAGAATAATGGCACTGCTAGATCAGCGATCACATCAGCTGTTAGCAGATGTCTCAGGTGTGGGAAAGCTGAACACTTTGCTAAGCAATGCCAGTCCAAATATCACATAAATGGAGAGTTGCTACAGCCGGGAAATGGGAGACAGAGCGCGGGGTGGGGCGCGCCCAGACACAAATACCCGTGCCCATGAAGAACGCTTGGTCTCCTGCAATGCAGCCCCAGGCCTTTGTGACCTGTTATAAGTAAAAACCAGCGGAGCAGCAGGGATGGATGTATCCACCGCCCACACAGTAACTATTAATACACAGGGAGTACACAAGGTCCCTCTGAAAGCGTGGGGGCCCATCGGTTATGGACTCAGTGCCTTACTTAACACACTGGTTTTTGTAATCAAAAAGAAATCAGGAAAATGGCGATTATTACATGACCTGCGAAAAATCAATGAAGTGCTTGCAACCATGGGGGCACTACAGCCGGGACTACCTTCCCCAACAATGATTCCAATGCAATGGGACATATTGGTCATGGACTTAAAAGATTGTTTCTTTACAATTCCTTTAGATGAAAATGATGTCGAAAAATTTGCTTTTACAGTTCCTTCGACTAATCATGCAGAACCCACAAAAAGATATCATTGGAAGGTTTTACCCCAAGGGATGAAAAACTCGCCTACCATCTGTCAATGGTTTGTAGCCCAGGCACTGAGTGTTGTGCGGCAGAGATATCCTGAATGCTATTGCTATCATTATATGGATGACATCTTATTGGCTGCTGCAATGTCAGAACAACTAGGAGAATTGGAAAGGGACACTAGACAAATGTTGGAATGTTATGGCCTGGTCATTGCCCCTGAAAAGGTACAACGTGTTCAACCGTGGTTGTATTTGGGCATGAAAGTGCCGGCCAAAACAGTCCAACATCAGGCAATTGAGACAGTAACTGAAATCAAGACTTTAAATGATGTTCAAAAAATAGTTGGAATTATAAATTGGCTGAGACCCTATTTGGGCCTTACATCATCACAAATACAACCCCTAGTTGATCTGTTAAAAGGGGACACAGATATTGCAGCACCCAGGATTCTAAATAAGGAAGCCAGAAATGTTCTGACACTTGTAGAGCAAGCCATTCAGGAAAAGCATGTCTGGCGCATTGACCTGACTGTAATTGTGCAGGCATTGGTCTTTGTGGAAGGCTCAATGCCCTATGCTGCGCTTGTGCAGTGGGATCAGGGGTGGGAAGACCCCCTCCATATATTGGAGTGGATCTTCTTACCATTTCGAACAAAAAAGGCTGCTCCAGGATTATATGAGCTATTAGCTCAATTCATTATAAAAATTCGAACACGATGTGTGGAACTATTGGCATGAGATCTGGAATGTATTGTTATTCCTCTACAAGTTCAATATTTTGAATGGTGTCTTGCCAATAGTTCTGCACTTCAAGCTGCGCTACTCAATTTTACAGGCCAGATATCGTATCATTTTCCTTCCCATCCACTTTGTAAACTGGGAACTCAAATCTCTATCACACAGAAATTGTTAAGCCAAACAGCACCTGTTGATGGACCCAGTTTTTACAGATGGGTCTGGGAAAACGGGAAAAGCTGCTGTTACATGGTTTGATGGACAAAATTGGCAACATTTAATTGAGCATCAACAAGGCTCCCCACAAGTGGTGGAATTACGAGCAGTCACATTGGCATTTCAACAGTTCCCACAAGCCATAAATATGGTAACCGACTCTGCAGAAGGATGGCTCATGATTTAATAGCAGTGAACAATCCAGGGTTTGCTGTCTGTAGCTAGGCCTGACCTTGAGATAAGACAAAAGGGAGTAGAATACAAGAATGTGGAATCCAGCGCGGGAAAGTCCCGAAGAGTTGTGATGAGAACCTTGTATCTGCCCCTTTCGCGTGCTCAAGGGCATCTGGCCAGTTGCGTGACAGCATAAGGCGCGTGAACAGCGGGACATAACCAATTAGGATTTGTTTGTTAGCGCGTGCACTATTGGGATAAGTATATAAGAAGTGTAAGGTGTATGAATAAATGAGAACGATCATACTCATATTGAGATTCCATCGTTACTCCGGGTCCGCCTCCCACTCCGACATCTGGTAGCAGAGGATGGTTACAGGACACCTTTGACTTCTCTGAGACCGCGGTAAGCAGCTAGAGGGAGGGGAGTGGGAAACTGCGGCTAAGGGAAGCGCTGCCTGTGCATAGTCAAGGTAGACGCTGGTGTGAGGTCGCTCCTCACCCCTTAGGGATAATTATGGAAACAGAAGCTGCAGCAACGCTACTTGTGGGAATCCTCTCTAAGAGAGGGCATGAACTGCCCGCAAAACTGCTGGAAACAGAAGCTGCAGCAACGCTACTTGTGGGAATCCTCTCTAAGAGAGGGCATGAACTGCCCGCAAAACTGCTGATAAAACTTCTACATTTAGGTAGAAAATGGGGACACTTTACTGATCTGCACATGATGTTTTTTGTTACGGAGTGGCGAGATTATGGAGAAACGTTGTGGCAAAAGACTATATCAGGAACAGACAAAGAGGAAAAGGAAATTAAAACTGTTCACGGGGATTGGAATTTGGTTTCGGACACTTCAAAAGAGATGAAAGCGGAGAGGGAGGTGGCTTGTGCAGCAGCCCAAATGCTGGGACCTCTACTTAATGTTGAAAAAACCCCAGCCGGGGCGGGTTCGATTTCCCGTTTATTCAGATTGCCTGCGGTGAAAGGCATGAAAGGAACTATTTGCAAGAATGTTGGCGAGTTAGTGCGAAAAGCTGAAACAGGGGAGAAGGAGGGGGAGCGCTGGTTCGGGAAGGAGGAAGTTGATGCGTTGGGAGACATGGAACCCACTGAGAAAAAGCAGGAAGTACCCAAGGGTGGCTTTAGTTGCCGCCCACGTTCCTGTGCTCCTTCTTCGGTACAGGCTTCTGCCCCCCCCAATCGAGGAATTAACTCCTCTGGTGCCGCCTTCCCCTCCGCCTCTGTATCCTTCATTGTCGCCGAACAAGCCTTACCGCCCTGCTTATCCACTACTCGACCGGCTTTATTACGGGGAGTGCGATGGAAGGGAATTATCAAAGATGCCATAGTGCAAGGCCAGTGGATGTCACCTAACAATAGTGAGGGGCTAATGCCCTTAGCCTTTCCTGTCGTCCAAGAAAATGGACAGGGGAAGTGGGAACCTCACGATTGGAAGATTTTACAACAGGCACATGCCACCATGACCACATATGGGCCAAACTCCGAAGCTGCGCGACAGATAGTGACCTGGATTTTCTCAGCAGATTTGATGTGTCCGTATGATTGTCAAAATTTAATGAGACTACTTTTGACCCCGACTCAACTTTTGCTATGGCAATCCTCATGGCAGCAGCGTGCAGTTACAGCAGCAGCACGTCGCCAGGATCCACAGGATCCCCTTAGGGGGGTAACACCAGATATGCTCACCGGTCAAGGTCAATATGCTGATACCAGAGTGCAAACCACCTTTCCTGAGGATATGCTGCGCTTATCCGCCCAATTAGCTTTAGAAGCCTTTTGAGCCTACCAGGACCTAGTGCCCCATCGTTTGGTAACCTGGTGCAGGGTGCAACAGGGAAATATACCCACTTTGTTGATCGACTTTGGGATAACGTCATGAACCACCCTGATCTCTCTCCTGAAAGTAAAGAGCAAATGATTCGAGTATTGGCCTTCGATAATGCCAACAAGGCTACCAAACAGATTCTAGCCGGGCTCCCAAAGGGAGCCAGAGTGGAGGAGATGCTCTTAAGAGTAGAAAGAGCTGACTCTTATAAACAAAGTAGCTCTATTGCTGCCGCAGTGCAGGGAGCTGTACGTGAACTTGTGCAATCACTTGCTACCACAGCCCAGAAAGGAAGGGGCTGTGTGCTAAAGGGAGGAAGGTCATCAACCAACCAACCCTTCCACGGGAAGTGTTATCGATGTGGGAATGAAGGGCATTCAAGATACCACTGCCGAGCGATAGTTTGGTGCGATAACTGCCAGAAGCCAACTCACTCTACAAAAGCATGTATGGGAAACGGGAAACTGAGCGCGGGCAGAGGCCGCGCGCAGACACAAATGAATCCTCCACAAACCTTTCGACCCAAAGGCCAGGTTTTATGCAACAACACCAGCCAGCAACCCGAAGGAGCTTGGGAATCGATGTGGAAGCCGCAGTAGATGTTACCCTCATAGATTCTACAGTACAAAAGGTTCCTACCACAGCTCGTGGTCCACTTTACCATGAGAACAGCAAAATCAGGGGCCTTTTAATAGGTCGATCATCTGCTGGTGTAAAAGGATTAATTATAATACCTGGATTGATCGACGCAGATTATACAGGGACGATACAAGTTATGGTGTATACACTTTATCCACCTATCTTTATACCAGCAGGTAGTAAAATAGCACAGATTGTGGCCATTGAAAGTATCTTACCTTCAGAGTCCCGAGTGGAATTCTATAGGGGCGACCGAGGTTTTGGATCTACAGGCCCTGCTGTTTGCTTTACCGCTAAACTGCATCAACGGCCTGTATTAACAATTGGACTGCTCCGTGACAATGAGAATCGACAGATTCGAGCCATGTTAGACACTGGTGCAGATATCACGATAATCAGCTGTGAAACATGGCCTCGACATTGGCCAGTGGAGCAACCTTTATCAGCTATAGCTGGAGTAGGAGGACACTCTCTCCCACAGATCAGTCGGGAACCGATTCAACTAGAGTTCCCTGAAGGACAAAAGGCTGTATTAAAAGTATATGTGATGGCATTACCTGGGGGCCTAGAGGCACTTGTAGGAAGAGATGCTCTGAATCAAATCGGGGCAGTCTTAACAACACACCCTTTTTAGAGCTGGCCGCTGGGGAGCAGCCGCCCAACCCACCATTAACATGGAAAACAGATGAGCCTGTGTGGGTTGACCAGTGGCCTATGACTGAGGAGCGGCTGCAGAAAGCAAGACAGCTAGTGGCTGAGCAATTAGCAGCCGGACATATTAAGCCTTCAACTAGTCCATGGAATACGCCTATTTTCGTAATCCAAAAAAGGAACAAGAATAAATGGCGTTTGTTACATGACCTTCGAAAAGTTAATGATCAGATGTTGCCCATGGGAGCGTTACAACCAGGTTTACCCTCGCCCACTATGCTGCCTGTGGGCTGGCACATACTAATAGTTGATCTGAAGGACTGCTTTTTTACGATCGCACTGCACCCACAGGATACTCAGAGATTCGCTTTTACAGTGCCTTCGGTGAACAAAGCGGCACCTGCAGAACGCTATGAATGGACAGTGTTGCCACAAGGAATGAAAAATTCCCCTACTTTGTGTCAACTTTATGTAGCATGGGTCCTGCAGCCACTTCGCCAGCTATGGACTCATACCATCATATACCATTATATGGATGATATTTTGTGTTGTCAGGAAAACCCGTTTGATGAGCTAGCATTGCAGACATTGAGGGATGTGCTGAGAGATAAAGGACTTGTCCTTGCACCTGAGAAAGTACAAAGGTCAGCTCTGTGGAAGTATTTGGGCTGGTGCATTTCTGGTGCCCAAATCCGACCGCAGAAAATCGAACTGACAACCAGTTTACGAACTGTTAAAGATGTTCAAACATTGTTAGGGAATATTCAATGAGTCCACCGTTGTGTGGACATTTCCAACTTTGATATTGCTCCCTTGACTGTGTTGTTGCACAATGCTGACACAGCCTCCAAAATTGAGCTTACTGCAGATCAAAGGACTCTTTTACAAAAAATCAGTTGTCGCTTACAAAATATCTTGGTCATCTTGGAAGATACTGAATTTACCGATATCGCTTTTGGTTTGTAAGAATAGCGAATCCCCATATGCAGTCATCTGTCAATGGCAAAACAAAAGAGGGGAATCTGGGAAGGATGGAGACCTGAATGACCCTGCCATTGCCAGTAGTAAGAGAACTGATAAAGCTGAATCATTCTGGGTATTGGAATGGGTGTTTCTGGGTGTGCAGCCAAAAACAAGCATTCAAACCAGACCCAAAGCTGTGGCAGAGCTAGTATGAAAAGGCAGATCTCGAATTATTGAGATCAGCGGTCAAGAACCTGCAGACATTAGCATTCCAGTTAATGCTGTAGACCTAGAGTGGTGGTTACGAAATGTAATAGCACTTCAGGAAGCCCTATTAGGATTTGAAGGACAAATACATTCGCAGCAGCCGCAAGGGAAAAAGTGGCAGATATTGACACGAAATCAGTGGCTGGAAAGAACGAAAGTCAGTAGGCAACCACTGGTGGATGGCCTTACTGTATGTACTGATGCCGGAAAACGACTGCATCGTGCTGTTTGTGTATGGCACGAACGTGCTGAATGGCTCAAGCATATTTTGGAGGGACAGCCCCAAGATTCTTTACAGACCTTAGAGTTAACTGCTGTTGGTTGGGCCCTGTTGAATTGGCTAACCACCCCTCTTAATGTTGTAACGGACTCACTATATGTAGCAGGAGTAGTCCCAAGATTAGAGGATGCTCTTCTAAGACAGACAACTAACCCAAGATTAGGAGCATTGTTTGTGCAATTACGCTCCACGCTTCAACAACGCACAGAGCCTTGTTGTGTTATTCATGTGCGAAGTCATCAACTTGATGTAGGACTAGGAAGGGGTAATCAGATAGCAGATAGCTTCGTTAGTCCAGCTCAGCATATGCCCCCTATGGATAAATTTTGTGTAGCAAGACAGAGTCACGACCAATTTCACCAGAATGCCAAAGGATTAAAACGACAGTATGGCTTAACAGGGAATGAAGCCCGTAGTATTGTACAAGCCTGTCCAAGATGTGGAAATCACGGTCCAGGAATAGGGATCGGAGTTAACCCTAAAGGACTAAAGTCCTTAGAGCTTTGGCAAATGGATGTCACTCACATTGGGGAATTTGGAAGACTAAAATATGTTCACGTGACAATCGATACCTTTTCAAAATTTGTATGGGCAACCGCATTACCTGGTGAGAAAGCACAACATGTGTGTAAACACCTGTTGTCCTGCTTTGCTGTAATGGGGGTGCCTGAGACCATAAAAACAGATAATGGGCCTGCCTATACTAGTCAAAAGACGAGGGTCTTTTTGTCCAAGTGGGGAGTACAACATATCACAGGAATCCCACACTCTCCCACTGGGCAGGCTTTGGTGGAGCGAACTCATCGTGTTGAAAGATTATTTACAAAGACAAAAAGACACTGAAATGGACGTGCAAATGAGATTGAATAAGGAGTGATAGAGAAGAGCCACTGGTGATAATACATCATCAAAGCATAAGGTTGAATGAAAAGACTATTATTCCCAGCTTTCGAGTATTATATAGAGATCCAGTAACAGGAATATGGAAAGGACCTGTTGCTGTAATATTTAATGGTCGAGGATATATGTGTGTTTCCACAAAAGGTGGTCGTAGGTGGATACCAGCAAAAAGCATTCGACCCTATCTACAGACGTCATCAGAATGTGATCAATGGCCTACACAAGAAGATCCTGCACAGGAATGAATGAAGAAAGCTGTAATTGTGGGAATTGTGATCCCTGGGTGTTCCATAACTGTGGTGACTGTGATAATAATCAGTGACCCTGTAATATGGACTATTAAAGATCAAAATTGGAAGAAAGTAAAAGAAAACTGTAGGCATTCTTGTAAATGGAAACAGTATCGAAAAATGTATGGATTACTCTTGCACAAGTCTTGAACATTACTAGTTTTGTGCCAGTTTGGCGACCATTTGTGACTTGTCTTATAGGACTCCCCATAAAAAAAGAAAAAAAAAAATTTTTTTTTTTAACTTTAATCAAACAATGCAAGAGTTGAAGTTACAGTTTAACATCACTAGTAACACCCTTTCGATGGGAAAACCAGAGCAAAGCATTCGATAAATATAATTGGGATAACAAACTTCCAATTGGATCCGAACCACAAAAACTTGAACTTGTGGATTCACTGAATACTACGTATTGTTTTTTGTGGTTTTTTTTGTTTTTATAGGTTTAGCATCGTGGTCTGAGGTATACAAGGAAACAAGACTAGCGGACCAAGCAGCACCAACAATAATTAATCCCATGGGGAACAGCAGTGATTGGGAGCGGAAATGGTGCAACATTACAATGCGAAATAAAACTCACTCCGCTCCTGGCACTGTATTACCAAGACGATTACCACCAGGATACCTTTCGATCTGTGGTAATCGAGCGTGGGCAGGCATGCCCTCTAACCCAAAGGGTGGACCATGTACCATTGGTCAGCCCAGTTTGGGCGTTCCATATCATCATTCAAATCAAACTCATCCCACAAGGTGGAAAAGAGACCTGAATTATGGAATTTTTGGGAAAGATTTTTTGCATTTCTTTTGCTATCAAGAGTCGCAGCCATAAAAGCGCATAAAAACTTAGAAGAATTATTTTGTTCGGTAGTGAAGCAAGCCAACATGACAAGTCGAATTTTGTCTGAACTGGCAGCAGCAACAAAATTTTTCTTCTTTTTTTGTTTATTATTGGTGCATGGTCATGGCTGTGGTGATTTTGAACTAGGTCTCTCCTTTTTTTTCTCTTTTCTTTGATTTGGATGGATTATCCAACTGGTTAGGATTGACTGGTTGGCTTAGGAGCGTATTAAAAGTGGGATTAATGTTGTTGATAGTTATACTTGTAGAAATAGTTCTTTTCAGTTGTGTAAGGTTATGTCTAAGAAAAATGCTATCGCGAACAACAAATGAACCCTGGCTTGTTCAAAACAAAAAGGGGGAATTGCGGAAGGATGGCTCATGATTTAATAGCAGTGAACAATCCAGGGTTTGCTCTCTGTAGCTAGGCCTGACCTTGAGATAAGACAAAAGGGAGTAGAATACAAGAATGTGGAATCCAGCGCGGGAAAGTCCCGAAGAGTTGTGATGAGAACCTTGTATCTGCCCCTTTCGCGTGCTCAAGGGCGTCTGGCCAGTTGCGTGACAGCATAAGGCGCGTGAACAGCGGGACATAACCAATTAGGATTTGTTTGTTAGCGCGTGCACTATTGGGATAAGTATATAAGAAGTGTAAGGTGTATGAATAAATGAGAACGATCATACTCATATTGAGATTCCATCGTTACTCCGGGTCCGCCTCCCACTCCGACACGACTCTGCTTATGTTGCAAGCCTAGTGCAGAGATTGGATAAAACAGTTCTCGGACAAGTGACAAACCACCTGTTGTTTGGAGTTATGAAGCTCCTGTGGGAAACCGTACAAAAACGCAGCCTACCCTATTATATTCTACACATAAAAAGCCATACTGACTTACCTGGTTTTATAGCAGAAGGAAATGCCCGAGCTGACCAATTAGTATCTGCGGTAGCATTAGGACCAGTACCAAACATTATGCAACAAGCAATTGCTTCTCATCAATTTTTTCACCAGGGTCACAGAGCACTCAAGAGACAGTTTCAACTTTCTACTACTGAAGCTTGATCTATCGTTGCCTCATGTCCCGATTGTCAAGGCCAACATTTTCCAACAGTTTATGGAGTAAATCCTAGAGGCTTACAGGCCCTACAAATTTGGCAAACTGATATAACTCATATTACGGAATTTGGTCGACAAAAGTATGTACATGTATCAATTGATACCTTTTCTTCTGTCATTATTGCTACTGCACATACTGGAGAAACAGCAAAAGATGCTATTAGGCATTGGCAAAAAGCCTTCGCCACCTGTGGTGTTCCTCGACACATTAAAACTGACAATGGTCCCGCTTATGTTTCTGGGCGAGTGAAAGCATTTTTACAGTCTTGAGGTGTCAGCCATGCTACAGGTATTCCTCACTCCCCCACTAGTCAGGCACTCATAGAACATGCCCATGGTACACTTAAGTGCCTTTTACAAAAACAAAAGGCGGGAATGTCTGGGGAATCACCTGAAGCAAGGCTGAACAAGGTGATGTATGTATTAAATTTCTTAACTATTAATGAGGAACATCAGAATCCCCCAATGATTCGACATTTTGAATCCTTGAAGTCTACCACAGCTATCTCTGATGGAGTGAAGGTTCAAGTGAAGGACCTTCAAAGTGGTCAGTGGTCAGTGGCCAGGCCCGTGCAAGCTATTAACTTGGGGTCGAGGGTATGCTTGTGTTTCCACAGATGAAGGACCTCGGTGGTACCCTGCTCGTTGTGTTCGCCCTGCTGTGGATAAGCCACGGAGGCCACGTGTGGAGAATCAAACAGCCGGAGATGAGTGTGATGGATAGCTCTTGCTAACATCAAAGAACTGCCATAACAACTGGAGTATAAATCATATACCGGAACCACAAGTTAGAGTTTTTAGGATCAGTAGAAATAGAGTATAAGTCATGTACTAGAACTACGAGTTAGAGCTGTTAGGATCAGTAGAAATGGAGTATAAGTCAATGCTTGTATACTTCTCAGATGCACCTATGATACTACTCAGCGTGGTCAAATGTTGATGCTGCTTTACTTGCCTGTTTCAAGATGTTTGTAGTTGTGCTGTCGATGCTGCCCTGCATTGTGTGTCTGCTGCGAAGGGCCCCACAGCAGACGACACAGGCAATCTTTAACGGGAAATTTTCTTTAGCACAAATACAAAAAGGGGGAATTGTGGGGGTCCACAGCGGGCTGGGGACCCCTGCTTAATGCACCCGGAAGGCGATCATGGGACGGGAGGTGGGCAGACAATATAGGACCGTGCACAAAAGTAGTACCATCCATTCACAGATTGTTTATGTATAAGCTAATCCAATCATGCGGAGACGCGTGTGTTAATAAAGGGTATAAGAGGCACGTGTAAGATCAAGCGCGTGCCGGCCAGCCATGTAACTTCAATAAAGAAACTTTCTTCCACATCACCATGTCGTGTCTCAACAGCGTCGCAAAGTCTGCCCTCTGGAAGTTTAATGTGACTGTTTTGCTAATCCCCTTCTTCATCTCACCTGGAACTGAAAACCCTATCATCTTATGATCGCTTTGCCCCAGGTGTCCTCCAGCCATCACATCACCCACAAGGCCTTCTCTTTTCACTAACGGCAGGTCGATGAGGGCACCCTCCCTTGTCGGCTCACTCACCAGTTGTGTGAGGAAGTTGTCTTCCACACACTCCAGGAACCTCCTAGACTGCTTCCTTTCTGCTGTATTGTACTTCCAGCAGATATCCAGAAGATTGAATTCTCCCACGAGGACAAGAGGTAGAGATCTAGAGACCATCCCCAGCTGTTTATAGAAGAGCTCATCAGCTGCTTCTTCTTGGCTGTGTGGTCTGTAACAGACTCCCATCACAATATCTGCCTTCTTGTGGGCTCCTCTGATTTTTACCCATAGGCACTCAGTCCCTTCCTCACCATAATTGAGCTCAAGGGTATCAAAGCACTCTCTAACATAGAGGGCTACCCCAACTCGTCTCCTGCCCTTCCTGTCCCGCCTGAAGAGTTTATACCCCCCGATGGCTGCACTCCAGTTACACGAGTCATCCCACCATGTTTCCGTGATGACAACGACATCGTAGTCACCTTGCCCTGCAACAGCTTCCAACTCCTCCTTCTTATTGCCCATGCTGCGTGTATTAGTGTAAATGCACTTCAGCTGGGCTGGCGAACCTTCAGCCCTCATAAAGGGAATAGAGTTCATTCCCAGATGTGATGATTGGAGGATGCCTGGGGCACAGCACCCACGAGATGATAGAATTCTCAATTCTAGGAGAAGTAAGGAGGAGGGTCAGCAGAATGGCCACCTGGGACTTCCGGAGGGCAGGCTTTGGTCTGTTCAGAAAGCTTGTTGATAAAGTTCCTTGGGAGACAGTCCTTAAGAGCAAAGGAGCCCAAGAGGGCTAGACGCTCTTCGAGAAGGAAATCCTGGTGGCGCAAGAGCAAGCCATCCCTGTGTGCCGGAAAATGAGCCAGCGGGGAAGAAAACTGGCCTGGCTGAGCAGAGAGATCTGGATGGATCTCAGCAAAAAGGGGCAAGTCTATGAGCTTTGGAAGAAAGGGCAGGCGGCTCGGGAGCACTACAAGGATGAAGTGAGGTCATGCAGAGGAGAAATCAGAAGGGCTAAAGCCCAACTAGAAATGAAATCGGCCAATTCTGTCAAAGATAATAAAAAATGTTTCTACAAAGATATTAACAACAAAAGGAGGGTCAAGGAGAATCTCCATCCTCTGCTGTATGCAGGAGGAACAATAGTGACAAAGGATGAGGATAAGGCTGAGGTGCTTCATGCCTTCTTTGCCACAGTCTTTAATAGTAAGGTGACATATTCTCTGGGTACTCAGCCCCCTGAACCGGAAGACAGGAAGGGAGAGCAGCACAAAGCTCCCATGATCCAAGAGGACATGGTTAGAGACCTGCTCGGCCATTAGACATTCACAAGTCTATGGGGCCAGATGGGATCCACCCGAGGGTATTAAGGGAGCTGGTGGAGGTGCTCACCAAACCCCTCTGCATCATCTACCAGCAGTCCTAGCTGACTGGGGAGGTTCCATTGGACTGGAGGCTGGCAGATGTTACTCCCATTTACAGGAAGGGCCAGAGAGAGGATCCAGGAAACTACAGACCTGTCAGCCTGACCTCAGTGCCAGGGAAGGTCATAGACCAGGTCATCTTGAGTGCCATCACACAGCACATACAGGACAACCGGGTGATCAGGCCCACTCAGCGTGGGTTCATGAAAGGCAGGTCCTGCCAGACTAACCTGATCACCTTCTATGACAAGGTGACCTGCTTGATGGATGAGGGAAAGGCTGTGGATGTAGTAGACCTGGACTTCAGTAAAGCCCTTGACACTGTTTCTCACAGTTTTCTGCTTGAGAAACTGGCAGCCACTGGCCTGGACAGGCGCACCCTCTGTTCAATATCTTTATCAACGACCTGGATGAAGGGACTGAGTGCAGCCTTAGCAAGTTTGCGGACGACACTAAACTAGGAGAAAGTGTCGATCTGCTTGAGGGTAGAGAGGCTCTGCAGAGGTATCCGAACAGGCTGGATCCATGGGCTGAGGGCAACGGGGTGAGTTTCAATAAGGCCAAGTGCAGAGTCCTGCACTTGGGATTCAACAACCCCATGGAGCACACCAGGCTTGGGGAAGAGTGGCTGAAAAGCTGCTGGGCAGAGAAGGACTTGGGTTGACAGCGGCTGAACATGAGCCAGCAGTGGCCCAGGTGGTGGCCGAGAAGGCAAACAGCATCCTGGCCTGTATCAGAAATAGTGTGGCCATCAGGAGCAGGGAAGTGATTGTGCCCCTGGACTCGGCATTGGTGAGGCTTCACCTCAAGTCCCGGGTTCAGTTTTGGGCCCCTCACTACAAGAAGGACATTGAGGGGCTGGAGCGTGTCCAGAGAAGAGCAACATAGCTGGTGAAGGGGTTGGAGAACAAGTCTTATGAGGAGCGGCTGAGGGAACTGGGATTGTTTAGCCTGGAGAAGAGGAGGCTGAGTGGGGACCTCATCACTGTCTACAACTGCCTGAAAGGAGGTTGCAGAGAGGTGAGTGTTGTTCTCTTCTCCCAAGTGACAGGTTATACGACAAGAGGGAATGGCATCAAGCTGCACCAGGGGAAGTTTTGGTTGGACATTAGGAAAAATTTCTTCACAGAAGTGTTATCGAGCACTGGAACAGCTGCCCAGGGAGGTGGTTGAGTCACCATCCCTGGAGGTGTTTAAAAGGCAGGTAGATGATGTGCTTGTGGAAATGATTCCGTAGTGGACAGGGACGGTTTGACTTGATGATCTCAAAGGTCTTTTCCAACCTAATGATTCTATGAAGGTGTTTTAAGATTTGGTTTTATTTCTCATTACCCTACTCTGATTTGATTGGCAATAAATTAAATTCATTTCCCCAGTCAAGTCTGGTTTGCCCATGTTTGTAACTGGTGAGTGATCTCTCCTCTCCCTGCCCTTATCTCGACCCACCAAGATATTAATATTTTCTCCCCCTGTCCAGTTGAGAAGGGGGAGTGATAGTGTGGTTTGGTGGGCACCTGGTGGCCAGCCAGGGTCAACTCACAGCAGGGACACAGCTGGGGCCCTAACTGACCAGAGGAATATTCTATACTGTATGATGTCATACTCAGCAGTAAAAGCTGAGTGAATGAAGTAGAAAGTGGAGGGCAGTCAGAGCTATGGCATCTATCTTCCAAGTAAATGCTGCACATAATAAAGCCCTGCTTTTCTGAAAATAACTAAACATCTGCCCATCAATGGGAAGTAGTGAATGATTTATATAACAACATTAAGCAATGGCAAAATAGCATACATATGAACCATTAAATAAAAGGATTGACAAATGATTCTTATTGTCATCTGTGTGTCAGCAGTGACTACTATTTACAGTACACTTACAGTACAGAAATTTCATTAACTTCAAACTGTAGGTCCATTGCAGAGTCTATTAAGGCTGGTGAGAGACCCATACTGTGGTAACAGCTACTGCAAATCTGGACATCTGTGCTGGAGCAGGCACTGCACTATTTTTGAGTTTATAAGTTCAGTTGGACAGGGAAGGAAAAGACAGATTTTTTTTTAATGGTATATAGGTACACATCTTCTATTTAAGTCACATTTAAACAACCCCAGCTCTCTCAGCCGCTCCTCGTAAGACTTGTTCTCTAGCCCCCTCACCAGCTTCGTTGCTCTTCTCTGGACACACTCCAGAGCCTCAACACCCTTCTTGCGGTGAGGGGCCCAGAACTGAACACAGTACTCAAGGTGCAGTCTCACCAGTGCTGAGTACAGAGGGAGAATCACCTCCCTGGACCTGCTGGTCACACCGTTTCTGATACAAGCCAAGATGCCATTGGCCTTCTTGGCCACCTGGGCACACTGCTGGCTCAATGGAATGATTTGGGTCAGAAGGGACCTTAAAACCCATCCAGTTCCACCCCCCGCCATGGGCAAGGTTTAAGAACTCTGGAGCAAAAGTAGTTTTCAGAACTGGGCATCACTTTTTCTTTTTAATAATAAAGTAAGGCAAAAGTAAGTTAACCACAGGCATTGCAAAATGTAGTACCATCAGGAACAACAAAACAGGCACAGGGGAAGCCATCCAGACTGACCTTGACCAGGTTGAGAAGTGGGTCCATGTGAAACTCATGTGGTTCAACAAGGCCAAGAGCAAGGTTCTGTACCTAGTTTGGGGCAAGTCCTGGTAACAATACAGGCTGGGCAGAGAATGGATTGAGAGCAGTCCTGAAGAGAAGGGCTTAGAGTGCTGAGGGATGAGAAGCAAAACGTGAGCCAGCAATGCATGCTCACAGCCCAGAAAGCCAACCATGTTCTGGGCTGCATCAGAAGAAGTGTGACCAGCAGGGTGAGGGAGGGGTTTCTGCCCCTCTGCTCTGCTCTTGAGAGACCTCACCCAGAGTCCTCAGCACAAGAAGGACATGGAGATGTTGGAGCGAGTCCAGAGGAGGCCACAAAGATGATCTGAGGGCTGGAACACCTCCCATCTGAGGCCAGGCTGAGAGAGTTGGGGTTGTTCAGCCTGGAGAAGAGAAAGCTCCAGAGAGACCTTAGAGCAGCTTCCAGTACTGAAAAGGGCTGCAGGAAAGCTGGGGAGGGGTTCTTGATCAGGGAGTGCAGGGATAGGACAAGGGGGAATGGTTTTAAGCTGAAAGAGAGGAGATTTATATTAAATATTAGGAAGAAATGTTTTGCTGTGAGGGCGGGGAGGCCTTGGCATGAGTTGCCCAGAGAAGTGGTGGCTGCCCCATCCCTGGAGGTGTTCAAGTTACTATAAATGTATTTTTGTTATCACAATGATCTGGGAAGAAGTAGCTATCTGCAACTTATGTGCTCGCAAAAGAGCAAGACAACATATAACTGAGGGTTCAAAAAAGGGGTAATGTTTCCATTATTTTGGTATATGCAATCCCTACCAAGCGATTTTCACATAGCATTAAAAAATTCTACAATTAATCAACAGATTAACATGATTCAGTTTGAAGAAAATCACCGAACAGCCTCAGTTAATCCTTCCAATCGTTCAAATACTGCCATGTTAGTTTTACAAGCAAGAAAATTAGTAGAGATCATAGAAAAGCAGATAATTATTGCTATAATTTTTTTTGCTTGTTCTAGACTTCTTTAGCAGAATTCTTTATACTAGACTGAAATTATTTAAACAAAGAACAATAGTCTACATAAAACAAGGTGAGATATTGCAAGCAAGAGAGAAAATACAGTAATAGTAACTAATTAAATGATGCAGAAAATGTAAAATATCTCTTTACAGTAGCATGAGAAAGATCTAAAAATATTAAGTTTGACAAATGCTGTCACAAGTGAAACAGAAGCAGATACTGAGGAACTAGAAGAAAAACATTTCCCTAAAGATTAATGTAAAATGGCCCATGCATAGCAAAGAAGAAAAACCCTGAAAGAGAACATAAGACAGCATTGGAAAATCTCATTCCTTAACTATTGCACCAATTAGTCTTTATAGCATGAAACTGTATGAACTTCCTTAGGATATATAGTTTACATTGTATACCATATAGTCATGGTTAAGCAAGACTAAAGAACCTCAGCTCATTGCAAGGAGGAGGACAGCCCCCACCGTGAAGAACAAAGGATACCCCTGGACTATCACACTAGCATCCTAGCCTCTCTAGCAACTCTGTGAAACCCTTCCAATTATCTGGCATCATAGACAAATAACTGTAGCAAGACTGACTCCAGGGACATTTTGATCAAGAAAAAAAGCACATGGATGATGATGCCGCCATAGAATTATAGTTGCTTTGCAAAACAGCAGTGTGTATGTTAAGCAGTGATCGGTCAAATCATGTTGTACCTGAACGCTTAAAAGGTATAAGAACCATGTATGAAACCAGATTCAGGGTGCACCAATTTGAATGGAACACCTCACGTGCATGAAAAAAAGAATGACACTTGTAATTCTGTACTTTGTTTCCTAACCTCTCCTCTAAGTTGGCATGGGCCATTTGCAAAATATTTGTCAAAAAAGAAATAGATGGATCAGAGTCATATCTGAAATGCTGTTAATAGATGAACATGATCAAGTAGGCAGAGAATATTATGAAGGACCTTTGACAGGAATAAGAAATTCTGTAGTGGCAGAGAAACTCAGATGGGACAGGGAGAAGAGGAGACAGAACAAATTATAGAATCATAGAATCACTAGGTTGGAAGGGACCCACTGGGTCATCGAGTCCAACCATCCCTAAACCATGTCCCTAAGCACCTCGCCCACCTGTCCCTTAAACACCTCCAGGGAAGGTGACTCAACCCCCTCCCTGGGCAGCCTGTTCCAGTGCCCAATGACCCTTTCCGTGAAAATTTTTTTCCTGATGTCCATCCTGAATCTTCCCTGGCGGAGCTTGAGGCTATTCCCCCTTGTCCTGCCCTCTGTCACTTGGGAGAAGATGACAGCTCCCTCCTCTCCACAACCTCCTTTCAGGTAGTTGTAGAGAGCAATAAGGTCTCCAAATGATATGGAACAAGCAAGAAACAATGATGAAATTCTAGCTGTTGTACTTTTGTGGAAAAATTGAAAATGGCATAGTCTTTGGGAAGGCAGGAAAGTGCTGATAAATTAAGATGCAATTGAACTTAAAGAATATTAAAAGCAAGGAGAGAGGACAAAAAGTTGAAGCTGGTTGAAAAAGGAGAATTTGGACAACACTGCAAGTGTGCAGGACAAAGTATGTGTCTTTGGGTTACAAAGGAGCAGTGACAGAGGAAGACAGTTTTGGAGAAATGAAGGTATGACTGAAAAGAAAAATGTGAGTTCCAGAGTTGTTAAAATAATTCCTGAATGAACATGACTGAATGAGATTACCCAGCAAAAATGAGCAAGAAGGAGCCAAGAATCCATCTGGCCCATTTAAAGAATGAAGTAGAAGACAAAAAAAAAAAAAAAAAGCATTGAGGAAACAGAAGAAAGAGAAACAGGCTGAGTATCAAAAGTAGAAAAATGAATATGACCAAGAAATGTAAGTGTAGTTAGAAAAAGGTAGTTCATGTCTTGGTGGAAGATGGCTAAGTGATCGTCAACTTAAATTTAAAAAAAACAACAAACTCTGGGCATTCTTAAGTTCAAAATATTTAATAAGGCACATCTTAAGTACATTGCTTAAATTAGCAAAAAACACAGAAATCTTGTAACTTATCTGCAATAGCAGAAACAGAAGTTTTTAAATGACAGAGTGAAATGATAGAAGGCAAGAGATTTTTAGAAATTTCTGCTATAAATCATGCATTCAAAACTATTTTATACAGAACAAGAGTTCTAGAAAAATAGCTACATAAGCATAGCAACAGAAGTGTTAAAAGCTCAATTTTTAAGAATTAATCCTAATATATGTTTTCAAGCATGGTTATAAACTATCTATTGGAATAGACTTTTTATTAAAAACATTCACATTGGATACACAGGGTTCTTCTAGAATATCAGCTGAAGTGTTAAGCAGTATACCTGGCTTTGGTAACATATTTAGTATACTGGACCATGTTTTGAATTTCAATGCACTTGTGTTACAGTGCAAAGAGTATATCTTAATTCACTGGATTTTAATTTTAGGCATAAAAAATCAAATAATGAAGTTTTGATTAGTATTTTTGCAAATACTCAAAGGCTTTTAGCTCTTTATATGGACTTTTAGTCCTCCAAAGGCTTGACAAGTGAAAACAAAGCAAGCAAGGGAATAAAAAGACTTAAAAAAGAACAATTATGAGTTTTTGGCATACAATACTATAATTTAATTTCAGAAATGTTTAATAAGCATAAACCTTAAGAGAGCATTTTGGAAGAGTCACGCAAAACTTTGCAGCATCATAAAACATTTCTGTTTAGATTTCCTCTAAATTCAAATCTAACCAAACTTCACTGTTTTCCTTGTAACTTCAATGTTTACTTAATCTCACGCTACAAATATTAAGATGAAGCAGCCAAGGCGAAGGGGTCCAGAGCGGAGGATCGTGCCAGGGAACTTTTCTTAAAGCAGCAAAACCACGGCAGCAAAAGTGCGGGCAGAGAGAGGGTTCTCCAGTGCTCCCCTTGAGCAGGAAAGGGTGGGCTTGTGACAAGTGAGTGGCAGCTCTGACTCAGCGTGGGCAGGGACAGGAGTGATGGCGGACACTCCCCCTCACATAAAAAAGTAGCCCCCAGGAGCACGGTAAACAGAATGGGCAAACAGAGCGTGGCACAGCAGAAGAGTGTGGCAGTTCACACAGGCAGGATGTGCAGGGAGGATGCAGTCCCCTCCTGGCTCTAGGGAGTAACTTAACTCCTGGTCACCGCACTCCCAGAAGAGGTCCTAGCTATGGTTTCCACTCACCTGAAAGCCATGGCCAGAAAGAATGTGGTGACCCAGGCAGAGCTCCCACACAAATATGCAGCTGTCCAGGTCCCCGGCTGCAGGGAGTGCCTGAGCCTGTCATTGGTTCTGGAGGGCAGTGGAGAAAACAGCTGTTTTCAGTGCGACTAGGTGAATGATCTGCTCAGTCTGGTGGCAGAGCTGAAGGAGGAAGTGGAAAGGTTAAGGAGCATCAGGGAGTGTGAGAGGGAGATAGATTGGTGGAGACGGATACATACCCTACCATCGCTGAGGCCAAGACAGGTGGAGGCTTCACAAGAAGCTGAGGATCCCCTACCCTCTTGCCAACAAGGAGAAAAAGGGGACCTAGAAGATGGGGATTTGTTTTTACAAATACATTAACAACAAAAAGAGGATCTCCATCCTTTATTGGATGCAGTGGGAACATTACACCAAGGCTGAGGAGAAGGCTGAGGTGCTTAATGACTTCTTCGCCTCAGTCTTTAATAGTCAGACCAGTTATCTCCAGGGTCTTCAGCCCCCTGAGCCAGAAGACAGGGACGGGGAGCAGAATAAACCCCCCAGTAATCCAGGAGCAGTCAACGACCTGCAATGCCACCTGGACACTCACAAGTCTATGGGGCCAGGTGGGATCCACCCAACGGCACTGAGGGACCTAGTGGAGGAGCTTGCCAAGCCACTCTCCATCATTTATCAGCAGTCCTGGCTGACTGGGGAGGTCCCAGTTGACTGGAGGCTTGCCAATGTGACGCCCATCTACAAGAAGGGCCAGAAGGATGAGTCAGGAAACTCCAGGCCTGTCAGCCTGACCTCGGTGCCAGGGAAGATTATGGAGTGGTTCATCTTGAGTGCCATCACACAGCACACACAAGACAACCAGGGAATCAGGCCCAGCCAGCATGGGTTCATGAAGGGCAGGTCCCACTTGACCAACCTGATCTCCTTCTACAACAAGGTGACCTGTCAATCAGACGAGGGAAAGGCTGTGGATGTAGTGGACCTGGACTTCAGTAAAGCTTTTGACACCACAGCATTCTGCTGGAGTAGCTGGCAGCTCATGGCTCAGATGGGTGCACGCTTTGCTGTGTAAAAAACTGGCTGGATGGCTGAGCCCAGCGCATTGTGGTGAACGGAGTGGAATCCAGTTGGGGCTGGTCACAAGCGCTGTCCCCAGGGCTCATTGCTGGGACCAGTTCTGTTCAATATCTTCATCAGTTCTGTTCAATATCTTCAGGACGAGGGGACTGAGTGTGCCCTCAGTGAGTTTGCAGATGACAAGTTGGACAGGAGCGTTGATCTGTTTGAGGGAGGGAAGGCTCTGCAGAGGGACAATGAAGTCCTCAAAGCAGCTTCTCATTCACAGCTGGAACACAGACAACACCCTTTAACTAAAGCTACCACATCAGAACAGAAAACCCTTTATCATCAAACTGTGATAAACGAAATATTATAAGTTTCAGTTGGTCTGGTGTGACATTATTGAGACCTTATTACTCTCTACAACTACCTGAAAGGAGGTTGTGGAGAGGAGAGAGCTGGCATCTTCTCCCAAGTGACTGAGGACAGAACAAGGGGGAATGGCCTGAAGCTCCGTCAGGGGAGGTTCAGGCTGGATATCAGAAAAAAATTCTTCACGGAAAGAGTCATCGGGCACTGGAACAGGCTGCCCAGGGAGGTGGTCGAGTTGCCTTCCCTGGAGATGTTTAAGGAACAGGTGGATGAAGTGCTTAGGGACATGGTTTAAGAGAGTGTTAGGAATGGTTGGACTCGATGATCCAGTGGGTCCTTTCCAACCTGGTGATTCTATGATTCTATGATTAGGAGCCAAATTCATCAGATACTATCCTGACAATTGTTTGTCGCAAAAGACTCCCTCTAGCATACAAGCCAAATCTAACCGGGCAACTACAATTGCATCCCTCAATATATTAAATTCATTTAAGCCAGAAGTCATATGATGTTAATCAGGCAAAGTACCCTAAGTGATTACCATGATTGCCATGGAATAAATCACTGGACAACAGCTGAAACAATCCCCATCCCTGGAGAGACACAAAGAGCATGTAGCTTTGGCGCTTCGGGACATGGTTTAGTAGGCACAGTGGGGTTGGGCCAATGGTTGGACTGGATGAGCTTAGAGGTCTTTTCTAACCTTGATGATCCTATAACTTTGAACGTGCTTTTACTACAGTCGGTTTGACAGTGGGGACTCATTCCATTTTCTCATGAAGTTGTACAGACTAGAAAGAAGGTAAAATTTAATTTTAAGGGTATATGACAATGAACAGGAAGCGAAATTTCTGAATGTCTCCATTTGTAGGTTTAATCAGAGTCACATCTTAATAGTAGTAGTCTAGTACTTACAAGAATAGATGTAATCTTAGAAATAGAAAATCTTGTTACTTCTGCATTTGAATTAAATCCTTTTCTTCCAATGTTACCCTTATAGTCAATGCTCAGTTAACTTAGTTCACAAAATAAAAGCTGAAGGGTGAAAGAAAAAAAGCCTTTTTTCCATATCAATATGTAAGCTTGATTTTTTAAAAAGGTACCTTTTCAGCAGCATGTTTATTTGACTGTTATTTATGCTTGTGATTAATAGTGTCACTAAATAGGTTGTCCATGCTTCTGAATTGTATACAAGACAGCTGTATACAGCCATCAGCCTGCAAACCCTACCAATAAAAAGGTGCTAGATAAAAAGCATTTAGGCAGTTTTAAATATTTGCAACCAAGGAACAAATACAGTAGATTAAACAGTAGACCAAACAGCACACAACGCAAATCCAAAGCATGTGCGTTTACAGATCATGTTCACAAAACTCTCAGACAATTATGGTTTAGTAGCTAAAGGAAAAAAAAATGAAAATTATATCAAGAATATTTATTTGTCAGATGAAAGAGAAAAAGTATTGCTTTATAAGTGATGCAGAGAAAAGTCATCCAGCTCACACCAGGCACATGCAAGCAGTTTAACACAAACAATGAAAGCATGCATCATGCAAATCCCCACTATTCTACAGTCACAGAGAGCAGTTCACTGTCGCATTTGTCTTGCAAAGCAGATTATCATTAATTATTCACTGCAGAAATAATCAATTACATTGAGAAGAGGAATGTTGACACAAGCAGCTTCTGTTTACATACACTCAATCCTGTCATCACCATTATCCAGCTCAAGGGTATCAAAGCAGTCTCTAACATAGAGGGCTACCCCACAACCTCTCCTACCTTTCCTATCCCGCCTGAAGACTTTATATCCCACCATAGCAGCATTCCAGTTATATGTCTCGTCCCACCATGTTTCTGTAATGGCAACTACACCATAGCCTCCTTGCCTTACAATAGCTTCCAATTCCTCCTGTTTATTGCCCATGCTGCGTGCATTGATGTAGATACACTTCAGTTGGGCTGTTAATCCCGCAGCACCCATAAAGGGAATAGTCTTCATTCCCAAATGACTGGTCCTTAAATTATGTAGCCCATCAGTGCCATTTACATCTTTTATGTCACTAGGTGTACTCGCCCTCACTCACTCTGAGGTGACACACTGGAGGTCCTCACCAGTACAGCATCTCTCAGCCACTGGAGTGCCATTTCCAGGCTCTTTTCTGTCAAGCCTGGCTTCATCCCCCTCCCCTTTCACATCTAGTTTAAAGCTCTATTAATGAGCCCTGCTAGATTTTTGGACAGAATTCTTACACCTCTAGGGGACAAGTGTGCCCCATCCCTGGAAAGGAAGCCTGGAGGTGTGTAGGCCAGTCTATGGTCAAAGAACCCAAAGTTTTGCTCCTCACACCAGGTTTGGAGCTAGGTATTAATTGTCTGATTTTTCTTGTTCTCTCCCTCTTCATTCCTTGTAGTTGGAATGGTAGAGGTAAACACTACTTGTGCCCTGGAGCCCTTCACCATTCTTCCCAGGGCCCCGAAGTCCCTTTTAATTGCCCTCAGTTTCTTCCTCTGGATATCATTATTGCCTACTTGGAATATTAAGAGGGGATAATAATCCGTAGAGCAACACAGAATCATAGAATAGTTTGGGTTGGAAGGGACCTCAAAGATAATCTAGTTCCAACCCCCCTGCCATGGGCAGGGACATCCCACTAGACCAGGCTACATGATGCAAAGCTTTGTGTGATTCTTTACTAGAGCAGGTGCTGGTATCAGCAACAATGTAGTGCATCAGAAAAACCACCAAGTATTCGCAGAATCATATTGCAGATCTCTATTATGGCTCACACTGATCTGCCAGTTAAGTATTTCTTAGAGTGGGTAAATAATACTCTGGAGTAAAGCAAAGACTCACTGAAAGGCTCCCCCACTTAAAAAAAAAAAATCAAATAAGGCAAATTATTCTTCCACATCTTAAAGGAATTATTTTAACTATGGCTCATTTTAGTGCCTGTCAAGCACTTCCATGTATGTTTCTCCACCAAAGCAGACATTTTCAGTTAGCATTATAAATTATTATTTTACATAATACAAGCAGCAGGCAGCTCCTCCAAGACATACAGATCACCCTAGGAGGTGAAAGAAGAGACATTAGGATACAGTGACTCTAATCATGTTCTCTGCTGTATTTGTGAAAAAACATCAATGAGATCAAACCATAATATCTTACAAAAAAGAGTAATGAAGCACAAAATGAAAGAGCTGGAAGGTACTATGATAGACTTGATGGAGACTAAGCAGAAAAGCTCTGTTGAACACCTGTGTTCCAAGGGCAATTTTTAGACTTGCTGCAAAGGTTTCAACACATACTTGAAGAAAGAAGGGGTACTGCTAGGATGAGCCAAGGAAGGGCTATCTAGGGATTGCTGCAGACAGAAGAACAGACACTACAGACAGGGCAGTCTGGGATGTATTTCTGTGGATTGAAGTTAAAGATACAATTAACATGTGTCTGTAGGTTTGATTTATCAAAGCAGTTATCAGGAAGGCAAAGAGAGAAATTTCACAGTCCAGGTCACAGCAGCTGGATGATGATTCCCCTGCCTACAGCCCTCCCAAGCACAGTGCAGGAGTCTACTTAAAAAGAAAAAAGCTTCTAATGTGATGTTTCTTTGCAGCTGCAAGAACAGGTAAAGAAATGTAGACGTATTTTTCCTCCAACAGTGATAAATGTTGCAACTCCACAGTAAATAATCATGTTACATGCACAGAAGGAAAAAAAAGGAATTCTGAGATGAAAAATAAGCATAATAAGACAACTGAATAAACAAAGACTACAGCAATAGAGCACTAAGATTATCATAACTGCTATACACACCCATCTAGTCTAAGTAACATCATCTTTTGGGTCTTTACTTCTCAAATACCATACACCTTTCATAAGTCACCATGTGTTGCCTGCAGACAATAAGCATCTTTAATAGCTGCATGAGCTAGAGGGGTGCACAGGTTGATAAGCCCTGGAACCACATACTACTTTTTAAAGAAAAGGGTCAAGAAGTAGTACCAATAAGACAAAATACTGCAGAGAGAAGAGAATGCAGGCTGACAAAGAGGCAACCAAAAGGCAAATGACTGGCCTTTGATAATCTTTATCCTTTATCCACATTTAAACTGCAATTTCACAACAATAATTTTGTGGGGAAAAAGGTGGGGGGAGGGAAAGGAGTTTTGCTTTCAACAGTGCTTGTTTTACATCCCACATCTTATGTACCTTAACAAATTTTGGGGGGGCTTTCAAAACCTATTCCCTATTCTTCCTACTTCCTTCTTGCTGTAGCCCTTGTTTTTATCAGGTCTCAACATCCCTCAAACTCCCCAAATATCAAGGAAGGCTCACTGCACCAATTACAGAGTTCATAGAATCATGGAATGGGTTGGGAGGGACCTTAAAGCCCATCCAGTTCCACCCCCTCTGCCACAGGCAGGGACACCTCCCACTGAATCAGGCTGCTCCAAGCCACATCCAGCTTGGCCTTGAACACCTCCAGGGATGGGGCAGACACCACCTCTCTGGGCAGCCTGGGCCAGGGCCTCCCCACCCTCACAGCAAAACATATCTCCCTACGATCTCATCTCAGTCTACCTTCTTTCAGCTGAAAACCATATGTTTATAGTGCAGCGCTCACCTCAAAAGGCTCAAAGCACTTTAGAAGCTATTTTAGATTATGCTAAGAGCTCTGTGCAATTGATTTTCAAGGGAAGGGCAGATCATTTCCAAAAACTTGTTGAACCACCAACCTGAAGCAGGAGTATACCCTCCCATCACAAGATATCACGACACTGCATTCTAACAGGTTAGGACTGGACAAATTAAGTTTCCATACAACCCATATTACTTCTGTGGTAGTTTATTTATGTATGAGTACTTGAAGAGATACCAGTTCATGTATTTCACCTCCCCAAGTCAATATCCTGTGTGACCACTAGAGAGAAATAGCAAAACGTAGGTTCTCGCCAAACTAGTTTTCTCTGTATGCATATGCACTTTGAGAAGCATCAGAAGAAACAAAGTTCTGGTTAAACCCTTCCAAACTTCTAAGTAGTCATGCAGTAGTGATACAGAGACGCTTCATTTGAAAGAAGTTATTTACTCCATAACACTTAAGTTTAAGCAGGCTTACTTAAGTGCTTGTAGGACTGTTTTATGCAATGCAACTTTTGGAAATCTAATCTTTGATAATTAAAAATGTTACCTGACATTACACACACAATCAGTAAAACTATTAAATTCAGCTTAATCTGCTGATACAAAAACAACCCACCCACGCTATCATTACTCATTAATGTGAAAAGAAACAGACTGTCTTTATTTGCTGAAAGCCAACACTGTGCAAGACAGAAGCAAAATCAACTTCAAGCACAGCACAGGTCTCTACGGTAAGCTGACCTATCCTGCCCTTAAAGGAAAACCTCAGAAGTGGTAGAAAAAAAGAAAAAAAACCACCTCACAACAGGCTGCTTTCTAGTGCACCAGAAGCAAAACAAAGCATTTAGGTTCTAAAATGCTGCTGACTTTGAAGATAAGCATTATCACCTATTTTATATAGCACTGTAAATACTGTTGGCCATTGTTAGGTTGCACATTAAACTTTCAGAGAGGTAAAAAGTCTAAAGATGACAAGGATGCCAGTGCAGTGCTAGGCACCAATACAAAAACCTTCCCACAATAAGCCTGAGCTAGAGAATAGTGTACTACTGATAAAAATGGTTTAGTAGCCTATTCCAACTCAGTTGTCTAGTAGCTAATCTGTCTTGTTTCATTACAGCACCACTGTATTGCGTATAAACCATAGGAACACTTTCTGCAAGAACTTGCGCCTTAACTTCACACTGTACTATTAAAAATCCAGGCAACTTCAGAAACATACGATATGTATGTTCTTATAATAAATTATTTTGTAGACCCATATATGAGGTTCAACACAAGAAACCCGAGACTAACCCTATAGCTGGGGAACCAAGATTGGGAGGGGAGAGATGGTTCTAGAACATGTTCTAACCTGTCACAGTGGGACAGGAGGCGGGGTAGCCCTCTATGTTAAGAGTGTTTTGATACTCTTGAACTGGATTACGGTGAGGATGGGACCGAGTGCCTATGGGTTAAAATCAGAGGAGCCCACAAGAAGGCGGACTTTGTGATAGGAGTCTGTTACAGACCACCTAGCCAAGAAGAAGCAGCTGATGAGCTCTTCTATAAACAGCTGGGGATAGTCTCTAAATCTCTGCCTCTTGTCCTTGTGGGTGACTTTAATTTTCTGGATGTCTGCTGGGAGTACAATACAGCAGAAAGGAAACAGTCTAGGAGGTTCCTGGAGTGCATGGAAGACAACTTCCTCGCACAACTGGTTAGTGAACCAATAAGGGAGGGTGTCTTCCTAGACCTGCTGTTTGCGAATAGAGAAGGTCTTGTTGGGGATTTGACGGTTGGAGGACGCCTGGGACTAAGCGATCATGAGATGATAGGGTTTTCAGTTCTAGGTGGGATAAAGAAGGGGACTAGCAAAACTATCACATTAAACTTCCAGGGGGCAGACTTTGGCCTGTTCAGAAGGCTGGTTAGCAAAGTCCCATGGGAAACAGTCCTTCAGGGCAAGGGAGCCCACGAGGGCTGGGCGCTCTTGAAAAATGAAATCCTAGCAGCTCAAGAGCAAGCCATCCCAGTGTTCCGGAAAAGGAGCCGGCGGGGGGAAAAGCCAGCTTGGTGGAGCAGGGAGATCTCAAGAGGTGTCAATAATAAGAAGAAGCTCTATGTGCTTTGGAGGAAAGGACAGGCATCTTGGGTGGACTACAGGGACGAAGTGAGATCGTGCAGGGAAAAAATCAGGAGGGCCAAGGCCCAACTAGAAATAAAATTGGCTAAGTCTGTGAAAGACAACAAAAAGTCTTTCTACAAATACATTAACAGGAAAAGAAGGACAAGGGAGAATATCCAGTCCCTATTGGATGCAGAAGGAATAACAGTGACAGGGGATAAGGACAAGGCTGAGGTACTTAATGCCTTCTTCGCCTCAGTCTTTAATAGCAAAGAAAGTTGTTCCTTCTGTTTACAAATCCAAGAGTTAGAGGGGCAGAATGAGGCTCCCATGATCCAAGAGGAGGCGGTTAGAGACTTGCTTGCCCAGCTAGACTCCCACAAGTCTATGGGGCCGGATGGGATCCACCCAAGATTATTAAAGGAGCTGGCGGATGTCCTTTCCAAACCCCTTTCCATCATCTTCCAGCAGTCCTGGCTGACTGGGGAAGTTCCACTAGACTGGAGGCTGGCTGATGTTGTGCCCATCTACAAGAAGGGTTGCAGAGAGGATCCGGGGAACTACAGGCCTGCCAGTCCCACCTCAGTGCCGGGGAAAGTCATGGAACAGGTAATCTTGAGTGCTATCATGAAGCACATGCAAGAGAACCGGGTGATCAGGCCCAGTCAACATGGGTTTACAAAGGGCAGATCTTGCCAAACTAACCTGATCACCTTCTATGACAAAAAAACTCGACTACTGGATGGGGGAAAGGCTGTGGATGTAGTCTTCTTGGACTTCAGTAAAGCCTTTGACACAGCTTCTCACAGCATTCTGCTTCAGAAACTGTCAGCCTCTGGCCTGGACAGGCGCACACTCTCCTGGGTTGAAAACTGGTTGGATGACCGGGCCCAGAGAGTGATGGTCAATGGAGTTAACTCCAGCTGGAGGCCAGTTACAAGTGGAGTTCCTCAGGGCTCAGTACTGGCTCCAGCTCTGTTCAATGTCTTTATCAATGACCTGGATGAAGGCACTGAGTGCACCCTCAGCAAGTTTGCAGATGACACTAAGCTGGGAGGAAGTGTGGATCTGCTGGAGGGTAGGGAGGCTCTGCAAAGGGATCTGAACAGGCTGGACCGCTGGGCCGAGACCAATGGCATGAGGTTTAACAAGACCAAATGCCGGGTCCTGCATTTGGGGCACAATAACCCTATGCAGTGCTACAGACTGGGGGAAGAGTGGCTGGAGAGCTGCACGGAAGAGAAGGACCTGGGGGTGTTGGTTGACAGCCAACTGAACATGAGCCAGCAGTGTGCCCAGGTGGACAAGAAGGCCAACGGCATCTTGTTCAGTTCTGGACCCCTCACCACAAGAGGGATGTTGAGGCTCTGGAGCGTGTCCAGAGAAGAGCAACAAAGCTGGTGAAGGGGCTGGATAACAAGTCTTGTCTTGCAGGACAAGAGGGAATGGCCTGAAGCTCCGCCAGGGGAGGTTCAGGTTGGATATCAGAAAAAAATTCTTCACAGAAAGAGTCATTGGGCACTGGAACAGGCTGCCCAGGGAGGTGGTCGAGTCGCCTTCCCTGGAGGTGTTTAAGGAATGGGTGGATGAAGTGCTTAGGGACATGGTTTAGGGAGTGTTAGGAATGGTTGGACTCGATGATCCAGTGGGTCCTTTCCAACCTGGTGATTCTGTGATTCTGTGATTCTGTGACAGTGAGACAGGGCTCAGCTCGACCCCTTCACTCAGAGCGAGGGGACGTATGTTCAAATACAGACATTGTCTTACCCTCGGTCGGAAAATGTCAGTGTGCAAGAGTGAACATCAAGTTTCTTGTGAAACTGAAGAAATCCCCAATGGAAACTTTTCAATTATTGACTGAGGCGTGCGGTGAAGAGCCCAAAGATCAAGTCGGTGCTCAGAGGAACCCCTTTTTTTGTCGGCAGAAGATGTGAAAGCCAAACTGATGGAGATCCTCAACAGCCTTTCAGAGAGTGATCTGTGGAATTGCTTTGGATGTGGGCAGCGTCGATTGCAGCAATGTGTCAGCTCAGAAGGGAACTGTTGTGAAGGTGAGCATAGTTGATTTGCCTAATTTGTTAAATAGGTTACAGGCACAGTCTCGGGGAGGGTGGGGGGTTGTGTTGGACCTCATATTCTCTACAAACTGCTAAAGTCCAATCCCATTGCTGGTTCCCTTACAGTGGCATATCCCCGCAGAATTCATCATGAGAAAACTACCTGTTGTGTTAAGAGCTCAGCAACTGCTTAAAACACTGGTGCCATTGCCAGCAGACACTGGAGTGTGTGTATGGATGTGGTGTAAGACTTAAGGAGAGTGGCCATATTCATGCTGTTGTCTGCTTTGAATTGCAACACATTAAAAGCTGACTTCCCTCCACTGCTAAAGTGAGAGGAGGCAGACTCCAATTTGATGGTAGGCAAGCAAGGTGGTGTTCCCTGTCCATTCTGCACTATATGTATGCTGCCACCAGATCTTCACATTCGGACAGATAAAATGGCAGAAAGATGAGGCTATGGTATTTTCATCCAAAATCACTCCAGACTCAAAGCTCCCCCACAGTCTAGTATAGTAAAGGAAAACGTTGCAGATTGCCTGTGTATCATAGGGCTCTAAAAAGATGAGACCTTTCTTGAAGCATTTTATAGCGGGATGCTATAAACCAATAAGGCTGGCAGAAAACCTTTCCAGCCAGGTGACACACAAGTTTTGCAGCCTCAGGTCACATACTGCAAACTTCCTTTTCATGTGACCAAGCCCAAACACATAATGGAGCATGGATTTATTCCATGTGCATCACCTCCCTACTCACATGGATACTCCAAAAAGAGGCTATGTATGACTGGTATTGTTGACTTAATGCACTTGATCTATTAAAGAAATTAGTCTAGCAGCCATAATGGCCTCTTTTCAAGAATTAAAACACAAGCCAGAAGAATAATTCTCTGAAGAACAATTAATCATAGAATCGTTTGGTCGGAAAAGACCTTTGAGATCATCAAGGCCAACCATACTTGTCCACTACTAAACCATGTCCCTGAGCACCTCATCTGGCTGTCTTTTAAATCAGTCACCAGGGATGGGGACTCCACCACCTCCCTGGGCAGCCTCTGCCAGTGTCTGATAACCCTTTTGGTGAAGAAAGTTTTCCTAATATCCAGTCTAAGCTTCCCCTGCTGCAACTTGAGGCCATTTCCTTGTGGGGTCCACAGCGGGCTGAGGACCCCTGCTTAATGCACCCGGAAGGCAATCATGGGACAGGAGGTGGGCAGACAATATAGGACCGTGCACAAAAGTAGTATCATCCATTCACAGATTGTTTATGTATAAGCTAATCCAATCATGCGGAGACGCGTGTGTTAATAAAGGGTATAAGAGGCACGTGTAAGATCAAGCGCGGGGGCGCCGGCCAGCCATGTAACTTCAATAAAGAAACTTTCTTCCACATCACCGTGTCGTGTCTCAACAGCGACATTTCCTCTCATCCCATCACCTATCACTTGGGAGAAGAGACTAACACCCACCTGGCTACAACCTCCTTTCAGGCAGTTGTAGACAGTGATGAGGTCTCCCCTCAGCCTCCTCTTCTCCAGGCTAAACAACCTCAGGTCCCTCAGTGGCTACTGGTAAGACTTGTTCCCCAGCCCCTTTACCAGCTTCAATTAGATACACTTGTACAAACCTTAAGTCCTATGTGTTTGAGTAGATTACGGGAAGTGTAATCTAATTAGCTGTTGTTGCTTATCTTCGCATTTTCTTTTTATATTTCAAAATGGTAGGTTTACCTAATAGATTTCCTCAAACCGACTAATGCTACTAAACAACACACAAAACTGATATTTTGTTTCCTGCTTAGCCTCGTTAAACATACTTGGGGGTGAGTATAAACAAGAATGGAAATAAGTAGAAGCTGCACCTCCAAACAGTGCAAGAATAAAGCAAAACTTCAAGAACACAGCTAAACCAGATCTTGTATTTACAAAGTCTGAAAACTAGCAAAGTTGAGGTAATAAAACTTCAGTTTGTTAAACAAAAAAGAACATTTCAAGACAGGAATGAGGAGTCCTTTTGCTGTGAGGTAGAAAATATTATGACATATGCAAGGAAGAATTTAACTGCTGTAAGCAATGGGGTTTTGTCAGAAACGGAATAACTTAGGTTGCAAGGGTTCTCTAGTACCACCCTCCTGCTCAAAGCACATCCAATTAGATATCCAGGCCTCCACTCCATAAAGATGTATTCTTCAGAGAATTAGAATATCTACTTTCAAAGTCAAAGTGATTGTTATGAAACATAACTGGGACACACATGCAAAGAAAGATTGGGTTGGTCAAAGTGAAACAATCTGCACTGTTTATAGTTAATCAAGCATGTTGGGCTAGAATTCACTGAAAGTTTAAGTCCAGCTTTAAACAGTCTCAACTGTAACTACTTACTAATAAAGTTGCAACTTACTGCTGCAGTTGGAACATGGATCCAAGAGAGGCGAAAGGGTGCCAAGAGAGACAAAGAACTAGTTTTTTCTTTCCTGGAAGGGAAGTTTCAACATTTTGGAAGTGACAGCATTAAGGTTTGCTGCAACATACACTTATGTAGTCAACTGAAACTGCTGATTCACTGGCTTTCCCATAAAGTTTTATTTCAGGAAATATATAATGTCCAGCAATAAGTGCACTTAGCAAGTTTAACAATGTTAAATGACAAGCAATATCATATATATTAAGGGTTCTTGATGACATCAGTGCTAAAATAATGGAATGTGTAAGACATACCCAACCTTAGTTTTCTTCCTTGAAAGAGCGTATTTGATGCAGTTTTAAAGAAAGAAACTTTTGTTATTTCCAGTAAAGGACCAACAGTTTGAGCAATCTTCCCATCTAATCTTCCCATAAAAGCATGGCTTCTCCACAGTATCTACAAGTTTCATTATCAGCGTCATAACATACATCAGGGCAATTAGTATATATCAGCTGAGCAGCCCCAGCTATACTTGGCTTACTCAAACCAGCAATTTTACAGTGTGGTACACAGATAATAATATTTACAGGGTAATACAAAAGTCCCCACCAGTTATTTCAGATTACTGTGGGGAAGATAGAGGGAGACCTCTCTCTCCATTCCCCTCTGGCCAAACCCCAACATATTCTAATGGCCATGTTCATATCAATCAATATATATGACATTTAAATATTAGGAGTTAAATAGTAAACCTTTCTTTCTCCCCTCCCCATTTAAAATAGATATGTTCAAGACACCAGAATTTTGATTCCTCTGCAGTAAGTCTATTCACCTAGATAACACTAAAGAGACAGTAGATGAATATTTTCCAGCTTTATTTGTTTTCACAGAGAGACCAAAAAAAAATCTTTTTATTCTTCTACAATAGAAATTGTATTAGGAGAATTACCTTCAAAGTTTGCAATAAAGGCAAGTGGACATTGAATTAAGCAGATGTCGTCCCAAGTTGTCTTGTTTGGCTTTTAAAGGAATTCCCATTTTCAAAGTCTCCCTCAGCTCTTTAGATTCATGCTAGCTCCTGCAGCTATTCTCTTTTTTTGGAGGGGCATGGGGGGAGTGTGGTGTGTGTGTGTCAAAAGAACCAAAAAGCCACAAAGGACTTGGAACAACATTACCCCTGCTGAGTGTTACATAATAGATATCATTGTTACTTGTGCACCCCACCCGTGTGGCTGAGCAGCATTTACTCCCCTATGTTTAGGGTGCAACTCTGGTCTGTTTATATCAACTCGATGAGTTTCACCCTAATAAAAGCTCACTGAAGAAAACCTACCCCTTACAAATTCTTTTTAGGAGAGGGAGAAGAAAGAAAAAAGACACTGCATTTGGTAGATGAGGCAGAGTATCCAAGATTTTTCTATTGAACTGTTAATGCACAGTACTGTTTGAGCTGATGAGTAATACTTCTGAGTAAACAGCATGCAGATCTGTTTGGCAAGTGTCAACTTTTAACTGTTTAACCACTCACTACTTCCACACTGCAACTCTGTACTTTCTGTTCTTGATAGAAAGAGCAGCGCTTACCCTGATTTGAAGAGCCATTTATCACTAAAGTCAAGCTTGACACAGGTGTCTCAATGAATGATATTGTTTTCAGGGAGATTGTGCAAAAGTGTGCTGCCATCCTGCCACAGAGCGCTTGACTCCTAAGAGCTACTATGTATCATTCTGCCAGTTACAAACACTGACATTCCCCTTATTTGTATAAAATGAAAGTATACACTATCAAAAGTATCTATCCCAGTTGTTTTCACAAAGTAAATTAATAACACCTTTGAGTTTACTAATAGAAACCCACTTGCTTAAAGCAACGGGACTGGCTATTTACTGCAGGGCCAGCTGCATGCTGAGTCTGGTAACTTAGTTCCAGTTACCTCAAGACTCAGCACTAGACATGACACCAAGTTTATTTCAGCCATGTACACTGTCTTTCATTAAATAACATTATAAAAATATTTCTAAGACATTTCAAAACGCCCTGGGTCACCAATCTGGCTATATGGTGATGAAAAAGTTACTTTAATCTTTAAATGCATTTGAATCTCAAGTCAATTCATAAATTTAGCTAATTCACAACAAAGACAGGAGTAAAATATCTTAAGTTCACTACCATTAAAGGGCAGAGGTTTGAAAGGAGAGTTCAAGACCCCTACTGAGATTATGAAGACTACCTGTTACTGCTCTGCCTAGACAGAGGAGAAAACTTTTTAATTAGGAACATAGGGCAGACAGCAATCACAGCTTTCACAGATACAAAGATTTAAGATTATCTTAAAACCACATTCTCCGCCCCTTATTCCATACCATTTACATCATGCTCAGGTCCCACACTATCCAATACATCCTCATTACCCACCACCCATCCCCTTCCCATCCTTTGATATAATATGTAGATATTGTTCCCTTCATCTGTGGACCCCTCCTGTAAATTGTCCACAAATGTCCACTGAGCTCACTTAGTCCATGACTCTGTCCTTTAGTCATTTGGGAATGAACACTATTCCCTTTGTGAGACCTGAGGGAATAACAGCCCAGCTGAAGTGCATTTACACCAATGCACGCAGCATGGGCAATAAACAGAAGGAATTTTTATTGTTATTGCTATTGTAGGGCAAGGAGACTACGATGTAGTTGCCATCACGGAAGCATGGTGGGACAACTCATATAACTGGAATGCTGCTATGGTGGGATATAAACTCGTCAGGCGGGACAGGAAAGGTAGGAGAGGTGGTGGGGTAACCCTCTGTGTTAGAGAGTACTTCGATACCCTCGAGCTTGATTGTGGTGATGACAGGATCGAGGGCCTGTGGGTAAAAATCAGAGGAGCCCAGAAGAAGGCAGATATTGTGATGGGAGTCTGTTGTAGACCACCCAGCCAAGAAGAAGCTGATGAGCTCTTCTACAAACAACTGGTAGAAGTCTCAAGAAGTCTCTTGTCCTCGTGGGAGACTTTAATCTTCCGGATGTCTGATGGAGGTTCCTGGAATGTGTGGAAGACAACTTCCTCACACAAGTGGTGAAAGAGCTGACAAGGGAAGGCACTCTGCTGGACCTGCTGTATGTGAACAGAGAAGGCCTTGTGTGGGATGTGATGGCTGGAGGATGCCTGGGGCAAAGCAATCATGAGATGGTAGAATTCTCAGTTCTAAGTGAAGGGGGGGGGGTGTAGCAGAATGGCTACATTAAATTTCCAGAGGGCAGACTTTGGACTGTTCAGAAGGCTGGTTGATAAAGTCCCACGGGAGACAGTCCTTAAGGGCAAGGGAGCCCAAGAGGGCTGGGTACTCTTCAAGAAGGAAATCCTGGCAGCGCAGGAGCAAGCTGTCCCCATGTGCCGGAAAACGAGCTGTCGGGGAAAAAAAATGGCCTGGTTGAGCAGGCAGATATGGGTGGACATCTAAAAGAAGAGGAGCATTTGTGAACTTTGGAAGAAGGGCAGGCATCTTGAGTGGACTACAGGGAGGAAGTGAGATCATGCAGAGGAAAAATCAGGAGGGCTAAAGCCCAACTAGAGCTCAGATAGGCCAAGCCAGTGAAAGATAATAAAAAATGTTTCTATAAATACATCAACAATAAAAGGAGAACCAGGGAGAATATTCAGTCTTTACTGGATGCAAAGGGAACAACTGTGACAAAGAATGAGGACAAGGCTAAGGTACTTAATGCCTTCTTTGCCTCAGTCTTTAATAGTAAGGAAAGTTGTTCCCTGGGTGTACATCCCCAGGAGCCACAGGAGCAGAACAAAGCTTCCACAATCCAAGAGGAGGAGGTTAGAGACTTGCTTGGCCAATTAGACATGCATGTCTATGGGGCCGGATGGGATCCACCCAAGAGTATTGCGGGAGCTGGTGGACGTGCTTGCCAAACCCCTTTCCATCATCTTCCAGCAGTCCTGGCTGACTGGGAAAGTTCCACTAGACTGGAGGCTGGCTGATGTTACACCCATCTACAATAAGGGTCGGAGGGAGGATCCAGGAAACTACAGGCCTGTCAGTCTGACCTCAGTGCCAGGGAAAGTCATGGAACAGGTGATCTTGAGTGCTATCATGAAGCACATGCAAGAGAACCGGGTGATCAGGCCCAGTCAGCACTGGTTGAAAGGCAGGTTCTGCCAAACTCACCTCATTGCCTTCTATGACAAGATGACGTGCCTACTGGATGGGGGAAAGGCTGTGGATGTAGTCTTCTTGGACTTCAGTAAAGCCTTTGATGCAGTTTCTCACAGCATTCTGCTTAGGAAACTGGCTGCCACTGGCCTGGACAGGCACACACTCTCCTGGGTGGAAAACTGATTGGATGGCCAGGTCCAAAGAGTTGTGGTAAATGGAGTTAACTCCAGCTGGAGCCCAATCACAAGTGGTGTCCTCCAGGGCTTAGTGCTGGGTCCAGCCCTGTTCAATGTCTTTATCAATGACCTGGATGAGGGGATCGAATGCACCCTAAGTAAGTTTGCAGATGACACTAAGCTGGAAGTGTGGATCTGCTAGAGGGTAGGGAGGCTCTCCAAAAGGATCTGAACAGGCTGGACTGCTGGGCCGAGACCAGTGGTATGAGGTTTAACAAGGCCAAATGCAGGGTCCTGCACTTGGGGCACAACAACCCTGTGCAGTGCTACAGACTAGGGGAAGAGTGGCTAGAAGGCTGCCTGGAGGAGGAAGACTTGGGGGTGTTGATTGAGAGCTGTCTGAACATGAGCCAGCAGTGTGCCCAGATAGCCAAGAAGCCCAATGGCATCTTGGCTTGTATCAGAAACAGCGTGACCAGCAGGTCCAGGGAAGTTATTCTCCCCATGTACTTGGCACTGGTGTGACCGCACCTTGAGTACTGTGTTCACTTCTGGGCCCCTCACCACAAGAAGGATGTTGAGGCTCTGGAGCGTGTCCTGAGAAGAATAACAAAGCTGGTGAAGGGGCTGAAGAACAAGTCTTACGAGGAGCGGTTGAGGGAACTGGGGTTGTTTAGCCTGGAGAAGAGGAAGCTGAGGGGAGACCTTATTGCTCTCTACAACTACCTGAAAGGAGGTTGTATAGAGCAGGGATCTGGCCTCTTCTCCCAAGTGTCAGGGGACAGGATAAGGGGGAATGGTCTCAAGCTCCACCAGGGGAGGTTCAGGGTGGATATCAGGAAAAAATTATTCACGGAAAGGGTCATTGGGCACTGGAACAGGTTGCCCAGGGAGGTTGTTGAGTTACCATCCCTGGAGGTATTTAAAAGACAGATAGACAAGGTGCTCAGGGACATGGTTTAGTGGTTGATAGGAATGGTTGGACTTGATGATCCTAGAGGCCTTTTCCAACCTAGTGATTCTGTGATCCTGTGATTCTGTGATCTGTTACAGTACTCACTCAGGACAGGAGTAGTAGTGTGTTGTGTGGAGTTACCGGGCACCAAAGCCAGCTAAGGTCAGGTCACTGTTGCCCTTGCACTGCTTCTTGTGAGGTTCATCCTCCATTCCTTTGGGTGGTTCTTGCTACAGTAATCCCTATAGCATGCAACTCAAACTCCAAGTTACAACAATTTAAAAGGTATATTCATTACATTCTCCACTCTTGGACCTTTTGGAACAGACCATAGGGTTTAACATTGCAATGAACTCCTCCTCCTGCCTCTAGCTTGGCTGGCAACAAGAGGCTCCTGCTATAATACCTTTGACATACGGCAATCACAGCAGTGGAGACATACAGCATCATTTAACACCACCATCATACATCTCAAATCATGGATTATTTTCACCCAGGATTACATCACCTTAACATACATGTTGGATTCCTCCATTCTTCCACATTACCCACCAAGTACACCCAGGTCCTTGAGTGAAAACAATCCCAAAAATATCATAGAACCAATCGCAGAATCACAGAATTCCTGAGTTGTAAGGGACCCACAAGGACCATCGAGTCTACCTCCTGTCCCTGCACAGGACAACCCCAACAGTCACACTGTGGGGCTGAGGGTGTTGGCCAACCACTTCTTCAATATTGTCAGGCTTGGCACTGTGACTTCTTCCCTGGGGAGCTGTTCCGGTGCTCCACCACCCTCTGGGTGAAGAACCTTCTCCTAATGTCCAACCTAACCCTCCCCTGGCATGTCTTCATCAGCTCCTCCTCCTTCCCTTGTGAGGAAGCGGTAAACTATGATGAGGTCTCCCCTCAGTCTCCTATTCTTCAGGCTGAACAGAGCAAGTGACTTCAGCCGCTCCTCATACGGCTTCCCCTCTAAGCCCTTCACCAACTCCATATCCTCCTCTGGACACCCTCCAGTAGCTTTAGATCCTTTTTGCACTGTGGTGCCCAAAACTCCACCCAACACTCGCCGTGGGCCCTCACCAGTGCGGAGCAGAGCAGGACAATCCCCTCCATCACCCGGCTGGTGATGCCGTGCTGGATGCACCCCAGGACATGATTACCCTCTTGGCTGCCAGGGCACTGCTGGCTTGTGTTCAACTTGCCATTGACCAAAACCCCCAGATCCGTTTGACACAGGGCTGCTCTCCAGTCTCTATGGACATCCAGGGTTGCCGTGTCCCAGGGCAAAACCCGGCAATTGCCCTTGTCAAACTTCATGTGGTTGGTGATTGCCCAGCTCTCCAGTTTGTCCAGATCCCTCTGCAGGGCCTCTCTGCCCTCAAGAGTGTCAACAGCTCCCCTCAGTTTCATGTCATCAGCAAACTTGGTCAGTAAACCTTTGAGTCCTGCATTCAGGTAATTTATGAAGACGTTAAAGAATACTGGTCCCAAGATGGATCTCTGCGGAACTCCACTAGTGACTGATCACCAATTCGATGTCACCCTATTCATTGTGACCCCTTGAGCCCAACCTGTCAGCCAGTTGCTCACCCACTGCATTATGTGTTTATCCAGCTGGATGCTGGACACTTTGTTCAGGAGGAGACTGAGAAAGATGGGATTAAAGGCCTTACTGAAATCCAGAAAGATTACATCAAATGGCTTCCCTTGGTCAACCAGATGGGTGACCTTGTCATACAAAGAGATTAAGTTTGTCTAGCTGGACCTTCCCCTTGTGGACCCATGCCGGCTGGGACCAATGACTGTGCTGTCTTTTAGGCATTTTTCAATGGCTCCCAGAATAATCATCATCTCACCAGGCACTGAAGTGAGACTGACAGGCCTGGAGTGGAGAGATTGATGACACGGACTCCGATATCTTGGATCGAAGACATTTATTGCTCTTAGTGAGCTCCTTATATACACAATGTTATGTTGCATCTAAAACTTGGCATCATTTGATTGGTTACCAACAACTGTTCACATGTATAAGTTTATACTACTATTGATTAGTTGCTACTGTCCACGCACCTAGATCAAATGCTTACTTAGTTAATTAGCTTTGCATATTTTACATGCTTTTTCCCCCAAGTTATCATGATTTCTACTTTTCTAAATTACACCTCCCTCTCAGCTTCTGGGCATAAAGCCATAGCTTACTGTTGCTATCAGTTGTTTCCTCTTACTGCACCGTTCATGGTCGTTCAAGGGCATTGTGACCTTCATTAATATAAAATGTTTCTACAATTCCCCCCCTTTTTTTTTTCCTTTGACAACTAGAGCGTGTAGTTGTTGATATTGTTTTTTTATCATTACTTGGACACATTGTAGTATGCAAGGAATTATCCTTAAAATCGCAATGATCACCAGTAAAATGATTCTAATTTTCATATCTAGTTCTTGGAGCCAACCTCCAATGCCCCATCCAGACAACAATTGCCTTAACCAATCTGGATCATTGTTATGTTGTAATTGTTTCGTCAAATCCTTCAACTGTTTCAATTGATGATGTATTGATTCAGGATGATCTGATAAATTCATACAACACATTCCTTCAAATTCTTCACACCCGTGTCCTTGTGCTAATACTAAAAATCTATTGCAGCTCTATTTTGTAATGTAACATGCTTAACACTATCAACATCAGCTAACAAGCCACTCAAAGCAATCGAAGTAGCATTAGTCTGCTTACTCAAACAACATCCCAAATTTGCCAGCTTTGTCAAGGCTGCTGTGGTTGCTATCCCAGGAGCCAATCCTGAGGCAGCTACAATTTCTCCAGGTTCCCAGAAAGGTGACTGTACTCTTACAGTCAGCCCCAAGTTGATGGATAGATCGTTTATTTAGTTTACTTTGTTTCTTGTTATAAATCATAATGGGATTGGGTGTTAGTAGCGTAAGCCATCCAAGGCTACATGGCCCACCATTAAATTTTGACAGAATTCCTCCTCACACTCTGTCTCCACAAATCAGAAAAAAATTTCTACAGGCAAAGCAACTGATAAAGAAAAAGAAGGTGATACTCTAGGAGAGGTATAACTGTACCAGGCTGTAGCATTTCTATACACAGGTAAAGTAGCATTTACATTCTGACTTTTTCGAGTGATGTAATTATACACTACACAAGCATCCATTATTACTGACCCATTTCACTTGAACCTATCTTGGACCGCTGTCTGTAATGACACAAGCATATCCTCATCCCCAGGTTAACAATGGAAATGGACCTTCCTAATTTCCTTCCCAAGTTCTTACCATGACTTTCACTTGATTTTTATGTTCAATCATTCCTGTTGACATGGTTTGCATATGTTTTGCTATTAGAGGGATTAAAGTATCTCCCGGCAATCGTAAAAAATTCATAACATACCGTACCTTAGCTAACCTATTTGCTGTTGTTTCTCCATGTTCCCCCTGTTTTTGTTTTTGCAAAAGAGTTTTGATGGTGCAATGCATTTATCAGTGTGGTACTACACTTGGATTTTTCCTCTAAACATTCTTGTTGCAAAAAGGTTATCAACCAGTGGCCTGGATAATGAATTTTATTTTGTTCACTAAAGTTTGCCAAGGCCACTTGTAATTCTAAACTCTTCTGCATACTCCATTGTAAATATCATTCTGTCATTGGAATGACTGTTGTTTCAGGCTCTTTCCCAATCAAATCCTCTATCCAATCTCGACCTTTCATGATTAACTGTGCAAACATTTCTACTCTTGTTATAATCGTCTTTGATGACTGATTAGATAAGAACTGCCATTCTATAATTTTTAATTTGTCCAAATTGATTTCAACCCATTGCATTATTAACTCAACAGGCTGATAAGTGTTAGTGATGATCAAAAAATGGACAGGTCACCCATATACTATACGATGTGCTTGTCTGTTGCTTACTGCATTTTCTATTTTTCCAACGTTTGTTCTGCTTCCTTTGTTAGTTTCCTTGGTGCTAATATATCTGTATCTCCTTTTAGCAACTTAAACAAAGGTAACAATGTTTGATTACCTACCCCTATCTAATTCCTGATCCAATTGATATTACCCAGCAAGATCTGCACATTGTTAAGTGTTTGGATGTTAATTCTAAATGATACGCTTTGTGGTTTGATGGTTTTATCCAAAATTTTTCACCCCAAATACATCCATGGTGCAACACTCTGCACCTTTTCTGGTGTGATATGCAATTGATGTTTTTGCAACATGTCACATAATTCCTGTTTATTGCTTCCCAAATTACCTTTCCCCATCACTAGTATATTATCCATATAATGATACGCTAACAGCTGTGGAAATTTTTTCTGAAAACCTTGTTAGGCTTGGTCAACATAAAGTTGACACATTGTTGGCACATTTTTCATCCCTTGTGGTAACATCACCCATTGAAATCTCTACACCGGTCCCTGTCTGTTGTCGGAACTGAAAAGGCAAATTTTTCACTATCGCCGAGGTCAATAGTTATGGTAAAAAAAACACAATCCTTTAAGCCAATAACTAAAACATTCCAGTCTCTATAAATCCTTGAGGACTGACCAACAGGCATCCTTCTGGCCAGTCTTTTTCTGCCATGACAGTGACATCTGCAATGGTATCCACCAGCATATTTATTTGAATTGTTTGATTTTCTAATATCAATGTCAACTTTAATTGTGGGTTTGATTTTTGAATTTATAATGCCCTTGTTATCTGTTTTTCTTGTCCTGTAGATCCAAAGCCTCCACTTGCCCTTTTTTTTTTTTTTTTCAGTTTGGGGAGCTTTACTTTTAAAAGGTACTAATTGTGCTATTAGAACAAATGCCTGACACAGAGTAACAAAAACAAACAAACATATTGGATGACCATCAAGTCGTCTATGGGCTTTTCTCTGAATAATGGCTTTTTCAATTTTGCCGAAAGTTTTTCGTGCATCACTATCACTCGTAAGAGTAGGAGGTGCTGTTAAAGACATGTCCCCCTTAAGAAGATCAAATAATGGACTTAGTTCTGCATTAGTAATACCCAAATAAGGTTTAACTCGATTGATTGTTCCCAGGAGCTTTTGCAAATCATTTTAACTACTATTTGCAATTTGACTTGCTGAGGTTCAATTGTGGCATTCAAAATTTTCCACTCAAGATATTTCCTGTCGGAGTGGGAGGCGGACCTGGAGTAACGATGGAGTCTCAATATGAGTATGATTGTTCTCCTTTATTCACACACTTACTCCTTATATACTTATCCTAATAATGCACGCGCTAACAAAACAAATCAAAATTGGTTATGTCATACTGTTCACACGCCTTGTGCTGTTACATAATTGATTAGATGCTCTCAAGCACGCGAAAGGGGCAGATACAAAGTTCTCATCGGCTTCACGACTCTTTGGGACTTTCCAACGCTGAATTCCACATTCTTGTATTCTGCTCCCTTTTATCTTATCTCAAGGTCAGGCCTAGCCACAGACAGCAAATCCTGGATTGTTCACTGCTATTAAATCATGCCCTTGTTCACCGAGCCATTCTTCCATAATTTCCAGGTTTGAATTTTTTTCAGGTGTGACTTGGAAGCCTATTTTCTCTAATACAATCTTTGAAATTGTATTAATTGAGTAACATAACTGCTTTGAGTGATATACACAGATGGGAAAGGAATATAAACCATAGCTTGTATTTGTCCAGTAAAATCAGAATTAATAACACTGGGTTACACAAAAAGACTTTGCAAAGTAACACTCGAATGACCCACTAACCAAGCACTTAAACCATTACTGATAGGACCAAAAGCTTGGTGCGATACCTTGTGAAAGTATTAATCCCTTATTGTGATTGAGGAGGCTCTGGAGAAGATCCAAGCGGGAGCATTTACTGTTGTCACGCATCTCCACCACACGCTGGGTTGCTAGTTTCCTTTGTTCTTTAATGTCAATGGTTTACCCCCAATATAGTATTTGAAACGGTGTTGATTTGTAAAGTGACAACCTTTTCGACATTTATGGTAACAGTCCAGGTGCTGTCGAGTTCTTGGCCCCTTTTGTCTGTTTTGACCTGTATGGGAATTCTCAAGGCTGCAAATGCATTAACTTTTCTATTCCTTTGCAGTCTTTTAATCTCAGAGGATCCTCCTTTTGGACTCTTAAATCATGCTCTCATTAGTGTCTGGCTAAAATCCCCTTTATGGTTGTCTGCACTAGGACCCAGCAGTTGCTGATCTGATGAGGGACACTGGAATGCAGAGTGTTCTTCATAAATTGTTACTCCCCTAGAGAGATAAGGACTCCCAAGCTGAAAGAAATAAACTTCACATTCAAAAAAAAAAAATCAGGAGAAAGGGATGGGAGGAAAAAGGGGGGGGGGGGGGGAACTCACACAGCCACAGAGTTGGGTTTTTTTCCATTTTCTTTTTCTGTTTTCCATGTTCTTTTTTCTATTTTTCTATTTTCTATTTTTTCTTTTTCCATTCCCTTATTAGTTTTTTTCTTTCCGTATTTTCTATTTTCTTTCCTTTTTCTATTTTTTTGTTACTATTTTCTTCGCTCTCTCTCTCCTTTCTTTTTTTCTAGGTATTTTAAAATTTTGTCCTCTGCAGCCTCTCATTTCAACGGTGCCCGGTAAATCTACTTGTTTGCCGGCTTAGTGGACGTTCGAGATTGAAAGGTCTCAGAGTTTCATTTTTAAGATTAATCAAAACAAACAGAGGCTCAAACTGCTATAACCAATTTTCAAATCTTACAAACGCTTAAAGCGCTTTAAACACACACATGCACGCACACAGAACCACTCTTTTGAAAGCTAGCTTAATATACCCACACAATGTTGTTTATGACCAGTCAATAAGAAAAGCATGATGGTATGAATATTTGAACTATATACGGTACCAAACACATACAACACTTTAAATATGCACATGTAATATAAAATAAGGTTTGTATCGATTGTTTAACAGGTAATAGTCTTTGGTTGTTACAGCATTTTCATGGACAAGGACTATCCAGTGACGGCTGTGAATTATTCATGCATGCGACGGAGCCAGCACCCACTTCAAGCACTGGGGACGTGGGCAGCTTGGCAGCGAAACAATCAGTACTTTCTCTTTTTACAGCTTTTCAAATTTCTTTTATCGCTTCATAACTAACTGATTCCCAGCGAAGATGTGCATCTGGTAACAAATCATGGGAAAAATTTGCAACAGTTCAACCTGTTCCTGCAGCTGCACTTCCCTCCTCCAGGAGGAGGACTTGTGCATGTCTGAATTACTTTCATCCTTAGAAGTTTCACTTGGTAGTGGAGGACAGAGGAGCGGATTAGTGGTATTCAGTGGAGATCTTACATCGGAAAGAGGTGGGGCAGAGGACTGTACTAGATTTAATTGCTTGCCTTTACCTTGTGACTTGGATTAGCTCGCAAGTTCAGCAGGTGTCTTATAAGTCCTGTCTTTAGTTGGATATGATTGTTTCTTAACAGCTTCACCATCCTCAGAATCACTCCACAATGATGATCGCTTTTTTATTTTCCTTGAAGTCCTTTTAGAAGTTGCCTTAAGGTTCTTCACTACTGAACAAGGAGGGTCAGGATTGTTTAAGGCACCAGCCTCTGTTAGATCTTGTTGTACTTTAGAATCTTTTGGTGTTTCATATAGGAATCGCCATGTTATTAGCACACGGGAATCATTTAAATCTCCCTTTGTGGCATGTTCAAACAGTAATTCACCAGCCTCCTTCCAAGTCCCAATGTCAAAAACATGCAGTGATTCCGTGGGCACATTCTTACTCCTTAACCATGCTAATAACAATTCCAGTTTATGATCTTCATAATGAACTCCTTTCCTTTTCAAAATATGCTTAAAGATCTTTACTATTGCCTTTTCTTCTGTCAATTTCCTTTTCAAAATATGCTTAAACATCCGATATCCTGGATCGAAGACAAGTGCTGCATCTGTCGGGGCGCCATTATTACGGAACCATTTTAATAGAATGCGCCCTTTAGTCTCATCATATTTGACTCCTCTCTTTAGGAGGAGTTGGAGTAGGAGTTTTGCTATTGCTTCATGTTCCGATGATGCCCCCTGCCCCATGCCTGCCCGACTCCTTACCTTGTTTGATAGGTGATGTCCCAGGGATCGTGAAGAACCGCAGTCCAGCTGGCGATTCTTGGTTGAGTCGGGGTTCCTGCCGGCTACTCAGAGCAGTTGTAGACCTCAATAGACACACGATGGCGCTATCACGTCGGGGGTCACCATTTGCAGGAATGAATGAAGAGATGGACTCCAGTGAGGTGGTAAATGGAGAACTTTATTGCTCTTAGCGAGCTCCTTATACACACAATGTTATGTTGCATCTAAAATTTGGCATCATTTGATTGGTTACAAATAACTGTTCACGCCTATAAGTTTATACTACTATTGGTTAGTTGCTACTGTCCACGCACCTAGATCAAATGCTTACTTGGTTAATTAGCTTTGCATATTTTACATGCTTTTCCCCTAAGTTATCATGATTTCTACTTTTCTAACTTACATCTCCCTCTCAGCTTCTGGGCATACAGCCATAGCTTACTGTTGCTATCAGTTGTTTCCTCTTACTGCACCATTCATGGTCCTTCAAGGGCATCGTGGCCTTCGTTAATATAAAATGTTTCTACACGGAAGGAACCAGGGTCATCCCTGCTGCCCTTCTTGAGGACTGGGACAACATTTGCCAACTTCCAGTCAACTGTAACCTCTCCAGATTCCCAAGAGCATTGGAAAATCATTGAGAGAGGTCTCACTATGACCTCAGCCAGCTCTTTAAGTACCCTGGGATGAACCCCACCAGGCCCTATCAACTTATAGGGACCCTGCCAGAGCAGCAAATCCCGCACAAGTTCAGGGTTGATTGGGAGTTTAGCATTTGCAACTCTTGGTCCTCCAGCTCAGGGCTCTTGGGGGGGGGCAAGCCCATCATTGGTGTTGAAGACCAAGGCAAAAGAAGCATTAAACATCTCTGCTTTGTCTAAATCCCTGTTTGTGAGGTGTCCGTGCTCATCAAATAATGGGCCGATGTTACTTCTGCCCTGCGAAATTTCTGGCCAGGTTACCATGTCTTGTGCTGCCAGTGGGTTTTGCATCACTACAGGGACTGTAACAGCTACCAGAAGGTATGGAAGCATTTACAAAAGGAAAAGCAATTAATCCCCTTTGAACTGAAGGACAAGACTGAGGTAGTCTGGGAGATGCCAGCAGTGCCATGAGCACTTGCAGCCCCCCCTTGGCTCCTAGACCTCAACTGAGGCTGTCTCCAATGGACTGATTTCATTTCCTCAAACGGTTTCTTGCTTGAGGTCAGGTCCCACAGACCTCTTTTCAAACAACGATTATTCGTATTTCTGCTGTGACTCTAAGCTGGAAGGATCGTCATTGATGAATAAATACAGGCACGATCTTCAGCCCTGAAATGCAAAATGAAACATTGGAAATGCCTTCACAATTAGATCTCACCTGCCTGAAAGAATCACTGCTTGGTTTGCCAGTCTGGCAAGATTTTATTCCATTTATTTGGTAGGGGCTTTATACAGCTGTTGTGGTCTGTTGGCCTGCTGCACAAGGAGTGCTGAGCAATTGTGGTTTAATGGTGAGTCCTAATGCCATTTGGTTGTATTGGGAGGCAGTGCAAACTCACTGCACCTGCCTGGCAATACTCCAGTAACTTTGGATGTTTGGGTACCTACAGATGAATTTGTTGGATTAAAAGAGTTCACAGAGAGGTACATTTCTTATTATATGAAAACTGATATCTGGACAGAGGGTAGAGACCCAAATTAGTACCATGCAGAGAGACTGTAGCACTCCTGTCTAGAAACTAATGGAAAATGTATATGAAGATTCGCTTCCATCAGTGACCCAATTTACACATTGCAAAATACAGTTAAACATGCTGCTGGTTAAATACACACCAGCAGCCTCTGTTGAGTGCTTTCTGCCAACCTAGATGTGGGAGTGTTGGCCCTCCTGGGTAAGGATGGCAGGGATATGGCACAGGAGGTACCCAGTCCTAGGAGCCAGTGGGTACTTTGGTGAAGCTGAGCTGTGCTGGGGAATATCTGCCACTGGTTCCCCAGATCAGATGCATTTCCACTGGGACCCAGACCTTGTGGAATGGGACTGCCACCTGTGAGGGTAAGTACAGCCCTGCATTACCCTGACACCGTGGTCCTGAGCTGGTACCAGACTCTACATTACATGGTCATGCCTCATCCCCTCCTGAGTGACAGGCCAGTAATGGGGGACCTGGATGCCTTGGCTTTTCCTCCTGTCCTGGCAGTGCCAGGGCACCTTCTGTCTCAGCATCTTGCTACAGGCAGCTGCAGGGGGACTATGCTCCTGGGGAGTGCATAAAAGGCAGAATCAAGGGTCCCATCATGGGGGCTACTGTAAGCTCTGTGCCTTCAAACAGTGCCTGGGCATATGGCTGAGGTGGTAAGAGTGGAAGGCCCTCTTTGTGAAGTCTGGGGAGGAGCCCAGTCCCTGCTCAGCCTTACCCAAATTGAGCCCGAGTGAGGAAGCCTACAAGTCTGTAGCGATCATAGAATCACTAAGTTGGAAAGGACCCACTGGATCATCGAGTCCAACCATTCCTAACAATCCCTAAACCATGCCCCTCAGCACCTCATCCACCCATCCCTTAAACACCTTCAGGGAAGGTGACTCAACCACCTCCCTGGGCAGCCTGTTCCAGTGCCCAATGACTCTTTCTGTGAAAAAGTTTTTCCTGATGTCCAGCCTGAACCTCCCCTGGCAGAGCTTGAGGCCTTTCCCGCTCATCCTGTCCTCTGTCACTTGGGAGAAGAGGCCAGCTCCCTCCTCTCCACAACCTCCTTTCAGGTAGTTGTAGAGAATAATAAGGTCTCCCCTCAGCCTCCTCTTCTCCAGGCTAAACAACCCGAGCTCTCCCAGCTGCTCCTCATAAGACTTGTTCTCCAGCCCCCTCATCAGCTTCGTTGCTCTTCTCTGCACACACTCCAGAGCCTCAACATCCTTCTTGTGGTGAGGGGTCCAGAACCGAACACAGTATTTAAGGTGTGGTCTCACCAGTGCCGAGTACAGAGGGAGAATAACCTCTCTGGACCTGCTGGTCACGCCGTTTCTAATACAAGCCAAGATGCCATTGGGCTTCTTGGCCACCTGGGCACACTGCTAGCTCATGTTCAGTCACCTATCAACCATTACCCCCAGGTCCTTCTCCTCTAGGCAGCTTTCTAGCCAGACTTCTCCTAGCCTTTAGCACTGCATAGGATTGTTGTGCCCCAAGTGCAGGACCCGGCATTTGGCTTTGTTAAACCTCATGCCATTGGTCTCAGCCCAGCGGTCCAGCCTGTTCAGATCCCTTTGCAGAGCCTCCCTACCCTCCATCAGATCCATGCTTCCACCCAGCTTAGTGTCATCCACAAACTTGCTAAGAGTGCACTCAATGCCTTCATCCAGGTCATTGATAAAGACATTGAACAGGGCTGGACCCAGTACCGAGTACTGGCATCCAGCTGGAGTTAACTCCATTGACCACCACTCTCTGGGCCTTGCCATCCAACCAGTTTTCAACCCAGGAGATGATGAGCGAAAGCAGACAATGGGGATTGGGAGTGTTCGTTAGAGCTTGGCGTTGTTGGTCTTGAAGACTTTGGAAGTTGATAATGAAGGAGCCAGCTAGCAGACGTTTACTGATAAGTGGGCATTGGAATGCAGAAAGCTGGCTGCATTTGGTTCAGGAGTTTGAAAACAGCCAGAGGAGACTGAGTCTGCACAAAGTTCAGGAAGAAAAATATTCATCCTGATAAAAGACTTCCTACTTCATCCCTAAGACCCCAGTCCACGACCACCAGGAGGCACTACGCAGGCACAAGACTGGAGCAAACTTTCCAGAACTAATTATAATACGAAGTGGGGGAAGGTTATGAATATGTAGTAGGTGCTTATAACTATGCATGTCTTTACACTATAAGTAGCTGCTTGTTAAGTTATACAGTGTGCAATCTAGGAGGAGAACCTCCTTGCACCCCAGTGCTGGAAATAAACATACCTGCTTTATAACTCATTTTGGGTTATAGAGTTTGATTCCGCAAACCAATTTGGCACCCTAAATGGGACACTCTCTCTGCCCGGCTGCGGGATCGGTGGGGAGTGGGACATTCTAAGGCACGCCCCGGTAAGCTATTTCTCCAGAGAATCTCCCATCTCTACCCGATCGTCACAGGGGGAGAGATGGCACATCAGCGGGCGGATCAGGTATGTGATTTATGTATGATATGGTATGATAATTCTGATTTACCTGCATGGTAGGAGGGGACGAGTCTGTAAATCGTGGATGGGATGCGTCACGTGATGATGAAGGGTTAGGGTCGCTTTGCCGAGACCGCGTAAGACCATGCGGGGGGATACAAATCCCCTACTTGCGCTGGGTGAGGAGGTGGCACTGCCTGTCCCTGGGAAAAATAGCAAATTCACTGTTGTGGTATGGTGTGGGTGCTCCCTACTGTGATAGCAAAGCACCAGATAAATATAATCCAAAGATTCTCATTAGACAGAGACGCAGAGTGAGGGATTATGGTATAATCCCAAGATTCTCGTAAGGCGATAAACGCAGAGTGAGGGATTCTGGTATTTTATATATTATAGATAAGATAATATTATTACTGTATATAGCATTATTATGAATTGGGTACTCCTTGCTGAGGACGAAGGAGTGTTGCATATGAGATACCTGTCATCTTCTACACTTGCTGCAAATCTTCAGTATCAGTACCGTGTATATTTTAACATCGTTAAGACCTCATATTAAATTTCTCATGTGTTGTGGAGTGTTTGTATGTGAGTGCGTGGTAGCATGAGACATGCAATTGAGCGTGAAGTGAGTGTGGAGTTCTGATCCGAGGGGTTCTGCTGTCCTGTGAAGGAAGCAGCTGGAGATGAATGAAGCGAATTATCACTGCTATGTGTTGTGTGTTTTATGTCATAAGTATACTCTGTGAATTGTTTGACGTATAACAGAGTACCAGCGGAATTGAGAGGGATAGCTTAGGGGGGGGGATGTTCTTCCTCCATAGACAGGAGCCAGAGGCAGACTGAGCTCAAAATGTTGAAAGACTTGCAAATTGTTTAGAAGTCCTGTTTGTCTTGATCCTAGGAATGCATCTACAAAGCCTTTTAATTCCAAACATCCATTGAGCTGGCAAATGGGTATATTTACCTCAGACCTTTGGAATGGAAGGCTGCAAAGGATGAAATTTTAAAATACCTGGCATAGAAGAAGGGGGAAAAAAAAAAAAAGGAGAAAAACAGGAGAAGCGGCTGAGAGTGCCCCTCCCTTTCCCCCTTCCTGGTATGTGAGTTATTCGAGTTAGGTGCTGCGTGTGTGAGTTAACCCTTCCCCACATGAAATGTGAGTTAAGAGTTCTGTGTGACAGAAAAGAATAATTTGAAAGTGTAAAAGCAAAACGGTTTGAGTGCACGGGGGGGGGGGGGCATAATTGTGCAGGCTGCGGGAATGGATCAGATTTGGTGTTTAGACTATCATAAGGTTTTATTGTGCTATTCAGCTAGGTTGAGATCACTCTGTTGTCCTGAGTGTCTGTAATCTGTAGTTGGGAATTGTTGTTACTAGTCTTGTGGGAAGTCCCTGAGAACTTAGAGACAGGACATTTGTAAGTGTTTAAATGGTTTGTGGAAGATAGTATAATGGGGGAAAACCCAAGCAAGAATTTCCTCGGGCAAGCCCATTAGGATGCATATTACTGGAAGGAATTGGTGGGGGGAGATAGAGGCTCCATGAGTAAGAAGAGGATTTCAGTACTGTTTTGCAACTAATGTTGTTTTTAAAGAGAGGGAAAGTGGAATGAAGTGTTTTTCACCCTCCGAAACCATCTGGAGTGGCAAAGGGGCAGTGGGATTTTGTCGCCGCAGGACCCTATGGTACTTGCCGTTGAGCGGGAAAATAACAATTTAAAGGTAAACTGAGGCAATGTTGCGTAATGTGCAGTATAGTGCACTAGAATAAATAAAATTCACCGGACACCAGAACAGAACAAGATTTATCTGATTTGCTTAAGCCTTCCCCTCGATCACAGGAATGGGATGTGGGCTCAGATGATTCCCCCTCCCCCTCCCCGAATAGCTCGGTATCTTCCTGCGTCACAGAAAGGTCTGCTTTGACAGTTTTACAAGCATCTCTCTGGGAAGAATGGGACGAAAAAAGAAAAGAAAAAAAAAAAAAAAAAAAAACCAAAAACAAAAACAAAAAAAAAAATTATTGCAAAATTGTAGGGGATTTGGAAAGAGTATTTTCCATCCAAGACCCAATGTGGGATCCAGACAGATCTAAACATGTAGAAAAATTACAGGTATACCAGGAGTGAATCTTGAAGGGAATGAAAAGGGCCATTCCCAAACGAGTAAACAAGGTCCCTCTAAACCACCATCTGAATTCCTAAATCGACTGAGGGATATAATGTGCTGCAACACTGCTGGATCCTGGGTCAAGGGTAGGAATACAACAACTAGGTTTTGGTTTTGGGCCAGTCTAAAAGACGAATAGTGGCTCATGAGAAGGAAGACTGACGAGGTCCTGGGGAATCCACCCTAGTGGATCCACTAGTTATAATGAAGCCAGGGAAAGAAGAGAAGAAAATAGAATTACACTTGACACAGGGGCAACGTATTCGTTTTTGAACTAAGCTTTGATGTCCCTAGGAAATGACTACATCATGGTAAAAGGGGCAACTGGCCAAAGTGAAAAGCTGTATTTTTGTGAACGTCTAAGATATAAAATGGGAATACAATGGGGCATCCACAGGTTCTTGTATATGCCCAACTCCCCGAAGGCAGTTTTGGGGAGAGATTTATTAGAACAATTGGGTGCAATAATCAAATTTGAAAAGGGAAAGATTACTCTGGAGGTAAATGATCAGCAGTATATGCAAAGAATGGGTTTATCCTTAGTCAGTGTTCCCAAAGAAGGAAAAATCAGAGAAGAAATCACGAACCAGGTATACCCCGAGGTATGGGCCACCGATGTGCCCAGGACTTAAGGGCTGTAAATAAAATAACAAAAAAAAAAAAAAAAAAACAAAGCAAACCTTTACCCGGTGGTAGCAACTCCATATACCCTGTTAACTGTATTAATACCTGAACTAACCTGGCTTACTGTTTTAGACCTGAAGGATGCCTACTTTTGCCTCCCTCTCCATGAAGCCAGCCAGAAAATATTTGCATTTGAATGGAAAACCCTGAAAGCAGGTGCAGAACTCAACTCACCTGGATATTTGGTAATCAACTTGCAAAGAATCTTGAGGCCTGGAAGCCCCACCTGAGGAAGGGAGACTGTTGCAGTATGTAGATGATACCCTGATTGCCACCAAGACAACGCTTGCATGACCTGGATGGTGAGTCTGTTAAACTTTCGGGGCTCCAGGGATACCGGGTGTCTAAAAGAAGGCACAAATAATGCAATCTACTTGGGCTATGAAATCAGCACTGGACAAAGATCTTTGGGACAGGCCTGAAAAGAGGCAGTATACCAAACTCTGAGACTGTAAACAGTGAAAGAGTTACAAACTTTCTTGGGGATGACTGGGTGGTGTCAGCTATGGATCTATAACTATGGACTGCTTGTTAAACCCCTGTATGCACTAACCACCGCAGAACAGAAATACCTCCAACAGAGCAAAGAGGCCGTGCAAGCCTTTGAACAGCTGAAGAAAGCCCTGATGTTGGCCCTGGCCTTAGGACTTCAAGATGTGAGTAAGCCTTTTTTCCTTTTCTCTCATGAGAAGCAAGGGATTGCCCTAGGGCCTGGCTGCTTACGAGTGGGAGTGGTTTCAGCCATCGTGCCAAACATCCAGGAGGCACTAAGATTTGCCCTGGGCCAGAAAATGACTGTGTTAGTGTCTGGAAGTGAGAGATGGGCACTGACTTTCTCCACAAAGGTTCCTAAAATACCAAGTTATAACCGTGGAACATGATATGGCAATTGTGGTTACTAACATCATCAACCCAGCTTCTTTTCTCAGTGGAAATATAGGAGAACCAGTGCACCAGGACTGCTTAGAGACCACCTAGGCCACCTACCTGAGCCGTTTGGACCTGAAAGACAGTCCCATGGAAGACGCTGAGGGCTGGTTCATGGATGGAAACAGCTATGTCTTAAGAAATAAAAGACATGCCAGGCCAAAAACATCAAGCATGCAGAGGGATTCTAATACTGCTGGAAGCAGTCCATCTACCTGAGAAAGTGACAATCATGCACATCAAGGTACACTAGAAAGTGAATTTGGAATTGGGGAGAGGAAATGAGCTGGCGAACAGAGAGGCAAAAGTGGCAGCCAAAGGTGAGTTAAAAACAAAAGGGGCTTTGATCCCTGACAGGCGAATCTCCGTAGAAGGTAAACCAGAATATACCAAGATCAGATAATCAGAAATTTATTATAGAACTGGGAGGGTCAAATAGTAAAGAGGGGTGAATCCTCACTCCACAAGGGAAACTAATCATTCCCCCTTATTTAACATGTCTTTTCATGAGGGAAAAACACAGGAAGAGACATAGAGGGGCAGAAGCTTTATATAAACACCTAATTATAGGGATTGCAGCTAGAAATTTATAAACCATTGTGAGACAAGTGGCTCAGCAGTGTGACCTTTGCCTCCAGACTAATCAAAAAATTACCCCAAACCAGAAATGGACCAAATTGGAAGAGGCAATGGGTCTGGGCAATAATGGCAGATTGATTTTTGGAACTCCCAAGACAGGGAGGATGTTGATACTTATTGGTATTAACTGGTACCTCTTCAGGTTGGCCAGAGGCATTCCCTACTAGAACAAGGAGATAACCAGAACATTAATACAGGAAATAATACTATGCTTTTGGATTCCAACAACTATGTCTCCTGATAGAGGACCACATTTTATCTCAGAAGTAGTACAACAGATCAGTGACTATTTGCATATGAAATCATGACCTCCTACATGGTGGCATTGGACAAACAGCTCCAAAAGATTGAAAAACATGAGGCTGAGATGTGAAGTAGGGGTTTGGATGAACCTGTGTATAACATATGACCTGGAGATTATGTATATGTAAAGTCTCTTGCAGAGAGGACTCTGGAACCACAGTGAGAAAGACCATTCCAGATGTTCCTTGCCTCCTTCACAGAAATTGAAATCAAGGAGCAGAGTGCATGGATCCATCGCACTCGACTGAAAAGGCACATAGATCTCCATGAAGGGTCATTATTTTTCTCATAATTATAATTATAATTATAATCCAGGGAGGGAAAGGTACCTCTAGCCAAAAGAATACTGAGTGGCCTTGGTCTCAAGCTTTTATTGGATATACTAGAGCCCAGAGAAATATTCTGAATCAAAAGGGTTTAAATCTAACAACTGTGGTTATACATGAAAATCAAGTATATGTGAGGCAAGAATGGAATGTGGACAGAGAGCAGGGGATTCAGCAACTTCAGGGGACTGTAGGAGGAGAAATCAAAGTAGAATGCCGAATGGTTAATAGGACTATCCATAAAAAAGCATCCAAAATTACTGTCTCAACTACACATGCAGATAAGAATACAAAGACCTGTATTTCCAATGAATTAGACTCTTGGCATAATTTTACATTAGTACAGACCATTAAGGTGGTTTATCTCTGGGCCTATGATACTATTGGGCTCTCATTCAAATTTAAAATAAATTTTATAGCTAAACCTGTCACAACCCAGAATTTATGAGATTGGTCCGTATATAATCAGGAATACAGGCCAACAGCAAATGCTGTTCAACCCAGAATGGTCTCTTAAAGGTGTTGAACTGCTAATGCAAACTGATATTTCTGAAATTCAACCAGCATGCTCTCATTTCCTAGAAACATCCTTCGAGGGCTGGACAATCTGGCTGTGAAAACAAGTGCCCTTCAGGGGCAGAACACAAAGGGGCCTAACCAGAGTGTTAGAGACAGGATTGGAGGTCCTCAATGGAATTGACTATCAGAAATGTTACCAAAGTGGGAAAAGGTGGAAGAACAAGACCATGAATTAATAGGAAATGTACTCGGTGTGATCCAAGAAAACGTTTCTTTGGCCCTCAGTTGTATACAGGCACAATTATGGATGCAATCAGTGGCCACCTTAATTATAAGAGAAGGTGGTGAGGGTACTTTCCCACCGAAATCTGGAAAGTGGTTTGGAACAGTGCCACTGGCTTAGAGAGGAAGCTTCAATCCTGGTAGACTCTTGTAAATTTCACCTATGACCCCATCACTAATACAGCCACAGCCTTTGTGTTTACTGTATGTAACTCTGCAATATGTGTAATCCACTCCATCATTGCATTAGGATTAAGCCATGATAAAACTGTGCTCTATCCTTCTGAACATAGAACATGGGCACAAATAGTGAATGGGAAATGGCAAACTGTAAATTTAAAATCTTGCATTACATGAGAACAATAAGGATTCATTTGCTAAATAATGCAATCAATGCTCGAGACATCTGCCTTGACACTGAGCAAAGCATCTGTCACTGAGATCCATCCAGACGCTAATCAAAGGACTGTACTTGTATATATATGGGCCAGGGTTGAGTGTGTCTGAGAACTGCTTGTACCTCTGTAGGAATAGATGAGATAATTATGGATAGTGAGAATCACTCTAATTTCTAATTTCTGTATTTGTTAGCTTGTTAAGATTGTTGGGTGTGACTTTTCTTATTTAGCACCAGTCGTATTCCATCATCTGATATAATCCGATTATACAATATTTCACAAATTATCACCTGTACCTATTGGAATGAATCTTACAGTGGTAAAATAATTAATGAAACATCAGGACTTGATTATAATTCTGGACGAGGTCCAGGAAAGCGGGACAAGACCCTGCTAACAGTCCACCATGACTGGAAAGAAAGGGGGTCCTAAAAGGGTGAAAGAAAATTTAAACCATCATTGGAGGGACGTGTTGTTCAGATGGTCCTCTACTGCGACTGGCATTCTAAACAAGTTGTGTCACCCCATTATTGCCCTTCTGATGCTAGTTTTAGTTTGCTTTGTTTTCTCTGCTATGTTATTTATTTGGATTTGGAGAATGCTACAACAACTAATAATTTTGACTTCTATGTCTACTGCCCATAAGAATGCATTAAAAAGGTAATTTTCCAACAAAATATCATACTATTCCCCTTTGAGAGATAAATTACAGAGTTGGCAAATGAATTTGCCCATGTTAAAAAAGACAGGGGGGAATTGATGTGCAAAAGCAGACAAGGGGGGTGGGAGCATTCGTTAGAGCTTGGCGTTGTTCGCCTTGAAGACCTTGGAAGTTGATAATGAAGGAGTCAGCTAGCAGCAGTTTACTGATAAGTACGCATTGGAATGTAGAAAGCTGGCTGCATTTGGTTCAGGAGTTTGAAAACAGCCAGAGGAGACCGAGTCTGCGCAAATTTCAAAAAGAAATATATTCATCCTGAGGAAGACTTCCTACTTCATCCCTAAGACCCCGGCCCAAGAGCATCAGGAGGCACTACACAGGCGCAAGACTGGAGCGAACTTTCCAGAACTAATTATAATACGAAGCGGGGATAGGGTATGAATATGTAGTAGGCACTTATAACTATGCATGTCTTTACACTATAAGTAGCTGCTTGTTAAGTTATATGGTGTGCAAGCTAGGAGGAGAACTCCCTCGCACCCCAGCGCTGGAAATAAACATACCTGCTTTATAACTCATTTTGGGTTATAGAGTTTGATTTCACAAAACACTATGAGTTTTTTGTGATGGAAACATCCTGATCTACAACCCCGGATTTTCTGGATTCCTACATATTGGTGGGGATTGCACTGACAGGAAGCAATCCACTGTGTCCCTTACCATCTGATGCCACTGACAAAAGTAAAGGGACTGTTACCCTAGATGTTATCACTCCAGAATGGACTATAAGAGAATGAGAGGAGCAAGCCTTAATCGGACCTCCCTCTTAGCTGGTCTAAGATTCCCCCACTGATGTCAACAATCTACAAACACCGAACACCGAAGCGTTTGCAGAAATTTCACTCACAGCAACTTTTTCGGGGAAACATCTAAAGACGTTATCACCGAACTCCATACAGGTCGTATAGTCCCTCACAAATCCTTATAGGATGCTAATATTGGTCTAGATTTAAGCTTATATTCTTGACTTAGAATTGTAACATTATAGGTAATAAACTAAATGTTTAAATACAGTTCTGGGTCCTACTCTGTCTCCCTTGGGGTGTGACAAGGACTAAGATTGGGCGGGGGGGGCTCAGCAGTCGCTGGAGGAGGTAGGACAAGTCAGAAATGAGGTTGCACACAGATTTAATCTGCCTCGCTTCCCATTTTTTCTAGGGACAGAGTGGGTTGACCCAGAAGACACACACACACACCCATTATAGCTGAGAACTAGCTGCTGGGGCCAGTGGCTGCAATTAGAGCTGCAGCAAAGAAGCTGGAGCAGCTGAAACCAAGGGTCAAGTCCGAGGTGTAGTGGTGCTGAGCCCCAGCTGAGCACTGTGCTAGGGCTCTTCTGCCTGGACCTTGGCCAGACATGAAGGATGATGCATGGGAAGCCTCATCCAACAGCCAGTCTCTTTTCCTGTGCTCCTGCTGCCTCCCACATCCCCAGCTGGACCTTCCTCAGGCAGCCTGCACCCTCCTGCACCCCACAGCCTTTAATCCAGCTCTATATGTGCCCCTCTCACCCCCTTGCAGCCATCTTCCTGCTCTGCCCCATCTGTCTCAGTGCCTCTGGCTGGGACTTACGCTCTCCTTTTGCTCACAGCAAGCAGATGAGAGCCTAAACTTTGAGGAGCAGATCCTGGAAGCTGCCAAATCTATTGCTGCAGTCACAAGCACCCTGGTAAAAGCAGCCTCAGCAGCCCAGCAAGAATTAGTGGCCCAAGGAAAGGTAAGGCTGGAAGGAGGAAAGAAAATCTAGAGCTGTAATGGGCTCTCCCTTCTCCCAGGGCTGCTTGCAGCTGTCAGACCTGGTGGCAAGGGCAAAGGGCTGGAGAGGGTCAGTGGGGTTGCCCCCCAGTCCCTGCTCCACAGCTCAGACAGGAGCCAGAGCCCAGCTGGGAACAGCAGTGCCTGAAATGGTCATGAATGGGTGGTAGTGGTGCAGCAGAGGGCCATGTGAAAGAATCCCTGCCTGCAGCTCCTAGCCCACCCAGCTGCCTCTCCTGCCTACAAGACTGGCCTGAGGCAGGGGTTCCTTCACACCTCCCCAGGCAGCAGTTGTGCCCTAAGGCTGGGACTTATGCTGCCGCTCCTCCTCTTTTCCCTGCTGCAGACTGCTGACAATGCAGTGAAGAGAGCATCTGACTGGTAAAGGCAGCACAGAAGGCAGCTGCCTTCCAGGACCACAACAAGACAGTGGTGCTGAAGGAGAAGACGGTCAGAGGAATTGCACAGGTGAGGAGTGGGGCCATTCTCATGGAGCAGGGGTGACTCTGTGCACCTGTCTCAGGAGCATGTCCTACCACCCACCAGCATGGAGCATGTATTTGGAGAGCCTCAAAAAAAAAATGCTGCAGGTACACCCATCCCACTCAGCACCAGTTAAACACTGTGACTTCACCCTTGTCCTGCCACGTGTAGCAGTGGGCACAACTGGTGACCGTGTATGCTCCCAGGAGCCCTTGTGCCCAGGGCCACACCAGCCTAGGGAGGTTGTGACTGGTGATGGGGGAGAAGTGGCAGCCTGAGAGCCTGGCTCTGGGCTTGGCATGGTCATGGTAGAAGCTCCAGCCAATCCCCAACAAAGGCAGCTGTGACATACACACCACACCACACCACACCACCCACCCACCCCTTCATTCTCAGGGTGCTTGCCATGCTCTCTTGGCAGATCATTGCTGCCCAAGAGGAAATGCTGCACAAGGAGCAGGAGTTGGAGGAGGCACAGAAGAAGCTGGCCATGATCCGGCAGCAGCAGTACAAGTTCCTGCCCTCAGAGCTGTGGGATGAGGAGCAGAACTGAACCTCATGCCCTCCTGCAGCTCACTGCACCAACTGCCACCTGCCCACTTGCTCCTATTTAAGACAACTCACTTCAAGCAAAGGGCTGCCTGGGCTAGACCAGAGCTCTGCCTGCACCCAGAGGGCTGGGCCTAACCCAACCACCCCTTGCTGGCAACTCCCTAGCCCACCTTCCCATGTGCACCTGGAGGGGCCCAGCTGGGGTAGGAGCTGGGGCTATACCAGCTCAGGGCTCACCCACCAGCCCCAGGGTAGGGGGCTGGAGAACTCCCCAGTGTGGGTGATCTTTGTGTGCCTTCTTCATTCTGACCTGTGCTCCTTTTTTTCTCTCTCCTCTACATGGGAGGAGAGAGGCATGGGGGTTGCCCTCTCCTATGCAGTCAGGTGCAGGGAGCAGTGTGGTCCTTCACTGAGCTCTTGTATGGAGCTGCCTCCAATGACTTATTGCTGGGTGAATCTCCCTCTTTCTTTTCCTACCCAGCTTCCCTGGGAGACACCAGTCCCTGTCCTCCCCATCAGCAGCCTGGGTCCCTCCTGGGAGCTACAGGTCTGGAAGCTGCACTGCCTCTACTGGGAGTGGGGGAATGTGATGGGTTTGCCTCTGGAGCTACTCTTTGCCTTCCCATAGGGTTTTTTCCCCTTCGAGAGCCCATCCAGCTCTGTCCTCTTCCTCCTTCCCAAGTGCCTCCATAATTTTAAGATCTGCAGTATTTTTCTAACTTTTCCATTTCTCTAGTATTGAGCCTGCAGCTTTCAACATTCATTTATTAACCTTCCCCTATTAAAAATTGGAGGAAAACAGCTTACCCCCAAGGCTCTGGGCTGGGGGATGTCAACGTCTTCTTGGAAAGACACATTCATCAATAAAATCTGGTTTTCTTGCTTTCTGTATCAACAGACCCCTCCAGAAGAAAGATGGGGCTGGTGGGTAGGGTTGCCCATGGGCACCCGCCCTGCTGGCAAGACCGGTAATGCTGTGTGGTGCTTATACAGCATGGAAAACATTTGAGGCATGCCCAGCCTGGTGGTCCAGACCCCTGCTGCCAGCCATGTGCCAGCCCTCACAGGTGCTGCTGGGGGGCTGCTCCTGTGTGAGGGGGGCCTGAGGATTTGGGCTTCAGTGTGAGACCATATAGGAATGCATCTGGAGACCTGCGGGCTTGGAGCTGGGATACTGCAGTCATAAGTACCTCCATGGAGGCCCAAATCCAGCTGAGCTGGAAGTGGGCAGGGAAGCCACAGCCTGACTTCTCCAGGAGCCCAGAGAGGGGGTGAGACACTGAGGCATGTGTTGCACCTGGGAAGTTCCTGTTAAATAGCTGGACAAGCCTTTCCCTGGGAGGGACAGTCAGACCCTGGAGTGGGACATGGAGGGGAGATCCCCTTCCTTGGAGTCCTTAGCCCAGGGTGGGACTGGGCATGGAGCAGCAATGGAAGGGATGTGGCAATGAAGGAGACATAGACCTCGTAGTTTTCTCTAAGCATATTCTTTTAATAAGCACGGCATACAGGAGTCAAATTAAGAAAATAACACTGGCTTCTCTCATTCAGGCAGATCTTTATACAGCTCTTTGGTTCCCAAACTAAAGAGACAAACAGTATGTTTTTGTTTCTGTCTATTCCACACTCGTGACTGTTTTCAGTCATATCTCCAATTCACTTATTCACAGGTGTTTTTTTTCCAGCCTGGCCTTGTCACACATTCAAGATTCATTATCCTGTGTGTCTAGTTCGGAACACCTAGTCTTTTTAATAATGTTTATTCTAATATGCTTGGTACCAGCTTCATGCTTTATCTTAGTCCCAATTAATCTTCCATATACTTGGTGTTGCTCCCACAAAGGGATGTGCACCTACACCTCTCTGCACCACCTTGTTCTGGAGGTCACCCCAGAGGACAGCTTTGAGGGCAGACTCACGGGTCTGGGCACCTAGATTGCCCCAGTTGTGCCAGTTAGACATGGCCCTGATGCCTGGACAGCAAGAAGGAACTGCTCCTTCAGGGAGGACATTCAAGGGCTGAAGTCCTGCCTTGCCCTTCCTGGCTGCTCACACTATGCACATCATTGTCTTTCCCCTGAGTGCTGAGCTCATGAAGTCGCTCTGGGCCGAAGCATCTCACAGAAAGCCATCCATTCTCACCCAGGAATGACAGGAGATGGATCTTCTCTCTCCCCTCAGAAGCCATGTGTTGGCAGTTACTGACTCTCCTTGTCCAAGTACGTGCCCAATTTGTCAGTATTAATAGCTGCTCTCCAGAGTACCGCAGCAGCTCTTCTGCTGCTTTTACCACGGCACCAGCAGCCCCTAGGTTCTTGGCTGCTCCTGTTCCTCCTATGCCCCCTGCAACTCAGCACTGAGTACTCCTAGAAAGCCACTTTCTCCAGCTCTCAGAAACTTTTTGCTTCTCTCTGCTTGGAGCACTGGTGCCAAAAAATTGCATCAGGCAAGAGCTGGATATAACCCTGGGGTGATGGGCTGGGGGAGCCTGCACACCCCTCCTGTCCCCATCCCAGCCTCTCCATGACTCCTGTGGTCCCTCTGCCAGCTCCTTCCAGCACCTCCAATCCAGAGCCCTCCCTGCAGCTGGAAATGCACCAAAAGCATTTAAGAGTGTTATTAAAAGTGTGTATTATCTTTGGAGGAGCTGAGATCTGAAAGGTTCGCGTGTGGAATACAATATATTTAAAGCAGACAGAGCAGGGCAGCAAGCTGCCCACACATTTTATCCTGAAATGCCACCCTATGGACTGCACAATCTGAGTGTTCACATGGATGTCAGGGACAGTGGCACCAGGGTGCAAGGCAGAGGGGAGATGTGTGCTAGGGAGTCTGTGTGGAGCTGAGGCCCTCCTGCTCTGCTGTGACACAAGAGCTGGACAGGGAGGTTGGGTGCTCGGCTCACTATTCTCCTGGAGGATGTGCCAGCCTACAGTATCTTTAAGTGCAATCACAACCCATGGGTGTCCCTGAGCACACTGCTAGCCTGTGACATCCCCAATTGCAGTCACAGCTTATGGGTGTCCCTATCTGCAATCATAGCCCTGAGTGCAATCAGCCTGTGAGTGTCCCCAAGACTGCAGTACCAGCCCATAGGTGCCCCCAGTTGCTGTGCCAACACCTGAGATGTCCCCAAGCCAGTGCCCCAGGAAGCAGGGTCCCCCAGGCTCCAAGGTGCAGTGACAGGGACAGTGCCAGCCATGTGGTGTCCTCTAGCACAGGGACAGCTCTGGCTGGCACAGAAGCAGGCCTCAGGCCCTGGGGGTGGATGGCTGATGGTGTCCCTGGGTCACAGTAACAGCACGTTGCCAGCCCATGGGTGTCCCAAGTGCAAGACCCCGCAGTGGTGAGGCAACAGGTGTCTGGGTATCCCCCTAGCCCAGTGCCACCAGAGTGTCCCTCCCTGGGGAGGTGCCACCAGAAATGCCCTTACCAAAGTGCTCTGGGGTGTCCCTAGCACATTGTCCCCAGGGTGTCCCTAGGCCAGTGCCCCTGGGATGTCTCTAGTATAGCAGTGTCCCTAACACAGTGTCCTCGGAGTACCCCTAGTGCAGTGCCCCCGTATGTCTTCTCACAGTGCCACCAGGGTGTCCCTACTGCATTGCCCCGGAGTGTCACTCACCCGGTGCCCCCGCGGATGCCCGACGCCGGGGTTGCGGTGGTGCCCGCCGGGGTGCCGCCCTCTCGTCCGCCTCGGGGCCGGTGGCGAGCTTGTCCCTAAAAGGTGCTGGCGGGCGGCGGAGGAGGTGCCGAGGCGGCCCCCGCCCGAAGCTGCCCCTCCCCGGCTCTTAGGCGGCGCGGTGAGGCAGGGGGCGCAGTGCCTGTGCTCCCGCAGTCCCCCGTGCTCCGCACCCGGCCGTTGCCTCGCCACCGCCCCGCCACCACCATGGAGGCCATCAAGAAGAAGATGCAGATGCTGAAACTGGACAAGGAGAATGCCATTGACCGCGCCGAGCAGGCGGAAGCTGACAAGAAGCAGGCGGAGGACCGCTGCAAGCAGGTGTGTGTCCCACGTGTCCGTCCGTGTCCCCCCCCTCCCACCCGCCCAGAGACCTCCGCTTTAAGGGTGTCCAGACCCGGGGACCCCATCCTGATGGGTGTCCAGTCTGAGGAGCCTCTGCCTGGAGGTGCCCAGCTCTGGGGACCTCTATCCTAGGAGTGTTCTGCCCTGGGGACCTTGCCCCACTGGGTGTCCAGCCTGCAGGTCCCAGCTCTAGGGGTGCCCAGCCCTTGGGATCTCACCCTTCTGGGTGCCTGTACCTGGGGACCTGACCCTGCTGGGTGCCCATCCCCAGGGACCAGCACTCCAGCCTGTTGCCCCTGACCACTCACATCAGACTCCCCCAAACATGCCATGTCTCAGTGGGACACCACAGTGCCACCTCCCTATCCCTCTGCCAAGGAGACCCTTGGGGACAGCAAGCTCCCACTCCAGCCACAGAGATGGGAACCTTCTCAGTGTCCCCCTGGAGCTGTGCCCCCCAGTCAGGACCTCTCCAGTCCCTTGCACAGGGAGGGAGCCCATCACTCCCCTACCCCCACCAGGCTCAGGGATGCTAGGGGCTGCTCTGGCCCTGGGAACCAAGGTCTCCCTGAGGACATGTGGCCCCCAAGTTGACAGAGTGAGTATGAGGTTCCCCAGCCTTGACCACCGCAGGAGGAGGATGGCCATTCCCTCCCCAGCCTTGAAGGCATCACCATCCTCCCTGACCTCTGCCCCTTCTCCAGCTGGAGGAGGAACAGCAGGGCTTGCAGAAGAAGCTGAAGGGCACGGAGAATGAGGTGGAGAAGTACTCCGAGTCTGTCAAGGAGGCCCAGGAGAAGCTGGAACAGGCGGAGAAGAAAGCTACAGACGTATGTAGGCATGCCAGCAACTACTCTGCATGGGCATCAGACTTCGGGGGGTAAAGGAAGAGGGTGGCCCTTATATGGAAAGTGTCCATGGGGAAGACTGTCAAGATCTCATTCCTGTGATACTGACACTGAACCTGGCCGAGATGCAGGGCAGGGACCGGCCGGATCCTGCTCAGGGTAGGGGGGCCAGGCAGGCTGTGGTGGGCACCACTCGGCCACTTCGTGGGCAGCTGCCTGCCTGGCACCCCAAAGCTAATGGAGACAAGTGTCCCGAGCTGTGTCACCAATCCCCAGACACACACCTCCATGATGCCCATAGAAAAAAAGTCTGTGGCATTTGCATGTTGCCAGTTCCCTGAGCCAGGGACTCGAATGTGCCAACAGCACTAAGTGCCAGGGCTGGTGTTACCTCCTCCCCAGGACAAGGCTCAGCGCTGCTCCTGGCTCTGGGGGAGGAAGCACAGGGTAGTCCCCCGGAGCCTGCCCACACGCCTCCCCGGGAACTCTCGTGCCCCTCCTTGGCTGCCAGCACAGCATGTGCCTGTGATCACAGAGCGGCCCCATCCCCCGGTCAGGTCAGAGCCCATCACAGCGACCCAGGCAGGCTCCTGGTCTCGGCAAAAATGTCAATAAATGCCTTGCAAGAGTTAATCTCCCCGTGCTCCGGCATTGCCGGCATAGGGTGGCAATGCACAAAACAATCTCCCCAGATACTTGGAGGGGGGTTAGATGGTGCCACAGACCGAAGAGTTCCACGACGCTGGCAGCCCCTTCCCAGCAGTTCTGCAAGGCTACTGTGGCCCCACCACCTCCTTGTCCCCAGGAGGGACAGTCCACGTTGCCCACAACAGGATGCTGGCAGAGGCTGCCGGGACAGCGAGTTTAGCCAGAGCAGCCACCTCCAGCCCTCCACATCTCCAGTCCCTCCTATAGCCTGGTCACTCTCCGGAGTGCGGCAGCGGCTCGGGGAAACTCCGCAGTTCCCAGGCCATGGTCCCAAAGGCTTCACCCAAGTTCCCGCCCCAGTTGCTCTCCCCGGCTGAGATTTTGCTCTTATTTGGCAATTCCCTGAACCAGTGGGAAGGAACGAGGCTCTGCTGGGAAGTGACTGCATCCCTGGGTGGGGCCAGAGCGGACGGGGACTCCGTTTTCTGCTCCGGGCCCCATGCACCGGCCTGGGAGCGCTCTCTGCACCCAAGCGTCGGGCTGGGAGGGGTGCAAGACCGGCCAGGAGTAGGGCCAAGCCCGAGGCCGCTGCTTCCAGGGGACCCGCAGCGCCGCCTCTTCCACCAATAGATGGCAGGGGGACACGAGGCAGGGTGCTGCCGACGGTGTGGCCGGGTCCCCCCAGGCTCCCTGACCATAAGAGCTGAGGGCAGCCGGCGGGGTCAGTCTAGGAACAGGCATCCCTAGAGGCAGGTGTGAAGTGCAGCTGGGGCTGCCCGAGAGCTGCCAGAGCTCCTTAAGGGAGGATTGAGTGCTACCAGCACTGGCTTCTGATGGATCAAGGCATGTGCTCCAGCTAGACCAGGGCTAGGGACTGGTCTCCCCTACAGGGCAGAGCCCCCAGGGCATCCGGGAAGTGCAGGGGGCTCCGTGGTCCTCATGGGTCTCTGCAGGGCTGCCAGACAGGTCCCCGCTTTGGGGGAGTGGATGCCAAGGAGTTGAGTGGGATGTCTGCTGGGGACCTGGCTGTACCTTGCAGTTCCATCTCCAGGTCCCCCGCGAGGATGCCTGGGAGTGGGCTCTGCCCCATGGCCCCTATGGGACAAAAGCTCATGGCCCTCCTGGCTCTGCAGCTAGGGGGGGGTGGGGGTCAGAGCTTGGGGAGTACCCATGGGTATATTGCTCTCATGTCTATGGGGGCTTGCGGGGCCAGGCTCTGGCACTCCCAGACTCCCTTGGCTCCTCTCCATTACTCTGGGGTAGTTTGGTAGGACTGTGCACCCCTGTCTGGGTGGGCACCGTGCACCCTGCCGGGGGGTGGGGGCTGTGTCCTGTATCCTAGGGTGTATCGTGTACCCTGCCTGGGGGCACGACATGCCCTGCTCATAGGCGCTATGCATCTGCGGGAGAGGGGGGGGGCGCACCATACACTCTGCTTGAGAGGCACAATGTGCCCTGCCTGGGGTGAGGGGACGGTGTGACCTGTCCAGAAGCCACTGTGCATCTTGCCTTGGGGGTATAGGGACAGTGACCCTGGGGAGGACACACTATGCCCTATTTGGAGTGGGGGGGTCTGTGCACCCTGCCTGGGGGTCTGTGTGCGCTGCCCGGGAGAGTGGTGGCCCAGGTGGGTCCTAGCAACAGAAGGAGGAGGAGCAGCAGCAGGAAGGGATGGAAGCAGGGCCAGGCAGCAAGAGCGGCTGCTGCCTGAGCGCTTCCTGCCTGAGTCGGGCGGATCCCACAAAAGGTTCCTGCCGGTTGCCCCGCGCCATGGCCGGCACCAGCTCCATCGACGCCGTCAAGAAGAAGATCCAGAGCCTGCAGCAGGTGGCCAACAAGGCGGAAGAGTGTGCCGAGCACCTGCAGCGGGAGGCCGATGCCGAACGGCAGGCCCGGGAGCGAGTAAGGTGCAGGGGGGGGGGGGGTGCACGGGGACAGGGGGCACGGCACAGCGAGTGGGCGCCCCAACAGCTCTCCGGGATGCCCCACTGGCTCTGGCCTCGCTGTCAGAATCCTTCCCTGCGGGCTGGCCCCTGTCCCTGTAGCCAGGCTGGCTCTCCCCAGGGCGGACTGCTAGAAGGTCCCAGGGGAGCTGAAAGGCACTGCCATCCAGCCAAGTGCCGAAGCAGGGTCCCTGCCTCTGAACTTCATGAGTCTTGCTAGGGATGCTCCCTGCGGTGGGGCTTCCCTGGCTGACAGGGCACAGGGGAGCAGTCAGCAGCCAGCTCTGCCTCGTCTCTGCTTGGGGTTGGGCAGATCCTGGGAAAGGATCCACTCCCTTGGAGGCTGGCTGTGTGCGCTGCTAAAAATCTCTCACCCAGGCTACTGTCTGGCTTTTAGCAGGCTCTGCAGTCTGGGCCACAGCAGTTGCAGAGCTTTTGGCTCTCCAGCATATCCTTTTTTGGGGACAAGCCACAAGCCACCTTTTTGCAATGCTATGGGCCAGAATTCCCACTCTATAGCAGTGGGACAGCATTACCAAGCCACAGCTTGTTCCTGGTTTGGCTTTTTTATTGTTGTTGGAGCTTGTGAGTTTTTTCTCTCTTTTTCCTATGGCCACTCCTTTAACATCCTCACCATATTGGAGCAGCAGAGCTGGGTATAGTACTCAGGCTGTTGCATTTGGGCTGTGTGCAGAGGAAATGGCCCCTTCCTGCAGCCACAGGTTGGTTCCCTGGTCACTGGGCGCTGCTGGAGAGCTCATGTTCCCAAGTGCCCATCTGGGCATCTCTGACTCGCTTTGGGGACGATTCTCTGGGGAAAAAAAAGCTCTTGCTGGGGTGATGCAAACGCTGCAAGCAGAACATTTAGTGGGATGTCCCTGCCCATGGCAGGGGGGTTGGAACTAGATGATCTTTAAGGTCCCTTCCAACCCTAATTATTCTATGATTCTATGATTGCCCTGGCAGGGGCCAGCCCCAGTTCCCTGTTGGGCAGTCTGGCCGGGGATGAGCTCTTGGTGAGCCCAGAAAGAGGGTGTTCACAAGGTGGAGGCAGCTGTTGTGCCAGCCATGGGGCTAGCTGCCCATCCAGCACACCAGGCCACCCCGCTTGGAGCAGTGCAGGCTGTGCCTGCCCCTAAACTGCCAGCTCACCACAGAGGACCATGGGTGCTCAGCAGGGCTGTGGAGAATGACAGCCCCCCTGCTTAGCCAATGTTTCCCGGGGCATTCTTGGTGCTGGAGTATGAATCCGGCTGGGTCCTGGTGCTGCAGCTGGCCAGGCCTGCTCCAGCCTGTGAATAAGCAGGAGACATTATCCCCCATGTTGGTGCATGCCTCCCCTCATCTTGGTGCATGGGGCTGCTCCCCGCAGTGAGGTCTCATTGCAGCTCATCTCTGTATCTGGGGAGCAGGGCCAGGAGCTGCTGAAGCAGTGTTTCCTGGCTGTGGCAACAGAGCAGGCAGGAAGCCTTTACCAAATGGAAAGAGCAGGGGGCCAGGGCCACTGTTCCTGGCTGGCTCTGGCTCCTGGCCCCACATGTGGGGAGCCTGGGAAAGCAGGGAGCTGTGGGCCCTAGTGGCTGCAGCTTGACCAGGCTCCAGCCTGCTGAGGGCAACTTGCTCCATTGCCCTCAGTGCTATGTGCATCAGCTGGGGGAAGGAGTTGGGGGGAGGAGAGGCACACTCAGCTTTGGGCTGCACCATTGCAGGGTGGGAAGGGGTCCCCACAGAAGAGGCTCCTGGTTTGCTCCACTGCCTCTGTAAACAGGAAATCCACAAGCAGCTCCAGTCTCCTTTTTGGGAGCGAAGCCACACAGGGCATTCCTCCCCCTTTACTCACTGCTCCACAAACTCTAAGTACCATCCCCATGACAGCATAGCCACTCTGGCCACCCTACCCTAGTGAATTCGCCTCGTCCCTCTCCTAAGCAGGAGCCAGAGGTGCGAGGACATGGTGAAAGGGCTACATGTGCTAGGTTTGAGTTGCATGGCCAGGAGGAGCCAATGTCTGACAGGGTGCTAGGAAGGGAGAGAGCCCCATTGTCCCTATAGAAAAGTGACAGGATGCATGCCACAGCCAGGATTGTTGCATAGTGCCAAGGGGTGTTCTGGATAGCGAATGCAAAACTGCTGAAAATGCTTTATATATATATATATGTCACATGGGGTGACCAAGGGGTTTCTGCTCCCCCAGGCCGAGGCTGAAGTGGCTTCTCTGAACCGCCGTATCCAGCTGGTGGAGGAAGAGCTGGACCGAGCCCAGGAGCAGCTGGCCACTGCCCTGCAGAAGCTGGAGGAGGCTGAGAAGGCAGCTGATGAGAGTGAGAGGTGTGACACAGAGGGACAGCAAGGGTGACTTCAGGTCACTCTTGATTGCAGGCAACCCCCTTGGTTTCTCAGTGGGGTTTGGGGATCCCCCTGAAGTGATCTTATGGGGTTTGTGTTGGTTTTCCTGCAGATCCCAGCAAAGCCACGATGCAGAAAACTCCCCCAGATATGAGCATTCTTGACATGCTTTGAAATTTCTAGGCCACCCATAAAATCCTGAAAAATTTGATCTAATACAACCATAAAATCCTGAAAAATTTGATCTAATACAACCAGTCTGTATCTGAAGCCAGAGGGTGCTCAGACCCTGTTTTCTGCCCCAGAATAGCTTCCTCCACTCGAGAGCTGAGCAACAGCCCAGAAGGGGCTGCATCTGAAAGCTGCGGTTAAACTTTGTAAATGAACCAGCCTCGTTAAAAAAAAAAAAAAAAAAGGTTCTGCAGAGCATGTTTCCTCATCCTTGTGGCAAGCAGGTTTACTGGGCAGGAGCTGTGCAGGCAAGGGCACTCAGGTTGTATGGGAATGCCCAGACACATCATGGCATTCCTGACAGTTACAAGCACTCTTCCCTCCACTGGCAAAGACCAGTTTGAGCAACAGCATCTGAGCAAAAGGAGAAGAGTCTCCAGGAGTCCCTGCTGCAGGGGTTTGTGGGGGTTTGGTGACACCCTGCTTGTGAGCATCACCCCTGAACAGGAAAAGGCTTTGCCATAGGATGTTTTCTAGCATTTCTTAAAGGTTTCTGGCCTGTCGAACTGCTTTTGTGGAGGTTGCAGCCAGTTCATCCTGGGCTGCACACATTTTACCCCCCTGGACAATGAGTTCAGGACCTGCCTGGTTGAGAGACACTGTGGCCACATCTCACTCTGGGACACAGCCTTTCGGTGGCCCTGAAGTCAGCTCCACTGTTTTAATTATGTGCAGGAGCACATTTAATTATGTGGGGTACCGCTGGTGTGACCCTACTGCATGAGGTGGCCTGCAAGTGCCAGTGTCCCAAGTCTCTGGAGCTGGAGGATGGTCACAGGCACAGTGGTCAGGGCACAGTGGGTGAGCGGGAGGTGCAGGTGCCATCTCAACCCACCGCAGTAACATCTTCTGGCTTGGGCATTCATCAGAGGCATGAAGGTCATCGAAAACAGGGCCATGAAGGACGAGGAGAAGATGGAACTCCAGGAAATGCAGCTGAAGGAGGCGAAGCACATAGCAGAGGAGGCTGACCGCAAATATGAGGAGGTGCGTGCCTGCACCCATGTGCCTCCTTCCCCCGCTGCCTCTCCACAGCCCTGTGCTCCAGGCTAGGACAAGCACAGGGCTGATGTGTACCTCTTGCTGCTGTCAACAGGTTGCCCACAAGCTGGTTGTCCTTGAGGGAGAGCTGGAGCGCTCAGAGGAGAGGGCAGAGGTGGCAGAGAGGTGAGTATGGCTCCCAGCAGACAGCGTGCAGGGATCCTATGCAGCCCTTTCCCTGAGTCCCTGGCAGTTGAGGGCGGCTGTGTGTCCATGTGGGGATGGGGAATGTCCCTCTTTGGGAGCAGCAGGGTCTGCTGTCAGAGTGGTCCCTGGGTTCACAGGCTGGGGGCAGGGGTATGCTAACCTGTCGGCAGCACATCCTTGACCCTGTTCTCTGTTGTCTCCCCCTGGGGTGCCTGTCTTCCACCCCAGCCGAGTGAGACAATTGGAAGAAGAGTTGCAGACCATGGACCAGGCACTCAAATCCCTCATTGCCTCAGAGGAAGAGGTACTGGGGCAGGGGCGCATGGTGATGCACAGCAAACCCGTTCTCTCTGTCAATGTCTCTTGAACTGTATGAGACACCCCACTCCTCTCTGCACCACTACCTCTGCCACCAGCCTCCTCTTGCCTCCCTGTCTAGCAGGCGCAAGCTGAGCATGCTCCTCCATCCTTCCATGCCTGCTCTCCTTCTCAGCAGGGCTGGTGGGAGCCCAGCTGGCAGTGATGCACGGGGCATCCATGTGAGCAGGCACGAGGAACAGATGAACAGATGCATCCCAGTAGCTTCTGCTCACAGTGGCTCTGCTCCATCTCTGCCTGAGTTTTCTCCTGTCTCAACTTGTTCTCTCTCTTTCTTTCTTCCTTCCTCACACCCGCTCTTTCTGCTCTCCCCTCTCACCTGCCCCCTGGCCCTGCTCCCCTGCCTAGTGGCCCCTGCTTGGGATGTAGTAAATGTGATGACCTAGAGGAAGAGCTGAAAATTGTTCACCAACAACTTGAAGCCCCTGGAAGCCCAGGCTGACAAGGTAGGATGTGGCAGGGCTGCTGAGGCTGAGCAGAGTGCATGGGGTCTGGGGGTGCTGGGGTCCCCCACTGGGGCAAAGGATGGCCAGAGGTATCCTGTGAGGCTCATGGGTGCCTGTCTCTGTCTCTGCAGTATTCCACCAAGGAGGACAAGTACGAGGAGGAAATCAAGCTTCTAGGGGAAAAACTGAAGGAGGTAAGGGGTGCAGGGCGAGAACACCCAGGAGAGGAGCTGGCACTGCATCAGTGCAGGCACAAGTTTGCCATCTCATGTGGGTTTTGACCCTGTTATGCTTGTGTCCTTTCACCCTTCCCCAATTTGCAGCCCTGCAGCAAGGTGGGTGGCTGGGTCTGGGATGCCCCCATGGGGTCTCGCTACCCCAGAGAAGGTCCACATCCCATCTGGAGGGCTGGTGTTTGCATCCCCAGGGAGCACAGCCCCACTGGGGTGCATCCTGCAGCCCCATGCTGTGCTCTGTTCCTGCTCCGCTTGCCTCTGCCCTGTGTAGTGTCCTGTTCTCAGGATACACACTGGCAGGAGCTCATGCCCTGCACATACCAACTTCAAGCCATGTCCAATTTGGGGTGATCCATCTAGTGATGGTTGCACATGCAACCTGTGAAGTGTGTGGGCTCCCATGACACCTCTGCTTTTGTTGGTCGGGACAGGTTGGATAAATGGGAAGCCCAACATGGAGGCACTTCGCCCAGTTGCCTCCTTTGAGGGCAAGCTCTCACCCCTGCTGCTGGTTTAGGGTGTGGGGGTCCATGAGGCCCTTGTCCCTTGTCTTTCGGGGGGGGGAATATGGGTGATGCAGGCAGGGCAGATTTGGCATGCAGTACAGCCTGTGCCATCCTCATTGTGCCCTGCAGCTCACCCTCTCCCCTCTGCACTCCCACAGGCTGAGACCCGTGCAGAGTTTGCAGAGCAGTCTGTGGTGAAGCTAGAGAAAACCGTCGATGATCTAGAAGGTAAAATGTCCTCACTGGCTCAGTGTCCCTCTTTCCTGGGGAGCACTGGCCAGGACGTGCCCCTGGTGGGGCTGGACAGGGTTTAGCTGAGGTGAGGGGATGGGCAAGTGTCTTGGGATGGGGGAGGCTGGATGCCATGGTGTCCAGTGTGGGACGCAGAGCTGATAATCATAGAATCACCAGGTTGGAAAAGACCTCTTGGATCATTGAGTCCAACCATTCCCATCTGCCACTAAACCATGTCCCTGAGCACCTCATCTACCTGTCTTTTAAATACCTCCAGGGATGGTGACTCAACCACCTCCCTGGGCAGCCTCTGCCAGTGCCAGATGACCCTTTCTGTGAATTTTTTTTTTTCTGATGTCCAGCCTGAACCTCCCCTGTCACAGCTTGAGGCCATTCCCTCTTGTCCTGTCCCCTGACACTTAGGAGAAGAGGCCAGGTCCCTCCTCTCTACAACCTCCTTTCAGGTAGTTGTAGAAAGCAATAAGGTCTCCCCTCAGCCTTCTCAAGGCTAAACAACCCCAGCTGTTGGGGTCTGTGGCTCTGCCCTCAGGTGGGAAATGGGGCCACATCCACACCACCTGTTCCTGCACATTCCCGTTGCCCTTGGTTCCCTGCTCACAGCTACTCACTCTCTCCACTGCCTGTCTCCCGACCTTGCTCCACTGCCTGCCCCCTGCCCGCAGACAAAGTGTATGCACAGAAGATAAAGTACAAAGCTATCAGTGAGGAGCTCAATGCGCTTAATGACATCACCTCTCTCTAAACTCCCTACCAGGCACCAGCATTGCATCCCCCTGCCTGCCTCACCCCTCCCCAGCTCAGCTGCTTGCCTGCTCAGCCATCCCACTGCTCTCCCTGCCTGCTCTGTCCCCTCTTTCCTTCCCAGCCCATGCCTGTCAAATGGCTCCTTTGGGATAGGAGCCAACCTGAGGTGTTGTTCCCACAATACCCCTCTTTGTGGGAGAGATGAGGTGTAGGTGCTTAGGGGTGTTTGGTGGGGAAGGAGCAGCCCCCAGGATCCCCACATGCTGGGTGGAAGCACCCACACAGTTGCAGGTCTGTGCCCCAGCACTGCCTGGCAGTGAACAGAGCTGTTCCCAGGAGCCCTTTGCTTCAGTAGTTCCCTCCTCAGCTCCCTGGCAGTACAAGCACCAAGAACTCCACAGCTCTGGTGCTGGGGGGACACCTGCACCCCTACATTTCCCCAGCAAAGCCCCCTGGTTCTGCTTGCTGAGCCCAGGGCAAGAGGAACCCGCACAGCAGCAGCAGCATCACCACGAAAACGGAGAGGAGGGCTTAGAAAGGGGGATGGCGGATGAGGGGTGGTGGGGTGGTGGTGTCTGTCTGTGCAGGGAGCCCATACCCAGGCAGGCACCCCTCAGACCCCTGCTCCTCCCTTGACCCTGTCCCCCCTCTGTCCTTTGCATATCACTCTTCATTTTGCATTTCATGACTTTTTCTTTTCTGTTCTGTCCCTCTGAGTTACTGTATTGGTCTCAGTAAAGCATTTTATCTCCTCCATTTCTCCTTTGTTTTCCTCATGCTGCTCTGTCTCATCTTCTGCCTGTTTCATGTGGGTGCTGGCAGCCAGGTAGTAGGAGGTGGTTGCAGGCAGCTTGCAGCCACAGGACCCCCGGGACAGTCACAGCTAAGCCCTGAGCAGCTCCTGTGCAGGCTGAGTGGGATGGGGCCTTTTGTGCCTCAGCCCACCATCCCCTGGCTCTTGGATACAGCTTTTCTTATCTCGTGCCACCTTCTCCATGACTCTTTTGGCCTGAAATAGCAGGGTTAGACCTGGTCTTCTCCACTCCCTGTCCCCACTCCCAGACATTGTCCACAAGCAGCAGTTTCAGCCCTGGCATCTGTCCTGCATCACCCTCTCATGCTGAAGGCCCTACCCTTCAGCAGCGATCTCTGACCCTAAACAGGTCCCTGACCCTCATCCTCCTTCTCCTTCCTCAGCATCCTACCCTGCCCCACAACTCTGTCCCTGCTCCAGGACTGGATGCTTCTTCCTGCCAGCCTAGCTTGTTCACCACTGCTGGCTAGGCAGCAGCAGGTTTTACAGTGAGGGCTTTGGGGAATACTGTCTTTTTTTACTAACTTGCCTTTCTCTCTCTCTCTCTCACCTCTGTTGTGCTGACATCTTGGTTTTCTCTAGAGTGCTCCCAGCAGGAGGCCAAGAAAAACTGCATTCTCACTAGCAAGCTGCAGGTCATCCTTACTGAACTTAACAACTGAGCTGCTAAGAACTCCCAGCCTCTCACCCACACCGGGGCTGCCACTGGCCTCCCTGCCTCATTTCAGCCAGGCTGGCTCAGAGCTGGTAGACCCTTGCCACTCCCTGCTGGGGTTAGGCAGTGCATGGAGCCTTGGCTTATTCCCCCAGGGAACTGCCCTGCTTGGGGGAAGGATAGAGAGCCCTCTGGATCTGATTGTTTTTTCTTGGGAGAAGAAAGAGGGGTTTTGCAATGTCCTGGGATGGCCATGCAATGATGACTGCCCCCTGGCATCAGTCTGGCCCCACTGAGGAGGGTCGCAGTGGCTTGTATCACTGCCTTCCTCCCTTTGTCCCAGGAGTCGGCAGCCAGCCTCTTCCCCCTCACTCTGGTCATCCCAAACTATGCAGGGAGGATCCCCTTGGAACACGGTCCCTGCAGTGTGCTGGGAGGGCTGGGACAGGAGCTGGGGAGGCAGTAGCACCTGTTGCCTCAAATATGGGATGGGGAAGAGCCTGGCCAGGAGTGCTGGGAAATGGGGCTGAGTGAGCAGAGCTCTCATCCCATCCCAGTCTCTAGAGGGATGGAGAATGTTGTTTGGAAGCAAGCACCAGAGGAGGCTGCCTTGGCAGCAGGCTGCCCAGTAGAGCTCATCCCTGCAACCTTGTTAGCTCTGCTCCTTCTCTCTCTGCTGTCCTCTCTGCCTGCCTTCCTGGGCTGCTGTCTCACTCTCTTCTTCATGGAGCACCACTGGGTCATGCAGCAGGCACTAGGTCTCTTACTGGCCAAGGGTTTGTGTGTGAGCCCACAGCTGGACAGTGGTGATGCCCTGGGGCAGGATATGCTGTGGGCAGAGCAGGGAGACGGGGCCGTGATGGTGGCTGACCGGGGAGAGATATCCACCAGCGGTATCCATGCTGCAGACGGCCTGGCTGTGGGCAATGGGGTGCCATGGGAGGATGGAAATGATGAAGAGCAGGGACCACCTGCCCTGAGTGACCAGCCCAGCTGGCCTGACTGCCCTGGCAGATCTCAGAGTGGCTGGACTCATCCCTGCCAGCAGTGGGGCTGCTTGTGCAGACTCTACTCTGCAGGGATATTCTGTGCAGCTGGAGGCTGCTGCCATACTGAAATGTCTGTATGTATGCATGTGACTGCTTGGTGTGGTGTGTGTGGGTCTGGCTGCACCTGGGTATGCTTGGGCTGTGTCCATGTGTGTGGCTGGCTGTGTCCCCCTTGTGTTCACAGAGAGTCTGGCCAGTGCCAAGGAGGAGAACGTGGGCATCCACCAGGTCCTGGACCAGACCTTGTTGGAGCTGAACAACCTCTGAGCTGCCACGGGGAGCCCCTATCCCTCTTCTCTACCCCACATGTGCACCCCACTGGCATGCTCAGGACATCACCAGCTGAACTGCGTCTTGGCCAAATCCACACATCCATTGAGAAGGGAACCCTACAGTCTTACACCATGGCTCAGGAGTGTCTTGTCTGTGCACAGCCTGACTGTCTCTGTCCTGTCTTCATGTCCAAATATTAAAGCAGTTTGACATGATGGATGGGTGTGATTGGTTCTTGAGGATGGGCACAGGCACTGGGAGATGCGAGGATCTCCCTGCCCATTTTGCACAAGGAAACTCTGCAGGGTCTTGGGTCCAGGGCGGATGGCCAGCATAAGGATGTACTCCATGGCCATGGGGAGCTGAGAGCAATAGCATGCACAGTTTGGGCTGTGTTCCCTCATCTCCATCACCTCTTTGGGATGCACAGAAAAATCTACAAGTCTCAAGCTCAGTCCAAATCGACCATCCTCTTCAAGTGTGCAGTGACAGAGATATGTCACTGGCATGTCCCCTTCCACAACTGGCATGTTACCTGCCTGGCACTTGGGGAAGCCATAAGATCTTTGATCTCTTTGTGGAGTCTGCTTCATGGTTCATGTTTATGATGCCATCTGAGCATACATAGAAGGATGTGACCATGCATGCACACACTATTGCTTACTAGGGTCTTTTCCAGGTCTGTGGTAAGCTGTTTACCCCGTTTACTAGTTGCATTTTCTATTACCAGTCACTGAACACCTTGCTTGAGGAACAGCTGCATAAACTACTAAATATTAATGCAGTAGGCAACCAATTTCCAAAGTGTTCAGGAAGTTTTCTCCTGGTTTGCTGCTTTTTCTTCAACACAAACAGTGTCAGGATATGTCTCATCACTGTAACCAAAAAAAGTTGGATTCCCTGGGGATGCCCAAAGTCATGATCTAGTCTTCCCCTCTGCTTTGGGCCCATCCACGACGTGCAGCAAGCCCTGTTGTCCCATGCTACCTGGCAAATATCCCTCTAAAAACACAGCCTCATGCTGCCAGGAAACATGATCCATGCCAACCCCTTGCTGAGCTGGGCCATCACCCCAGCAAGCAGCCAGCAGGGATAGCTTTCATTATCTGCTTTCCTTTATATGATGCACCTCTTGGTTCAGGAAAGGAGAGTAGTAAGATTGCATCTCTTTCCTGCCCAGGTGCTGCCAGTCTCCTGCCCTTCCTCTGGCCCAGCACCTCTGGTTTGCGGCTCCAAGTCCTTCTATGGGGAACAGGGCTCCCCTCGCATGGGGTACTCATTTTCTGTTTGTCCTCCTGAGGTGTAGGACCCGTTGTGAGCTGCAGCCTCCCTCCCTGGGATGTGCTGGAGGGGAAAGATGATGCACAGCTGTCCTAGCCAGCAGAGCTGGCCCTGCACAAGGGCTGGGGCTTCTCCTTAGGGCCTCCTTGCTTTTCCACAGTGCATCAACTGAGCCGTTCTGTTTTTTTGGTCAAAGTACCTTCCAAGCAGGGGCTTGCAGCCAATGCCGCCCCCCCACCCCCAGCAGCTCCCTCTTTGGGTGTGATTAATCGTGCATTTAGAGCCCGAGAGATTTGGGTGAGGGTGGGAAGAGCCACATTGTGAGCTGTGTAGGTTTTGCAGGGCTCTGGGTGATTTCAGGACAGGTGAGGCCACATAAAGCTAAGTACCACAGTCAATATAATCAATATTAGTGATTTATCAATCCCACCAGAGGATAATGCAGCTGGAGGAAAACACAGACGGTTACAACCATGTGGCACTTATTTCCGTATGAGTTACATACAACCCCATATGCAGTGCTTCGTATCATGCCCCACATCAAGGCCATGCTGCCTGAGCTGTGAGTGCACTGAGGCAGGCCTGCGGCAAGGCAACAGCCAGCACACCTTGCCCAAGCCTGGACACCCCTGACTGGCCCAGGTCCAGGGGGGCAGCACAGGGCACCCCTCACTGAGTGGCCCCTAGCAACCAGGCCAAACTCCCCTGGGTGCAGGCTATGCCCAACCAGTGTAAGCCTTGCCACTCCATGACAGACCTGAGCCCCTTGGTACAGGCTGTGCCTCCCCAGTGATGGGACCAGGTGTGTTGTTGTCCCATCCCCCTGTGACAGGCCTGAGCCCCCCCAGTACAGGCTGTGCTTCTCCATGAGAGTCCCAAGAGCTCCCCTCATGATAGGCCTGACCCCCCGGGTTCAGGCTGTGCCTCCCTCCCATGACAGGCCCAGCTCCCACCAGTGACAGTCTGTACCTCCCACAACAGACCCTAGGCCCGCTCCACTTCGGCTCAGAGTGGCCCTTCTGATGGCAGCAGCCTGCACAGGCAGCATGTGACATTAGGGGAGCACAGGGCCCAGTTTGTCCAGGCTGGGTTGGAATGGGCCAAGCTGTCGGATCTTGGGCCCTGCTGCTGAAAAGATAGTGAGTATAAGGAATTGAAACAATTTGTAAATAGCGAGATAAGATAAAATATCTTATACCAATTGCGATGTGTAAAATTAATCCACCATGTCAAAGGGTAGCTTGGCATGTCATACAGGAAGAAGATAAGAAAAGCTTTAAACACAGAACCCAGAAAGCACTGGGTTTTTTTGAGCAGAGTCAGCTGCCAGGTCCGCAAGAAAAGAAACATAACGACTCAAGTTCATCCAGAGAGCAACTGATGAAGAGGAAGATACGACCACTGGATGAAGTAAACGACTACCAGAGTGACTGTGAGTCTTGAAAATGGACACTAGATGGCAGCAAAGACCGTAGAATAACTTACATCCCGCGTATGCAATTAGTTTCTGAAAAGGCGTGTTTATGTTAATAATTTCGCGGAGAAACTATGAATATGTGAACACCTTTGTAAATATAAACCTTTTGTTGCTAAGTGGGAGCACCTCAAGGAAAACCCCCGGTGCAATGAATACCTACTTAATTGTCACATTGGCTATTGAGTCTAGTTCTTTGTTTCATTGACATGACACTCACCATCTTTTTCGGATGCACCTTTATCACTTTTGTGGCTGGTACTCAGTCCCTTCCTCTTCATCATCGCCCACAACTCATTTTGCATTATCATCCTAGTCACTGGGTCAGTCCCACACGGCTACTGGCACTGGTGCGGGAGGACCACTGGTGCCACCATGGCTACTAGTATGTCCGTAGAGAGTGCACTGGTATTGGTACTGGTATGGCACCAGTATTGGTACTGGTATCAGCATGGGCATGACAGGGACGTGACTGGTACTGGCAGAGGTGCAATGGTGGGGACTAATGTTAGGGCCATTGTGGGCACAACAGGGGGCACCAGTACCAGTGCTCATACTGGTGTGGTTGTGAGCATGACAGGAGCACTGGTACTGTTGCTCCTACCCTAGCGAATGTGATGGGACACCAGTATCCATACTTGTACTGCTACCATTGCAGGCACAACAGGAGCACCAGTACTCGTACTGTTGTGGGCATGACAGGGGCACCAGTACCAGTAGTCATACTGGTGCCTTTATATTCACAATAGGGGCTCCAGTACTGGTACCATTGTGGTCACCACATGGTATGGGCATGATAGAGAGGGATGCTGGTATTGGTAATGGCATGGGGTCAGTAGAGCACTGGTACCAGTACAGGGTCAGTAGTGGTACCAGTACCACCATGGGATCAGTAGGGTATGATGCTGACATGGATACAAGCCTGACACTGGTGTTGGTATAGATGTGGGCTTAGCAGGGGCACTGGTGCCAGTTCTGGTTACCAGCAGAAGAGGAGTGCAGGCACAGCACCACCTGCCCAGCACTGGTACCAGAATGGTGCTGGTACTGGTAGGAGAGTGGGAAAGGCTGGGGCACTGCTGCCAGTGCCAGAACCAACGAGCTCCTCTACTACAAGCTCCTCAGGCAAGGGCATCTCCCATCCTACTCCAGCACTGCCAAATGGTCCTTCTGCTCTCTCAGCTATGGGTCCAGATTTTGCCTGGAAGCACCTGGGTGAGGGGAATGCAGAACATGGCACCAAGCCACCTTGGTCCTCACTGGGAGCATGCGGGTGGTACCTGTGTTGGTACGTTGACCTCGATCAGGTCTCAGGTGGCAGAGCAGAACAGCATTAAGGTCTGGAGGATCCAGAACTGAGGTGGCTGGTAGCATTTTCCTGAATTTGGGAAAGGTAGGCTGTAGGTTTGGGCTGCTGCAGGATGTGTTATGTCGCTGTTGAGACACGACACGGTGATGTGGAAGCAAGTTTCTTTATTGAAGTTACATGGCTGGCCGGCGCGCGCTTGATCTTACACGCGCCTCTTATACCCTTTATTAACACATGCGTCTCCGCATGATTGGATTAGCTTATAAATAAACAATCTGTGAATGGATGGTACTACTTCCATGCATGGTCCTATATTGTCTGCCCAGTTCCCGTCCCATGATCTCCTTCCGGGTGCATTAATCAGGGGTCCTCAGCCCGCTGTGGACCCCCACAATTCCCCCTTTTTGTATTTGTGCTAAAGAAAATTTCTGTTTAAAGATTGCCTGTGTCGGCTGCTGAGGGGCCAACACACAATGCAGGGCAATATCGACAGCACAACTACAAACATACCCGCTCTTGAAACAGAGAAGTAAAGCAGCATCAACACTTGACCGCACTGAGTAATATCGTAGGTGCATCTGAAAAGTATACAAACATTGACTTATACTCCGTTTCTACTGATCCTAACAGCTTTAACTTGTGGTTCCAGTACATGACTTATAATCTATTTCTACTGATCCTAAAAACTCTAACTAACTTGTGGTTCCGGTATACGATTTATACTCCAGTTGTTATGGCAGTTCTTTGATGTTAGCAAGGGCTATCCATTACACTCATCTCCAGCTGTTTGATTCTCCACACGTGGCCTCCGTGGCTTATCCACAGCAGGGCGAACACAACGAGCAGGGTACCACCGAGGTCCTTCATCTGTGGAAACACAAGCATACCCTCGACCCCAAGTTAATAGCTTGCATGGGCCTGACCACTGACCACTTTGAAGGTCCTTCACTTGAATCTTCACTCCATCAGAGATAGCTGTGGTAGACTTCAAGGATTCAAAATGTCGAATCATTGGGGGATTCTGATGTTCCTCATTGATAGTTAAGAAATTTAATACATACATCACCTTGTTCAGCCTTGCTTCAGGTGATTCCCCAGACATTCCCGCCTTTTGTTTTTGTAAAAGGCACTTAAGTGTACCATGGGCACGTTCTACAAGTGCCTGACTGGTGGGGGAGTGAGGAATACCTGTAGCATGGCTGACACCCCAAGACTGTAAAAATGCTTTCACTCGCCCAGAAACATAAGCTGGACCATTGTCAGTTTTAATGTGTCGAGGAACACCACAGGTGGTGAAGGCTTTTTGCCAATGCCTAACAGCATCTTTTGCTGTTTCTCCAGCATGTGCAGTAGCAATAATGACAGAAGAAAAGGTATCAATTGATACATGTACATACTTTTGTCTGCCAAATTCCGTAATATGAGTTATATCAATTTGCCAAATTTGTAGGGCCTGTAAGCCTCTAGGATTTACTCCATAGACTGTTGGAAAATGTTGGCCTTGACAATCTGGACATGAGGCAACAATAGATCGAGCTTCAGTAGTAGAAAGCTGAAACTGTCTCTTGAGTGCTCTGTGACCCTGGTGAAAAAATTGATGAGAAGCATTTGCTTGTTGCATAATGTTTGGTACTGGTCCTAATGCTACCGCAGATACTAATTGGTCAGCCTGGACATTTCCTTCTGCTATAAAATCAGGTAAGTCAGTATGGCTTTTTATGTGTAGAATATAATAGGGTAGGCTGCGCTTTTGTATGGTTTCCCACAGGAGCTTCATAACTCCAAACAACAGGTGGTTTGTCACTTGTCCAAGAACTGTTTTATCCAATCTCTGCACTAGGCCTGCAACATAAGCAGAGTCGGTTACCACGTTTATGGCTTGTGGGAACTGTTGAAATGCCAATGTGACTGCTCGTAATTACACCACTTGTGGGAAGCCTTGTTGATGCTCAATTAAATGTTGCCAATTTTGTCCATCAAACCATGGAACAGCAGCTTTTCCTGTTTTCCCAGACCCATCTGTGAAAACTGTGGATCCATCAACAGGTGCTGTTTGGCTTAACAATTTCTGTGCAATAGAGATTTGAGTTCCCAGTTTACAAAGTGGATGGGAAGGAAAATGATACGATATCTGGCCTGTAAAATTGAGTAGCGCAGCTTGAAGTGCAGAACTATTGGCAAGGCACCATTCAAAATATTGAACTTGTAGAGGAATAACAATACATTCCGGATCTCGTGCCAATAGTTCCACACATCGTGTTCGAATTTTTATAATGAGTTGAGCTAACAGCTCATATAATCCTGGAGCAGCCTTTTTTCTTTGAAATGGTAAGAAGATCCACTCCAATATATGGAGGGGGTCTTCCCACCCCTGATCCCACTGCACGAGCTCAGCATAGGGCATTGTGCCTTCCACAAAGACCAATGCCTGCACAATTACAGTCAGGTCAATGCGCCAGACATGCTTTTCCTGAATGGCTTGCTCTACAAGTGTCAGAACATTTCTGGCTTCCTTATTTAGAATCCTGGGTGCTGCAATATCTGTGTCCCCTTTTAACAGATCAATAGGGGTTGTATTTGTGATGATGTAAGGCCCAAATAGGGTCTCAGCCAATTTATAATTCCAACTATTTTTTGAACATCATTTAAAGTCTTGATTTCAGTTACTGTCTCAATTGCCTGATGTTGGACTGTTTTGGCCAGCACTTTCATGCCCAAATACAACCATGGTTGAACATGTTGTACCTTTTCAGGGGCAATGACCAGGCCATAACATTCCAACATTTGTCTAGTGTCCCTTTCCAATTCTCCTAGTTGTTCTGACATTGCAGCAGCCAATAAGATGTCATCCATATAATGATAGCAATAGCATTCAGGATATTTCTGCCACACAACACTCAGTGCCTGGGTTACAAACCATTGACAGATGGTAGGTGAGTTTTTCATCCCTTGGTGTAAAACCTTCCAATGGTATCTTTTTGTGGGTTCTGCATGATTAGTCAAAGGAACTGTAAAAGCAAATTTTTCGACATCATTTTCATCTAAAGGAATTGCAAAGAAACAATCTTTTAAGTCCATGACCAATATGCCCCATTGCATTGGAATCATTGTTGGGGAAGGTAGTCCCGGCTGTAGTGCCCCCATGGTTGCAAGCACTTCATTGATTTTTCGCAGGTCATGTAATAATCGCCATTTTCCTGATTTCTTTTTGATCACAAAAACCAGTGTGTTCCAAGGACTGTGTGACTCTTCAATATGGCCTGCAGCTAACTGTTCTACCCCTAATGTGTGCAGGGCTGTGAGTTTCTCTTTGTTAAGGGGCCACTGATCCACCCACACTGGCTTATCTGTGAGCCATCGCAACCTTAAAGTGGGTTTTTTAGTGCCCTGCAGGATAGTGACCCCTATGGAAAATCCGTTGTGATACGGACTCCCCATTGTCCCAAACAGTCTCTTCCCCAGAGGTTTAGGGGGGCTGGAGTAATATAAGGTCGTACAGTGGCATTTTGCCCTTCAGGGTTCGTAATAATTAGAGGTTTTGCTGCTATGAGACTAGTAGTCATACCTCCTAGCCCAATTACTCCTGAAGTTGCAGGTACCACGAGCCAGGAATCAGGCCAGTCCCTTCGAACAATGATAGTAATGTCAGCACCTGTGTCAAGCAGTCCAGATATTTGAATGGAATGTGGAAAAGCAGTGTTCATAACAAGGATACATTTCATTTCTTGCCTTGTGTCTGAGAGAGGTTGTGACCAACAAATTTGACGTGGTCCAGTGGATCCAAATTCCCCATCTGCATCTTCTATTTTAAGAACACTGCTTTTAAAAGGCAGCAATTGTGCAATGCGAGTTCCCTCTTGTATTGTAACGGGGGGGGGTGTGGGGGGGTGTGATAGTAGAAACCATTGCAAAAATGTGTCCTGTAAAGTCCTCATCAATTACTCCCACATGAACTAGAATGTTTTGTAAGATAGCACTGGAACGTCCGATAAGTAAGGCGCTGAGTCCATAACCGATGGGCCCCCACGCTTTCAGAGGGACCTTGTGTACTCCCTGTGTATTAATAGTTACTGTGTGGGCGGTGGATACATCCATCCCTGCTGCTCCGCTGGTTTTTACTTATAACAGGTCACAAAGGCCTGGGGCTGCATTGCAGGAGACCAAGCGTTCTTCATGGGCACGGGTATTTGTGTCTGGGCGCGCCCCCCCACGCTCTGTCTCCCATTTCCCGGCTGTAGCAACTCTCCATTTATGTGATATTTGGACTGGCATTGCTTAGCAAAGTGTTCAGCTTTCCCACACCTGAGACATCTGCTAACAGCTGATGTGATCGCTGATCTAGCAGTGCCATTATTCTTTTTTCGTCTATTTGAACAGGCAGTTTTGAGATGCCCAGTCTGGTTACATTTACAACATCCTTTGTCAGGTGTCCCCATGGCTGCCATAGCAACAGCAAGAGCAGCCATTTTTTGGTCAGCCGACCCCATCTGGGCACAAGCCATGATCATAGTTTCAAGAGTTGGTTCACCTGGCAAGGCACGTATTATTTTTTGACAATCTGCATTAGCATTATCTCACGCCAGTTGTGTGATCAACAGTGTTTTGACATAGTCATCAAAAACTTGGCGTTCTACAGCAGCCCGCAGCCTCTCTACAACTTGTAAAAATGGCTCTCAAACTCCCTAATTGTTGTATATTTATCCTTTGGTTCATCGATCTCAGCTGTTCTCATCAGTGCTTCAAGCCCTACTGTTTTAACCTGTTCAAGCACTGAAGGGTGCCACTGAGCTTGATTCTGTGGATTACTAAACTGCCCAGTTCCTGTTAAAATATCTGCACCGTTCCCATATCGGGGGTCTGACTGGGGGAGCTGCAAGTTCCGTATTGCCTGTGCTTCTGCCCTTTGAGTCCAAATATTTCAAAAAACTGTGCACTGAACAGGTCGAAACATAATTTGTGCAATTTGGGCAAAGTCATATGGTGTCATTTCTTCCATATTTAATAATCGAAGCAATTGCATTGTTGCAGGGGAGCTGGGACCATACTGTGTAACAGTTTTTTGAAATTCCTGTACTACTTTCCAGGTGTATGGTCTGTGCTCATCCATAATTCCCTGTCCTGGATCCCCCCAGACCACCGGGAATGCCATAGCTGTCACAGGACTCGGGTCACATTCCTTTAAGGGTGTAGTTATTGCCTCAGACAATGTCCAATGTCCTTCTAGCATAGCCTGTTGGTTTACCTTTTGCCAAAATACACAGGGATCATACAGTCTCACAGTAACCTCTGCCAAGGGTGAATCCCACACCCGAGGGATTTGAGGTTTACTGGAGGAACCCCCAAAGGTTGGCTTGGCGTTAGCCTCGATCTTTCTGGTTTTTGAAGCAGCCGCCTTAGTGTCCCCCGCCACGGGATTGTCCCAATCACCCTTCTCATCTGGCAAAGGCGGGAGTACCAAGGGATTGTACGCTTCGGGTGCCCCTCGCTCTTCAGGGGGCAGTGGAGGGGCAGACAGCGTTACGGGGTTAACCCGCCATCGGCTTTGTTTATATATCGGACAAGCCGAGTCTGTATCATCGTCTGACTCATCAACAAGAAAACTTTTTTGCGCTAACCGAGACGGTTTATTCTTTGGGCGTGTTACCGGATTTCTTGAATTTAGATGTTGAAACTCAGATAGAGATGCAGAGTCTGAGTCGGCAGTTAATATAGAAAATTCCTCTTGCTCCATTAACAGATCCTCAGCAGATGGAGGCTCGTCTCAGGAGGCAAGGGGTGAAAGATCTTGCTCTGCCCGATCCCTCTGTTTTTTAAAGTCTTTCAAAGTATCGAACAAAAGGCACCATGTGATTAACAAAGATACTGACTCTTTGTCTCTGTGTGAAGTGCTATCAAACAGCCTATTCCCTATTTCTTTCCAATTCGAAACAGTAAATGATGTCATTATACCTGGAGTATAACCCTGTCTCTTGCTCCATAAAAGCATCTTTTGCAACATGAATTCCTCCAGCTTTACCCCCTTCTTTTCTAGTATTTGCTTCCACATGCTTATAATCATTTCCTCCTCTTTTGTTAGTGAGGCTCCCATCTTTTTCCCCAGCAGCTCACCTGCACTCGGTGGCTTCTTAAAAGTTCCGGATCCGGAATTAAGCAGCTTCTCTCGCCGCTCCTCTTGGCTATTCTTGCTGAAAACTCTTTTAGCAGCTTCTCTTGCCGCTCCTCTTGGCTATTTTTGCCGAAAACTCTTTTATAGTGGCTTTGCCACCTCGGAGAACTCCAAAATTAAAACTCTCAGAAAATCGCTTGCTATATCACGTCGGGGTCACCAGATGTCGCTGTTGAGACACGACACGGTGATGTGGAAGCAAGTTTCTTTATTGATGTTACAGGGCTGGCCGGCCTGCGCTTGATCTTACACGCGCCTCTTATACCCTTGATTAACACACGCGTCTCCGCATGATTGGATTAGCTTATACATAAACAATCTGTGAATGGATGGTACTACTTTCATGCATGGTCCTATATTGTCTGCCCAGTTCCCGTCCCATGATCTCCTTCTGGGTGCATTAATCAGGGGTCCTCAGCCTGCTGTGGACCCCCACAGTGTTACATCCTCTCTGCCCCACCTCCTGGTGACTAGCACCACCAGTGCTCCTGCAGCTCAGACAGATGCTGGGGCATGCCAGGCACCAGGTAATTTCCTCTTTGCTGCATGGGAGATGGGGAATCTACCCTCATCTCCTGGCAAGTCCTGTTCCTTTCTTAGGGATGGATTTGTGTCATCAGGGACAGCCTGAAAGTGGTTTCAGTGCTCTGCAGGGTGGTGCATGATTTCCAGCCCTGTGCTCAGTGCCCTGGCCAGCCCAGGGCAAAATCTAGGTGCAGCCTCAACAGCTCCTGACCTCTCTGGAGCCACCAACCTGGAGTGCATGGGCTTGCGCTGCCTCATGAGTGAATACACACTGCACCCTGTACTGTATTTGGATGGACGGACACTGCACTGGGCTGGGCAGGCAGACAAGGGGGAAGTGATGCTGGAGTGGGCATCCCTTCTTGTCCCTCAGTTGCCCCTGCTTTCCCAACTGACTGAGTGCTGATGTGGAGAGAGGGACTGGGAGAAGGCTGGGGGTGCGGTTGCGCTGGCTCCACTGCTCCTTGCAGCAGGATGCTGCCAGAGGTTGGCAGACAGAGGGTAGCAGAGCTCTATGGAGCAGCTTCTAACACAAACCACTGCGTTTTTGTTTCATTGCCCTGCAGATGTCTGGCTGCAAACACTGCTGTCTTCTCAGGGCTGCAGAGCAGTCTGGCATGGTCCTCACCTGTCATACCTATCTGATGAAACTTATGAAGCCCAGTTCTCTCAGTTTCTCCCCTCAAAGATTTTTTTAGCTCTTTGAGGTGTTCCCTGCACACTGTCTGATTTTTTTTTTCCAACATCTTCCAAGATTAAGTGCACCCTCTTGGTGTGCACCTCCCACACTGGCGCTGGGGCTGTTTTCTGTGTGAGGGTGCTGCTTGCTTTGCACCCGATGTTTCCCTTGCCTCACCCCTGTTCTGCAGGGCTGGCTTGCACTCATATCCCTCTGTGGAAATGTTACTATGTGGCTTCATGTGGTTTTCATGCCTGTGGTTTTCATGCCTGTGGTTTGTCTGGTGGTTCAGGGTGGTCCCATGGATGCTCTCCACGGCAGGTGTTGCAGGAGGGAGGTTACTGGGATGGTGCAGAGTGAGACCTCGGCTCCCATCTACTCTGTACTGGTGCTACACTGTGCCCCAGGAGGCAGCCAGGCTGTGCTGGCCTTCAGCATGCTCTCTCCTCTGCAGGAAGGCCATCAAGAGGCTGGTGGCCCTCAGTGAAGATGGCTGCTACACCATTTCCATCCAGTAAATGGCATACAGTGAATGCTGTGCAGAGCAGCCAGGCAGACCTGGGCACAGTGCCAAGGTAAAGGGAGGTTTCTCACCTTGAAGCTGGCTAGGTCCCCTGAGGGGCTGGGAGGTACCTGGTGTGGCCCTGGGTGCCTCAGGGCTTGACAGCATCCCTGACCCAGCAGTGGATGGTGTGGGCTTTGGGCTCATGAGCAGCACCTTCTCCATGATTGATCTCCTGGCAGATGTATTAGGGCCTGGCACCATGGGCATGCACGGGGACTCACAGCTCTACTTCCTGACCTCAGGTGAGTGACTGGCATCCTTTGCCCACATCTGATGTATGCTACAGGCCATCTGAACAAGGAGAGCCCACTGATGAAGTCTTCTTCCTCCAGCTATAGGAGGCTTCATGCTCGCAAGCTCTCATCCTGCTTGGGGACTTCAACCACCCTGACATCTGCTGGAAAAGTAACACAGCAAGCTGTAGGCAATCCAGGAGACTCCTGGAGTACATTGAAGATAATTTCTTAATCCAGCTGATAGAGACCCCCACCCGAGGGTATGCAATACTGGACCTGATGGTCACTAATACAAGTGAACTCATCAGTGACATTAAGATTGGAGGCAGCCTGGGCTGCAGTGATCACACACTGGTGGAGTTCAAGGTCCTGAGGGATATGGGACAGGTGAGGAGTATAGTCAAGACCCTAAAACTCAGGAAAGCAGACTTCCAGCCCTTCCAGGAGTCAGTCAGTAGGACCCCTGGGACGTAGCACTCAGGGATGAGGGAGCAGAGCAGACCTAGCAGATCTTTAAGGAGGCTTTCCATAGAGTTTTTTCAGTCTTCAGATGCAGGAAATTGGGCAGGGAAGGGAAGAGCAGTGCGGCTGAGTGGAGACCTGCTGGTCAGACTGAAGAGCAAGAGAGAACTGCACAGGCAGTGCAAGCAGGGACAGGGAACCTGGGAAGTGCATAGGGACACTGACCGGTTGCGTAGGGGTGAGGTCAGGAAGGCCAAGGTGCAGCTGGAGCTGAATTTGGCAAGGGAAGTGAAGACCAACAAGAAGGGTTTGTACAGGTACATCAATCAGAAGAGGAAGGTTAAAGAGAATGTACCCCCACTGATGGTTGGGAATGGTGACCTCGTATCAACAGAGGAGAAGGCTGAGGTACTTAACTTTTTTGCCTCGGTCTTCACTGATAACTGCTCTCCTCACCCCTCCTGGGTCATGGGACAGCAAGATGGTGACCGGGGGGTAAACCCTCTCCCACAGTAGAGGAGGATCAGGTTTGTGAACGCCTGAGGTACCTGAATATATATATATGTCTATGGGACCTGATGAAATGCATCCCAGAGTCCTGAGGGAATTGGCTGATATGGTTGCCAAGGCACTCTCCGTGATATTTGAAAAGTCATGGCAATCAGGAGAAATCCTTGGTGACTGGAAGAAGAGAGATCTTATAGCAATCTTCCAGTACCTGAAAGGGGCCTACAAGAAATTTGGAGAGGGACTATTCATAGAGGCTTGTGGTGATAGGACGAGGGGGAACAGGTATAAACTGGAAAGGGTCAAATTTAGACTAAACATTAGGAAGAATTTCTTCACCATGAGAGTAGTGAGACACTGGAACAGGTTGCCCAGGGAAGCTGTGGATGCCCCATCCCTGGAGGTGTTCAAGGCCAGGTTGAATGGGGCCTTGAGCAGCCTGATTTAGTGGGAGGTGTCCTTGCCCATGGCAGAGGGGTTTGAACTAGATGATCTTTAAGTTCTCTTCCAACCCTAACTTTTCTATAATTTCATGATTCTAAGAGATGACCCTGGGAACTACCCACCTGTCAGCCTCACCTCTGTGCCTGGGAAGATCATGGAACAGGTCCTCCTAGAAGACATGCTAAAGCACATGGAGGACAGGGAGGTGATTAATGGCAGCCAGCATGGTTTCACCAGGGGCAAATCCTGTATGACCAACTTAATGGCTTTCTGTGATGGGGTAACTGCAGCAGTGGACCCGGGTAAACCAACGGATGTGATCTATCTGGACTTCTGTAAAGCCTTTGACACGGTCCCCCACAATATCCTTCTCTCTAAATTGGAGAGATATGGATTTGATGGGTGCACTATTTGGTGGATAAGAAACTGTTTGGATGGTTGTATTCAGAGAGTAGTGGTCAGTGGCTCAAAGTCCAGGTGGAGATCCGTGACAAGTGGTGTCCCTCAGGGGTCTGTACTGGGACTGGTTCAACCAGGCCAGTTTAATGGGACTGGGACCAGTGCTGTTTAATATCTTCATCAATGATATTGACAGTGAGATCAAGTGCACCCTCAGCAAGTTTGCAGATGACACCAAGCTCAGTGGTGCAGTTGCCACACCATAAGGATGGAATGCCATCCAGAGGGACTTGGACAGCCTGGAGAAGTGGGCCTGTGAGAACCTCGTGAGGTTCAAGAAGGCCAAGTACAAGGTCCTACATCTGGGTCGGGGCAATCCCCGATTTCAGTACAGGATGGGGGATGATGTGACTGAGAGCAGCCCTGCAGAGAAGGACTTGGGGGTGCTGGTTGATGAGAAGCTCAACATGAGCCGGCAATGTGCGCTCGCAGCCCAGAAGGCCAACCACATCCTGGGCTGCATCAAAAGAAGCATGGCCAGCAGGCTGAGAGAGAGAGTTGGGCTTGTTCAGCCTGGAGAAGAGAAGGCTCAGAGGAGATCTTATAGCAACGTTCCAGTACCTGAAAGGGGCCTACAGGAAAGCTGGGGAGGGACTTTTCACAAAGGTTTGTAGTGATAGGATGAAGGGGGATGGCTATAAACTGAATAGGGGCAGATTTAGACTAGACATAAGAATAAATTTCTTCACCATGAGAGTGGTGAGGCACTGGCCCAGGTTGCCCAGGGAAGTTGTGGATGTCCCATCCCTGGAGGTGTTCAAGGCCAGGCTGGATGGGACCTTGGGCAGCCTGATCCAGTGGGATGTGTCCCTGCCCATGGCAGGGGGGTTGGAACTGGATGATCTTTAAGGTCCCCTCCAACCTACATCATTCTGATTCTATGATCTCTGCCCCACCACAGAGGCAGCAGATCCAAGGGGGTTGAGGCTCAGCCCTCTGTGCTCTCCCTTCCATGCTGCATCTTGCTGCCACTCCCTGTTCCCATCTGAGTCCTTTGTGGTCCCCTATCGCATTTCTCTGTGCTAAGCACTTCTCTCTGTCACATGACCCTTCCTGCTCCTCTCCCACATCCCTCCCAGCACTTCCTAGTCTGACCCAGCAGTGCTCCTACTCCCCTTCCCTGGCTCCTTTCCATCCCTCTCCAATTCTGCGGGCTGGGCCAGGGCCAGGTGGCTCCCTGGTGACATCCCTCTGCTACTTCCTGCAGCCTTTATGACTGTGGTGCTGATTTTCCTTCACACCTTCTGGGGGATCCTCTTCTAACATGGCTGTGAGCATCAGTGCTGATGGGAGATCACAACTGTCACCGTTATGCATCTTGTCATTTTGGGGTTGGTAAGTAGCCAGAAGTGGAGCTCTTCAGGGATAGCCATGGTGCATACTGGTCCCTGTGCTGAGGGGCAACAGTCTTTGGCATTAGCAAAGCAGTTGGGTTTGGGGGATTTGCAGCTGTCCCTGCATGGGACAGGCCCTTTGCAAATTGAATGCCAAAGCTGGTGTCCTCTGTCCCATTCCACTCATTGAGGTGATGACACTGCCACCTGTTCTGGACCTATCCTCTCCTACCTGCTCACCCCTTCCCCCTCCCACCTCTCTCTCTCAAGACTTTTTGCAACCCCCTGTACATGGGCAGCCTGGTGCCTTCCTCTCTCCTGATGGCCACTGCTACCACTTGGACTTGCCTGCTTTCAGGGGGCTCTGCCCAGAACCTGCGGTGCTTCCTGCTTTATAAATCCTGCTCTGTAATGGGGATAGGAGACCCTGCAGGTTCCTCTGAGTACTTGGACCAGCACTAGGGCAGGGAGAGGGTGCCCCAGGGGCTGGAGCAAGGGCTTCATTCCCTTGGCTGCCAGACTAGAGACTGGAGTTTGGGCCATGGTCAGTTTGTTGCCTCTCCTGGGGGAAGTGGATGGGGTAAGGAGTCTGGTGAAAACTGCTCCCCTCCTCTCTTGCTTCACACAGGTCTACAGAGCGGAGCTAGTCTTCAGCTGGAATCCTGAGGCCCCATGAGATATTCCTGTCCTGAGACACCTCTGCCCTCCCCTCTTGTCCTGGTGGCAAGAGCAGTCATCACCTTCTCTGCAATATGTTTCCTCCTGGACTGGTGGACTCTGGCCAGTCCCAGTAGGGCAGGCGCTGGGGTCTGGTTGCAACAGCCAGCTGACCAGTGGGGGCCCCCAGAGAACAGCTCAGTTTTGGGGGACTCGGCTTTGCTGGCCCTGCCATGAGCAGAGCCCCAGTTAGCTTGCCTGGGAAGGATGTTACCTTGGACTGTTGGAGGCCTGAGCCCAAAGAAACACATCGCTTCTCCCCCTGCCGCAGACGATATGTTGTCCCCTGTGCCGTGGGCGAGGGGAACAACTCATGCCTCCTCCTAACTGCAGGGTGGAGGAAATAGCTTTGCGAAGTGCTGCCAGGCTCTGGGCTGGCACTGACTGTTACTTTGCCTCTTGGCCCAGCATTTCTGCCTGTCACAGTTTAGCCCCACTTGGCCAAATTCCTGCAGCTAAAACTGTGCGGTTGAGCTTCCAAAATCCCTTCCCCACTCCACCCTGCAGGAAAGGAGAGGGAAATGAGAGGAAAAAGACTTGTGGGTTAGAGACTAAAACTACAGCTTTAATGAAATGATAACAATAACAATAATGATGAAGTAAATAATTAGAAAGTAATAAAATATATACAAATATATGAGATCATGCCCCCACTCCTCGATGACTGTGCGTCACCACAGATGCTGCAGAGCAGACATGAGGGAATGGGTCCTGGGCTAGGAGGGAGCTGGGGTCAGGAATTGAGTTCAGGAATGCGTGTGTTGGAAAACGTTAATTTAGCTGAAGAATCAGGGCTCAATTAAAATAAGATTAAAATCATAGGTTATATATATTGTATTTAGCATTTGATATATATTGTGTTTAGCATTTAATTTTGTTGATCTTTATAGTTAAGTATGTGCAGACTTTGTGTCTGTCTCTGCAGACAGCAACGGTTTTCTCACAAACCACATATAACCTTCACAAGTACATGGTATTAGGGAGTGCTTAGAAAGTATGTACTAACAACCTTATCCGAGCAGAGCCTACACTTTTACTAACAACCTTAACTGAGCACAGCCTATGTTTGTGAAGGCCAGAAGCATACCAAGGGTAGTCAAGTGAAGATAAGGAAATGCTGATGTCCACACAAATGATGAGACAATCCTCAAATACATATGCATGAGGAAATGATGTAATCTGTTGAATATACATTAGATTGTGAAACACTTAAGGGTTAAATTGCGGACACGATGTGATCGTCTTTGGAACCAGATTTGGGTACATACCCCTGGTTCCCGGGGCCTCGAAATAAAGCACCACATATAACCCTCCTGGAATGGTTATGTGTTTGTCTCTACGCTAACAGTTTTGGTGACCCAGATGGGACCTCGCGGGCATCGCTGAGGCGGCTCGCACATGGATCGCGCTCCAGCCAGCACCGAGTGATTCTCAGGGAGCCATCGACCGCAACTGACCTCCACTGCCCTCGACGGACCAGGGATATTGGTAAGACATGGTGCTTTACCGGGAATGGTACCATTTTCTGTGGTCTGGTAAAATCCTGCCTGTTAGACGCGGTGAAAGCTACGCTTGGTTGGGCTACGGAGCTCCAGAGGGAAGCCTAGGCACCGTCCGTAAGACAGTAGTGAAAGCTCTGCAGGTTTGGCAACTGTGGTCTGGTTTTGTATTTTTGGTAATCTGTATTATTTGTTACGTGGAATTTTGTTTGGTTTTTGTTGTTTGGTGTTGGTCTGGACTGTTATAAAATGCCACCGATACCCAGGTCATCACCGTTAGGGTGTATTTTGATGCATTGGAAAGAGGGGCGGTTTGGGTAAGACATGCAAAAAAAAGGAAATTGGTTGAGTATTGTAATGTATGGTGGACACAGTATAATTTAGAGGACCAAGTGCGTTGGCCAGAAAATGGAACTTTAGATTATAATACCATCCTACAATTGATGTTATTTTGTAAGCACAAGGGCAAATGGGATGAAGTACCATATGTAGAATTGTTTTTTATTTTAAGAGGGAATGAGGAATGGAAAAAGGCGTGTGGGATAATGGCTGTCAGCACAAAATCGGATGAGCAATGTGAGGGATGTGTGACTGAGAAGAAATATATGAAATGTCTGGCAGTGGAAAATGCTTCGCAGCATAAGGAAGATGATGATTTTGATTTATTAGTGGCTCCGTCAGCCCCACCAGCCCCCAGAGATACTGGCGTAAGAGGCGATGGGGAGGATAAGGTAGAAATAGATAGAAAATATGGGTGCAAAGAGGAACAGGAGTATCCCACTACCCCAATATCCCACCGAACACGGCAGCGGGATATTCAAGTTAGACAGCAGACATCCAGTGCAATATTAGCACCACTTTGGCAAGGGGTTGGGGCAGAAGGACCCGTATATGTTAAAGTACCTTTCACTCCAGGAGATCTGATACTCTGGAAACAATCTGCTGGAACTTATCGGGAGAACCTGAGTAAAGTGGCACGAGTTGTAAAGATGATTCTGAAAACCCAAAATCCTGATTGGGATGATATACAGGTATTACTAGACACCCTAATGGACTCTACAGAGAAGGAAATGGTGTTGAGAACTGCCCGTGAACGAGTTAGAGAAGACATTAGGCAGGGGATTGTCACAGGGACAGTTGATCAGAATTTTCCGACTGAAGATCCCATGTGGGATTATAATACTGCAAGAGGAATGGGAAATCTGAGGAGATACCAGGAGTGGATAGTTGTTGGAGTACAAAATGCTATGCCAAAAACAATCAATTGGTCAAAACTGTATAATGTCAGGCAAGAGAAAACAAAATCCCCGTCTGCATTTTTGGAGCGGCTTAAAGAGGTGGCGAGGAAATACACAGATTTAGACGTAGAAACAGAGCAAGCTAAGGTGCAGCTGGCCCTGATTTTCTTAGGGCAGTCGCAGGATGATATTAGAAAGAAACTGCAGAAACTGGAGGGCGCGGAGCTGCGTAATCTGGATAGGCTATTAGAGACTGCTTGGAAAGTATACAATAACCGTGAGAGGGAGAGTTCTCAAAGACAACAGCGACATCTGCTGGCGGTGATGCAGGGCAGAGGCCAGCACAATCCTGCAGGTCGAGGTAGAGGAAGAGGCTTGATACGTGGATGAGGAAGGGGGGTTGGATTTACTCACTTGTCTAATGAATTAGGATCAAAGTTGAATAAATTAGGTATTAACCAATGTGCATATTGCAAGCAGGAAGGACATTGGAAGAATGCGTGCCCGCACAGAATGAGGCAGAATTTGCAGCCAGGAATCCCATTCAGAAACACCGAGGTGGCCAAGGAAATTATTTTGGGAGAGTATGGGAATCAGAGCTGACTAGAATCAGGAAAGGATGAACCCCTAGTGAAAGTAAGGCTAGGGAGAAAGAAGTGCAATTTTTAATAGATACTGGTGCAACATACTCAGTTCTAAATGATTTATGTGGACAGATAGGAAAAAGGACAACCACAATAGTGGGAGCCACAGGGAAAGAGGAAACCCGGCCATTCATGCGACCCCTGGAACTATGATTCAGAGAAAATGAAATATGGCATGAATTCTTGTATATGCCTGATTGTCCAATCTCCCTGTTGGGACGGGATTTATTATCTAAATTAAATGCAAGAATTGTCTTTGAGGATGGGGAATTAATTATGCAAGTTCCAGAATCAAAGTCAGGACAGATACTAGTGTTGAAGGAAAATCCAAAAGTTCAAGTACCCAGAGAGATAGAAGAGGCAGTGATCCCTACAGTATGGGAAACTGATATACCAGGGAAATCGAAAATGGCTCAACCGGTAGTAGCAGAATTGAAGGAAGGAACGAAACCAGTACGGATAAAACAATATCCCATAAAATTAGAGGCCCAATATGGAATAGTGAAAATTATTGAAAAGTTCTTAAAGTTTGGAATATTAGAAGAATGTGAATCAGAATATAATACCCCAATTTTTTCCAGTAAAGAAACCAAATGGAGAATATAGATTGGTACAGGATTTAAGGGCTATTAATGAAATCACGAAAGATATACATCCGGTAGTAGCTAACCCATACACATTGTTAACATCTGTGAAGGAGAAATACAAATGGTTTACAGTAATTGATTTAAAAGATGCCTTCTTCTGTATTCCCCTTGACAAAGATAGTAGGAAATTCTTCGCTTTTGAATGGGAGAACCCGCACAATGGACCAAAAATGCAGTTGACATGGACAAGGCTTCCACAGGGATTCAAGAACAGTCCAACGCTTTTTGGGAACCAGCTGGCAAAAGAATTGGAATCATGGACAATGCAGGAGAAAGTTCAGGTACAGATCACAATATCTTCTGCTACAATATGTGGATGATATTTTCATTGCAACAGAACACAAATCAGTATGTATCCAAGTGACAATCGAAATTTTAAACCAATTAGGCCTTAATGGGTACAAAGTCTCGAAAGACAAAGCTCAAATTGCCTGCACAACTGTATTATATTTGGGGACAGGGACAACGACGACTAGGAATGGATCGTATTAGAGCAATCTGTGCGATTCCAGAGCCTCAAAACTTACATGAATTAAGGACATTTTTGGGAATGGCAGGCTGGTGTAGGTTGTGGATATTGGATTATGGACTCATAGCAAAACCTCTATATGAGGCACAGAAGTCACCAACTTTCATCTGGGAAGGACCCCAGAGGGAGGCATTTAAAAAAATTAAAAGAAGCCCTGACTAAGGCGCCAGCATTAGGCCTGCTGGATTTGACTAAGGACTTCCAGTTGTTTGTCCATGAAAGGCAACGGCTGGCACTAGGGATCTTAACGCAGAAGTTGGGAAGCTGGAAACGACCAGTAGGGTACTTTTCTAAACAGTTAGACCCTGTGAGTGCTGGCTGGCCATCATGTTTGAGAGCGGTAGCAGCAACGGTGATTTTGATACAAGAAGCCAGAAAATTGACTTTGGGAAAGCATATTGAGGTATATGTACCTCATATGGTGTTAACTGTCCTAGAACAAAAAGGGGGGCATTGGCTTTCCCCTAGCAGGTTGATGAAATTCCAGGCGGTACTGACCGAACAAGACGATGTAAGCTTAAAACCAACTAATTTGTTAAATCCAGCAGCCTTCTTAGGAGCACCTGTGGAAGATGGCCCTTTGGAACATGATTGTGTGGAAGTTATCGAACACACTCATGCAACAAGGGCTGACCTGAAGGACACCCCACTTGAACAGCCTGATCAAGAACTTTTTACAGATGGAAGTAGTTATGTAGAAAACGGGACACGATATGCCGGGTATGCGGTAACCACACAAAAAGGGGTAATAAAAGCAGAGGCTCTTCCTGTAGGAACTTCAGCACAGCGAGCAGAAATAATAGCTCTCACGAGAGCCTTGGAATTGAGCAGGGATCAACGAGTAAATATATGGACAGACTCAAAATATGCATTTGGAGTGGTTCATATACATGGAGCACTATGGAAAGAACGAGGACTCTTATCTTCGCAAGGTTCGAATATAAAATACCAAAAAGAAATTCTGAATTTGATAACTGCTGTACAGTTACCCAAACAGGTGGCGATCATGCACTGTAAAGCACATCAGGGAGGAGATTCCAAAATAGCTGAAGGGAAAACGTTGGCGGACCGGACAGCTTGACAGATTGCACGACAGGTATCAAATATGATGGCCTTAATACCCACGAAGGTAAGCCCTTTACAAAATTATTTAACGCAGAAGCCGAAGTACTCGGAGGAAGACGAGAAATTAGCTAGACTAATGAAGGCCCAATTGGGTTCAGATGGATGGTACCTAACTGCAACTGGACAAGTGATTGTACCATCTACCATCATGCGGACAGTTTTACAGACGGAACATCAGGAATGTCACTGGGGAGCAGAAGCTTTAGTGGCGTATTTAAAGCGCAGCATAATCTCGACACAGATGTTAACAATGGCAAGGTCAATAAATTCGAAATGTGAAATCTGTTTGAAGAACAATCCGGTGGTTAGAAATAGAATAGAAATGGGACACATCAAAGTAGGTATGGAACCGGGTGATTATTGGCAGATTGATTTTGTAGAATTGCCTAAAAGTCAAGGATACAGGTATTTGTTAGTCAGGGTTGACACTTTTTCTGGATGGCCGGAAGCCTTTCCTTGTCGCACCAACTAAGCTAAGGAGACAGTGAAATGGCTGCTGCGAGAGATTATTCCAAGATTTGGCGTACCCCTAGGCCTATCGTCAGATAGGGGACCACATTTCGTAGCAGCTATAGTTCAAGAGGTAAGCAAGATGTTAGGAATTTCTTGGAACCTCCACACACCGTGGAGGCCACAGTCAAGCGGACAAGTAGAAAAGATGAATCAGACAATTAAGCAGCAAATCAGTAAAATATGTCAGGAGGCTAAAATTCAATGGCCACAAGCGTTACCAATAGCACTCCTAAGGATAAGAATTAAGCCAAGGAGTGGGATGACAGTAAGCCCTTATGAAATCCTTTTTGGGAAGCCATATGAGGCGCCGCAACCAAATCCAAATGTGCATATAAAAGGGAATCAAGATGTATATAACTATGTACTGTCTCTCAGTAGAACTCTGACGCGGCTACGAAGTGCCCTGATCTGGAACCATCCATTATCATTAGAAAATCCAGTACACGAAATTGAGCCAGGAGACCAGGTCTACGTTCGAGATTGGAATGAAGAACCACTGAAGGAACGGTGGAATGGACCGTACTTGGTGCTACTAACAACATTTACTGCAGTAAAAGTAGAAGGAATAGACTCTTGGATACATTATACTCGAGTGAAAAAGGTTCCTAGAAATTGGGAAGTAGAAGCTCTTGGACCAACAAAACTGAGGCTGAAAAGCAGATAAATGTCGAATTTTGTATATAATACCTTAATTGCAATCTGGTCCTTGACACCCCTAATGGTTATCACTTTTGTAGAGGTTCCACAGAAAAAGGAAGTGATGAAATCTGTCACTGGACAAAATGCCACTCTGTTTTGCAAGGTCAGAAACACTGTCCCGAGGAACCTGGAATCAAACAGGTATGGATGGAAATTGCAGGGAAAATGGAAATCTAGAGGCAAGGTGTTAAATAAATTCTGTTTATGAAACCCCCTTCAGGATCATGGGATAAAGGCAGGACATGCATATTATCAGATTCCTCTGGACAGTGATATACTTATCTATTGCCTATTGGATGATCCACGACCTAGGGAGTTTGGATGGACAAGGAATGGGAAGAAAATCCCAAATGATGGCAGGCATCTAACAGAATTAAGATTAGGAGGGATGTTAGTTCAGATTATTAGACGAATAGATGAATCAGATATGGGAACATACAGATGCCAATACCAGAATGAAACTGCTTCTGGATACAGTAAAATAAACATTACTAGAATTAGAGTAAAACGAGCAATAGAATCAACCCAACTGCCCCAGGTAATAAATATACCTCAGGGTGATCCTGAAGAAAACCTGATAATTGGCCTAGTTAAAGATTTTGCAAAGGTGCAGAATACAGTTAAAATTAAAGCATGCTTGCCCTTACCGAAAACGGCTGGAGAGCCTATAAAACAGAATGTGGACAAAAGACCATTCGAAGAATGCAGCAATCCAGGGTGAGAGAACAGTGGGTAGCAGAGAATACTTGTCGAAAATTAGCAAACCATTCTTTCGAGCCAAAAGGACTGTTTTCAGGAGGCAGGATAGGATGGTGCTCATATGATAAAGTCAAAGATGAAATTGAGATAGAATGGGTATGTAAAGGGGAAAGTGGAACAAAACCACCGGAGTAGGAAATAATCTGGTCAACAAGTATTTTACAGAAATTTCAATATGGAGGTGAAACACCCTGGTGCTTTAAATGGACAGGAAAACAAAATGCAACACAAGATATGAAAATATTAGCAGCTAACCGAGTTAGTAGAGATTCTGTTAAGAGTGTCCCCTGGTGGAATTGTTCCAAAGCCCTAAATTGCCATCTGAATCCCAAGGAAATTACAATGCCCCCAGTCAGGGTAGCATTAGTAATGGGGTGTGCTTGTCGAGGATTCAGAGTAGGAGGAAAGGTGATTCCAGTTAACAGTACGGATTGTAGATATTCGACAATAAATAGTATGGACAACTTTGTATGGGCAGCTAACGATGGAACCTGGACTACTCACCTCCCAATGACAGGACCAGTGCGGGAAATAACTTTGGGCTTACCTACCCTATGCCCGATTTGGAAGCGATCCCCTTTCAAAGGTGAATTGGAAACCTTGCAGATTCGAACTAGGAGAGACATAAACGATGATATTGAAGATATAGATGACACTTGGCAAGAACCTTCAACTGGGGTTAAAATAGGCTGGGCATTGGAATCTCTTTTTGCTCAGGTAGCTGCATATCGTAATAGGGAAATGATTTACAATTTAATTGGACAAACTGAAAGGTTAGCTAGAGTAACCAAGAAGGGATTCAGAGATCTAAATTCGCAGTTGCAGTCAACAACAAAAATGACCTTGCAGAACAGAATGGCATTAGATATATTGCTATTAAAAGAACATGGGGTATGCGGGTACCTTAAAGGCCGGACTGATCATTGCTGTGTACATATACCAAATGTAACTGCAGACATAGAATATGATATCTCACAACTGGGGAAAATAGAAAGGGAGGCTGAAAGAGAAAAGGAGATAATTGGTCACAATTGGATTGGGGAACTGTTTAATGGATTAGGAATCCATCTTACTGGCTGGATTCAATCCCTGGTTGACACACTATTCATCTTCTTACTTATCTTTCTTGCAATTTGTCTGGTATACCTGTGTATCTGAAAGGAAATTGTTCGTAAAAACAATTGGACGCATAGAATCATTGGAGCCATCACACGAGAATACCCACAACACCCAACACCCCCGCCGATTTACCAGGAAACAGTTATGTAAATGAAAATACTTGCAGAAAATGAAGTATTTTCAAAGGGGAGAAATGTTGGAAAACGTTAATTTAGCTGAAGAATCAGGGCTCAATTAAAATAAGATTAAAATCATAGGTTATATATATTGTGTTTAGCATTTAATTTTGTTGATCTTTATAGTTAAGTATGTGCAGACTTTGTGTCTGTCTCTGCAGACAGTAATGGTTTTCTCACAAACCACATATAACCTTCACAAGTACATGGTATTAGGGAGTGCTTAGAAAGTATGTACTAACAACCTTATCCGAGCAGAGCCTACGCTTTTACTAACAACCTTATCTGAACACAGCCTACATTTGTGAAGGCCAGAAGCATACCAAGGGTAGTCAAGTGAAGATAAGGAAATGCTGGTGTCCACACAAATGATGAGACAATCCTCAAATACATATGCATGAGGAAATGATGTAATCTGTTGAATATACATTAGATTGCGAAACACTTAAGGGTTAAATTGCGGACACGATGTGATCGTCTTTGGAACCAGATTTGGGTACATACCCCTGGTTCCCGGGGCCTCGAAATAAAGCACCACATATAACCCTCTTGGAATGGTTATGTGTTTGTCTCTACGCTAATACATTGATCCGGGATAAGGGGCAAACAGACAGACGAGGCTTTCACTAGATGTCGGCCATCACAGAAGAGGGTGAGACCCTCATGGTCTCTCATTTTATACAGAGTACGACGTGTATGGGATGGAGTGCCGCGATTAAGAGACGGGACGCAGCTTGATGCAAGCAAATGTCGTCTTTATTGTGCAGCTAACTTATATTTATACCAGTTACAGCTAATTTAGGCTCATACATATTACAAAAAGCGAGCTCAGTATTGGCTAATACAAAAGGGTCTTCTGCCTCACTTAACGACAATTTCCTGCCATTCAACAACGAGTACCCGCGATCAAGCCAGCAATCTTTGTTAAAGTTCTTGTCTCACTCCCTCCCAGGGCCTGTGGCCTACAGGCTCCAGCACCTCTGCCTTTATCAACTGATCTGTGTTGAGGGTCTGTTGCAACATCTCCCCCTTCCTGTTGCACAACAAGAATCTTTTTCATAGATCGCGCTACCAACCTTTGCAAACATTGTAATAAACATGGCAACAAAAGTAATAACAAGACAAAAACACCTAAAGAATATACGACCATTTTTACAAGGCTTCTCAACCACCCTGAAAGTCCCCATCCTTCAAAGAGTTTATCTAACCAGCCCCAACTATCACTCTGTTGTAATTTGGAGACTCCAGTCTTAAGTTGTTGAATGCTCGCATGAATAGATTCCGATTGGTCGGAAAGATTCATGCAACACATACCTTTAAAATCTTCACAACCATGTCCCTGTGCTAAAAGCAAAAAATCTATTGCAGCTCTATTTTGTAATGTAACATGCCTAACACTATTAACATCAGCTAACAAGCCACTCAAAGCCATTGAAGTAGCATTAGTCTGCTTACTCAACCAACATCCCAAATTTGCCAGCTTTGTCAAGGTTGCTGCAGTTGCTACCCCAGGAGCTAATGCTGAGGCAGCTACAATTTCTCCAGGTTCCCAGAAAGGTGACTGTACTCTTACAGTCAGCCCCAAATTGATGGATAGATCATTTATTTTGTTTACTTCGTTTCTTGTTATAAATCATAGTGAGATTGGGAGTTAGTAACGTAAGCCATCCAAGGCTACATAGCCTGCAATTAAATTTTGACAATATTCCTCTGCACACTTTAACTCCATTAATCAGACAAAAATTTTCTACATGCAAAGCAACTGGAAAAGAAAAAGAACGCGATACTTTAGGAAAGATATGACTATACAAGGCTGTTTCGTTTCTATGCACAGGTAAACTAGCATTTACATTCTGACCTTTTTGAGTGATTTTATAGGTACAATTATACATTACACAAGCATCCATTATTACTGACCTATTTCGCTGGAACCTATCTTGGACCGCTGTCTGTAATGACAAACAAAACATAACCTCTTCCTGTCATTTTTAGCTCAACAGGTCCTTCCCATTCGCCTGAGTCCCAGTCTTTGTATAGTACCTTGATATCTTGCTGGTCCTGGTTATTCAGTCCTGCCTCTAGCGATCAGTGATGGATTACAATAGAAAAACTAGTTCTATTTCCAGTTAAATGTAAAAAGTTCAAAAGTTCAACACATAAGTGGCCTTTGCAATTCTTTCACTAGGAGGTAACATTTCTCCCCCTTTTTTTTTTTTTTTTCTTTTCAGTTTGAGGAGCTTTACTTTTAAAAGGTACTAATTGTGCTGTTAGACCAAATGCCTGACCATCAAGTCATCTATGAGCTTTTCTCTGAGTAATGGCTTTTCCAATTTTGCTCAAAGTTTGTTGTGCATCACTCTTAAAAGTAAGAGGTGCTGTTAAAGCCATGTCCTCCCTTAAGAAGATCAAATAATGGACTTAGTTCTGCATTAGTTATACCCAAAGAAGGTTTAACTCGATTGATAGTTCCTTGGAGCTTTTGTAAATTGTTTTAACTACTATTTGTAATTTGCCTTGCAGGGGTTCAATTGTGGCATTCAAAACTTTCCACCCAAAACACTTCCAGGTTTGAATTCCCCCAGGTGCGACCTGAAGGCCTATTTTCTCTACCACAATCTTAGAAATGGTATTAATTGAGTAACACAACTGCTGTGGGTGATGTACACAGGTGGGAAAGGAATATATACCATAACTTGTATTTGTCCAGTAAAAGCAGAATTAATAACACCAGGCTACACAAAAAGACCCTGCAAAGCGACACTCGAATGACCCACTAAGCACTCAAACCCGTTACCAATAAGACCAAAAGCTTACAGCGAAACCTTCAATCCCTTATTATTGAAGAGGCTGTGGAGAAGATCCAAGCAGGAGCATTTACTGTTGTCACACGTCTCCGCTGCATGCTGGGTTGCTGGTTTCCTTGGTTCTTTAATGTTAACAGTTTACCCCCTGGCTTCTTTTATCTGTTTTTACCTGTATGGGAATTCTCAAGGGTGCAAATGTATTAACTTTTCTATGCAGTTTGTTACTTTCAGAGGATACTCCTTTTGGACTCTTAAATCGTCTTCATTAGTATCTGGCTAAAATCCCCTTTACGGTTGTCTGCACTAGGACCCAGCAGTTGCTGATCTGATAAGAGACACTGGAGTGCAGAGTGTTCTTCATAAATTGTTACTCCCCTAGAGAGAGATAAGGACTCCCAAGCTGAAACAAAACAAAAAAACCTTGACTTTCAAACAAAATCAGGAGTATGGGGGGGAGACTCACACACAGCTATGTATTTTAAAATCTTGTCCTCTGCAGCCTTTCACTTCAAAGGTCCCAGATAAATCTACCTGTTTGCCGGCTTAATGGACGTTTGAGATTGAAAGGTTTCAGAGTTGCATTTTTAAGATTAATCAAAACAGAGGCTCAATATAACCAAAACCCAATTTGCAAGTCTTACAAACGTTTAAAGCGCTTTAAACACACACACGCATACACACGCACAGAACCCCTCTTTTGAGAGCTAGCTTAATATACCCATACAATATTTTTTACGACCGGTCAATAAGAATAGCATGATGGTATGAATACTCAAACTACACACGGCACCGAACACACACAACACTTAAAACATGCAGATATATCACAAAATAAGGTTTGTATCAATTGTTTAACAGGTAGTAGTCTTTGGTTGTTAGAGCATTTTCGTGGCAGAGGACTATCCTATGACGGCTGTGAATTATTCATGTATACGATGGAGCCGGTGGCTGTTTCGAGCGCTGGGGCGGTGGGCAGCTTGGTGACGAAACAGTCAATACTTTCTTTTTACAGCCTTTCAAATTTCTTTTATCGCTTCATAACTAACTGATTTCCAGCGAAGATCTGGTGTTTCCTCTGCCAGGCCATCTTCTACCTCCTCTGATTCCTCGCTATTATTTTGTGCAGCCCTGTTCCGTCTTTATCTCTCCAAAGGCTTATGATGTCGGGCGGCAGATTCCTTTTGGACGATCCAGGCCTTCGGAAAGGTCCTGGATCAAAGGGATCCTCCTCAGGAGGACAGCCAGCGGCGCACAGTTCTGGTACCGCGGAGGGTCCATCCTTTACTAGTGATAACGGAGGGATAATTGGAAAGTCCTCCTCCCCTTTCACCTTGTCTCGGGGGCTCTTTTCTTGTACTTTTAAAGTCTCAAAAATACTCCTCCACCACGGGAGCATACGCTGTGCTTCAGCATTCCCTGTGGTTGCTGCATCCCACAGTTTTAACCCTACTTGATCCCAGAGTTCCCGCGTAAATGTAGTAGATGCGGTTACGGTGGGTATCTTTTCCTGTACCCATTTAAGTATTACTTTAAGATCATGCCCAGAAATATTTTTACCTTATTTCTTAAGAAGGGCTTTCATGAGTTCATATACGTCTCTTTCGGGGAAAGACATCTGATTCCCCATCTTTCCCACGGCTCACCTCTATTCTCCAGAGGGATTGTTCCTGGCCAGGATCCTGCTTCCTTTCAGCAGCGCATTCAAAGTTCCGAGGGACTCGCGGCATGCCACACAGATAGGTGGTTATCAGCCTGCCTCACACGGGGCACCAATTTGCCGCGATTAAGAGATGGGACGCAGCTTGATGCAAGCAAATGTCGTCTTTATTGTGCAGCTAACTTATATTTATACCAGTTACAGCTAATTTAGGCTCATACATATTACAAAAAGCGAGCTCAGTATTGGCTAATACAAAAGGGTCTTCTGCCTCACTTAACGACAATTTCCTGCCATTCAACAGCGAGTACCCGCGATCAAGCCAGCCATCTTTGTTAAAGTTCTTGTCTCACTCCCTCCCAGGGCCTGTGGCCTACAGGCTCCAGCACGTCTGCCTTTATCAACTGATCTGTGCTGGGGGTCTGTTGCAACAATGGAGTCCTCTGTTGGTCAGTTTAAGGTCATCTACCCTATTTGCTCCTCCTTTCAGGTGCAGCCCCTTCCGCCAGCTTGAGGATGGCCTTGATTAAGTATAAGCTTTGGCCTTTTTGCATACCAGTGCTGGGACCTCTGAAGAGGTGTGGGGCTCATACAGTGCTGGTAGTACCTGCTGTGTAGATGACCTTGGATTTGGTTTGCCAGTTGAGCCTGGTGGGGGAGGAAGGGATGTGGGTGTGTGTTGTTAAAGCAGGCAGGGGGGGCCTGCTTAACCCATGTTGCTGCCTGAGACCATCCTTAACTCCCCTTCCCATGCCTCAGACTGAGCCTGCCATCCCCTGGGACCCCTCCTCCTGCAGCTCCCTGTCCGTCACTGTGCATTCTGACTGCATTGCTTGTATCTGGAAGGTCAGCACCATGATAGCAAAGAGCACCACAAAGAGCACAGACAGCACTTCCCCTGCAAGTGAGCCAAGCATGGGCATGTTACACTGGAGACAGTCCCTTGTGGCTACTGGATGAGGGAGATGGGGCAAGGCTGGAGAAGGCCGGTGGCCTGAAAGCAACAGCATCAGCTGAGCACACTATACTACCTAAAAGGAAGAGTTGGCATGTCCTGCAAGAGACCAGGGCAAGAGGATGCCTATGAGAGCTGTCTGTGCAGATGCTAGGACAGCCCCTCACCCCCGCCATGGCTGCCTGCCCCCAGCTCAGCGCACAACTGCCAGGATCCCTCTTCCCAGGCAGGTATGCCCCCTGGCTGCCTTTCCCTCCTTTGGGCTAGTACCTCATCTACCTGTTGCTGCTGAGCTGCAGCTACCTGGAAGAGAGTGCAATCAAGAGGTTGCCTGAGGTGTTTGGGGAGGGAAATGACAAGCTTGCAGGGCTTCAGGCCATGCTGCCAAAGCAGGGCTGCCAGCAGATTCCCCGTCACCTGTGAGCAGACAGAGGAGAGCTGCCCTCTGCATCCCCAGCAGCTCGCTAGCCTGGCCCCAACAGTCCACCAAGAGCATTAAGGGAAAAAAATCTTATTCCTTGAACCACAGCCCACACAAAAGTCTCACTGAAGTCCAGTCAGAAACTCCCTCACCACAGCTGACATCACCCAGGAAGCAGGCAGGCAGGGAGCAGAGCAACATAGCACCCCATGACCACACCAAGCCCTGCAGGGACCCTGGGGAGGGGCATGGGGTGAGCCCGGCAGGCAGCAACCGCAAGGATGGCTACCTGCAGCAAGATGGCAAGCAGCTCTCTGGAAGGAGGCAGCTGGCTATTGCCATCCCCCATTTCCCCAGCCTTAGTGGCTGGTGGCTGAAAGCTTTGTGATGGATGCCCTCCCCCTTAACCAAAACAGCAGTAGTTTGGCTTAGGGTCCAGAGGAAGTAAAGGCCTGCCTGCAGCTGGGTCAAGAACTCCTCTAAGAAACCCACAAGTAGCAGAGCAATACAATGAACACCAATAAGAAGCCTCTATTATACTCAATTTGATTACAAGTCAACCACTTTTATTCCATAAATACAACAGTCTAAGTGATCCTTCTTTGAGCTCTCCCTGCTGGGCAGTGTGGCTGCATGGCAATGATCTCCCCTTGTGCTGGGACACCTCTCAAGGGTGCTCCTCAAAGTAGGGAGATCTTTTGCCAATGACAGAGTGCCAATGAGTCCCATTTGAATCCTCCCTGGATGGCAGCTGGACTGCACACCAGCCAGTTCTCTTTAACCAGAATAAGTTGTTGTCATGGTTTAGCCACCCCCCCAGGTCAGCAGCTAAATGCAGGCAGTTATGATCTTGGTCCCCATCCCCAGGGAAAGGGAAATGAGAGAGAGACTTGTAGGTTGGAAACTGAAACGAAAATGGATTTAATGAAACAATAATGATAATAAGGAAAATACTATTAATAAGAAAATAATGAAATATATACAAATATATGAAATGACACCCCCCTCCAATGACTTTGTCACCACTGACTCTGCAGAGCAGGCACTGGGAAAGGTCTCGGGCTGGACTCGGTGACAGGAGGGGGCTGGACTTGGGAACTGGATTCAGGAACACATGGATCAGGGGCAAACAGACAGACGAGGTCCTCACTGAACATTGGCCATCGCAGAAGAGAGTGACACCCTCGTGATCCCTCAGTTTTATCCTGAGTACGATGTCTATGGGATGGAATCCTCTGTTGGTCGGGTTGGGGTCACCTCTCCTGTCCACCCCTCCCTGCAGGTGCCACCTTTTTCCGCCCCTTTCCCTTACGGCTCCACCAGCTCGAGGATGGCCTTGGTTTCCATAGGGATAAGTGTAAGCAGTGGCCTTTCTGCACACCAGTGCCCTGTGTTATCAGTTCTAAAGAGAAACGCTGTCTGAAAACATGCAGTTCACTCTCAGAAACTGAAGTTACTCAGACGAGGCTTAGCCGAAAAGTTAGAAACTGATTCTGCTTCAGCTCAAACCAGAACAGTTGGTTAGCCTAAATTAGTTACACTTTAAGTAGAATAAATCATTCAGAGTTATAATATTGTGTGATTTAGTATGCTGCTTGCTTAGCTTTCTTAGCATGAGTAGCCAGACTTGCTCTGAAGCAGCAGGCCATAAGCTGGGAATTTCCAGTTAAAAACTTTCCCTGTGCATACAGCCTGTTCAGTGAAAACATGGCCTCCAGAGTCAATTAAAAGAGGAAAATAGAGGCTTCAAGGATACAGATCTTCAACACTAGCTGCACCAAGACAAGATAACAACCTGTCTGAAAGACAGCAAAGGAATTCAATGAGGAACGAGAAGACCCCAGGCCCCAAATTACTACTGTACTGAGCCATTGTGTGAGGGGTGGCAAGTAAATAGTCTGTAAGGATGATTGCTCAGGGATTTCTTTGTTCATGTTGACCTCACTCCCCAGAGTCAACCATGTTGCTGTATCCTTCTATTAAATTATTTATTTTATAAAATCCGATGCCTGAGAGTCTGCTTAGCGAAACCTCAGATTTGAACTCCAGAGTGACCTCACACGGGATGCCCAGATGGGAATGTAACTGAATTGGGGATAACACTATGAAACTTTGAAATCTTGGCTAAGTGACATAGGGAATCGGGTGTGCACATTTAATCCTTTGGCTATAGGCACATATAATTCTTTAGCTATAAACACATATGAGGTCTGACATGAGAAACCCGAGACTAACCCTATAGTTGGGGAACCAAGAGTGGGAGGGGAGAGACAGAGAGATGGCTCTAGAACACGTTCTAACCTGTCACAGTAAGACAGGGCTCAGCTCAACCCCTTCACTCAGTGTGAGTGGACATATGTTCAAATACAGACGTTGTCTTACCCTCGGACGGAAAATGTCAGTGTGCAAGAGTGAACAGCGAGTGAACATCAAGTTTCTTGTGAAACTGAAGAAATCTCCAATGGAAACTTTTCAATTATTGACTGAGGCGTGCAGTAAAGAGCCCAAAGATCAAGTCAGTGCTCAAAGGAACCCCTTTTTTTGTCGGCAGAATATGTGAAAGCCAAACTGATGGAGATCCTCAACAGCCTTTCAGAGAGTGATCTGTGGAATTGCTTTGGACGTGGGCAGCGTCGGATGCAGCCATGTCTCAGCTCAGAAGGGAACTGTTGTGAAGGTGAGCGTAGTTGATTTGCTTAATTTGTTAAATAAAGAGTTACAGGTGCAGTCTCGGGATAGGGGGTTGTGTCAGACCTTATATAGGCAATTTCTCCTTTTTGTCAGTTTAAGGTGAGAAAACAGACTCCATCAGAAAATTCAGGAAGACTATTTTATGATGGCAAAAGTGAATGACAATCTAGAAAATTAGGTTGTATTATCCTCATATCTAACAGTACAGAAGTGTAAAATATTCAAAAGTAATTCATGTTATCATATGTATCTACTAAAAATACATTAAACTGAGAAAACAGACAGCAGACCACACTTGAACACATCAACAGTCTAATAGTGTCAACAAGGAAAAGTCTTGCTCCATCCTATGCCCATTCTTATTCTTCCCTCCTCCCATGTACCAAACCTGGCTATGCCATCCTATTCCATCCCTAGTGCTAGTTCTGCTAATTGTCAAGCTATGCAGTGCACTGATTTAGCTCATTAAACTAGCAGAAAAACATGAGATTTTTTTTCTGCTGGGCTCATTTTCTAATACGGTAGAAATGTTAGAAACATGAGAGCTCACAAAACACCCTGCTGAGTGCCAGAGCCCACATAAATTAGAGTTATCAAAGTGGGGGAAAAAAATGGGAAGGGGAAAAAGAACAGGGACCTGTCCAGGAAGCATTAATTTGGCTCTTCAAATTTCCTGAAACGGTGCTTAAGTTACTATTACAAAATACAATACAGTGTTCACAACACACTATGAGGTAACAGTATCAGTCAGTTTATCAAAGAAAATGCTTTTGTTCTCAGAATATACACGATTAAAGCTGTCTGAGCAGGACTATTAACAAGATTCTGCTACAGACATTTTCATTTCTTCTGTGCTATTTCTGTATCAAACTTCCTCATCGTGGTATAGAATTAACAGCCAAAATAATTTTATTTCTAAGGCTAAAACAGTTCTATGACCAAACCTGTTCTCCTTACTTCTGCAACATCATGCAGTGATCAAGTTTGCAGGACTGCAGGGAAAATATTCTAGAATTGACTGCTTCTTCCTTTTTAAAAGGAGCAACCCATCTCCATGTTCCAGAAAAGGAGCCGGCGGGGGGAAAACCCAGCTTGATTGGGTAGGGAAATCTTGAAAGATATCAAAAAGAGGAATGTCTATAAGCTCTGGAAGAAGGGACAAGCGTCTTGGGTGGACTACAGGGAGGAAGTGAGATTGTGCAGGGAAAACATCAGGAGGGCTAAGGCCCAACTAGAAATCAAATTGGCTAAGTCTGTGAAAGATAATAAAAAAACTTTCTACAAATACATTAACAAGAAAAGGAGGACTAGGGAGAATATTCAGTCCCTATTGGATGCAGAAGGAACAACAGTGACAAGGGATGAGGACAAGGCTGAGGTACTTAATGCCTTCTTTGCCTCAGTCTTTAATAGTAAGGGAACTTGTTCCCCCTGTGTACAAACCCAGGAGTCAGAGGAGCAGAATGAGGCTCCCATGATCCAAGAGGAAGCAGTTAAGAGACTTGCTTGCCCAGCTAGAGACCCACAAGTCTATGGGGCCGGATGGGATCCACCCAAGATGGAGCTGGCAGATGTCCTTTCCAAACCCCTTTCCATCATCTGCCAGTGGTCCTGGCTGACTGGGAATGTTCCACTGGACTGGAGGCTGGCTGATATTGTGCCCATCTACAAGAAGGGTTGCAGGGAGAATCCAGGGAACTCCAGGCCTGTCAGTCTGACCTCAGTGCCAGGGAAAGTCATGGAACAGGTGATCTTGAGTGCTATCATGAAGCACATGCAAGAGAATCGGGTGATCAGGCCCAGTCAAAGTGAGTTCATGAAAGGCAGGTCTTGCCAAACTAACCTTATCACCTTCTATGACAAAGTGACTCGACTACTGGATGAGGGAAAGGCTGTGGATATAGTCTTCTTGGACTTCAGTAAAGCCTTTGACACAGTTTCTCACAGCATTCTGCTTAGGAAACTGTCAGCCTCTGGACTGGACAGGCGCGCACTCTCCTGGGTTGAAAATTGATTGGATGGCCAGGCCCAGAGAGTGGTGGTAAATGGAGTTAACTCCAGCTGGAGGCCAGTTACAAGTGGGGTTCCCCAGGGCTCGGTACTGGGTCCAGCCCTGTTCAATGTTTTTATCAATGACCTGAATAAAGGCATTGAGTGCACTCTTAGCAAGTTTGCAGATGACACTAAGCTGGGTGGCAGCGTGGATCTGATGGAAGGTAGGGAGGTTCTGCAAAGGGATCTGAACAGGCTGGACCACTGGGCTGAGACCAATGGCATGAGGTTTAACAAGGCCAAATGCTGGGTCCTGCACTTGGGGCACAACAACCCTATGCAGTGCTACAGACTAGGAGAAGTCTGGCTAGAAAGCTGCCTAGAGGAGAGGGACTTGGGGGTGTTGGTTGACAGCCGACTGAACATAAGCCAACAGTGTGCCCAAGTGGCCAAGAAGGCCAATAGCATTTTGGCTTGTATCAGAAACAGTGTGACCAGCAGGTCCAGGGAGGTTATTCTCCCTCTGTACTTGGCACTGGTGAGACTGCACCTTGAGTCCTCTGTTCAGTTCTGGGCCCCTCACCACAAGAAGGATGTTGAGGCTCTGGAGTGTGTCCAGAGAAGAGCAACAAAGCTGGTGAGGGGGCTGGAGAACAAGTCTTACAAAGAGCAGCTGAGAGAGCTGGGGTTGTTTAGCCTGGAGAAGAGGAGGCTGAGGGGAGACCTTATTGCTCTCTACAACTACCTGAAAGGAGGTTGTGGAGAGGAGGGAGCTGGCCTCTTCTCCCAAGTGACAGGGGACAGGACAAGGGGGAATGGCCTCAAGCTCTGCCAGGGGAGGTTCAGGCTGGACATCAGGAAAAAATTTTTCACGGAAAGGGTCATTGGGCACTGGAACAGCCTGCCCAGAGAGGTGCTTGAGTCACCTTCCCTGGAGGTGTTTAAGGGACAGGTGGATGAGGTGCTCAGGGACATGGTTTAGGGATTGTTAGGAATGGTTGGACTCGATGATCCAGTGGGTCCTTTCCAACCTAGTGATTCTATGATTAATTATTAAAATATTTGTATCAATTATTTCACACTTCTGTTAGTAATTTTTATTCCCCTTTTCAAAAACCCCAATATTCAAGAAGCAATTAAAAATCTTTTCTGAACTGCACAAAGATCTTCAATATGGAAGCTGTAGCAGTGGACTTTATATAGAAAAAAAGAATATGGGCTTCCAAATTGAAAATAGATGGCAGCACACCTAAAATGATTTATAGTCAGAAGCTGGCTAGGAGGCAGAAACTGATGATCAACAGCAATTAATTAATTAAGTATTGGTGTCTACTTAACAAAACATTTTTCTCTCATTACGAAACCAAACAGATTTGTCTAAATTAAAAAGCTATTTAATATGGTTTTGCAAACAAGCAACCTTCTTCCACAAAAAAAAGAAAAACTTAAATGAGAACTTGGTTTATAATTAGATCTAAACTAGCAGAATCCACACTTGTTACTTCTATATAGTGACACTGATGGAAGGTCTGGATTTGCTGTGCTTTATCAGCCCAAGAATGACAGACAGTTAAGAGCTTTCAATTTTAAGAAACAAATACTAAATTATCTTCTGGAGAACACTTTGCTTTTGTCCTTTTTCATTTCCAACTATTGGCCTTTTCTAATAAAAAAGAAGTGTTGAGGGTTTTTTTCTGTAAAAAATTAAACTGAAAGTAGAAGGCTTTCTTGATCTATTGCACATTAACAATATTGAGAAAATGCAAAACTTTGATATAATGCTATCTATTTTGCCAGGTAATAACTTCAGGTGACTTAAGATTGCAATAATTTTTTTCCACATTAGGATATTTGTGGAATAAGTCAACTCAACATAGTCTTTTTTAATAGAAAGACAGAAACATACATCATGTGAAATCATACTCTCATTTTATGAAAGTTAATGATTTAACTTTTTTGATTTGTAGGCGGTAATAAGCTTCAGGCAACAGGAAGTAAACTGGAAGAAATGAAATCAGCTGAAAGTGTTAAAACAGCAACTGCTGCTACAGTACAAACACAGGAAGTAAAATCAGACACAGCAGCTGAACCAGTGACTCCCACGACTCTTGCTGCCTTGCAAAGCAATGTCCAGCCAGTGGGCCATGACTATGTGGAGGAGGTATTTATATGAAAATGTGGACTACTTTTTAACTATTTCAGTGAAAAATTATTCAACGTGAGACAACCACAGAATGGTTGAGGTTGGAAGGGACCTCTGGAGGTCATCTGGGGGTCCAATCCCACTCAAGCAGGGCCACCTAGAGCCCAGGACCATGTCCAGACAGCTTCTGAAAATCTCCAAGGAGGGAGACTCTACAAGTTCCCTGGGCAACCTGTGCCAGTGCTCAGTCACCCTCACAGTAAAAAAAAGTATTTCTTGATGTTCAGAGGGAACCTCCTGTGTTTCAGTTTGTGCCCATTGCCTGTGGTCCTGTCACTGGGCACCACTGAAAAGAGCCTATAGAACACACATTTTGTAGCACTCTGTAAACAAGCTACTAAGGACCTGCCAAATCTGCTTCATGAAGCTCCCTTTTAGGCATTTTAAGTGAATCCTGTGTTTTCTGCTCAAAATATTAAATTTATTCTTATGGAAGGACTGCTTTAACCTGATTGCTTTGTCTCTTCACTTTCAGATGTGGTAAACATACAAACCGTTTACGGGGTGCAGTCTTTTGCTAAGATGCAAACAGAATAGTATCTTGTGCTTATGATAGCAAAGGAAAAAGTTTCTTTCAATCAGTTTTTCCATTTTCTCAAGAACACATTTAGGATTAACTATGAAGACAGTTTTGAACTTGAACTGTATTCCAATTATACGTTTTTATATTACAACTCAAAAGGAAATTTCAAATTAGTTGTTCAGGTTCTTAAGTCTATAAACCACCTCAATAAAAGGAATAATAATTTTAAAAAATTAATCTCCACTTCAAAACTACAGATGGATCTCAATTTATTATTCACTTAAAGACTGTTTATTTACTAAAAAAAAAAATCCTCTATGCTATTTAGAAACTCCTCCATCCCATGATGATCCAGTTTCAAATTTCACTATAACTGTCAAGTAAAACATACTGTGAGCACCTAATCTTAAAAGGACTAGAAGATGAATGAAATTTAATCCTCTTCTTTAACTATTATACATTGGAGTAAATGAAAATGTATGTACTCTATGTTCATTTCCAGAAAACAATAGATAGTTTCCCTGAAGCTGAAGAAGGGCCTGAAGGCAACAGACAGTAACTCGCTAGTGTTGATAACTACAAGTGGCCATTTTAATTTAAGGGCCTTGGGACCTGATGCTGATTCTCCTCCTCCTCCGTGGTGCCCGGCTCCACCTCCCCACCCTCATGCCACTGGGGATACAGGGAGGCCCTTGTCAGGAGGATAAGAATACACACCCGCGGGCGGGGCAGACAAGCAGAAGGGTCCTAAGCACAAACATCCCGAACAAGCGGGATGCAGAAGAGGCCCCCACACTGGGCGGGGGATGGGAGCAGTCCCGAGCACTCACCCCCGAGGGGGTGGGGAGATCCCGATCAGAGACAAGGGACCGGAGACGAAGAGGGAAGAGGTAGCTCCGGGCCTGGACAGAGGGAGGGGCAGGGTGGGATCGCGGCGGTTACCTATACTGGGCAGCAGCCCCGCTATGGGTGAAACCAAAGTAGTTGCCGGTGGCCATTTTGGCATCTTCTCCCAGCCGGCTGGGCACTGTGGCGACGATAACCAAGAGGCGGCGACGGCGGCGGTGGTGGTCGGGACCATGACAGGAGGCCCGGCAGGAGGAGGAAGCGGGGGTAGAGGAGGAAGAGAAGGGGACAGGCAGACAAAAGACAGAAAGAGCGCGCGAGCGCCATGTCAGACACGGTGCCTCAGGACCCCGTTTCCCCGCCCTGCGCGCGGGCCGCATCCCCTCCCCCTCATCGCCGACCCCCGCGCGCACAGACACAAATAAACACCGTTTATAAGCGCCATTACTTACCATAGGTGAACGAAACTACCGGGCATATAGGAATCATGAGTCCAAGCAGGCAGCGACAACAGCGACTAAACTCTTAACTCTCACCCCCTCCTCCCCCCTCCTCACCGCCGCGAGTACTCCCTTCCCCCCCCACACACCTACGGCGACAACGGCGGAGTGCGGCCGGGCCAGGACCGTGCGCACGCGCGAGACGTGAGAGGCCGCTGGGAGTTGTAGTCTGGCCCATGACTGCACACACACCACATCACCCCCCAGAAGATCGCGCTTGCTGCCGCGGTAGCCGCCGCCGCACTTCAGAAGCGGATCCTCATATGCGCATGCGCGGGATGTGCAAACGCTCTTGAGAACTGTAGTCTCTCTCCCTGAGGCCCAGGCGCGAAGGAGAGCTGCTGTCAGAGAAGCGCTGCACGTACCGCTCGGCCTGCCGCTTTCCTCCCTCCATTATCCCGTGTTTTGCACTCACAGTCACACTGATACCAAAAATGTCGGCAAATAAAATATTTGGAATCTGTCTATATATTGACTCTCTTGTCTTGACTCAAACCCAGGGCCCTGGTTAGGGCCACTAATTTGGCTTTCTGAGCAGAGGTTGTTGATGGCAAAGCACGAGCTTCCACTATGGAGCTTATTGTGGTAACTGCATACCCCGACAACCTTTTTTTTTTCCTCCTTGCACAAAACTGCTCCCGTCCATAAATAATTACCGGTCTGGATTCTCAAATGGTTGATCTTTAAGGTCCGGATGGCTGAAATATACTTCAGTCATCTGCAAACAATCATACTCGGGAGTCCCTTCCACATGGTCAGTAGAGAGAAACACTGCCAGGTTAACAACTGAGATGGTCTTAAGGAGGACATCATCGCGCTCTAATGATATCACCTGGTACTTCAACATTCAACTAGGAGAGAGCCAATGTCCTCTTTTTGTTCCAAGACAGTGTTGACCATATGTGGTACATATACTGTCATCTTCTGACACATTGTAAATCTGCATGCTTCCCAGATCAATATTACTGTGGCAGCAACTGCTTTCAGTCAGGCCGGCCATCCTTGGCTGACATTATCCAGTTGTTTTGAGAGACAGATCACTGCGCATCTCTGCTCCCCCAGAAATTGCAACAGCACTCCCAGGGCTGTCCCATGCCTCTCATCAAAATATTTTTATAAGTCTGGAAGCCCAAGTGCTGTTGCTTTTATTAAAGTAACATATCTGCTTTAGGTGATATACACAGGTGGGAGAGGAATATAAACCATAGCTTGTATTTGTCCAGTAAAATCAGAATAACACCGGGTTACACAAAAATACTTTGCAAAGTAACACTCGAATGACCCACTAACCAAGCACTTAAACCATTACCAATAGGACCAAAAGCTTGGAGCGATACCTTGTGAACGCATTAATCCCTTATTTTGATTGAGGAGGCTCTGGAGAAGATCCAAGCAGGAGCATTTACTGTTATCCTGTGTCTCCGCTGAGCGCTGGGTTGCTGGTTTCCTTGGTTCTTTAATGTTAACAGTTTACCCCCAATATCGTATTTGAAACGGCGTTGATTTGTAAAGTAAGAACGTTTTCGACATTTATGGTAACGGTCCAGGTGTTGTTGAGTTCTTGGCCCCTTTTGTCTGTTTTCACCTGTATGGGAATTCTCAAGGCTGCAAATGCATTAACTTTTCTATTCCTTTGCAGTTTTTTAATCTCAGAGGATACTCCTTTTGGACTCTTAAATCATGCTCTCATTAGTGTCTGGCTAAAATCCCCTTTACGGTTGTCTGCACTAGGACCCAGCAGTTGCTGATCTAAGAAAGGACACTGGAGTGCAGAGTGTTCTTCATAAATTGTTACTCCCCTAGAGAGAGATAAGGACTCCCAAGCTGAAAGAAAAAAAAAATCTTCACATTCAAAAAAAAATCAGGAGAACGGTGGGGGAGGAAAAGGTGGTGGGGGGAACTCACACACAGCCACAGAGCTGGTTTTTTTTCCATTTTCTTTTTCTATTTTCTACGTTCTTTTTTCTATTTTTCTATTTTTCCTTTTTCCATTTTCTTTTCTGTTTTTCTTTCTGTATTTTCTACTTTCTTTCTTTTTTCTATTTTTTTTTCATTTTCTATTCTCTCTCTCTCTCCATCTTTTTTTTTTGGTATTTTAAAATTTTGTCCTCTGCAGCCTTTCACTTCAAAGGTCCCAGGTAAATCTACCTGTTTGCCAGCTTAGTGGATGCTTGAGATTGAAAGGTCTCAGAGTTTCATTTTTAAGATTAATCAAAGAAGCGGAGGCTCAAACTCCTATAACCAATTTGCAAATCTTACAAATGTTTAAAGTGCTTTAAACGCAGACACACACACAGAACCACTCTTTTGAAAGCTAGCTTAATATACCTATGCAATGTTGTTTATGACCAGTCAATAAGAAAAGCATGATGGTATGAATATTTGAACTATACATGGTACCAAACACATACGACACTTTAAATATGCACATGTAATAAAAAATAAGGTTTGTATCGATTGTTTAACAGGTAATAGTCTTTGGTTGTTACAGCATTTTTGTGGAAAAGGACTATCCTGTGGTGGCTGTGAATTATTCATGCATGCGATGGAGCCGGCGGCTGCTTCAAGCACTGGGGCAGTGGGCAGCTTGGTGGTGAAACAGTCAGTACTTTCACTTTTTACAGCTTTTTTAATTTCTTTTATCGCTTCATAACTAACTGATTCCCAGCAAAGATCTGCATCTCGTAATAAATCATGGGAGAAATTTGCAACAGTTCAACCTGTCCCCGGAGCTGCGCCTCCCTTCTTGAGGAGGAGGACTTGTGCCCATCTGAATTACTTTCATCCTCAGAAGTTTCACTTGGTAGTGGAGGACAGACGAATGGATTAGTGGTATTCAGCGGAGATCTTACATCGGAAAGAGGTGGGGCAGAGGACTGTACTAGATTTAATTGCTTGCCTTTACCTTGTGGCTTGGATTCGCTCGCAAGTTCAGCAGGTGTATTATATTCTGACTCACATTCTATCAATAGCCCATATTTAATAAACTGATCTATTATTGGTCAGATACCTTCCCGGTCTTCCACTCTTAGTGGATATTGTTTGATTCTTGCAGCATTTGCCCCTTGCTTTACCTTAACTACTATTGGGGAGGCAGTTTTTGCTTTTCCCAGTGCCTCCGATGCCCATATCCCTGGGTATACCTCATTCCGGACTTCTTCGGGTATCTCAGTTTTGGTGGGAATATTGATGAGAACTAAGCTTAAAACCCCAATTAATTGTTGGCCTTTTACCTTAAATTCTACTTTTCCTCATTCAAATTTTATTTCCGCTTTCAATTGTTCCAAAAATCCCTCCCCGACAAAGGTTTTGTTGAATTTGGCATATACAAAAATTTATGTACCCCCTACTGTTTTCCCAGTTTAAAACCAGGGGTTTCAAAAAGTATGCCTTTTCCTTCTGGCCAGTAGCTCCCCTTAACGTTACAAAATCATCAATAGGTGTTAAAACATGATTTAAAACTGAAAATGTTGCTCCTGTATCAACCAAAACCTCTAATTTTTGTTGTTGTTTCCCTAGCTTTAATACAACCAGTGGATCCGCTAGGCTAGATTCCCCAAGTCCCCGTCAGTCCTCCTTGATGTGAGCCTGTATCCTGTTTCATTTTCTTCTTTCAGGACACCCATTTTTCCAGTGACCCTCCCTTTTACACCATGCACATTGATTTCTTACCCAAACCCTCCTAGATCCGTGTTTCTTTATTTCCCAAGCTTCCTGTAACGCTGCAACTAGCATCCTCCTATCCTTCTTCTTTTCTTCTTCACGGTTACTATATATTATCCAGGCTTCATCAAACAGCCTCTCTAGATCCCTACTTTCCGTTGGCCTTAATTTCTGTAACTTCCTTCGAATGTCTGGTGTTGATTTTTCTAAGAATATAAAGATTAGATGTTGCATTCCTACTTCTGATCCTGGATTAAGGGGGTTATGTCTCTGCATGGTGTTCTGTCCTATCCTACATGTTGAACAATATCGTCTTGAACAAACCATCCCTTGGGAGCACGGCGACCCGGAGCATGGCAAAGAGGTGCAGGGCACATTAGTGTAACAGGGCAGTTTGAGTGGCAGTTCGAGCAGCCAGGGCGAGCAGGGAGGGCGCAGAGAGTGGCTGGAGGCCGGCCATAAAGGACTGTTGACCATGGTGGTAACCCGGCAGAAGATTAAAACCGCTCTAAATGCTGCAGCGAGCAGGATAGATGTTGCCACCCGGACAGAGCCTCAGTGGGTCCATGCAGCTCCCCAGAGCCTGGGCTGTAGGCAGTGCCCCCCTCCTACACTAGCACACACCTCTGGCACTGGCTCCACTTGTGGAAGCTGTGCTCGCCTAGGGGAACTACTTCGCATAGTGGCAGAGCTGAGGGAGGAGGTGAATAGAATAAGGACCATCAGGGAATGTGAGAGGGAGATGGATCACTGGAGCAGCGTCCTCTCACAAAATCAGCAGGCTGCTGGAGTTAGTGCGGCTGAGCAACTCCCACCTGCAAACTGTAAGGTTTGGGGAACAAGAGATGGGGAATGGCAGCAAATTCCTGCCCGGCGCAGGAAACCTGCTCCCCCCACCCAGACAACAAACCCCCAGATCCCCTTGAGGAATAAATATGAAGCGCTGCAGGTGGAAGCTATCCCTAAGGATGAAGAAGATGGCTCCCACAGCCTAGAAACATTCCCTAGGCTGTGCCATCCTCAGATGACCATAAAAACATCCTCAGTAAATAAGAAGAGGAGTGTTGTGAGGGAGGTTCAGAGGCCCTTGTTTTTTGTTGAGGAAGGAAGACGTGCACAACTCAATATGAGTTATAAGCAGGCTCCGTTTATTGCCTTCAGATAGCTCAGTTATATACAGCGCGAGTTAATTATGCCTACTAGTCCTACTCTGATTGGCGAAGCCTAAGGGTTAGGTTTTTACATGTGTCCTCCTACTTGCGGTTTCAGCTTAAGCTAGTTTCTCATTCTTTCTACAGCTAGTTCCCTAAGGTTATTTATGAAACTAGTCAAGGTCACAGTGTCCTTGCCAGTTCGCGCTATCAACATGATTGTGCAGCTTCTTGGTCCTCCTCCATTCCTCCCAGGAGGGGCGAGGAGAGCAGTTATCGGTGAAGACTGAGGCAAAAAATTTGTTGAGTACCTCAGCCTTTTCCTCATCTGTTGATACATGATCCCCATTTCCAGTCATCAGTGGGGTCCAGTTCCATCCAGTTCCAACCCCCCTGCCATGGGCAGGGACACGTCCCACTAGATCAGGCTGCCCAAGGCCCCATCCAACCTGGCCTTGAACACCTCCAGGGATGGGGCAGCCACAACCTCCCTGTGCAACCTGGGCCAGGACCTCACCACCCTCAGTGTGAAGAATTTCCTCCTAATTTCTAGTCTAAATTTGCCCCTCTCCAGTTTATAGCCTCTCCTCGTCCTATCACTCCAGGCCCTTGTAGAAAGTCCTTCCCCAGCTTTCTTGTACACCCTCTTCAAGTACTGGAATGTCACTATGAGGTCTCCTCGGTGCCTTCTCTTCTCCAGGCTGAACAAGCCCAACTCTCTCAGCCTGTCCTCTTACAGGACGTGATCCAGCCCTCTGGTCATCTCCATGGCCTCCTCTAGACCCATTCCAAGAGCTCCATTTCCTTCTTATGTTGGGGATTCCAGAACTGGACACAATACTCCAGGTGGGGTCTCAGCAGAGCAGAGGGGCAGAATCACCTCCCTCGACCTGCTGGCCACACTTCTTTGGATGCAGCCCAGGGCACTGTTGGCCTTCTGGGCTGTGAGTGCACATTGCTGGCTCATATTGAGCTTCCCATCAATCAGCATGCCAAGTCCTTCTCTGCAGGGCTGCTCTCAATCACATCATCCCCCAGCCTGTATTGAAACCGGGGATTGCCCCGACCCAGGCGTAAGACCTTGCACTTGGCCTGGTTGAACCAGTCCCAGTACAGACCCCTGAGGGACACCATTTGTCACGGATCTCCATCTGGACTTTGAGACATTGACCACTACTCTCTGAATATGACCATCCAACCAGTTTCTTATCCACTGAACTGAGGGGATTGAAGATAACGGACTCCAAGTGCAAATCGAAGACCCCTTATTGATCAGAAGGCTAAGCTTATATATGTTTTCTTAACTGTCCACGCGCTCAAACTTACAATCTTATTGGTTAATTACTATTGTTCACGTGCCTATTCTAAACAGTTAATTGGTTAACTGACTGTGCATATTTACATGCTCTTCTACATTATCATCATAACTTGCATTTTCTTAAGCCTTGTTTTCTTTCTTCTACCCCAGGCGTGCTGCCAATTCTTCTCATTCCTCCCTCCAACTCTCTCTTATCTTGTCGTTCAAGGTCCTTTAAAAACATTGTGGCCTCCAGCTTCTAAGAATGTTTCCACACCGAACAGTCCACCCATGAAATCCATATCTCTCCAATTTAGAGAGAAGGATGTTGTGGGGGACCATGTCAAAGGCTTTGCAGAAGTCTAGATAGATCATGTTGGCAAATCAACTCTCAAAGACTCGCTTTGGAGTTTTAGAAAGCAAGCATCCTTTGTCAGGCCTGGGCAACATACAGGAGTGATCTCCATCAGTCACATGCAGCAAGACAAAAGCTGGTTACAGAATATATTTCCCACTTACATGCATCTATATACATTTTCCCAGAAATCTTATGGATATGCTATTGCTTTCCAAGGTCTAATTTTAATGTTATTATGAAACTTTGCAACAGTCAGATCTCTTGCTCATTTGGAGCTGGCTCCAGCTCTGCCTGACCTTGCCTTAGAGAAACACTGCAAACAGAGGGGATTAGAGAAGAAGAGACACCTGTTCAGCACAGATCACACTGAACACAAGACGTTATTATCTCCAAAGAATGAACAGTGTCTGGAAAAACATTGTCTGAAAGAAAACATGCTCTCAGAGGGACATTCCGACTAACTTTCAAAAAACACAATTACTTAGATGAAACTGAACTCTACTTTAGCTAAAATCAAAACCATTCCACTTTTTTAATAGTAACTACTTCCTGTATCAGTATAAGTCCAAAATAAACTTCCTGGTTTTCCTCAATTAAAAGTTTTAAGACATTCCTTTATTTAAACTATTTTATTCTTATTTTAGGAAGAACAAAACAAAATTTTAACAGCTACCTTCATATACAAATGTTAAGAATGAGTGAAGGGGGATCCTGTCATTATGTATGCTGCATCAGAAGAAAATAAATATTACCCTTAATTTCAATGACAAGGTCAAGATGTTAATAGGAGTTGTGTAAAAGCACTGAAAGCACAATGAACAAAGTTAGATGAAGGACTTGCTTCATTCAGTTTTTACCACAAAGGATCATTCCTCAGGCTTTTGGCTAAAGTCATAGAATCATAGAATAGTTTGGGTTGGAAGGGACCTTAAAGATCATCTAGTTCCAACACCCCTGCTATGGACAGGGACACGTCCCACTAGATCAGGCTGCCCAAGGCCCCATCCAACCTGGCCTTGAACACCTCCAGGGATGGGGCAGCCACAACTTCCCTGGGCAACCTGTTCCAGTGCCTCAACACTCTCATAGTGAAGAAATTCTTCCTTATGTCTAGTCTAAATCTGTCCCTCTCCAATTTATACCCATTGCCCCTGGTCCTATCCCCACAAGCCTTTGTGAACAGTCCCTCCCCAGCTTTATTGTAGCCCCCCTTCAGGTACTGGAAGGCTGCTATAAGATCTCCTCTGAGCCTTCTCTTCTCCAGGCTGAACAAGCCCAACTCTCTCAGCCTGTCCTCGTAGGGAAGGTGCTCCAGCCCTCTGATCATCTTTGTAGCCCTCCTCTGGACCCGTTCTAACAGTTCCATATCCTCCTTATTTTGAGGATTCCAGAACTGGACGCAATACTTCAGATGAGATCTGGATTAAAGCCTCTGAAGTCAGTACTTTACTAAAAACATCAAAGATAAGAAAAAGACAGAAAAATCCCCTTTAATTCAAGTATCAATATATATACATGTGATCCTCGGTATTTTATTTTACTTGTGAAAATACTTTACAAGTGACCCATTATCAAATACTACTGAAGCTCAGAGCACTCAGTGAAAGTGTGAGATGGAAAAATGTCTTCATAAACAATTATTAAAATAATTGTGTCCACGTAGAAGATGGTTGTGAAGAATATGAAACTCCTAGAACACTTCACAATTCTTCATAAGATCCTAAGTCAAATATGCAGCTTTAACACACCTTCAGTAAAACTATAATTCAGCATCTTAAGACTCTAAAAGAAGCCATTTCAGTTACTTTAGTCACTTGTAATAAAACTTTGCTGGTCCACCCCTCACCATGATATGCACTTAAGCCAACTAAAAACCTCATAAACCAAGACAAGCAACATGAATGAAAATAAGCAAGCTGGATAAGCGCGTCTCCCTAGTGAGAATGCTACCAAAAAAAAGTTTCTGATAGCCATCCTTTGCAGTCATTTTGTTTTGTATTGAGATGGAATTAAGTTTAGTGTTGTAAGCAGCTTCCTTTAAAAAAATCATAAACTATCAAGCAGTTACTGTTCTAGATCTCAGACAAGACAACTCATATTCATCTATTTGCAAAAACTTGCAATTTGTATAAATTTAAAATATACTCCAAAGGAGTCATGTAATAAGACAACTAATCTAAATCAGTTTTTAATAGACGCTGCTGGTTTTACTCCAATTGCTAATTAAGATTTAACTGATGGCCATGCAGCTACACTTCTTATTCCACTCACTGCACAGAAGTATCTTCTTCTGAGATGTGCATACAACTGTTCGAGTCACCATCATTAAAAGAACTAAAATCCAGCTAACACACCTTAGTATAGAAATTAATGTATCAATAGAGCCAGGCCATTTGAACAATGGGTTTCCCACAAATACATTGTTTTATTTCTTGAATTTCTAAGACAAGAATAAACATACATTCAGGAAACTAGGAAGATTTTTAACATCTCTGATATTTAAAAGGTTACACTACAAAGTCCAGTAGTGCATTTGATTTCATACTACCTAATTTATCCATTACTTGGATGAGTTAAGGATTTTATCCCAAAACAGTAATGTTACATTACATATTTTCAGACAAGAAGTGCACCTGTCTTTTCAGAGTATTCATTTGGCAAGGAAACATTCTGGCTGACAGGATCAAATTTAACAAACCCCTTAGCTTTCATTTGCTTGTAAAAACATATTCTTCTGATAAAGATTTAAGTATCACCTGCTCTAAAGTCTCTGCTTCTCAGCAGGATAAACCATCAAGATGGGCAAGCAAGCACATCAGATTGTCCTTCTGAACTATCTGCTCAGTTCCTTCCCACCACAGGGAAGGCAATATGTACTAGAGCTCTGGTTTCATAACAGCCCTGGGAAGAGGACTCCTGAGAGTTTTAACCTTGTAGTAATTTACTGGAACAGAGTTGGCAGGAGGAACTGTACAACAGTGTTATTAGCATGTAAATATACACAGTGTTGGCCACCTAGGTTCCCTCCTCTAGCACATTCAAAACTGCTAGTGTTTTACTAGTCTCTCACTATATAATAAAACCTAGTTCCATAGAATACAGACTCTCCTAAAAAAGATTTAAGTATTTTTATAAATTTACTAAGCCAAGGTACATGATAAATTAATACCGAACAGAAAACTGGGCCAGGATTCACAGAGGTGGAAATTCCAAGTGTCCAAGCTGACACAGCTGAATGGGACTATTTTTAAAGTAGTAACTGACCCAGCATTTTACAAAAAATTAGACCCCCAACCAAGTACCTAGAATTAACCTTCAAAAAGCAAAGCCCTAGAATTATGTCTTTGATAAAATAATTGGCTTTAAAATATAACAAATTACAGAAAATTCAAGCCTTTTATAAAGTAAATAATTCGCACTGCAAAGTAAACAGATACTAGAGACTGCTTCTAACAATTCTCAAACTGAAACATCAAAATATATATCTCATGACATTTGTCAAACTGTTTAAATAATTATTTGCTCACGTGAAGAGTGAAGTAAATAAAACAAGCAGAGTACCTATCCCCTATTAATCTTCTGCAGTCAAGATGTGGTACAATTTTGTTGTAAAACCTGCTTTCAGCTCCTCTATAGCTCTGTCTAGAAAAACTCATGACTTTAAAACTTCAAATTTTATTCCAGGGGAAAGAACCATTGTACCTTCTTCTGTCTCTATTCAACATTTTAGAAGACCTTTTAAACTGAAAGATTTATCTGAAGTTTCTCACGAAGATTTCCTAGCACTTCTAGATTATGGGAAAACAAATGTTTTATCTTTTTAATCCAGAAAGAAAATAATGAAGGAATTGAACTATTATGAACAACATTATTCAGTAAAAACTACACCAGAAGTGGTACAGTTATCTGCAACCTTGTTTCTACTCTACTCAGCTCTTGTGAGACCTTCTGGAATCCCCAACATAAGAAGGATGTGGAGGTGTTGGAACAGGTCCAGAGGAGGGCTATAAAGATGATCCAAGGGCTGGAGCACCTCTGCTATGACAGGCAGAGTTGGGGTTGTTCAGCCTGGAGAAGAGAAGGCTCAGAGGAGACCTTATAACAGCCTTCCAGTACCTGAAGTGGCTCCAGGAAAGCTGGAGAAGGACTTTTTACAAAGGCATGGAGTGATAGGACGAGGGGGAATGACTTTAAATTGGAAGGGGGCAGATTTAGACTAGACATTAGGAAGAATTTCTTCACGATGAGGGTGGGGAGGCCCTGGCCCAGGTTGCCCAGAGAAATGGTGGCTGCCCCATCCCTGGAGGTGTTCAAGGCCAGGTTGGATGGGGCCTTGGGCAGCCTGGTCCAGTGGGAGGTCCCCCTACTCATGGCAGGGGGGTTGGAACTGGATGGGTTTTGAGGCCACTTCCAACCCAAACCATTCTATGATTCTATGATTTTACAGATATGTGTTTATTGCCAATACATTCATAAATAGTGGTAATCTGTTTAATTTTTAGTTTAGTTATAAAGTCTCTCATTTTATGATGTTTATGATTGACATCTTTAGAAGTAAAACTCAAACCCCTCACATTTTTGCAGTAAAATTTGTATATCAGCAATACAGAACAACAGTATCTGTTCTACTGTTCTAAGAAAGGTAATGACTATTTCCAGTTATAATAATTATTTGTAAACTTCTTGCAATCTCTAAGACACTAGAAGGGGTACAGATTGAGTACTAGAATTTCTGATGAAAGAATAAACACAGTAATGAAGCACAAAATAAAGATCCAGTGGAAAAAGCATAGAAGGAGGTGGAGAGGAGTGAGTGGTCTACATCAGCATATCGGTTTGATCACCTCTATTTCCCATGGCTTTGGTTTGCATCCCAGATTGGTCTTGGAGCAGGCAAACTAGTTTTCTTTAAAAGTGAACTATACTGGAAGACTGTGCTTCCAGAGCACACCTGACACATTCCAACTACTAACTGAGGTTCCCTCCATGGGACCAGACTAGTAGTAGTCTGAAAAAACACCTCTTAAAGCATATTCACCTCCTGCTCTCATTCAGGGTAGAGAAAGAAGTTCATTCAGAATTTAAAGGGGAAAATACTACTGCCATTTTTAGCTGCCACATAACTGGAGAATACATATAAATAGTTATGTCGATGCCAAGAGCTCTTTAAAAAAGTAATAATCCCTCAATGGAAACTTTCAAGCAGCATAACACAGAAAAATTACACAATGATTTGTCACAAGGAGGAAGTAAAAGAAAGTACAATTTTACATCATTGCTCTTATGATATAATGAGATGTGCATTCCAAAACTGAAGTTACCTCAATTAACACTATTCAACACATCTTTGTTGGGTTGGGCCAGTCCTTCCCAATTCACTACATATGTTCATAAATTGTGAAGGGATATGTTAAACTGCTTCTTTTTTTTTTCCCCTTTCTGCAAATATTTCTCCACCCATAAATATTGGCAAGGATACATATCTTGGACAGAGTTCTGAAGAAAAAGAGTATTTATAATTTTGTTCCCTGAACTGTGAAAATAATAGGCAAATAAAAGGACACAGCTACCTCACATGCCTCTGGACTGAGCCGGTAAAGCAGAATGAAAGCAGGCAGTGTAGAGGCTCCCCAGCAACCAGGAAGGAGCAGACTGCTGAGCCCACCTGACGGAGACCAACTCACAGGGACGCCTTAAAGAGACAGACGGACTACCGCTCTGGTGGCGAGTAGCAATATTTTATTCTCCAAATGGAGTTTTTATACTCTTCTGGTTCCTCTTCGGACAATGATTAAGTGCTTCTAGTTAAGATAACATCGTGCTTGCATGCACTATTTACATACTTTATTACTATTCTTGTCGTGAGAAAGCAGGCTCTATAAGTTCTACAAACAAGGGTCTACGTGTCTGGCCAGAGTTCACATAACATCCTTAACTAAGTCTGCAGGTGTTCCTGGAGTGTATACATTTAGCTTGGGCCCTGGAATGGGGAGAAACCCATTATATTGCCAAGAACCTCTGTGTCCACGTCCTCCCTTCCAGGAGGAGCGGCTTTTGATCTTAGCACAGTGTTCTGTTATTGATCCTTCCAGGCCCTACAGAACACTGCTCTCAAGGCCTCTGGCTTCATCATTCTGCTTTTGACCCTTTCAGGCCCTCAGAATGTATAATGGTTCTCCTCATTTCACCCTTTCTTTTTAAATTGAAAGCAGAATCAGCTTATCTTTAATGTGTTCCAATTTCATTTTTCTCATGTCCACGATTATTTGTCAAAACTGTTTTATGATAAGCCTCAAGATGTATGGACAGACAAGTAGTCCCAAAAAAATTACAATAGCAATTATTATTAAGCCATAAATCCCTTGTTTAAAAGATTCAAAAGATGGAGGTAACTCACTGACATATGCAGCTGTTTGAATACTGGTGGTCAAGGAAATAGAAGCCACTGTTACAGTAATAGCAGCGATTAGGGCCGCAATTCCCGCTATTATTAGCCCAATCATTCTCTTATGCCGATACATTAGCGGCTGCGTCGCTTATTCTAATATTTCCGATCCTCTATCAGCGTACCAATTTTGTGATAAATTGATAGGTAAATATACATAATCAGGTTGTTTTACCAATAAAAAGGAATCACTAGTACTGTTTATACAATTAGAGATTTGACAGTTGGTGCAATTAACTGTATCGTTAACGATGATCAACATTCCGCTTAAGAACGCATAAGGTTCTGGAACACAAGCCCGCATATAGAATTCAGTGACATTTTGTGTTTCTTCCATTGCCCATACTGATCCCACTTGGATCCATGAGATGTCCAGTTTTTTTTGCTTTAATTTTTCCCAAGGCAGCAACAGCCTTCCATAAGTTGGAATAAAATGTTCGATTATTTTTTGTCCATATTCCGGAGACTAGAATTATTGGCCGCGATTGCCTATTAATCATGTTCCAGTCACATAGGGACGTATTAGAACATGTTGTTTCATTGGCATAACACATTCTTCAAGATGGTGCAAAGTCCATCCTTGGAGGAGATACACTTTGGCATGGGGAAATATGCGGTGGGGGTGTTCCAGGACCTTTGTTTCTATTCTTAAGATTTGGATAATAAAAATCTAAGGCCCAATGAATTCCTGCCGACACATTAGTGTCCCAGTCATGTTGGATAATCACTTCCTCACATGATGATTCGGTACGATTGATTTGAAAACACATTGGATTGCCATCTAACCTTCCAGAAAAATTAAAACTTGCTGAAAAGATCACAATATGTTTATCAGAATATTGTCCCATAAACATAGTCTGATTATTAAATATGGGAATATCTGTCGGCTCTTCCCATGTAACTGGATGGATAACAGGAGGGTTGGGAACAAATGCCCAATATGTTTCTGCCTTACATCCGTGTTGTAACAGCCATAGGGTGCTCAGCAACGTTGCTAACAATCGAATCCCCATCTCCCAGTCTCTACTCAACGACAGCCTCTGCATTCATCGCCGTAGTTTCCCCATTCTTGTTTTTGGCATGTCGGACGCACCTTCCCGGAATCCACCATGGCGAAGTTTCGTCTGTAGGAAAAACACAAACATACCCTCTGCCCCAGATCAGTACCGGATCAGGACCACGCATTTTTCCATCCATTGGGTCTTTCCAGTATACCTCAGGCTTAATATTAATTTTATGATTCCACTGTCTGTCAGCAGCAGATTGACCATCTTCGTCCAACGTTAAAAAATTGAGGATGAATAGGGCATGCGATAATAAAGAAAATGGGGTATCCTTTACCCCCCATGTCCCCCTTTTTATTTTATTAATTTGAATTTTCAAAAGATGATTATACTTTTCAACAATTCCTTGCCCTTGTGGATTATATGGAATACCCGTCTTGTGTTGGATGGAAAATTGCTGACAAAAGGTTCTGAATCCTTGACTGGTGTAGGCAGGGCCGTTATCAGTTTTAATCATTTTTGGGATTCCCAGGACACTAAAACAATGGAGTAAATGAGTGCATACATGTGATAATTTTTCTCCTGACAAGGCAGATGCCACGGAAAAATGTGAGAAAGTATCTATGGTGACATGAACATATGAAAGTTTTCCAAAGGCTGGAATATGAGTGACATCCATTTGCCATAAATCATTAGGTAATAAGCCCCTAGGGTTGATACCATATTGAGGGGCAGGTAATAATGGAGCACAGGAGGGACAGTTCTTAACTATTGATGGCGCTTGTTCTCGAGTAATATTACACATTTTCCTTAAAGTTCGAGCTGATAAATGATGTAATTCATGTAGGTGTGTGGCTTTGGATATGTTATATACTTGTGGTTTCGTCAGATTATCAGCTGCTTGATTACCTTGTGCCATAGGACCAGGCAGGTTAGAATGACTACGAATGTGTCCCACAAAAACTGGACAATCCCTTTGTAACAATAGGGATTGTATAAGGCTCAAATGCTGTTGGATAAAAGTCACTTTAGAATTTATGACTGGTACTGTTTCAAGCATATACAAAGCTTGCACAATGTATAGACTATCCGTGATGATATTCAAAGGCTGAGTGTATTTTAGTAAGGCTTGATAGACGGCATATAGTTCAGCCATTTGTGCAGATACATCCTGTAACATCCAAACATAATGATTAGGTGGTGCTAGTAATACAGCACGGCCATTGGAAGAGCCATCAGTATACACAGTCAAGGCATTTTTTTAAAGGTGCTTGTTTTACTATAGTCGGGAAGACAATAGTATGATACGTAGCAAAGCTAAGCAATTTATCCATCGGATATTTGTTAGAAAGTTCTCCTGGAAAAGTTGCAAGGGATAAAGCAAACTCATCCACTGTGTTAAGCAACCACGTAATTTGATCAGGTTTATAAGGTAAAATAATTTTAGCAGGTTCTTTTCCAAGATGAGTTATACTCAATTTTCGTCCCTGCTGTACACAATCTGCAATTTTATGAGAGTATGATTTCAAAGTTGTACTTTGGTTATGGCGACCATGAATCCAACAAAGAATTCCATTTTGATACAAAACTCCAGTGGGGGACAATTTAGTGGGGAGAACAAGCAAATTCCAAGGTTTAGCTAAATTGGCATAATTTAATCTTGCATTTGTCATGGCATTTTCTACCTTTGTTAAAGCTTGTGAAGCTTCTTTTGTTAAATTTCTAGGGGAATTAGGATCAGAGTCCCCTTCCAATATTTTGAATAAGGGACTAAGCTCTGAAGTGGTAAGTTTCAGGAATGGCCTTATCCAATTGATATCACCCAAAAGTTTCTGAAAATCATTTAAGGTTGTCAGGTGTTGTACTGAAAGGGCAATTTTTTGTGGTGCAAAGTACTTAGGGTATAGCTGAAACCCCAAGTATTTAAAAAGGAAAAGTTCGCTGTATTTTATCTTGGGCTATCTTCAGCCCGCTTTGTTCCAATTGTTGTTCCATATGGGAATAGGCCGCTACTAGTAATTCGACAGATTCAGCAGCCAACAAGATGTCATCCATATAGTGGATACAAATCAATGATGGAAAACACTGCCTCGTCTGTTTAAGACTTTTATCCACAAATTTCTGACATAATATAGGACTATTAGCCATACCTTGAGGTAAAACTTCCCATTGGTAGCGGTCCATAGGTTCGCTGTAATTAATAGAAGGAACACTAAAAGCAAATCTTTGGCAGTCATCAGGATCCAGCAATATGGTATAAAAACAGTCCTTTAAGTCTATGATCAGCAAATGCCTGACAGAGAATAACAAAAACATACATATTGGATGACCATCAAGTCGTTTTTTGTTTGTTTGTTTGGGTTTTTTTTTTTTTTGAGCAATGTTTTTTTCAATTTTGCCCAAAGTTTGTTGTGCATCACTCCTAAAAGTACGAGGTGCTGTTAAAGCCACGTCCTCCCTTAAGAAGATCAAATAATGCACTTAGTTCTGCATTAGTTATACCCAAATAAGGTTTAACTCAATTGATTGTTCCTAGGAGCTTTTGTAAATTGTTTTAACTACTATTTGCAATTTGGCTTGCTGGGGTTCCATTGTGGCATTCAAACTTTTCCTACTCAAAATATTTCCAGGTTTGAATTTTTTCCAGGTGTGACTTGAAGGCCTATTTTCTCTAATACAATCCTTGAAATGGTATTAATTGAGTAATACAACTGCTTTGGGTGATATACACAGGAGGGAAAGGAATATAAACCATAGCTTGTATTTGTCTAGTAAAATCAGAATTAATAACACCAGGTTATACAAAAAGACTTTGCAAAGTGACACTCGAATGACCTACTAACCAAAACACTTAAACCGTTACCAATAGGACCAAAAGCTTAAAGCGAAACCTTCAATCCCTTATTATTGAGGAGGCTGTAGAGAAGATCCAAGCAGGAGCATTTACTGTTGTCACACGTCTCCGCTGCATGCTGGGTTGCTGGTTTCCTTGGTTCTTTGATGTTAACGGTTTACCCCCCGGCTTCTTTCGTCTGTTTTTACCTGTATGGGAATTCTCAAGGCTGCAAATGCATTAACTTTTCTATTCCTTTGCAGTTTTTTACTCTCAGAGAATACTCCTTTTGGGGTCTTAAATCATGTCTTCATTAGTGTCTGGCTAAAATCCCCTTTACAGTTGTCTGCACTGGGACCCAGCAGTTGCTGATCTGATAAGGGACACTGAAATGCAGAGTGTTCTTCATAAATTGTTACTCCCTTAGAGAGAGATAAGGACTCCCAAGCTGAAACAAACAAAAAACCCTTACAGGAGTAAGGGGGGAGATGGGGGGGGGGGGGGGAACTCACACACAGCCACAGGGCTGGGTTTTTTTCCATTTTCTTCTTCTATTTTCTATGTTCTTTTTTCTATTTTTCTATGTTTTTTCTTTTTCCATTTTCTTTTCTGTTTTCTTTCTGTATTTCCTATTTTCTTTCTTTTTTCTATTTTTTTTTTCTAGGTATTTTAAAATCTTGTCATCTGTAGCCTTTCACTTCAAAGGTCCCAGGTAAATCTACCTGTTTGCCGGCTTAATGGACGTTTGAGATTGAAAGGTTTCAGAGTTGCATTTTTAAGATTAATCAAAACAGAGGCTCAATATAACCAAAACCCAATTTGCAAGTCTTACAAACGTTTAAAGCGCTTTAAACACACACACGCATACACACATACAGAACCACTCTTTTGAGAGCTAGCTTAATATACTTATACAATATTGTTTACGACCGGTCAATAAGAACAGCATGATGGTATGAATATTTAAACTACACATGGTGCCGAACACACACAACACTCAAAACATGCACATATATCACAAAATAAGGTTTGTATCAATTGTTTCAATCTGTTTTCTAGTTACCTTTACTCCTCTAGCACAAAGTAAAGATTTAAGCATACTTGCAAATATTTTTCGTTCTGTACTTAATGCTATTCCCATTTCTTATCATGTCTGCTCTATAATACACTATTCCTTACCTTCGGACTCTGACCAACCGCGGCTGTTGAAGGCAAGCGACGTCCTGTCCTTTAGCAGCCGAGGTTCCCGGGTTTCGGCACCAAATGACAGAGACCAGCTCACAGGGACGCCTTAAAGAGACAGATGGACTACCGCTCTGGTGGCGAGTAGCAATATTTTATTCTCCAAATGGAGTTTTTATACTCTTCTGGTTCCTCTTCGGACAATGATTAAGTGCTTCTAGTTAAGATAACATCGTGCTTGCATGCACTATTTACATACTTTATTACTATTCTTGTCGTGAGAAAGCAGGCTCTATAAGTTCTACAAACAAGGGTCTACGTGTCTGGCCAGAGTTCACATAACATCCTTAACTAAATCTGCAGGTGTTCCTGGAGTGTATACATTTAGCTTGGGCTCTGGAATGGGGAGAAACCCATTATATTGCCAAGAACCTCTGTGTCCACATCCTCCCTTCCAGGAGGAGCGGCTTTTGATCTTAGCACAGTGTTCTGTTATTGATCCTTCCAGGCCCTACAGAACACTGCTCTCAAGGCCTCTGGCTTCATCATTCTGCTTTTGACCCTTTCAGGCCCTCAGAATGTATAATGGTTCTCCTCACCCACCCACAGCCACACAGCGCGGCTACATGGCACAAAGCACCCAACCTACAATCGCTGCCGCCCACAAGACAGAAGGCTTCAACAGCCTCTTCGCCTGGCAGCCCCAGGGAGCAGCACATGTGCCCACCAGTCACACACAGACGGCAGACCCATTAACCTGCAGTGAGGAAGCCTCATATCTCACCTGGAAGCTGGCAGCACCTCCCACTTCTTCCTGCGGCCTCTGTGGCCACCAAGTTTTGTTAAGAGAAAGGTTTGCCACTGAAGGAAAGAATAAATCATCAAGAATAATAAGAATAATAAGAATAGTAAGAATCAAATCTTGGCCAGCTTGCAGTAAGAAAGAATGTGATTGTAACAGGAATTTAGCTTGTTTACTAGTTGAAACAAGGACAGTCCCTCAGCGGGAACAAAGGACAGACCTGAGCTCACCAAGAGGACAAAACGAGGAAGGAGATAAGATAAAGAGCATTAGAGGATTCTGAAGACAGAATGGAACTGTGATGTACATTCGAGAGTGGGTGATAAGATTTCACAGCATAACCACTCGCTCCCTAAATCGTGTCAGCTTAGGGTAGGGAAGGCAGTACCACTTCTCTCACGCTACAAAGTGAGCAGAGTCAGATAAACGTTTTACCTTACTAAAGAAAGAGTCCTCCCTCTCCCGAAGGGCCAAAGAAAGAAAGAAAGAAACAAACCACAACAAATTCCCTCCCTCGTCAGAAAAATATCACCTAAAGTAGCACCGCTGCCCTTGCCTAGCAGTGGAGGGAATGGAGTTGGGCTGCGAAGGTAAAACCTACTGAGAGTACCACAGAAACGAGGAAACAAACACCCGCCAAAAGGACAGAAACAGTAGCTACAGCAGATTACATCTCCGAGAGCTAACTGTGACCTAGTTTACCGCTGTACAGAAGACTACAACTCCCGGCAGGCGCCGCGAAGACTGGCTACCGGAAGTGGGACGGAAGACAAGGGGCGGATCTGATAAATAGTGGCACAGAGCGCCTGCCTCACGTAACGTGATGGTGGTGGTTGCGTTCTAAGTGCAGCGCGTGTCAAGTAGATGCGTACTCGTTCTTCCTCTCCTTATTGCTTCTATGTTGTGGCTGTAGGTAGAGGCTGTGGAGCTACAGTAAGGGGAAAGCCCAAGTTTGTGTGCCTCGGCGCCGGCTGGTTGCTGGCAGGGCCGGGCGGCGCTGTGGGAGCGAAGCAGTGCTACTCCGATAGAGCCCGCTGCTCACGTCCCTTCAACAGGAGGAGACTGAGGCTGCTGTGGGTGGGGGTTGCTCGGCTTTTTCCTGCTCGGCTATGTCTGACAATCAGAGTTGGAATTCCTCCGGCTCTGAAGAGGATCCTGAGACTGAACTCGGGCTGCCTGTTGAGCTCTGTGGGGTACTCAGCAAGGTAAGTTGTATTTCCTTCTCTCCGCAGCCTGTGCCTGACGGCCTCTCGCTTCCCCTCTCTACGCCGAACTACGGCTCCACCCTCCCGTAGCTGGCCGAGGGCTGTCAGCTCCATCTGTCTCCTCCCAGCCCTACCTCTCTGGACGATCCGGCCGAGGCTCCCGCCTCCTTGGGTACTGGTGGAGGGGCCTGGTGGGTGCGCGGGAGGCGCCGGCACGGCCGAGACGGGGGCCATCTGATGCGGGGAGCCTGCTAGGCAGCTGCTCCGGCGCAAACCGCCCGCACTCCCTCCCTCAGTTGGGGGTACCAACCCCGCCGGGCTGGGGTGGGGATATCGCGTACTTTTACCCCCATATCTGCGTAGTGCCCGCTCGTCTCTCCCCACCCCCGAGAGGCGGTGTGAGGAAGCACTTTGATGGGGAAGAGCCGCGAGTGCGGCTTCAGCCCTGGCCGGGTGGCTAGGGAAGGTGTCGCTGCCCAGCCCGAGTCCTTGCCGCCCTCACCGAGCCCACTGGCTGCCTGGAGTGAGCTTCTGGGGGCGAGGGGGCGGCCGGGTGCGCTCGGGGAGGGTGTCTCCCTTCAGACTTCTGGCCGAAGCTGGTGGCGGCCTGGGCGCAGGCTGGAGCTGCGGCATCCCGCACGCCCCACCCGGGAGCTCCTGAAGGTAACCCCCGCCCGTGGTCACTTTCCAGGAGCAGGCCCCAGTACAGGAGCGGCACAACCTTTAGTCCAAGTATCAACACAGGGCAATAAAATACCCCTGCAGCAACAGACAAATGGAGATGGGGTGGAGGGGAAGGAAAACGGAGCTTGTTTTTTCCCCTTTTAAAAATAAACTTCATTTTTTGCTCTTTTATCGCTGAAAATAAGATGACTTGCAAGTATGCATTGGATGATACTGGGAAGCTTTAGGAGTGCTTTGAAATTGAATGTTGGATTGCTAAGTTTGAAAGCAGTTTTTTTTTTTAAACAGAAAGGGCATTCAGAATAATGTTGATTATCTTTAGAATTGAAGCACTATGTTTTGAATTTCTTTCCTTTCCTATACAGTAAGGCCACGCAGAGGCCAGTGTAGAAGGCACAGATCATGGAATGCTGAGATCATAAACAGGCCCTGGATGCTGAGTAAGCAGCTGTAGTGGGGCCAGTGCTCTTCTTTTTGTGAGGGACTTTGTGAACCCCTTCCAGTCTTGAAAATGTTTCTAAGCCCAGAGTTGGGAGAAATGGTTAGGAGAAAAGAAAGGCCTTAGCTCCTAACTTTAAGATCTTATCTAATAGTGGGTGGTGGAGGGAGAGGATGAGATGCATGTGAGCTATTATAGCAGTTAAAATGTGAGGTTTTGATTTAGTTGCATATTTTTATTGGTTTTTTTTTCATTGCAAAGTTTTTCTTTGATTAGATGCTTCCTATTATTATTTGATATGCAATTGATTTTTTTTGTTGGCGAATTAAATACTTTATTAAGTCTTAGTGCTGTGTTTTTAGTGGTGTAGCAGATGAAGCCATGGCTGCTTCTGACATTCTGTAGCTTAGGTATGTGCAAATGTTTCTGGATCACTATGCTGAGTGTAGTTGATGCTGTCTTTCCTGTGAGAACACAGGATGCAATCTGAACAGTCATGTATGGCAAAATCTGTTGCAGTGAATATGCTTGAGGGATAAGTTTACCTTTTGCTAGTTGATGCCTCAGCAATACTTGAAACAAACTAATTAAAACAAAGTGGTAGCATACCAAGCTTTCTATTAAAGAAATATTTTTAATAACTTGTTATGTGTAATTACATTTTAAATCAATGAAAGTAGGCTGCAGTTCTCAGTGTTCTTAGTAGTGTTTCAGTTGTTCTGCCTTTTGGTCAAGGAAGAAGCTTTGAAGGAAATGGAGTAATTTGGTAGGAGAATCTTATTGGAATTGCCTGCCTGTCCCTAAATGTTTCAAACTTCATTTTTTTTCATTGTATTTGCTGCTTACCATTTTAAGGTGCATACAAAGAAGAAACTTTGATGTGGAAGTGTCTTTCTTGAAGCACAAGAATCTAGATGCTTGAACTAGTGTTCTTCTCTTTGTCGAAACCTTGTTTCTGTATACTTTAAGGAGTCTCTTAGTTCATGGCATGCTTTGATTGCAACAGCAAATGCAAGATTGACTGCTATATTTACCTTGCTTACCTGTGTCAAAGAGGGAAAGGTGTCCTCCCTGTCCCTTGCTTTTTTGTCAAGATAACTTTGGACTCTACCTTTTGCATATGGAAAGAGTTCAGAATATGAGAGATGAGAAAAGGAAGAAGGCAGGAAATAATATACCTCCGTGACAGCTTGTGCTACCAGTTCATGTACTAAGCACAGCTGAGGCTTTCTTAAAGAAATACTAAACTTAGAAATTTGATATATTAAGAGATCGTAAAGGGCTTTAGTTTTGAAGAGCAAATCTAGGTCTTACCTACATTTTGAAAATTGTTAGAAATTTATCAGCTATAGAATTTTTCTGTAGACCTATTGTTATTAATAGAGTTAACGTGCTGTTATGTGATATTATACTACACATTAGTTAATACATGTAGAAATGAGCCTGTTGGTCCACTTTCTTCCCCCATTTGTTATAAAAATGATGAATAATGGTTGGAATTAAATGCTAAACAGACATTTTAAACTTATTTCTTGGAGCTTTTTGTCAAAGAACGGTTATCATAATCAAAAAAGTGCATGTGTGATAAAAGTTTCAGTGGTTCTGTTTCCATTTTTATCTAATTTATAATTTTTGCACTGATTGAAGACTAAACATCAGTGTGTAGCCAAAGTTATAGAACAGTCATCAGTGTCATGATTCTACAAAATGCAGTTCAGTATTGTTGAGAAGATCTTGCAAAGAATAAGATAAATAATCAGAACTTTTAGTCACTTCTAACTAGATCTTTGTATGTTGAATCCAGGGCTTATTCCTAGAATATCACTTTCATTCCATGTGTGGATGTGGAGTCTCTAGAAAAAGCTGAATAACAAAAGGATGATTGGTTGTCTCCTAATAAGCAAGTATCATCTTAATGAGAGTGTTTAGGAATTAAAACCTAAAGCAATCTTTGGACAATATTAAATTGATAAAGAACTGATTGGTCTAGGTGCTGTAATAGTTATTACTAGTGAGATAGTGGCATGTGTTTATATGAAGAGAACTAGATAGTTTAATAAACTAATTTCTGTAGGAATTAACAACTGGATGCCACTCTGTCCAGGTCCACTACATCCACAGCCTTTCCCTCGTCTGCTAGGCAGGTCATCTTGTTGTAGAAGGAGATCAGGTTGGTCAAGTGGGATCTGCCCTTCATGAACCCATGCTGGCTGGGCCTGATCCCCTGGTTGTCCTGTGTGCTGTGTGATGGCACTCAAGATGATGACCTGCTCCAGGTCTGGAGTTTCCTGACTCCTCATTCTGGCCCTTCTTTTAGACAGGTGTCACATTGGCAAGCCTCCAGTCAACTGGGACCTCCCCAGTCAGCCAGGACTGCTGTTAAATGATGGAGAGTGGCTTGGAAAGCTCCTCTGCCAGGTCCCTCAGTGCCGTTGGGTGGATTCCACCTGGCCCCATAGACTTGAGTGTCCAGGTGGCATTGCAGGTCGCTGACTGCTTCCTCCTGGATTATGGGGGGTTTATTCTGCTCCCCGTCCCTGTCTTCTGGCTCAGGGGGCTGAAGACCCTGGGGGATAACTGGTCTGACTATTAAAGACTGAGGCGAAGAAGGCATTAAGCACCTCAGCCTTTTCCTTATCCTTTGTCACTGTGTTTCTCTCCATGTCCAATAAAGTCTGGAGATTCTCCTTAACCCTCCTTTTGTTGTTAATGTATTTATAGAAACTTTTTTTTGTCTTTTACAGCAGTAGCCAGATTAAGTTCTGTCATTATCTTATTGTTCATTTGAAATAACTGAGTTTTAGTACCCCCAGGAGGCTATAAAATTATTTTAGGTGCTCTGGGGATAAGAGCAATAGAAGTTCTCATTTGGGAAGAACTCTTATGGAAGTTTTTTTTTCCTCCAAGTGCTTGAAAGACTGAGGAATATCAGCCAAACTGTTGTGGTTGTTGGTTGTTGTCGTTTTGAATTTTTTTTTACAGTGGACCAACTACATTCATGGGTGGCAGGATCGATGGGTAGTTCTGAAGAGCAACATACTCAGTTATTACAAGTCTGAAGATGAAACGGAATATGGCTGCAGAGGCTCTATCTGTCTGAGCAAGGCTGTTATTACGGTAAGCGCTATTTTAGTATTGTCATTTTTTCATGTTTTGGGGCATTAAATATTTGTAGGCTGATGTCTGGTGAAAGCAAATATGGGTATGTCAAATAAATTGTTAGGTAATATAATATTAATTTTAGGGATGATAGTGCAACACTGTGGAGCAGGGCAAGGATTTACCAGTAAGAAAACAAGTTGTTCTCTTTTGAGACATTGTAATGGTTTAACCCCAGCCTGGCCAATTTCAGCAGCTAAAACAGGAGTAGTTGGCCTCCCAATTTCCTTGCTTTCTTATTGTGAGGTGATCAAACATTTGAACAGGCTTGTCCAGAGAGGTTGTGAAGTCTCTGTCTGTGGAGATATTCAAGCCTTAACTGGATGCAGCCCTGGGCAATCTGCTCTAGGTGACCCTGCCTGAGCAGGGGGCTTGGACCAGATAATTTCAAGAGGTCCCTTCCAACCTCAACTGTTCTGTGACTCATGCCAACCACAGGCTACTTGGCCTCCCCTCCTGGATAGCCCTCTTGTAACAGAGGAGGCCATCCCTCACATCAAGGTCCGGTATGGCATGTATCCCCACTGCTCAACACCTACTGGATTGCAGCCAACAGCGGAGCTAAATGTTGTTCTTGGTGGCAAACACAGAGGCCAACCCAGTCTTGCCATGGACTATGGTAGGAGGTGCTTAGCCAGTCTCAGTCCTTTCACCTGGTTGTCAATGCAGCATTTCACCTGTCTCATCCTGTAACAAATTGCTACCTTGGCAAAGCACAAGCAGATCTGCACCCTGTTGTAATTGTTCTGCTACTGCAAAAGTGTGTTGAAGATGTTGGTAGCTGTGGGGGACCAACTGAAGAAAATTTCACAGCAGTGGTGTTCTCCCACTCTCTTAATTGGTTCCATTACCTGTTTTACAACTTTGCATCATGATGTGCAGTAATTAGGATCTTTTTAGCTTTTGCCTTAGCATTTTCCAACAGCTGCTGTAAATTTGCATACAGTTTCTTTTACAAGTGACAAATCTATACTGATGGGGGTTGGGGTTATACTATGATAGAAGGTATGGTGTCCAGTTAGCACCTGGCTAGTTAACATGGGTGGTTTATATACAGAATTGCAGCCTCTGACAATAGCTACACTGCAGGCACACACATCTGAGCCATTAGACATGGTCTGATTATAAGCTTCATTATTCTGCACATATTTGTACATAGTCCTGAACCCCCTTCTTTCCCTACATACACTAATGTGGTTTTATTACTGCTCTGGGAATGATCTCCAAATGGCCCACCCCTTCTTTGGGGTCAAAGCAAACAGCACTCACCTTAAAGGCACCATCTTTACATATGAATCCCAGCCCCCTGTCCAAAATGTGGGCTTCCAAATCTACTGATTGCCATTTTCCATCAGACCCCCTCATCCACATGTGATGCTCCAGGGAGTAGAGCACAGACACATTTGTCTTTATCCCCAGGGCTGTGATGTAGCATGCCTTTTGCCAGTGCCTTTCATCAATAGCATCCAAGGTAAGACTGAGGACCATTAAGAAGCCACAAGTCTTATGAGCCATTTGTAGGCCATCAGCACCTGCATGTATTTTAATGCATAGGAGACCACAAATAGTTAAATGTTGAAATGATAACAGAAAGGTTTTGCTGTCAATGGAACTTATTCATTACTGTATGTCTTATGATTACTTTGGTAGAGAAGGGAAATTGGGTTTCTTACTGACTTAATGTTCAGCAGCACTGATCTGATGTAGTTGGGATCTTCATTTTTTGACAGTCTTTCACTGTACTGTAAATTGAGTTTTCCTTGATCCAGAGTCAGGTGTCGTAACTACCTATCTCCTAATCTGCTGTATTGCAGGAAACTTTCCTTAAGTACAAAGCAGGGCATGAGTAGTATTGTTGGAAAACTCTAGTTTGTCTTACTAAAATGTAGTCGAATAACTAATAGTTCTAACAATTCTATTAAATATAGTTAAAAACTAACTACTCTGTTGAAATTTCGCTTGCTCCAGGGTATAGTCTCAGGTATCCTTATTTGGGAAGGAATGCTGAAAACTCTTACTGAGCCAGAAGAAATCTTATCTATGTTAACAGGACATAGAGTTGGTATCTTTTCTAATGCAAGCAGTAAACTTGCAAAGAGATAACAGTTTGCATAAAAATGTAAAGAATGCTGAAAATGTTGCAAGACCTGATGTGGCAATCACCGAAATGAATATGTATTAGAGTAGGTTGCATCCCTTTTGAATATGTAACAGATTGAGCAACACTTTAAGGATAAATGGCGAATGCGATGTGACGGTCTTGGAACCAGATTTGGGTGTGCATACCCCTGGTTCCCGGGGCCTCGAAATAAAGCACCACATATAACCTTCTTCGTATGGTTATGTGTTTGTCTCTACGCTAACAGTATGAGATGGGGGGATTGGATTCTCAGGAAGCTTTCTTTTAGGTGCTCAGATTAGATATGTACTTTTGCCTTTAATGAGGGGCACAATGGTTTTCTGTGTGTAATTAATGCTACTAGTAGTATAGAATGTCCACAGCTGCAACAATTAGGCCTAACTCAGCTGGCTACAATTCTTCTCACATAACAACCCACAATTCCCCTTTCTTTATTTACAACTTGTAAGGCATTAACTGTCTCCTTCATGTCTTTGTTTTCTTTTTTATAAGATTCAGTTTCTCCAAGTCTTTCTCTGTCATCTCACTCCCTTTGCTCCTTCAAGCACTCTATTATTCTTTCCTTTTCTGATAGAGCTGCTTCTAAGGTTGCTACTGCTGCTTCTGTGTTACTAGAACCCATCTGCAATGACTTCACTCTGTCTTTGACATTAGTTAGTTGACATGCTTTTCATTTTTCCTTTATACTGTTTAAAAGCTCTTGCCAGCAATTCCACATTCAACAAAGCTTCATTTCTTTGTTGCTCTGCTCTCTTTCCTCACATTGAATGTGGCAGTCTGGTTTAAAACGTCCCTCCTTGCCACATCTACAACAGAAAGTCTTTCTGTCCCCATTTGTAGCCAGAGTGGTAGCCATTAGCTGTGCTTGATAGGGGAATGACCCCACCTGCATTTTTCTATCACTAATTGTAAAATTAAAACCTCTTTAGCTGCCAGGTGGTCTACCTGCTTGTCCACTGTGCCCTTCAATCTGTATTCAAACATTAACCACAGGGTTGTCCCTGGTAGCCACATCCCACAGTTTAACTCCTGCGGCGTTCCAGACTTCTATATTACATAGATGAGTCACATCTAAACCTGGCTCCTGACCCTATATCCATTTCAACAAAGTCCTAAGTCATTGCTCATCATACTTGGCACCTTGTTCTTTCAAAATTAGTTTAAGATGTTAAGTGTAGAACGCTCTTACATGGACAGTGCGGACCCCATCCTGGTCTCTTTCTCAGTTGCTCACCTTCTTTCAGGCATCGTTGTCCGGACTACTTCAGTGCTCCTCACTGGCTTTATGATGTTCAACCAAGCATCGCTGGATCCTATCCGGGTCCCATTCTCAGGTGCTCACAGTCTTTCAGGTGTTGTACTACTTCAGTGCTCCTCCCTGGCTTTATTACATTCAACCGAGCTTTGCCAGACCCTATCCCAGTCCCAGGTTCATGACCCACGTTGGGTGCCATTTGCAGCAATTAAAGGCCCAGCCTCCCTTTAGGTGATCTAAGGACATCCCTCTATTATGCCCAGGCAAAGCTTTATATACCCTTATCACCTCATTAGCAGCTACCCCAGTGATTTGCCACTTCTAAGGATCTCACAGCTGCAGCAATTAGGCCTAACTCAGCTGGCTACAATTCTTCTCACATATCATCCCACAGAGTTCAAAGTTCGTCTTCCAGGAAAACTTACCTTTCAGCTTGTAGTATCTTTGCCTTCATTACTGTCTATTCTGATAGTGCCATTGATGCTTTTATTCAGAGGGACTTGTACTATCTCAGGCAGTGACAGTGTGATATATCAAGAAGCAACAAGGTATGCATGGAGCAATTTAATTTCAAGAAGTCCCTTCCAGTTTATCTGCTGTGCCTCCCCCTGCTCCAGGCAGTCTCACAGACTAGAATAATAGAATAGAATCATAGAATCACCAAGTTGGAAAAACAGTGCAAGGGTAACAGTGACCTGACCTGACCTGAGCTGAGCTTGCTAAGGATGCACTCAATGCCTTCATCTAGGTCATGTGTACACTTAGTATTTTTTGTCACTAGAGGTGATAGGAAGAATTAAAAAAGTTTGTTCTACCTTAAATTTGAGCTTCTATTGATTCAAAGGAATTGACTCTCAGATGGGCTGTAAGTAAAAGTACCTTTATTTATCCAGCTGGGAGGACAGTATCTGTGTCATGGCCCACTTTAAAAAAAAAAAGTGAACTCTTTATCCCAGTACGGCGCCAGAGTGATCCAAAGTCACTCAGGAGGAGGGTGTAAACGATACTTTCTACTAAACAAGCTGCATGCCCTTAAAACACTAGATTCAAATGAACAAACAACCCGTATGCAACAGAGTACAGTCAGAAAAGCTGTAGCCACGGAAACCAGAACAGCCCTTCAGTCTGCAACGATCGGCAACACTGTAACAATCTGCTTAACTTAAGGGAACCAGGAAACAGCATGGGGAGCCAGAGTCAAACTAAAATCAAACCAAACCCACCAGCTACAGCCCACTGCAGCCACACATGTTGCAAAGAGGAAAGAGAGAAAAAAGAAGTAAAGGAGAAAAGAGAGAAATAGTTACAAGAGAAATAGGAAAGATGAGAGACAGTCACTGTGAGAAACACTTATTCACTGCTAAAATATTGAAAAGGACAAAGTCTTCAAAGCAATGGCAATAATTTTATTTTACAATTCAGTGCTGAATTGGATGCCCTTCTAAAAAAGGCATCCCATCTTACAAAAACAGTGGGTATATATACTAGTTTTAGACAAAGGACCTTGTAAGTCCTCAAAGAATGTTTATTTTTTAGGTTATCCAACCATGTCTGGAGACTCCCTTCAGGTTCTCTCTTGACCTAAACCAGCTACATCTTACAAGACAGATTTATATGATGAGATAATTAAACATACAAACCAGCTGCAACAAAACTTATCAATTAATTCTCACAGTCACCACCTTAGGAACTCTGCATGTAGCAACATGTGTTTCTTTGTCCAGTGGGTCCAGAAGATGGTGAATGTCCAGACACTACACAACACAAGACACAGACACAAGACATGAGGTTGCAGGCTTTTGTGGGGATTTTTAAGCTCTCTGTCGCTTCCCCTCACCGGATCAGGTGGGAGGACAGGTAACACACTTGCATGCCCCCCACTAGGCAGATCCAGACATGCTCTCCAATGTGTCCACTCTTGTCGCTGGGGGCCATCATCTGCTTTGAGCCATTAACCCATGCCATGCCGGGTCTATACACCATTCCCCCCCCCCCACACACACACACACAGTGGGGTTTTGGCCTAGTTTATCAACACTCCACTTTTTATCAAACACTCCATACATCACGTGGTTAGTATTGATAAGCAGGCAGTTAGGTTATATAACTTCTAAGTTCCCCTTCAACCCTCCTTCTTACTAAATTGTTTACTTCAGAAGTTGCTAAGCAGTAATTGCTGAGCTGTAATCTTAACCCCTCAGGTGGTAGGCCCCTGTTTGCAACAAGCCAGTTACATAAATGCTAAGAGTCGTTTAATTTTGTTAAGCAAGCTTATTCCCAACCTTGTCCCTTAATTCACTATTCAGGTAAGATTCATATCTGCCATGTTGTTTAATCTAGTGATTGGTCTTCATTTTACTTTCTGTATTACTGATATAGAAAAACGTTTTTATTTCTAATTTGGTAGCTCAAACAAGATGCAATAACTGTGATGCAATGATTTTCCTTGGGTTTGGTTATACTGAGACGATGCATACTCATGTAAAAATCTTAGATCGAACTTCAGTAGTAGAAAGTTGAAACTGTCTCTTGAGTGCTCTGTGACCCTGGTGGAAAAAATTGATGAGAAGCATTTGCTTGTTGCATAATGTTTGGTACTGGTCCTAATGCTACCGCAGATACTAATTGGTCAGCCCGGGCATTTCCTTCTGCTATAAAATCAGGTAAGTCAGTATGGCTTTTTATGTGTAGAATATAATAGGGTAGGCTGCGCTTTTGTACGGTTTCCCACAGGAGCTTCATAACTCCAAACAACAGGTGGTTTGTCACTTGTCCAAGAACTGTTTTATCCAATCTCTGCACTAGGCCTGCAACATAAGCAGAGTCGGTTACCACGTTTATGGCTTGTGGGAACTGTTGAAATGCCAATGTGACTGCTCGTAATTCCACCACTTGTGGGAAGCCTTGTTGATGCTCAATTAAATGTTGCCAATTTTGTCCATCAAACCATGTAACAGCAGCTTTTCCTGTTTTCCCAGACCCATCTGTGAAAACTGTGGATCCATCAACAGGTGCTGTTTGGCTTAACAATTTCTGTGCGATAGAGATTTGAGTTCCCAGTTTACAAAGTGGATGGGAAGGAAAATGATACAATATCTGGCCTGTAAAATTGAGTAGCACAGCTTGAAGTGCAGAACTATTGGCAAGGCACCATTCAAAATATTGAACTTGTAGAGGAATAACAATACATTCCGGATCTCGTGCCAATAGTTCCACACATCGTGTTTGAATTTTTATAATGAGTTGAGCTAACAGCTCATATAATCCTGGAGCAGCCTTCTTTGTTTGAAATGGTAAGAAGATCCACTCCAATATATGGAGGGGGTCTTCCCACCCCTGATCCCACTGCACGAGCGCAGCATAGGGCATTGAGCCTTCCACAAAGACCAATGCCTGCACAATTGCAGTCAGGTCAATGCGCCAGACATGCTTTTCCTGAATGGCTTGCTCTACTAGTGTCATAGAATCATAGAATCACCAGGTTGGAAAGGACCCACCGGATCATTGAGTCCAACCATTCCTAACACTCCCTTAAACCATGCCCCTAAGCACTTCATCCACCCGTTCCTTAAGCACCTCCAGGGAAGCTGACTTGACCACTTCCCTGGGCAGCCTGTTCCAGTGCCCGATGACTCTTTCCATGAACAACTTTTTTCTGATATCCAGCCTGAACCTCCCCTGGTGGAGCTTGAGGCCATTCCCCCTTGTTCTGTCCTCTGTCACTTGGGAGAAGAGGCCAGCTCCCTCCTCTCCACAACCTCCTTTCAGGTAGTTGTAGAGAGCAATAAGGTCTCCCCTCAGCCTCCTCTTCTCCAGGCTAAACAACCCCAGCTCTCTCAGACACTCCTCGTAAGGCTTGTTCTCCAGCCCCCTCACCAGCTTTGTTGCTCTTCTCTGGACATGCTCCAGAGCCTCAACATCCTTCTTGTGGTGAGGGGCCCAGAACTGAACAGAGGACTCAAGGTGCAGTCTCACCAGTGCTGAGTACAGAGGGAGAATAACCTCCCTGGACCCGCTGGTCATGCCATTTCTGATACAAGCCAAGATGCCATTGGCCTTCTTGGCCACCTGGGCACACTGCTGACTCATGTTCAGAACATTTTTGTCTTCTTTATTTAGAATCATGGGTGCTGCAATATCTCTGTCCCCTTTTAACCGATCAACTAGGGGTTGTATTTGTGATGATGTAAGGCCCAAATAGGGTCTCAGCCAATTTATAATTCCAACTATTTTTTGAACATCATTTAAAGTCTTGATTTCAGTTACTGTCTCAATTGCCTAAGGTTGGACTGTTTTGGCCAGCACTTTCATGCCCAAATACAACCATGGTTGAACATGTTGTACCTTTTCAGGGGCAATGACCAGGCCATAACATTCCAACATTTGTCTAGTGTCCCTTTCCAATTCTCCTAGTTGTTCTGACATTGCAGCAGCCAATAAGATGTCATCCATATAATGATAGCAATAGCATTCAGGATATTTCTGCCGCACAGCACTCAGTGCCTGGGTTACAAACCATTGACAGATGGTAGGTGAGTTTTTCATCCCTTGGTGTAAAACCTTCCAATGATATCTTTTTGTGGGTTCTGCATGATTAGTCGAAGGAACTGTAAAAGCAAATTTTTCGACATCATTTTCATCTAAAGGAATTGCAAAGAAACAATCTCTTAAGTCCATCACCAGTATGTCCCATTGCATTGGAATCGTTGTTGGGGAAGGTAGTCCCGGCTGTAGTGCCCCCATGGTTGCAAGCACTTCATCGATTTTTCACAGGTCATGTAATAATCGCCATTTTCCTGATTTCTTTTTGATCACAAAAACTGGTGTGTTCCAAGGACTGTGTGACTCTTCAATATGGCCTGCAGCTAACTGTTCTACCCCTAATGTGTGCAGGGCTGTGAGTTTCCCTTTGTTAAGGGGCCACTGATCCACCCACACGGGCTTATCTGTGAGCCATCACAACCTTAAAGTTCGTTTTTTACTGCCCTGCAGGATAGTGACCCCTATGGAAAATCCGTTGTGATACGGACTCCCCATTGTCCCAAACAGTCTCTTCCCCAGAGGTTTAAGGGGGCTGGAGTAACATAAGGTTGTATAGTGGCATTTTGCCCTTCGGGATTCATAATAATGACAGGTTTTGCTGCAATGAGACTAGTAGCCATACCTCCTAGTCCCATTACTCCTGAAGTTGCAGGTACCACAGGCCAAGAATCAGGCCAGTCCCTTCGAACAATGATAGTAATGTCAGCCCCTGTGTCAAGCAGTCCAGATATTTGAATGGAATGTGGAAAAGCGGTGTTCATAACAAGGATACATTTCATTTCTTGCCTTGTGTCTGAGAGAGGTTGTGACCAACAAATTTGAGGTGGTCCAGTGGATCCAAATCCCCCATCTGCACGGATGACTTGTTCTATTTTAAGAACACTGCTTTTAAAAGGCAGCAATTGTGCAATGCGAGTTCCCTCTTGTATTGTAACGGGGGGGGGGGGTGGTGTGATAGTAGAAACCATTGCAAAAATGTGTCCTGTAAAGTCCTCATCAATTACTCCCACATGAACTAGAATGTTTTGTAAGATAGCACTGGAACGTCCGATAAGTAAGGCGCTGAGTCCATAACCGATGGGCCCCCACGCTTTCAGAGGGACCTTGTGTACTCCCTGTGTATTAATAGTTACTGTGTGGGCGGTGGATGCATCCATCACTGCTGCTCTGCTGGTTTTTACTTATAACAGGTCGCAAAGGCCTGGGGCTGCATTGCAGGAGACCAAGCGTTCTTCATGGGCACGGGTATTTGTGTCTGGGCGCGCCCCCCCCCCCCCCCCCCCCCCCCCGTGCTCTGTCTCCCGTTTCCCGGCTGTAGCAACTCTCCATTTATGTGATATTTGGACTGGCATTGCTTAGCAAAGTGTCCAGATTTCCCACACCTGAGACATCTGCTAACAGCTGATGTGATCGCTGATCTAGCAGTGCCATTATTCTTTTTTCGTCTATTTGAACAGGCAGTTTTGAGATGCCCAGTCTGGTTACATTTACAACATCCTTTGTCAGGTGTTCCAATGGCTGCCATAGCAACAGCAAGAGCAGCCATTTTTTGGTCAGCCGACCCCATCTGGGCACAAGCCATGATCATAGTTTCAAGAGTTGGTTCACCTGGCAAGGCACGTATTATTTTTTGACAATCTGCATTAGCATTATCTTGCACCAGCTGTGTGATCAACAGTGTTTTGACATAGTCATCAAAAACTTGGCGTTCTACAGCAGCCCGCAGCCTCTCTACAAATTGTAAAAATGGCTCTCGAACTCCCTGTCTAATTGTTGTATATTTATCCTTTGGTTCATTGATCTCAGCTATTCTCATCAGTGCTTCAAGCCCTACTGCTTTTACCTGTTCAAACACTGAAGGGTGCCACTGAGCTTGATTCTGTGGATTACTAAACTGCCCAGTTCCTGTTAAAACATCTACACCGTTCCCATGTCGGGGAACTGGGGGAGCTGCAGGTTCCGTATTGCCTGTGCTTCTGCCCTTTGGGTCCAAATATTTCAAAAAACTGTGCACTGAACAGGCTGAAACATAATTTGTGCAATTTGGGCAAAGTCATATGGTGTCATTTCTTCCATAGTTAATAATCGAAGCAATTGCATTGTTGCAGGGGAGCTGGGACCATACTGTGTAACAGTTTTTTGAAGTTCCTGTATTACTTTCCAGGTGTATGGTCTGTGCTCATCCATAATTCCATGTCCTGGATCCCCCTGGACCACCGGGAATGCCATAGCTCTTGCAGAACTCTGTCACATTCCTTTAAAGGTGTAGTTATTGCCTCGGACAATGCCCAAAGTCCTTCTAGCATAGCCTGTTGTTTTACCTTTTGCCAAAATACACAGGGATCATACGGTCTCACAGTAACCTGTGCCGGGGGTGATTCGCACACTTGAGGGGTTTGAGGTTTACTGGAGGAACCCCCAAAGGTTGGCTTGGCGTTAGCTTGGATCTTTCTATTTTTTGAAGGAGCCGCCTCAGTGCCCGCCCCTGCCACAGGATTGTCCCAATCACCCGGCTCATCTGGCAGAGGCGGGTGTACCAAGGGATTGTACGCTTCGGGTGCCCCTCACTCTTCAGGGGGCAGTGGAGGGGCAGACGGCATTCCGGGATTAACCCGCCATCGGCTTTGTTTATATATCGGACAAGCCGAGTCTGTTTCATTGTCTGACTCATCAACAAGAAAACTTTTTTGCACTAACGGAGATGGTTTATTCTTTGGGTGCGTTAGCAGATTTCTTGAATTTAGGTGTTGGAACTCAGATAGAGATGCAGAGTCTGGGTCGGCAGTTAATATGGAAAATTCCTCTTGCTCCGTTAACAGATCCTCAGCAGATGGAGGCTCTCTCGGGAGGCAAGGGGTGAAAGATCTTGCTCTGCCCGATCCCTCTGTTTTTTAAAGTCTTTCAAAGTATCAAACAAAAGGCACCATGTGGATAACAAGGATACTGACTCTTTGTCTCTGTGTGAAGTGCTATCAAACAGCCTATTCCCTATTTCTTTCCAATTCGAAACAGTAAATGATGTCATTATACCTGGAGTATAACCCTGTCTCTTGCTCCATAAAAGCATCTTTTGCAACATTAATTCCTCTAGCTTTACCCCCTTCTTTTCTAGTATTTGCTTCCACATGCTTATAATCATTTCCTCCTCTTTTGTTAGTGAGGCTCCCATCTTTTTTCCCCAGCAGCTCACCTGCACTCGGTGGCTTCTTAAAAGTTCCGGATCCGGAATTAAGCAGCTTCTCTCACCACTCCTCTTGGCTATTCTCGCCGAAAACTCTTTTAACAGGTTCTCTCGCCGCTCCTCTTGGCTATTCTTGCCGAAAACTCTTTTAGCAGCTTTTCTCGCTGCTCGTCTTGGCTATTCTTGCCGAAAACTCTTTTACAGTGGCTATTCCACCTCGTGGAACCCCAAAATTAAAACTCTCAGAAAATCGCTTGCTATATCACGTCGGGGTCACCAGATGTCGCTGTTGAGACACGACACGGTGATGTGGAAGCAAGTTTCTCTATTGAAGTTACATGGCTGGCGGGCCCGCGCTTGATTTTACACGGGCCTCTTACACCCTTTATTAACACACGCGTTTCCGCGTGATTGGATTAGCTTATACATAAACAATCTGTGAATGGATGGTACTACTTTCGTGCACAGTCCTATATTGTCTGCCCACTTCCCGTCCCATGATCTCCTTACGAGTACAGTCAGCAGGGGTCCCCAGCCCGCTGTGGACCTCCACACCAGACCTCACTTTCTGATATGCGTTTCTGGAACGCTAAGGGTCATAGAATCATTAGGTTGGAAAAGACTTTAGAGCATGGCATATTAACATGCACAGACTCAGCTTTCATTTCAAGCTAAGACCTAGTTTATTGTTACAAGCTCATATTTATACCTTACTAAAAATGTCAATACCGCTCCTACAAGACCCTCATAAAAATTTCCACGTTATGTTTTTCTCATTCCAACCTCCTTGTGACCACTGTTATTGTTTCATGCCTTCTTGTTTCTGCCAGCGATATTTATTCTTCTCAGGCCCACGGCTTGCTGGATATTAAATGTTCTGTACTCCTGCTCCAGAGGCTTAACAACACTCGTGGCTATTTCCTGCTCACCATCTCTTCTGACATTAGAGATCATCAACTCCAACCATCCCTTTCTACTACTGAATTGTGTCCCCAAGCACCTCATCTACCTGCTTTTTAAACACCTCCAGGGATGGGGACTCAACCACCTCCCTGGGCAGACTGTTCCAGTGCTTGATCATCCTTCAGGCCAGACTTTTTCTGCCATGATGGTGACATCTGCACCAGTATCCACCAACACAGTTATTTGAATTGTTTGATTTTCTAACATCAATATCACCTTTAATTGTGGTTTTGATTTTTGAATTTCTAATGCTCACATTATCTGTTTTGCTTGTCTTGTAGATCCAAAGCCTCCACTCCCCCTTTCTTTGTTTTCAGCTTGGGGAGCTTTACTTTTAAAAGGTATTAATTGTGCTATTAGACTGAATGCCTGACACAGAGTAACAAAACCAAACAAACACATTGGATGACCATCAAGTCATCTATGGGCTTTTCTCTGAGTAATGGCTTTTTCAATTTTGCCCAAAGTTTGTTGTGCTTCACTCATAAGAGTAGGAGGGGCTGTTAAAGCCATGTCCCCCTTGAGAAAATCAAATAATGGACTTAGTTCTACATTAGTAATATCCAAATAAAGTTTAACTCAATTGATTGTTCCTAGGAGCTTTTGTAAATCGTTTTAACTACTATTTGCAATTTGACTTGCTGAGGTTCAATTGTGGCATTCAAAAATTTTCCACTCAAGATATTTCCAGGTTTGAATTTTTTCAGGTGCAACTTGAAGGCCTATTTTCTCTAATACAATCTTTGAAATGGTATTAATTAAGCAGCACAACTGCTTCGGGTTATATACACAGGTGGAAAAGGAATATAAACCATAGCTTGTATTTGTCCAGTAAAATCAGAATTAATAACACCAGGTTATACAAAAAGACTTTGCAAAGTGACACTCGAACGACCCACTAACCAAGCACTTAAACCATTACCAAAAGCTTGGAGTGATACTTTGTGAACGCATTAATCCCTTATTTTGATTGTGGTGGTTGTGGAGAAGATCCAAGCGGGAGCATTTACTGTTGTCACTGGGTTGCTGGTTTCCTTGGTTCTTTAATGTTAACGGTTTACCCCCAATATCATATTTGGAATGGTGTTGATTTGTAAAGTGACAACCTTTTCGACATTTATGGTAACAGTCCAGGCATTGTTGAATTCCTGGCCCCTTTTGTCTGTTTTTACCTGTACGAAAATTCTCAAGGCTGCAAATGCATTAACTTTTCTATTCCTTTGCAGTTTTTTAATCTCAGAGGATACCCCTTTTGAGCTCTTAAATTATGCTCTCATTAGTGTCTGGCTAAAATCCCCTTTATGATTGTCTGCACTATGACCCAGTAGTTGCTGATCTGAGAAGGGACACTGGAATGCAGAGTGTTCTTCATAAATTGTTACTCCCCTAGAGAGAGATAAGGACTCTCAAGCTGAAAGAAATAAAACTGTTTTCTATTTTCCATTTTCTTTTTTCTATGTTCTTTTTTTTTATTTTTCTATTTTCTATTTTTTCTCCATTTTCTTTTCTCTTTTCCTTTCTGTATTTTCTATTTTCTTTCATTTTCCTATTTTTTCCCCATTTTCTTTTTTCTCTCTCTCTCCTTTCTTTTTTTTTCCTAGGTATTTTAAAATTTTGTCCTCTCCAACCTTTCATTCCAAAGGTCCCAGGTAAATCTACCTGTTTGTCAGCTTAGTGTATGTTTGAGATTGAAAGGTCTAGAGTTGCATTTTTAAGATTAATCAAAACAAGCAGAGGCTCAAACTCCTATAACTAAAACCCAACTTGCAAATCTTACAAACGTTTAAAGCACTTTAAACACACACACACACACAGAACCACTCTTTTGAAAGCTAGCTTAATATACCCATACAATTTTGTTTACAACCAGTCAATAAGAACAGCACGATGATATGAATATTTAAACTATACACGGTACTGAACACATACAACACTTTAAATATGCACATGTATTATAAAATAAGGTTTGTATCGATTGTTTAACAGGTAATAGTCTTTGGTTGTTACAGCATTTTCGGGCAAAGGACTGTCTTGTGGTGGCTGTGAATTATTCATGCATGCGACAGAGCCTGTGGCTGCTTCAGGCGCTGGGTCGGTGGGCGGAGCCGGGGGGGGCAGCTTGGCAGCGAAACAGTCAGTACTTTCTCTTTTTACAGCTTTTCAAATTTCTTTTATCACTTCATAACTAACTGATTCCCAGCGAAGATCTGCATCTTGTGAATAAATCATGGAAAAAACTTGCAACACTTAAAACTTTCCCCACAGCTGCGCCTCCCTCCTCAAGGAGGAGGACTTGTGCCCATCTGAATTACTTTCATCCTCAGAAGTTTCACTTGGTAGTGGAGGACAGAGGAGCAGATTAGTGGTATTCAGTGGAGGTCTTACATCGGAAAGAGGTGGGGCAGAGGACTGTACTACAGTTAATCATTCGCCTTTACCTTGTGGCTTGGATTCACTTGCAAGTTCAGTGGGCATCTTATAAGTCCTGTCTGTAGTTGGATATGATTGTTTCTTAACAGCTTCCTCATCCTCAGAATCACTCCACAATGGTGATCCCTTTTTTATTTTCCTTGAAGTCCTTTTAGAAGTCACCTTTAGGTCCTTCAATACCGGACCAGGAGGGTCAGGATTGTTTAAGGCACCAGCCTCTGCTAGATCTTCTTGTGCTTTAAAATCTTTCAGTGTTTCATATAGCAATCGCCACGTTGTTAACACACGGGAAGCATTTAAATCTCCCTTTGTGGCATGTTCAAACAGTAATTCACCAGCCTCCTTCCAAGTCCCAATGTCAAAAACACACAGTGATTCCGCGGGCACATTCTTACTCCCTAACCATGCTAATAACAATTCCAGTTTATGTTCTTCCTAATGAACTCCTTTCCTTTTCAAAATATGCTTAAACATCTTTACTATTGCCTTTTCTTCTGTTGACATATTCGCCCGCATCTTATACTACTAAGTTTCTCAGCTGCTCACCTGAATCTCGTGGAACAGGTGATTATAGGCTGTCGGAGTGGGAGGCGGACCCGGAGTAACGATGGAGTCTCAATATGAGTATGATCGTTCTCATTTATTCATGCACCTTACACTTCTTATATACTTATTCCAATAGTGCACGCGCTAACAAAACAAATCCTAATTGGTTATGTCCCGCTGTTCATGCACCTTATGCTGTCACGCAACTGGCCAGACGCTCTTGAGCACGCGAAAGGGGCAGATACAAGGTTCTCATCACAACTCTTCGGGACTTTCCCACGCTGGATTCCACATTCTTGTATTCTACTCCCTTTTATCTTATCTCAAGGTCAGGCCTAGCTACAGACAGCAAACCCTGGATTGTTCACTGCTATTAAATCATGAGCCATCCTTCCGCAATTCCCCCTTTTTGTTTTGAACAAGCCAGGGTTCATTTGTTGTTCACGATAGCATTTTTCTTAGACATAACCTTACACAACTGAAAAGAACTATTTCTACAAGTATAACTATCAACAACATTAATCACGTTTTTAGTACGCTCCTAAGCCAACCAGTCAATCCTAACCAGTTGGATAATCCATCCAAATCAAAGAAAAGAGAAAAAAAAGGAGAGACCTAGGTCAAAATCGCCACAGCCATGACCATGCGCCAATAATAAACAAAAAAAGAAGAAAAATTTATTGCTGCAGCCAGTTCAGACAAAATTCGACTTGTCATGTTGGCTTGCTTCACTACCGAACAAAATAATTTTTCTAAGTTTTTATGCGCTTTTATGGCTGCGACTCTTGATAGCAAAAGAAATGCAAAAATCTTTCCCAAAAATTCCATAATTCAGGTCTCTTTTCCACCTTGTGGGATGAGTTTGATTTGGATGATGATATGGAACGCCCAAACTGGGCTGACCAATGGTACATGGTCCACCCTTTGGGTTAGAGGGCATGCCTGCCCACGCTCGATTACCACAGATCGAAAGGTATCCTGGTGGTAATCGTCTTGGTAATACAGTGCCAGGAGCGGAGTGAGTTTTATTTTGCATTGTAATGTTGCACCACTTCCGCTCCCAATCACTGCTGTTCCCCATGGGATTAATTATTGTTGGTGCTGCTTGGTCCGCTAGTCTTGTTTCCTTGTATACCTCAGACCACGATGCTAATCCTATAAAAACAAAAAAAACACAAAAAACAATACGTAGCATTCAGAGAATCCACAAGTTCAAGTTCTTGTGGTTCGGATCCAATTGGAAGTTTGTTATCCCAATTATCATATTTATCGAATGCTTTGCTCTGGTTTTCCCATCAAAAGGGTGAGTTACTAGTGATGTTAAACTGTAACTTCAACTCTTGCATTGTTTGATTAAAGTTAAAAAAAAATTATTTTTTTTTTTTTATGGGAAGTCCTATAAGACAAGTCACAAATGGTCGCCAAACTGGCACAAAACTAGTAATGTTCAAGACTTGTGCAAGAGTAATCCATACATTTTTCGATACTGTTTCCATTTACAAGAATGCCTACAGTTTTCTTTTACTTTCTTCCAATTTTGATCCTTAATAGTCCATATTACAGGGTCACTGATTATTATCACAGTCACCACAGTTATGGAACACCCAGGGATCACAATTCCCACAATTACAGCTTTCTTCATTCATTCCTGTGCAGGATCTTCTTGTGTAGGCCATTGATCACGTTCTGATGACGTCTGTAGATAGGGTCGAATGCTTTTTGCTGGTATCCACCTAGGACCACCTTCTGTGGAAACACACATATATCCTCGACCATTAAATATTACAGCAACAGGTCCTTTCCATATTCCCATTACTGGATCTCTATATAATACTCGAAAGCTGGGAATAATTGTCTTTTCATTCAACCTTATACTTTGATGATGTATTATCACCAGTGGCTCTTCTCTATCACTCATTAAACACAAATAGTTTAATGTGAACAAAACCTTATTCAATCTCATTTGCACGTCCATTTCAGTGTCTTTTTGTCTTTGTAAATAATCTTTCAACACTTGATGAGTTCGCTCCATCAAAGCCTGCCCAGTGGGAGAGTGTGGGATTCCTGTGATATGTTGTACTCCCCACTTGGACAAAAAGACCCTTGTCTTTTGACTAGTATAGGCAGGCCCATTATCTGTTTTTATGGTCTCAGGCACCCCCATTACAGCAAAGCAGGACAACAGGTGTTTACACACATGTTGTGCTTTCTCACCAGGTAATGCGGTTGCCCATACAAATTTTGAAAAGGTATCGATTGTCACGTGAACATATTTTAGTCTTCCAAATTCCCCAATGTGAGTGACATCCATTTGCCAAAGCTCTAAGGACTTTAGTCCTTTAGGGTTAACTCCGATCCCTATTCCTGGACCGTGATTTCCAGATCTTGGACAGGCTTGTACAATACTACGGGCTTCATTCTCTGTTAAGCCATACTGTCGTTTTAATCCTTTGGCATTCTGGTGAAATTGGTCGTGACTCTGTCTTGCTAGACAAAATTTATCCATAGGGGGCATATGCTGAACTGGACTAACGAAGCTATCTGCTATCTGATTACTCCTTCCTAGTCCTACGTCAAGTTGATGACTTCGCACATGAATAACACAACAAGGCTCTGTGCGTGGTTGAAGCGTGGAGCGTAATTGCACAAACAATGCTCCTAATCTTGGGTTAGTTGTCTGTCTTAGAAGAGCATCCTCTAATCTTGGGACTACTCCTGCTACATATAGTGAGTCTGTTACAACATTAAGAGGGGTGGTTAGCCAATTCAACAGGGCCCAACCAACAGCAGTTAACTTTAAGGTCTGTAAAGAATCTTGGGGCTGTCCCTCCAAAATATGCTTGTGCCATTCAGCACGTTTGTGCCATACACAAACAGCACGATGCAGTCGTTTTCCAGCATCAGTATATACAGTAAGGCCATCCACCAGTGGTTGCCTACTGACTTTCATTCTTTTCAGCCACTGATTTCGTGTCAATATCTGCCACTTTTTCCCTTGCGGCTGCTGCGAATGTATTTGTCCTTCAAATCCTAATAGGGCTTCCTGAAGTGGTATTACATTTCGTAACCACCACTCTAGGTCTACAGCATTAACTGGAATGCTAATGTCTGCAGGTTCTTGACCACTGATCTCAATAATTCGAGATCTGCCTTTTCATACTAACTCTGCCACAGCTTCGGGTCTGGTTTGAATGCTCGTTTTTGGCTGCACACCCAGAAACACCCATTCCAATACCCAGAATGATTCAGCTTTATCAGTTCTCTTACTACTGGCAATGGCAGGGTCATTCAGGTCTCCATCCTTCCCAGATTCCCCTCTTTTGTTTTGCCATCGACAGATGACTGCATATGGGGATTCGCTATTCTTACAAACCAAAAGCGATATCGGTAAATTCAGTATCTTCCAAGATGACCAAGATATTTTGTAAGCGACAACTGATTTTTTGTAAAAGAGTCCTTTGATCTGCAGTAAGCTCAATTTTGGAGGCTGTGTCAGCATTGTGCAACAACACAGTCAAGGGAGCAATATCAGAGTTGGAAATGTCCACACAACGGTGGACCTATTGAATATTCCCTAACAATGTTTGAACATCTTTAACAGTTCATAAACTGGTCATCAGTTCGATTTTCAGGTCAGTTCGATTTCGTCAGGTGGGATTTGGGCATCAGAAATGCACCAGCCCAAATACTTCCACAGAGCTGACCTTTATACTTTTTCAGTTGCAACAACAAGTCCTTTATCTCTCAGCATATCCCTCAATGTCTGCAGTGCCAGTTCATCAAATGGTTCTTATAACGGACACTGGAATGCAGAGTGTTCTTCATAAATTGTTACTCCCCGAGAGAGAGATAAGGACTGCCAAACTGAAACAAAACAAAACAAAAAAAAAAACCTTCACATATCAGGAGTAAGGGCAGGGAGGAATGGGGGGGAAAAGAAAACCTCACACACAGCCACAGGGCTGGGGTTTTTTTTCCATTTTCTTTTTCTATTGTCTACGTTCTTTTTGGGTTTGTTTGGTTTTTGTTTTGTTTTGTTTTGTTTTGTTTGTTTGTTTTTTTTTTTTTTTTCAGTTTGAAATTGTGTCCTCTGCAGCCTTTCACTTCAAAGGTCCCAGGTAAATCTACCTGTTTGCCGGCTTAGTGGACGTTTGAGATTGAAAGGTCTCAGAGTTGCATTTTTAAGATTAATCGAAACAAACAGAGGCTCAAGCTCCTATAACCAAAACCCAATTTGCAAATCTTACAAACGTTTAAAGCGCTTTAAACACACACACACAGAACCACTCTTTTGAGACCTGGCTTAATATACCTATGCAATATTGTTTACGACCAGTCAATAAGAATAGCACGGTGGTATGAATATTTAAACTATACACGGTACCGAACACATACAACACTTACAATATGCACATATATTATAAAATAAGGTTTGTATCAATTGTTTAACAGGTAACAGTCCTTGGTTGTCATATACTTTTAATACAGCCTTTTGTCCTTCAGGGAACTCTAATTGAATCGGTTCCCGACTGATCTGTGGGAGAGAGTGTCCTCCTACTCCAGCTATAGCTGATAAAGGTTGCTCCACTGGCCAATGTCGAGGCCATGTTTCACAGCTGATTATCATGATATCTGCACCAGTGTCTAACATGGCTCGAATCTGTCGATTCTCATTGTCACGGAGTAGTCCAATTGCTAATACAGGCCGTTGATGTAGTTTAGTGGTAAAGCAAACAGCAGGGCCTGTAGATCCAAAACCTCGGTCGCCCCTATAGAATTCCACTCGGGACTGTGAAGGTAAGATACTTTCAATGGCCACAATCTGTGCTATTTTACTACCTGCTGGTATAAAGATAGGTGGATAAAGTGTATACACCATAACTTGTATCGTCCCTGTATAATCTGCGTCGATGATCCAATGGGTCCTTTCCAACCTTGTGATTCTGTGATTCTGTGATTCTGTGATCAATCCAGGTATTATAATTAATAATGCCCTTCATTCCCACATTGATAACACTTCCCGTGGAAGGATTGGTTGGTTGATGACTTTCCTCCCTTTAGCACACAGCCCCTTCCTTTCTGAGGTGCGGTAGCAAGTGATTGCACAAGTTCACGTACAGCTCCCTGCACTGCGGCAGCAACAGAGCTACTTTGTTTATAAGAGTCAGCTCCTTCTACTCTTAAAAGCATCTTCTCCTGAAGCAGTCCTTCAGGGCAAGGGAGCCCATGAGGGTTGGGCGCTCTTGAAAAATGAAATCCTAGCAGCTCAAGAGCAGGCCATCCCTGTGTTCCGGAAAAGGAGCCGGCGGGGGGAAAAGCCAGCTTGGTGGAGCAGGGAGATCTCAAGATGCGTCAATAAGAAGAAGAAGCTCTATGTGCTCTGGAGGAAAGGACAGGCATCTTGGGTGGACTACAGGGACGAAGTGAGATCGTGCAGGGAAAAAATCAGGAGGGCCAAGGCCCAACTAGAATTAAAACTCGCTAAGTCTGTGAAAGACAACAAAAAGTCTTTCTACAAGTACATTAACAGGAAAAGGAGGACGAGGGAGAATATCCAGTCTCTAGTGGATGCAGAAGGAATAACAGTGACAGGGGATAAGGACAAGGCTGAGGTACTTAATGCCTTCTTCGCCTCAGTCTTTAATAGCAAAGAAAGTTGTTCCTTCTGTTTACAAATCCAAGAGTTAGAGGGGCAGATTGAGGCTCCCGTGATCCAAGAGGAGGCGGTTAGAGACTTGCTTGCCCAGCTAGACTCCCACAAGTCTATGGGGCCGGATGGGATCCACCCAAGAGTATTGAAGGAGCTGGCGGATGTCCTTTCCAAACCCCTATCCATCATCTTCCAGAGGTCCTGGCTGACTGGGGAAGTTCCACTAGACTGGAGGCTGGCTGATGTTGTGCCCATCTACAAGAAGGGTTGCAGAGAGGATCCGGGGAACTACAGGCCTGTCAGTCTGACCTCAGTGCCAGGGAAAGTCATGGAACAGGTAATCTTGAGTGCTATCATGAAGCACATGCAAGAGAACCGGGTGATCAGGCCCAGTCAGCATGGGTTTACAAAAGGCAGATCTTGCCAAACTAACCTAATCACCTTCTATGACAAAATCACTCGACTACTGGATGGGGGAAAGGCTGTGGATGTAGTCTTCTTGGACTTCAGTAAAGCCTTTGACACAGTTTCTCACAGCATTCTGCTTCAGAAACTGTCAGCCTCTGGCCTGGACAGGCGCACACTCTCCTGGGTTGAAAACTGGTTGGATGGCCGGGCCCAGAGAGTGGTGGTCAACGGAGTTAACTCCAGCTGGAGGCCAGTCACAAGTGGAGTTCCTCAGGGCTCAGTACTGGGTCCAGCTCTGTTCAATGTCTTTATCAATGACCTGGATGAAGGCACTGAGTGCACCCTCAGCAAGTTTGCAGATGACACTAAGCTGGGAGGAAGTGTCGACCTGCTGGAGGGTAGGGAGGCTCTGCAAAGGGATCTGAACAGGCTGGACTGCTGGGCCGAGACCAATGGGATGAGGTTTAACAAGGCCAAATGCCGGGTCCTGCACTTGGGGCACAACAACCCTATGCAGCGCTACAGACTGGGGGAAGAATGGCTGGAGAGCTGCACGGAAGAGAAGGACCTGGGGGTGCTGGTTGACAGCCGACTGAACATGAGCCAGCAGTGTGCCCAGGTGGCCAAGAAGGCCAACGGCATTTTGGCTTGTATCAGAAATGGGGTCACCAGCAGGTCCAGGGAGGTGATTCTCCCTCTGTACTCAGCACTGGTGAGACCGCACCTTGAGTACTGTGTTCAGTTCTGGACCCCTCACCACAAGAAGGATGTTGAGGCTCTGGAGCGTGTCCAGAGAAGAGCAACAAAGCTGGTGAGGGGGCTGGAGAACAAGTCTTATGAGGAGCGGCTGAGAGAGCTGGGGTTGTTTAGCCTTGAGAAGAGGAGGCTGAGGGGAGACCTTATTACTCTCTACAACTACCTGAAAGGATGTTGTGGAGAGGAGGGAGCTGGCCTCTTCTCCCAGGTGACAGGGGACAGGACAAGAGGGAATGGCCTGAAGCTCCGTCAGGGGAGGTTCAGGTTGGATATCAGAAAAAAATTCTTCACAGTAAGAGTCATTGGGTACTGGAACAGGCTGCCCAGGGAGGTGGTCGAGTCGCCTTCCCTGGAGGTGTTTAAGGAACGGGTGGATGAAGTGCTTAGGGACATGGTTTAGGGAGTGTTAGGAATGGTTGGACTCGATGATCCAATGGGTCCTTTCCAACCTTGTGATTCTGTGATTCCACTCCGGCTCCCTTTGGGAGCCCGGCTAGAATCTGTTTGGTAGCCTTGTTGGCATTATCGAAGGCCAATACTCGAAACATTTGCTCTTTACTTTCAGGAGAGAGATCAGGGTGGTTCATGACGTTTTCCCAAAGTCGATCAACAAAGTGGGTATATTTCCCTGTTGCACCCTGCACCAGGTTACCAAACGATGGGGCACTAGGTCCTGGTAGGCTCAAAAAGGCTTCTAAAGCTAATTGGGTGGATTAGCGCAGCATATCCTCAGGAAAGGTGGTTTGCACTCTGGTATCAGCATATTGACCTTGACCGGTGAGCATATCTGGTGTTACCCCCCTAAGGGGATCCTGTGGATCCTGGCGACGTACTGCTGTTGTAACTGCACGCTGCTGCCATGAGGATTGCCATAGCAAAAGTTGAGTCGGGGTCAAAAGTAGTCTCATTAAATTTTGACAATCATACAGACACATCAAATCTGCTGAGAAAATCCAGGTCACTATCTGTCGCACAGCTTCGGATTTCGGCCCATATGTGGTCACGGTGGCATGTGCCTGTTGTAAAATCTTCCAATCATGCGGTTCCCACCTCCCCTGTCCATTTTCTTGGACGACAGGAAAGGCTAAGGGCATTAGCCCCTCACTATTGTTAGGTGACATCCACTGGCCTTGCACTATGGCATCTTTGATAATTCCCTTCCATTGCACTCCCCGTAATAAAGCCGGTCGAGTAGTGGATAAGCAGGGCGGTAAGGCTTGTTCGGCGACAATGAAGGATACAGAGGCGGAGGGGAAGGCGGCACTAGAGGAGTTAATTCCTCGATTGGGGGGGCAGAAGCCTGTACCGAAGGAGGAGTACAGGAACATGGGCAGCAACTAAAGCCACCCTTGGGTACTTCCTGCTTTTTCTCAGTCGGTTCCATGTCTCCCAACGCATCAACTTCCTCCTTCCCGAACCAGCGCTCCCCCTCCTTCTCCCCTGTTTCAGCTTTTCGCGTTAACTCGCCAACATTCTTGCAAATAGTTCCTTTCATGCCTTTCACCGCAGGCAATCCGAATAAACGGGAAATCGAACCCGCCCCGGCTGGGTTTTTCTCGACATTAGGTAGAGGTCCCAGCATTTGGGCTGCTGCACAAGCCACCTCCCTCTCCGCTTTCATCTCTTTTGAAGTGTCCAACACCAAATTCCAATCCCCGCTAACAGTTTTAATTTCCTTTTCCTCTTTGTCTGTTCCTGATATAGTCTTTTGCCACAACGTTTCTCCATAATCTCGCCACTCCGTAACAAAAAACATCATGTGCAGATCAGTAAAGTGTCCCCATTTTCTACCTAAATGTAGAAGTTTTATCAGCAGTTTTGTGGGCAGTTCATGCCCTCTCTTAGAGAGGATTCCCACAAGTAGCGTTGCTGCAGCTTCTGTTTCCATAATTATCCCTAAGGGGTGAGGAGCGACCTCACACCAGCTGTCTACCTTGACTATGCACAGGCAGCGCTTCCCTTAGCCGCTGTTTTCCCACTCCCCTCCTCTAGCTGCTTACCGCAGTCTTGGAGAAGTCAAAGGTGTCCTGTAACCATCCTCTGCTACCAGATGTCGGAGTGGGAGGCGGACCCGGAGTAACGATGGAGTCTCAATATGAGTATGATCATTCTCATTTATTCATGCACCTTACACTTCTTATATACTTATTCCAATAGTGCACGCGCTAACAAAACAAATCCTAATTGGTTATGTCCCGCTGTTCATGCACCTTATGCTGTCACGCAACTGGCCAGACGCTCTTGAGCACGCGAAAGGGGCAGATACAAGGTTCTCATCACAACTCTTCGGGACTTTCCCACGCTGGATTCCACATTCTTGTATTCTACTCCCTTTTATCTTATCTCAAGGTCAGGCCTAGCTACAGACAGCAAACCCTGGATTGTTCACTGCTATTAAATCATGAGCCATCCTTCCGCAATAGGCCCCGGGACTTTCTCCTTTTTTCCGCTTGGTCCAGCCGGCAAGATGATCATTCAGCTGAGACATCTCCTCTGTACGGTATCTTCTTCGGCATCTTTCAGATCCCCAGATCGGCGCCTCTCTTGCTGCGTCACGTGAACGTCGGGGTCACCATTTGAGGAGACTGAAGATAAGGGACTCCAAGTGCAAATCAAAGATCCTTTATTAATCAGAAGACTAAACTTACATATCTCTTCTTGACTGTCCATGCGCTCAAGCTTGCAATCTTATTGGTTAATTACTACTGTTCACGCGCCTATTCTAAACACTGAATGGGTTAACTGACTCTGTGCATATTTACATGCTCTTCTACATTGTCATCATAACTTGTATTTTCTTAAGCCTTATTTTCTTTCTTCTACTCTGGACATGCTGCCAATTCTTTTAATTCCTACCTCCAGCTCTCTCTTATCTCACCATTCAAGGTCCTTTAAAAACATTGTGGGCTCCAGCTTCTAAGAATGTTTCCACACTTGATAACCCTTTCTGTGACAAAATTTTTCCTAATGTCCAATCTAAACTTCCCCTGGTGCAGCTTGAGGCCATTCCCTCTTGTCCTATCACTTGGAAGAAGAGACCGACACCCACCTCTCTGCAACCTCCTTTTAGGTAATTGTAGAGAGCAATAAGTCTCCCCTCAGCCTCCTCTTCTCCAGGCTAAACAACCCCAGTTCCTTCAGCCGCTCCTCGTAAGACTTGTTCTCCAGCCCCTTCCCCAGTTTTGTCACTCTTCTCTGGACACACTCCAGTCCCTCAATGTCCTTCTTGTAGTGAGGGGCCCAAAACTGAACACAAGATTCAAGGTGGGGCCTCCCTAGTGCCGAGTATAGGGGCACAATCACTTCCCTAGTCCTGCTCGCCACAGTGTTTCTGATGCAATCCAAGATGCTGTTGGCCTTCTTGGCCACCTGGGCCACTGCTGGCTCATGTTCAGCCGCTGTCAACCAACACCCCAGGTCTTTCTCTGCCAGGCAGCTTTCCATCCACTCTTCCCCAAGCCTGTAGCACTGCACGGGGTTGTTGTGACCCAAGTGCAGGTCTCAGCACTTGGCCTTGTTAAACCTCAGCCCATTGATCCAGTGTGCCTGTCCAGGCCAGTGGATGCCAGTTTCTCAAGCAGAATGCTGTGAAAAATGGTTTCAAAGGCTTTTCTGAAGTCCAGGTCCACTACATCCACAGCCTTTCCTTCATCCATCAAGCAGGTCACCTTGTCACAGAATGAGATCAGGTTAGTTTGGCAGGACCTGCCTTTCATAAACCCATGCCGAGTGGGCCTAATCTCCTGGTGTACTGTGTGTGTTGTGTGATGGCACTCAAGATGAACCACTCCATGACCTTCCCCGGCACCGAGGTCAGGCTGACAGGTCTGTAGTTTCCTGCATGCTCCCTCCAGCCCTTCTTGTAAATGGGAGTAATATCTGCCAGCCTCCAGTCCAATGGATCCTCCCCAGTCAGCCAGGACTGCTGGTAGATGATGGAAAGGGGTTTGGTGAGCACCTCCGCCAGCTCCCTTAATGCCCTCAGGTGGATCCCATCTGGCTCTGTAGACTTATGAATATTTAATTTGCCTAGCAGGTCTCTAATCATTTCCTCTTGGATCAAGGGAGCTTTGTTCTGCTCTCCCTCTCTGTCTAGGAGATCTTATAGCAACCTTCCAGTACCTGAAATGCATCTACAAGAAAGCTGGGGAGGGACTGTTCACAAAGGCTTGTAGTGATAGGACTAGGGGCAATGGGTATAAATTGGAGAGGGACAGATTTAGACTAGACATAAGGAAGAATTTCTTCACTATGAGAGTGTTGAAGCACTGGAACAGGTTGCCCAGGGAAGTTGTGGATGCCCCATCCCTGGAGGTGTTCAAGGCCCGTTTATGAGACTTCTCCCAGTTGCTTGTAGAATATCTCATCAGCTTCCTCATCCTAGCTAGGTGGTCTATAGCAGACTCCCACCACAAAATCTGCCTTATTAGGAACCTCTGATTTTCACCCATAGACACTGAACCCTATCATCACCGTCAATGAGTTTGAAGCTGTCAAAACTCTCTCTAACATAGAGGGCTACCCCACTGCCTCTCCTTCCTCGCCTATCCCTCCTTGTCACTGTTGAGACACGACACAGTGATGTGGAAGCAAGTTTCTTTATCGATGTTCTATGGCTGGCTGGCTGGCTCAGCTTGATGTTACATGACCACCTCTTTGTTGATCTTACACGCGCCTCATACCTTTTGTCAACACGCACGTCTTCGCATGATTGGTTTAGCTTATATATAAACAGTCTGTGGCTGGATGGTACTTCTTTCTCGCGCGATCCTGTATGGTCTGCTCACTTCCTGTCCCATGACCTCCAGGTTCCGCAGATGTTGCCTCCTTGTTTACGTCTCGGCCTTCCGGGTACGGTCAGCAGGGGTCCTCAGCCCACTGTAGACCCCAACACCTCCTGAAGAGTCTGTAGCCTTCCGTGGCAGCACTCCAGTTACGTGAGTCATCCTGTTAGTGTAGAGACAAACACATAACCATTCCAGGAGGGTTATATGTGGTACTTCATTTCGAGGCTCTGGGAACCAGGGGTATGCACACCCAAATCTGGTTCAAAGACGATCACGGCGCGTCCACAATTTAACCCTTAAGTGTTTTGCAATCTAATGTATATTCAACAGATTACATCATTTCTTCATGCATATGTATTTGAGGATTGTCACATCATTTGTGTGGACACCAGCATTTCCTTATCTTCACTTGACTACCCTTGGTATGCTTCTGGCCTTCACAAATGTAGGCTGTGTTCAGATAAGGTTGTTAGTAAAAGCGTAGGCTCTGCTTGGATAAGGTTGTTAGTACATACTTTCTAAGCACTCCCTAATACCATGTACTTGTGAAGGTTTTATGTGGTTTGTGAGAAAACCGTTGCTGTCTGCAGAGACAGACACAAAGTCTGCACATACTTAACTATAAAGATCAACAAAATTAAATGCTAAACACAATATATATAACCTATGATTTTAATCTTATTTTAATTGAGCCCTGATTCTTCAGCTAAATTAACGTTTTCCAACATTTCCCCCCTTTGAAAATACTTCATTTTTCTGCAAGTATTTTCATTTACATAACTGTTTCCTGGTAAATCGGCGGGGGTGTTGGGTGTTGTGGGTATTCTCGTGTGATGGCTCCAATGATTCTGTGAGTCCAATTGTTTTTACGAACAATTTCCTTTCGGATACACAGGTATACCAGACAAATTGCAAGAAAGATAAGCAAGAGGGTGAATAGTGTTTCAGCTAGTGATTGAATCCAGCCAGTGAGATGGATTCCTAATCCATTAAACAGTTCCCCAATCCAATTGTGACTAATTACCTCCTTTTCTCTTTCAGCCTCCTTTTCTATTTTCCCCAGTTGTGAGTTATCATATTCTATGTCTGCAGTTACATTTGGTATATGTACACAGCAATGATCAGTCCAGCCTTTGAGGTACCCGCATACTCCATGTTCTTTTAATAGCAATATATCTAATGCCATTCTGTTCTGCAAGGTCATTTTTGTTGTGGCCTGCAATTGCAAATTTAGATCTCTGAAACCCTTCTTGGTTACTCTAGCTAACCTTTCAGTTTGTCCAATTAAATTATAAATCATTTCCCTATTACGATATGCAGCTACCTGAGCAAAAAGAGATTCCAATGCCCAGCCTATTTTAACCCCAGTTGAAGGTTCTTGCCATATGTCATCTATATCTTCAATATCATCGTTTATGTCTCTCCTAGTTCAAATCTGTAAGGTTTCCAATTCACCTTTAAAAGGGGATCGCTTCCAAATTGGACATAGGGTAGGTAAGCCCAAAGTTATTTCCCATACTGGTCCTGTCATTGGGAGGTGAGTAGTCCAGGTTCCATCGTTAGCTGCCCATACAAAGTTGCCCATACTATGTATTGTCGAATATCTGCAATCTGTTTGACTTGCTCGGATCTGTATTACTTTTCCGTTAACTTTCAGATCTGGACATGCACATCCTGTTATTAAAGCCATTCTTACAGGAGGAATTGTTATCTGTCCAGGGTCTGTGTCACAATCAAAAGTCTTAGAGCAGTTCCACCATGAAACACTCTCAATGATATCCCGACTGACCTTGTTAGTTGCCAATAATGTTAGATCATTTGTTACACTCTGTTTCCCTGTCCATCTGAAACACCAAGGTGTGTCACCTCCATATTGAGATTTTTGTAAAATGCTAGTTGACCAGACAGAATCCCATTTTGCGTTTACCTCACCCTTTTCTCAGCATATCCACTCCTTTCTCTCCTGAGGGGTTATGATTTCTTTAACCACATCATATGTACACCATCCCACGTCTCCGAAACTAAACATTGAACTACTTTGGACAAACTGATGGTTTGGTAATTTGTAACAATCTTCTCGCCTTCCTGGAAATTTCCATTGCTGCTTTATATACTGTTTTTGTTTCACCTGTAACACTCTCGTTTCTTGTTCACATACTGTATTATTCCCTACATTCTTTGGGAAGGGAAAAGTCATTATTCCCCATTTCATTGGTTCCCCTGCTGTTTTCGGCAAGGGTAAACATGCCATAATTCTACTAGTGTTTTGCATTTTCGCTGTATCCGGAAGCAGTTTCATTCTGGTATTGGCATCTGTATGTTCCCATATCTGATTCATTTATTCGTCTAATAGTCTGAACTAACATTCCTCCTAATCTTAATTCTGTTAGATGCCTGCCATCATTTGGGATTTTCTTCCCATTCCTTGTCCATCCAAACTCCCTAGGTCGTGGATCATCCAATAGGCAATAGATAAGTATATCACTGTCCAGAGGAATCTGATAGTATGCATGTCCTGCCTTTATCCCATGATCCTGAAGGGGGTTACGCAAACAGAATTTATTTGACACCTTGCCTCTAGATTTCCGTTTTCCTGCAATTCCCATCTATACCTGTTTGATTCCAAATTCCTCGGGACAGTGTTTCTGACCTTGCAAAACGGAGTGGCATTTTGTCCAGTGACAGATTTCATCACTTCCTTTTTCTGTGGAACCTCTACAAAAGTGATAACCATTAGGGGTGTCAAGGACCAGATTGCAATTAAGGTATTATATACAAAATTCGACATTTATCTGCTTTTCAGTCTCAGTTTTGTTGGTCCAAGAGCTTCTACTTCCCAATTTCTAGGAACCTTTTTCACTCGAGTATAATGAATCCAAGAGTCTATTCCTTTTACTTTTACCGCAGTAAATGTTGTTAGTAGCACCAAGTACGGTCCATTCCACCGTTCCTTCAATGGTTCTTCATTCCAATCTCGAACGTAGACCTGGTCTCCTGGCTCAATTTCGTGTACTGGATTTTCTAATGATAATGGACGGTTCCAGATCAGGGCACTTCGTAGCCGCGTCAGAGTTCTACTGAGAGACAGTACATAGTTATATACATCTTGATTCCCTTTTATATGCACATTTGGATTTGGTTGCGGCGCCTCATATGGTTTCCCAAAAAGGATTTCATAAGGGCTTACTGTCATCCCACTACTTGGCTTAATTCTTATCCTTAGGAGTGCTATTGGTAACGCTTGTGGCCATTGAATTTTAGCCTCCTGACATATTTTACTGATTTGCTGCTTAATTGTCTGATTCATCTTTTCTACTTGTCCGCTTGACTGTGGCCTCCACGGAGTGTGGAGATTCCAAGAGATTCCTAACATCTTGCTTACCTCTTGAACTATAGCTGCTACGAAGTGTGGTCCCCTACATGAAGATAGGCCTAGGGGTACGCCAAATCTTGGAATAATCTCTCGCAGCAACCATTTCACTGTCTCCTTAGCTTGGTTGGTGCGACAAGGAAAGGCTTCCGGCCATACAGAAAATGTGTCAACCCCAACTAACAAATACCTGTATCCTTGACTTTTAGGTAATTCTACAAAATCAATTTGCCAATAATCACACGGTTCCATACCTACTCTGATATGTCCCATTTCTATTCCTTTTCTAACCACCGGATTGTTCTTCAAACAGATTTCACATTTCGAATTTATTGACCTTGCCATTGTTAACATCTGTGTCGAGATTATGCTGCGCTTTAAATACGCCACTAAAGCTTCTGCTCCCCAGTGACATTCCTGATGTTCCGTCTGTAAAACTGTCCGCATGATGGTAGATGGTACAATCACTTGTCCAGTTGCAGTTAGGTACCATCCATCTGAACCCAATTGGGCCTTCATTAGTCTAGCTAATTTCTCGTCTTCCTCCGAGTACTTCGGCTTCTGCGTTAAATAATTTTGTAAAGGGCTTACCTTCGTGGGTATTAAGGCCATCATATTTGATACCTGTCGTGCAATCTGTCAAGCTGTCCGGTCCGCCAACGTTTTCCCTTCAGCTATTTTGGAATCTCCTCCTTGATGTGCTTTACAGTGCATGATCGCCACCTGTTTGGGTAACTGTACAGCAGTTATCAAATTCAGAATTTCTTTTTGGTATTTTATATTCGAACCTTGCGAAGATAAGAGTCCTCGTTCTTTCCATAGTGCTCCATGTATATGAACCACTCCAAATGCATATTTTGAGTCTGTCCATATATTTACTTGTTGATCCCTGCTCAATTCCAAGGCTCTCGTGAGAGCTATTATTTCTGCTCGCTGTGCTGAAGTTCCTACAGGAAGAGCCTCTGCTTTTATTACCCCTTTTTGTGTGGTTACCGCATACCCGGCATATCGTGTCCCGTTTTCTACATAACTACTTCCATCTGTAAAAAGTTCTTGATCAGGCTGTTCAAGTGGGGTGTCCTTCAGGTCAGCCCTTGTTGCATGAGTGTGTTCGATAACTTCCACACAATCATGTTCCAAAGGGCCATCTTCCACAGGTGCTCCTAAGAAGGCTGCTGGATTTAACAAATTAGTTGGTTTTAAGCTTACATCGTCTTGTTCGGTCAGTACCGCCTGGAATTTCATCAACCTGCTAGGGGAAAGCCAATGCCCCCCTTTTTGTTCTAGGACAGTTAACACCATATGAGGTACATATACCTCAATATGCTTTCCCAAAGTCAATTTTCTGGCTTCTTGTATCAAAATCACCGTTGCTGCTACCGCTCTCAAACATGATGGCCAGCCAGCACTCACAGGGTCTAACTGTTTAGAAAAGTACCCTACTGGTCGTTTCCAGCTTCCCAACTTCTGCGTTAAGATCCCTAGTGCCAGCCGTTGCCTTTCATGGACAAACAACTGGAAGTCCTTAGTCAAATCCAGCAGGCCTAATGCTGGCGCCTTAGTCAGGGCTTCTTTTAATTTTTTTAAATGCCTCCCTCTGGGGTCCTTCCCAGATGAAAGTTGGTGACTTCTGTGCCTCATATAGAGGTTTTGCTATGAGTCCATAATCCAATATCCACAACCTACACCAGCCTGCCATTCCCAAAAATGTCCTTAATTCATGTAAGTTTTGAGGCTCTGGAATCGCACAGATTGCTCTAATACGATCCATTCCTAGTCGTCGTTGTCCCTGTCCCCAAATATAATACAGTTGTGCAGGCAATTTGAGCTTTGTCTTTCGAGACTTTGTACCCATTAAGGCCTAATTGGTTTAAAATTTCGATTGTCACTTGGATACATACTGATTTGTGTTCTGTTGCAATGAAAATATCATCCACATATTGTAGCAGAAGATATTGTGATCGCGGTACCTGAACTTTCTCCTGCATTGTCCATGATTCCAATTCTTTTGCCAGCTGGTTCCCAAAAAGCGTTGGACTGTTCTTGAATCCCTGTGGAAGCCTTGTCCATGTCAACTGCATTTTTGGTCCATTTTGCGGGTTCTCCCATTCAAAAGCGAAGAATTTCCTACTATCTTTGTCAAGGGGAATACAGAAGAAGGCATCTTTTAAATCAATTACTGTAAACCATTTGTATTTCTCCTTCACAGATGTTAACAATGTGTATGGGTTAGCTACTACCGGATGTATATCTTTCGTGATTTCATTAATAGCCCTTAAATCCTGTACCAATCTATATTCTCCATTTGGTTTCTTTACTGGAAAAAATTGGGGTATTATATTCTGATTCACATTCTTCTAATATTCCAAACTTTAAGAACTTTTCAATAATTTTCACTATTCCATATTGGGCCTCTAATTTTATGGGATATTGTTTTATCCGTACTGGTTTCGTTCCTTCCTTCAATTCTGCTACTACCGGTTGAGCCATTTTCGATTTCCCTGGTATATCAGTTTCCCATACTGTAGGGATCACTGCCTCTTCTATCTCTCTGGGTACTTGAACTTTTGGATTTTCCTTCAACACTAGTATCTGTCCTGACTTTGATTCTGGAACTTGCATAATTAATTCCCCATCCTCAAAGACAATTCTTGCATTTAATTTAGATAATAAATCCCGTCCCAACAGGGAGATTGGACAATCAGGCATATACAAGAATTCATGCCATATTTCATTTTCTCTGAATCATAGTTCCAGGGGTCGCATGAATGGCCGGGTTTCCTCTTTCCCTGTGGCTCCCACTATTGTGGTTGTCCTTTTCCCTATCTGTCCACATAAATCATTTAGAACTGAGTATGTTGCACCAGTATCTATTAAAAATTGCACTTCTTTCTCCCTAGCCTTACTTTCACTAGGGGTTCATCCTTTCCTGATTCTAGTCAGCTCTGATTCCCATACTCTCCCAAAATAATTTCCTTGGCCACCTTGGTGTTTCTGAATGGGATTCCTGGCTGCAAATTCTGCCTCATTCTGTGCGGGCACGCATTCTTCCAATGTCCTTCCTGCTTGCAATATGCACATTGGTTAATACCTAATTTATTCAACTTTGATCCTAATTCATTAGACAAGTGAGTAAATCCAACCCCCCTTCCTCATCCACGTATCAAGCCTCTTCCTCTACCTCGACCTGCAGGATTGTGCTGGCCTCTGCCCTGCATCACCGCCAGCAGATGTCGCTGTTGTCTTTGAGAACTCTCCCTCTCACGGTTATTGTATACTTTCCAAGCAGTCTCTAATAGCCTATCCAGATTACGCAGCTCCGCGCCCTCCAGTTTCTGCAGTTTCTTTCTAATATCATCCTGCGACTGCCCTAAGAAAATCAGGGCCAGCTGCACCTTAGCTTGCTCTGTTTCTACGTCTAAATCTGTGTATTTCCTCGCCACCTCTTTAAGCCGCTCCAAAAATGCAGACGGGGATTTTGTTTTCTCTTGCCTGACATTATACAGTTTTGACCAATTGATTGTTTTTGGCATAGCATTTTGTACTCCAACAACTATCCACTCCTGGTATCTCCTCAGATTTCCCATTCCTCTTGCAGTATTATAATCCCACATGGGATCTTCAGTCGGAAAATTCTGATCAACTGTCCCTGTGACAATCCCCTGCCTAATGTCTTCTCTAACTCGTTCACGGGCAGTTCTCAACACCATTTCCTTCTCTGTAGAGTCCATTAGGGTGTCTAGTAATACCTGTATATCATCCCAATCAGGATTTTGGGTTTTCAGAATCATCTTTACAACTCGTGTCACTTTACTCAGGTTCTCCCGATAAGTTCCAGCAGATTGTTTCCAGAGCATCAGATCTCCTGGAGTGAAAGGTACTTTAACATATACGGGTCCTTCTGCCCCAACCCCTTGCCAAAGTGGTGCTAATATTGCACTGGATGTCTGCTGTCTAACTTGAATATCCCGCTGCCGTGTTCGGTGGGATATTGGGGTAGTGGGATACTCCTGTTCCTCTTTGCACCCATATTTTCTATCTATTTCTACCTTATCCTCCCCATCGCCTCTTACGCCAGTATCTCTGGGGGCTGGTGGGGCTGACGGAGCCACTAATAAATCAAAATCATCATCTTCCTTATGCTGCGAAGCATTTTCCACTGCCAGACATTTCATATATTTCTTCTCAGTCACACATCCCTCACATTGCTCATCTGATTTTGTGCTGACAGCCATTATCCCACACGCCTTTTTCCATTCCTCATTCCCTCTTAAAATAAAAAACAATTCTACATATGGTACTTCATCCCATTTGCCCTTGTGCTTACAAAATAACATCAATTGTAGGATGGTATTATAATCTAAAGTTCCATTTTCTGGCCAACGCACTTGGTCCTCTAAATTATACTGTGTCCACCATACATTACAATACTCAACCAATTTCCTTTTTTTTGCATGTCTTACCCAAACCGCCCCTCTTTCCAATGCATCAAAATACACCCTAACGGTGATGACCTGGGTATCGGTGGCATTTTATAACAGTCCAGACCAACACCAAACAACAAAAACCAAACAAAATTCCACGTAACAAATAATACAGATTACCAAAAATACAAAACCAGACCACAGTTGCCAAACCTGCAGAGCTTTCACTACTGTCTTACGGACGGTGCCTAGGCTTCCCTCTGGAGCTCCGTAGCCCAACCAAGCGTAGCTTTCACCGCGTCTAACAGGCAGGATTTTACCAGACCACAGAAAATGGTACCATTCCCGGTAAAGCACCATGTCTTACCAATATCCCTGGTCCGTCGAGGGCAGTGGAGGTCAGTTGCGGTCGATGGCTCCCTGAGAATCACTCGGTGCCGGCTGGAGCACGATCCATGTGCGAGCCGCCTCAGCGATGCCCGCGAGGTCCCATCTGGGTCACCAAAACTGTTAGCGTAGAGACAAACACATAACCATTCCAGGAGGGTTATATGTGGTGCTTTATTTCGAGGCCCCGGGAACCAGGGGTATGTACCCAAATCTGGTTCCAAAGACGATCACATCGTGTCCGCAATTTAACCCTTAAGTGTTTCACAATCTAATGTATATTCAACAGATTACATCATTTCCTCATGCATATGTATTTGAGGATTGTCTCATCATTTGTGTGGACACCAGCATTTCCTTATCTTCACTTGACTACCCTTGGTATGCTTCTGGCCTTCACAAACATAGGCTGTGCTCAGTTAAGGTTGTTAGTAAAAGTGTAGGCTCTGCTCGGATAAGGTTGTTAGTACATACTTTCTAAGCATTCCCTAATACCATGTACTTGTGAAGGTTATATGTGGTTTGTGAGAAAACCGTTGCTGTCTGCAGAGACAGACACAAAGTCTGCACATACTTAACTATAAAGATCAACAAAATTAAATGCTAAACACAATATATATCAAATGCTAAATACAATATATATAACCTATGATTTTAATCTTATTTTAATTGAGCCCTGATTCTTCAGCTAAATTAACGTTTTCCAACACACGCATTCCTGAACTCAATTCCTGACCCCAGCTCCCTCCTAGCCCAGGACCCATTCCCTCATGTCTGCTCTGCAGCATCTGTGGTGACGCACAGTCATCGAGGAGTGGGGGCATGATCTCATATATTTGTATATATTTTATTACTTTCTAATTATTTACTTCATCATTATTGTTATTGTTATCATTTCATTAAAGCTGTAGTTTTAGTCTCTAACCCACAAGTCTTTTTCCTCTCATTTCCCTCTCCTTTCCTGCAGGGTGGAGTGGGGAAGGGATTTTGGAAGCTCAACCGCACAGTTTTAGCTGCAGGAATTTGGCCAAGTGGGGCTAAACTGTGACAGGCAGAAATGCTGGGCCAAGAGGCAAAGTAACAGTCAGTGCCAGCCCAGAGCCTGGCAGCACTTCGCAAAGCTATTTCCTCCACCCTGCAGTTAGGAGGAGGCATGAGTTGTTCCCCTCGCCCACGGCACAGGGGACAACATATCGTCTGCGGCAGGGGGAGAAGCGATGTGTTTCTTTGGGCTCAGGCCTCCAACAGTCCAAGGTAACATCCTTCCCAGGCAAGCTAACTGGGGCTCTGCTCATGGCAGGGCCAGCAAAGCCGAGTCCCCCAAAACTGAGCTGTTCTCTGGGGGCCCCCACTGGTCAGCTGGCTGTTGCAACCAGACCCCAGCGCCTGCCCTACTGGGACTGGCCAGAGTCCACCAGTCCAGGAGGAAACATATTGCAGAGAAGGTGATGACTGCTCTTGCCACCAGGACAAGAGGGGAGGGCAGAGGTGTCTCAGGACAGAAATATCTCATGGGGCCTCAGGATTCCAGCTGAAGACTAGCTCCGCTCTGTAGACCTGTGTGAAGCAAGAGAGGAGGGGAGCAGTTTTCACCAGACTCCTTACCCCATCCACTTCCCCCAGGAGAGGCAACAAACTGACCATGGCCCAAACTCCAGTCTCTAGTCTGGCAGCCAAGGGAATGAAGCCCTTGCTCCAGCCCCTGGGGCACCCTCTCCCTGCCCTAGTGCTGGTCCAAGTACTCAGAGGAACCTGCAGGGTCTCCTATCCCCATTACAGAGCAGGATTTATAAAGCAGGAAGCACCGCAGGTTCTGGGCAGAGCCCCCTGAAAGCAGGCAAGTCCAAGTTCCAGCAGATTGTTTCCAGAGCATCAGATCTCCTGGAGTGAAAGGTACTTTAACATATACGGGTCCTTCTGCCCCAACCCCTTGCCAAAGTGGTGCTAATATTGCACTGGATGTCTGCTGTCTAACTTGAATATCCCGCTGCCGTGTTCGGTGGGATATTGGGGTAGTGGAATACTCCTGTTCCTCTTTGCACCCATATTTTCTATCTATTTCTACCTCATCCTCCCCATCGCCTCTTACGCCAGTATCTCTGGGGGCTGGTGGGGCCGACGGAGCCACTAATAAATCAAGATCATCATCTTCCTTATGCTGTGAAGCATTTTGCACTGCCAGACATTTCATACATTTCTTCTCAGTCACACATCCCTCACATTGCTCATCCAATTTTGTGCTGACAGCCATTATCCCACACGCCTTTTTCCATTCCTCATTCCCTCTTAAAATAAAAAACAATTCTACATATGGTACTTCATCCCATTTGCCCTTGCGCTTACAAAATAACATCAATTGTAGGATGGTATTATAATCTAAAGTTCCATTTTCTGGCCAACGAACTTGATCCTCTAAATTATACTGTGTCCACCATACATTGTAATACTCAACCAATTTCTTTTTTTGCATGTCTTGCCCAAACCGCCCCTCTTTCCAATGCATCAAAATACACCCTAACGGTGATGACCTGGGTATCGGCGGCATTTTATAACAGTCCAGACCAACACCAAACAACAAAAAACAAACAAAATTCCACGTATCGAATAATACAGATTACCAGAACACAGTTGCCGAACCTGCGGAATGAATAATACAGATTACAAATAATGCAGATTACCGAAAATACAAAACCAGACCACTGTTGCCAAACCTGCAGAGCTTTCGCTACTGTCTTACGGACGGCGCCTAGACTTCCCTCTGGAGCTCCATAGCCCAACCAAGCGTAGCTTTCGCCGCGTCTAACTGGCAGGCTTTTACCAGACCAGAGAAAATGGTACCATTCCTGATAAAGCACCGTGTCTTACCAATATCCCTGGTCCGTCAGGGGCAGCAGAAGTCGGCCGCGGTCGATGGCTCCCCGAGAATCACTCGGTGCCGGCTGGAGCGAGATCGATGCGCGAGTCACCTCAGCAATGCCCGCGAGGTCCCACCTGGGTCGCCAAAACTGTTAGCGTAGAGACAAACACATAACCATTCCAGGAGGGTTATATGTGGTGCTTTATTTCGAGGCCCCGGGAACCAGGGGTATGCACACCCAAATCTGGTTCAAAGACGATCACGGTGTGTCCGCAATTTAACCCTTAAGTGTTTCACAATCTTATGTATATTCAACAGATCACATCATTTCTTCATGCATATGTATTTGAGGATTGTCTCATCATTTGTGTGGACATCAGCATTTCCTTATCTTCACTTGACTACCCTTGGTATGCTTCTGGCCTTCACAAATGTAGGCTGTGTTCAGATAAGGTTGTTAGTAAAAGTGTAGGCTCTGCTCGGATAAGGTTGTTACTTTCTAAGCATTCCCTAATATCATGTACTTGTGAAGGTTATATGTGGTTTGTGAGAAAACCGTTGCTGTCTGCAGAGACAGACACAAAGTCTGCACATACTTAACTATAAAGATCAACAAAATTAAATGCTAAACACAATATATATATAATCTATGATTTTAATCTTATTTTAATTGAGCCCTGATTCTTCAGCTAAATTAACGTTTTCCAACAATCCCACCACATTTTCATGATGGCGATTAAATCATAGTACTCCTGCCTTACGATAACTTCTAGCTGCTCCTGTTTGTTGCCCGTGCTGCGTGCATTGTTGTAGGTGCACTTCAGTCGGGCTGTTGATCCTGCTATGCTCCTAAGGGGAGCAGTGTTAATTCCTAAGCAACTACACACTGAATTATCTAACCGTTCTGTGGTGCCATTTGAAGTGCTGTCCCCTACTTCCTCTGAGATGGCAGAGCAAAGGGCCTCGCTGGCACACTGTTCCCCAGACACTGGAGTGCCATCCTCAGGATTTCTTTTGATCAAGCCTGCTTTCATCCCCCTCCCTCTTCAAACCTAGTTTAAAGCTCTGTGGATGAACCCTGCAAGTGTCTCGGTGAGTGTCCTTTTGCCCCTTGGGGACAGGTGTACCCCATCATTTGCCAGCAGGTCTGCTCTTGTGCAGGCCAACCCACGGTCAAAGAACCCAAAGTTCTGCTCCTCACAGCAGGTTTGGAGCCAGGTATTTATTTTCCAGCACTTCCTAATCTTTCCCTTATCATTGCTGGTAGTTGGAATGACAGGGGAGAAAACAATGATATTTAAATGATATTTAATTATTTAAATGATATTTAATGATATTTAAAAAATAATAATCTTACAAAATTAATGACTTTATCTAGTAACTTTAATATTTATACTGTCAAAGGAAAAGTGTCTTCAAAAACAACTCAAAGAAGAAAGGATCTTTATGCGCTTTTATAATTGCATTGAGTGTAAGGCAAGGGTAGGGGCTGCAGGGCAGCCTCTATGAAGAAAGGCTGGGGCTGCTGTGCACTGGACACAGCCAATTCCAACTGGCTCTAGTGGACCTACTTGCAGGGCACAGCTGAGCCACTCAGCCACTGTGGTGGTGCCTTGGGGTAAGCAGTTAAGAAAGGGCAAAAGCACTGTGCAGCAGTGTGAGAGAAAGAGGAGTGAGGAAAAAAGTGTGAGAAACAGCCCTGCAGTGAGAGCAGATGTTCCATGCACTGAGCAGAGATCCCCTGCAGCCCCTGGAGACCACTTTGCAGCAGGCATTTCCCTGCAGCCTGTGGAGAGGACCATGCCGGAGTGGATATCCACACTCTGGCCTGTGGACATCCCCACACCGCAGCAGCTGGATATGCATTGAAGGAAGCTGCAGCCTGTGGAGAGCCAATGCCTGGAGCAGGTTTATTCTGAAGGACTGCAGCCATGGAGAGGAACCATGCTGGAGCACAGGAAAAATGTGAAGGAGTGGCAGAGTTGAAGTATTACAAACTGACTATAACCCCCATCCCCCTGCATCCTGTGGTTTTAGTTTTGTCTTTGTTTCTCATCATCCAACTCTGTTTTTAATTGGCAATAAATTCAATGAGTTTTCACCAAGTCAAGTCTGATTTGCCCATTATGGGAATTGTTTAGTGATCTCCCTGTATTTATCTTGACCCATAGCTTTTAATCTTATTTTCTTCCACTGTACAGTTGAGGAAGAGGAGTGAGAGCACAGCTGAGTGGGCACCTGGCAGCCAGCTAGGCTATATCCACCACAATAATGTAGAATATTCATAGATATAGTTTGGGATTAATATACTTGTTTGAAAGAATAAGAAGGGACAAGGATTGCTCTTAAGCAGAGGCAGGATTTTGCTGCATGTACTCCAACTTTGGGGAAGGAAGAGATCTCTAAAGGAAAATACAGTGATAAAGGAAATAATGTTTAGGGAGGATATAACAAGGAATAGGCCATCTGGATGAGCAGTGTTCAGGCTGTATTCTGAAAATGAACAGTGACTCCAGAAAGTGATACATGAACTTGACTAAATATTCCTCCTTAATATTTAATAGAGCACAAGAGACCATGTTTTTAGACCTATCTTGTCTGGTAAAATTCTTACCAAGCATAGTATTAATTGGTAAAACACAGATAGCTTTTTTTCTTTTAAGATAATTTTGTGAAACCTAAGTAAAACAAAATGTATTGCTTTACAAAATGTCTTTTCTAAAGCAATGATTTCTCACAATTTTGCAATAGTTCTATTAGAGGAAATAAAACAGGTAGCACTTAATATTTGCTTTCATTATAAAATTACTCTTTTAAGAATATAGATGTCTTATGAGATTTCATGGCTGTGATAACAGTCCACAGAAAAATAAATCTGGTGTTCTAGCAGGATGAACGTGAAAATTAGCATTAGAAGTCTCATGGAATATGGCTTAAATATGACTGGAATTTAGAAAATCAAGAATATACTAAAATATGAAGAATTGTATTCAACAACTGAACAGATCTGCACATTTAGCCATGGGCAAACTCAATGTGCAGCTATATTAATTTTTTCTTGATCTTGTATTAAAAAAATGACTTCTTGGCATCACAAAAAAAAACCCCAATAAAAACTGGTATGTCAAAGCTTCAGGGATAAATCTTTTTGTACTGCTACTGCTGAATTAGGTGAGCACAATGTTAGTCTGCACTCATTGTGTATATGTTACTACAGCATATAACACTGGTGTATTGTATGCTGCAATTATCTTCATAGTGGTATAAGGTATTGTTTTGTTAATAACTGCAAACCAGTGGTGCTAGGATAGATAACAGCCTCTGTCACATTTATGCTAGTGCTGTTCCTGCCTGAGAGAGAACTGAAGAATGGTGATTCTTGTTTTCTGTAGGTCTGTGTTGTTTGTCTTGTGTCCTAGTGTCCTGCTCAGTATTTTCTTAATACAAAAAAAAACCCTTCAGAGTTTTAAAATAACTTCACTGTAGATAAGTTTTAGTTCTGCAATGGGAATAGCAGTTCAAGCACCCTTTATATTTGCAACATACAGACTTGAGTTGGATCTGCCCTGGGTTTCCTCTGCAGAGAAAAGAAGAAATACCATTTAGAATAGCGAGAGAGACTGGTTTAACAAGCAAAGGTTTTTTCAAGTATTTACACCCCCTCACCTCCCATGGAGTACTCTTGAAGATTATGAAGTATATAAAAACACTTAAACCTCCTTATATGATTTGCCTTAAGCATTTAAACCAGTATTTTTCAAGTAGATACTGCTCTGAAGCTTATTTCATGAGTACCTCAGGCTTAAGAACTGTATAGCAAGAAGGATTTTGTGTCAATGCAGTCAGCTATGACTCATGAGACCTGAGGTGACTATGGACTTCCTCAGTAACTGTAGCCAAGTAAATGTTTCTTCATATCAACTGCTTGATTAAAATTTAAGAGTTAGTATCAGTTGGTTTTATACAGAAAAATCTGGGACACTGGAATACTTTCAATTGCCTTTATTTTGGCAGTATTGTCTGCAGTTACCTTTGAAGAAAGCTTTGAGAGACATGCAGAAAGGATGTTTGGTGATGCCAGAGGCTTATTTCTTGCAGTGTATTCTTGCATGTGTGAGAAACACTTGTTCACTGGTAAAAACATCAAAAAGGACAAAGTCTTTGAAGCAAAGGCATAAAAATTTATTTAAAATATACAAGTCAGTTGAGTCAGGTGCATCTCTCTTAAAGAGGAGAGCAACCATTTTACAAAAATTCAAGGTATTTATCTCTCATTCTTAATTCTCTGATTGCCTGCCCCCATTTCTCATTGGATGGGGCTCACGTTGTATTCCTTTCCTCTTAAGGGAGTGTTTATTCTTTCAGGTTATCTAATCTGTGTCAACATGTCCAGAGACTGGTTTCTTGTCTGCATGTCATCTCCTGACACAAAACATCTGCATCTTGTAAAAATAGTTAAACATACAAAATGGCTGAGGCAAAATTTATGAATCCATTCTCATACATGGAATTATGGTTTAGATGTTTTTCTTTGAAATGCTGGCTCTAGAAGAAGCCCTTGACATGCACATAGGCTGCCTCTGCCAAACTCGCCTTTGAAAACTCTATAAAGGTTCTCAGGTGCTCCCATTCACAGTGTCATGTCAGTCTGGGTTTTGTTCCCCAGTGCCCTCTTAATTTGTGTATGCTGCTTGAGGGGTGGGGGTGTTAGAAAAAAGCATCTGAAGTTCTCCAACCTGCTTTAGGTCCTGAAGGTAGACAGCGAATCCTACTTGCTTTCTGCTTCCCTGTGTGACTAAAGCATTCCTCTCTTTCTTGCCTTATCTTGCTTGTGAAAGGGCAGTAGGACTTATCCTGGCCTCAGTACAGGTCCTTGGCTTGTTACACTTGAAAACCACTGTTTTTCCTGCAATGTCTTGTATCGCGAATGGAGATCTAGTGATGCACTTCACTCATAAGAGAGAATAAGCAATATGTTTATTCATCTAAAGCAGAGATTTTATAAATTTTGATAATAAATGTGACAGTAGTTTGACAAGGTTCAGTGGTAAGGTATACTTGATTATTTACTGCATAGAGGACAGGGCCAGACAAAACTGTCAGGGAGACCCTCCTGTTGAATCATGACGTTCAGGAAGGACTCCCTTGCTTTCTAAGCTGCTTCTCAGAGAGAAGTTTAGGTGTGGCTGGATCCAATCCTAGTCCCAGACTTGGTCAACACTTTATATCTAAAGGATTATATGTGCACAATCAGTCCTTTATACCTCTTAAATCACAGTTTCAGTGCACTTATTCACAGTTCCCTCACTGAGGGTCTGTTGAGGCAAGTGTTATCTAAGGGGAACTAGAAGAAAGCTTTTGATCCTCGAGGCTGAAAGAGTAACAAAGATATTCAGTGCCTTGTTTATCTTCTAGGTTTCTGCTATATCCTAACATCCACTCAGGGCACCCTGACATCTCCAGACACCTGTTAAGGGAGAAAGGCACTGAGTTGTGAGAAAGTGATAAGCTCAGTATTTAATCAATTCAATGCTGGAACCTGCATCTCCTCAAGGAAAGGAGTGTCAGATAGGGTGAACTTGTGATGGTCTAGGGGAAAGTTGTCTTTATCCTAACTAAGGATGTGAAAGAGCACAATAAGCAGTTTTTCAGAATTGTGTAACTTAATGAATATGTATTAGATAGGTGTAACAATTGTATTAATTAGGTGGGATCTTAAGCATTTGGTTTGTATAAATAACCCTTTGTGGTTTTCCATGGGGGTGCTAGTTTTGTGGAAAAATCCTTCCACCTAGCACCCTGTGCAGAATAAAAGTAATGTCTCCTGTCATAAACAGACAATGCAAAATCTTTTATCCAATCAAACAAAAGTTTATTATGAAAAATTTATTATGAGGTATTCAATTTTGCAAAGTAAGGAAGCAGCGCTGGGCGCGTGGCTGAGGCTCGGTCACATCAGCCAGAGGCGCACCTGGTCCAGGCTCCCCTCTCCTTTTATACACTTAATGAAAACCATTACATTTTGACGGGAAAGCAGTTAACAATAAGGCCCATCTGTCCCCCCATCAGCGCATGTCTTTCGAGAAGACCTGTACGATGGGCAGAGGAAGGGGGGCAGAGGAAGGGGGGGCGAGCGGCGCCCACTGGGAAGCACTGCCCCTCCAATGAACCCACACCACAGACAAGCTGGCATCACCAAAGAAAGACATTTTGGATCTCCACCCATCCTCAAGCCAAAAATGCCAATAGTCTGTTTATTCCCTTAATATTTGATCTAATTTTTGGCTTGAGATTGGAACTTTTAATCCACTTTTCTTTCCACCGTTTTTCTATACCTAAATTGAACCCACCCCACGTCTGAACTAAAACATGAACAATCCACTAAATTTTAAACAATCATTAGAGTTTTATCTTTCCCCCCTCATAGTCCATCATGAGGGTCTTTAGGGGTAGCATTATATGTCCTTATTTGGCATTGTTAACTGTCGCAAAGCCAAGCATTCTTCCCGGTTTTTCACATCTCCCCTCTAAACAAATATTTTGTTTTGGTAGTTCTTTTATTAATTTCAGGTAACACAAAGATTCTCTGAACCTCGAGGAGTTATGTTGAGAGGCATCCCTTTCAAGGGGAGATCCCAGTGTGCAGCCTGCTGTCATTTGAGGAGAGCTCAAGGGGCTCTCAGACTGCTCACTATGCATGGAGTAGGATGATTGATTCATAGTCATATTTATACACTGACCACAGGCACCAGTTTCTTCCAAATTTAGCTTGAGCTGGACACTGGCCAGCACTGCAGCCAGATGGGTGCTGTGAGGTGGATGCAGCCATCATGATCATCACTGGCCATAAGGATCACCACTGGTGGTTATTACTTGATCAGGACTACTGAAAAGGTCAGGCTGGGGGGGCAGCACACCATCACATTACTTTAACATGAACTTATTCAGTCTTATCCCATTTTTCCCCCCCCCATCAGTTGGAACTCTAACCCATGCCTTTTAGCTTGTGAGTGTGGATTATTTTTTATTGCATTGATAGTTAGCCACATCACCTGAAATCGAGGCCTTATTGTGTAATGCATTGTAAAAACTCATAGTAGATATTTCCTTTCTCAAAGAGTTTAAAGTCTAAATAGATGAGTAAATTAAAGCAAGTCCATGGTCTATTAGCATGTGAGGGGTGGTCTTGCTGTGAAAATTCTCGAATTGGGGCATGCATGGTCAGGTTGGGGGGGAGCCAGCTTCCCACTGCCACATCTCCCCCTCCCCCCCTGCGGCATCCCATCCACGGGTGAGGGGAACGGTGCCTGTTCCTACACCTCCCCCTCTCGTTGTTAAGCAGGAGCCACAGAAAAGCTTGTCAGGCTCAAGCAGCCCTGCACTCAGACAAAGCTTGAGACACAACAAATACAAGTAAACAAGTCAGTCTTTACAAAAGTCCTTATGATGGAGCCTGTCTTTAAAAAAATTGCAGAAGAAAAGGAGGGAAATAATTACTTCAGTTGCCTGAAAAGTATGGAAAATAGGCAATTAGTAAGTGCTATAAGATGGTAAATAGGTAATGTGCATTTGTCAAGAGCAAATCATGTATCTCCTACCTAACTTCCTTTTCAAGCAATATTTAGCATTGCTAGTGGAGATTTCTTATCTTTAAGCAACTTGTCTAACAGGAGCACCTGTTCAGCTGAAGTTTTTGTGATATGAAATTGGACAGTGAGCTGAGGATACCCCTAGATCTGATTTATAGTGACCTCATCTCTCAACTATAGGTAATGCAGAAGTGTGTGTGCAGTGAATGGCCCAGAAAGATGTTTAAAAGTTTTAGCTTTCTTGTCATAGCAACAGGGCATAGTTTTTCACAATAAAAAAAGTTGCTATGCAAAGAAAGGGAATACATAAACCTGCCTTTGAAAAGGGCGGAGAAGTAATGATCTTAAATCACAATAAAAGATGCTTAAGTTAGAGATGGAGGAAAAAAAATTGACAACAAGGATGGTTGTGCACTGGAATAAGTTATATATGGAAGTGTGGAACCATTAGTACTGCAGGCTTTTAAGATTAATTTTGGCAAGCCTTTCTAACTTGTAGCATGTGATAAATAATTTGGACCAAAGCAGGATTCCAATCAAAGTCCACAATTTATTAAGTAAAGGCAAGCAAACAGCACTGTGTGCGCCGGGAGTCTCTGCTCAACCACGACGCACACCCTACAATACAAGGCAACTTCTTTTATAACTTAGCTTTAGTTACATATTCCTAATGGACGTGTTTCCCCTACAAGTTCTCCACCCCTGGGTTGCGCAGGCATAGTAGTTCTTCTAGAAGCTTCTCCGGTGATTGAGAGATCTTCTATATAACAATCAAGCCCTTTACTACCCATGTGCAGTAACAGTAATTTTGTGCAACACAAACAGGTTTAACAGAAAAACACAGCAGACCCCCTTTTTCCCAACATAGGAACCATATACACACCACCCTGCTTTCCCCAAGTCTGCAGTTGTACAAGGACAAACAGAATGGCTAAAAATTACATGTCACCCTGTGGTCTCAGCATTGCTCCATACTGACATGAATCAGGTGAACACATCTCACAATCCCCCATTTTCTTTTTTATGTTATTGATTCGTGTCTTTGCCTCTAATCGAGTCAATATTTGTCTAATCGGTGTCGACTCTGGATCTTCTTTTGCCTTTAATATCATCAGGGAATGAGTTCCCTCTTTCCCTGATTCTGGATCAATGGGTATCGCAGTTATCTGCATTCCTTGTATAACCGAGTGTATTAGTCTAGTAAAACAAGGTATTAAACATGGAATTATTAACAGTCCTCCACATATCCCCAATACTATTATTCCGATTTTAGTAAGCCAGTTATCACTTATAAAGCTTCCCCATATCCTCCTAGATTGATTCCATTCCAAGTCTGAACTGGGACATGTGCAATTTTCTTCATTTCTCTTATTAGTTCATGTACAGCTTCTCCTTCATCATTAATTTCTAAACAACAATTACTAAGGTTAAATTTTCCACAAACACCCCCTTCTTGTGCTAACAAATAATCTAAAGCTAAGTGATTTTGATACAAAGCAGTCCTCATCTTGGTGTTTTGTTTTGCAATTAGTCCAAGTGCATCTCCAGTTTTATTCACAACTATTTCTACTACAGCTTGTAATTAATTATTCTATTTAACATATATATTTGTGTCCTATAGCCCCAGGACCCATCTTCTGCCCATGTAGGTGGATCATAGTAGGCAATAATTCTCTTGGGAGGCCATTCATTATCTTTCCAATTTCCAATATGTAGGCTTCGTTTATGGCGCCTTCTTCTTAACTCGTCAGCTTCAGTATATACTTGGACCCCCAATCACTCTCCCCGATTTATAGGTAACAGGAAAAAACTTGGCCTTATAGTTCCTAATACACAGGGTCCCACCCAATTTTTTGGCAAATATGCATAGGCTAGTTTACCACAAATCCAATAATGTCCTTTGGGAGTTGGCCGGCCCTTTGGTATGTTTTTCCCATTGGTCCAATTTTTAAATTGCCCATTCATTTTCAGTGGGCTTCCCCACTCATCCCATTTATTCTGAGTTTCATTCCATAGGTAACCTCCTTCACACTCCAGATTACCTACTTGTTTTCCATCTTCTTTTAAATTTTGCCAACAACTCCTCCCAATTATACTTGTTTGGAGTATCCATTGTTGTTTCCTATTACCTTTTCCCAGTGTTTTCCATACTCAGGGATCGCTAATGTTACTTTCCATAGCCTCCCATGGCCATCGTTCACCTTGATTTGTCCCACCACAAACATAACAATTAGTGACATTCAATGACTTAGCAATATTTTCAGCCAGATTTACAAATAAATTCTTAGCAACCGTGGGAATTTCATATTTTACTCCTGTCTCTATTTCATGATAAAATGAATTAAACAATAACCGGTGTTGTATTGACTCTCTAGATTTTTCTCTAATTATTATCTGTAAGACAGCTCCTGGATCTTCTCCAGGTCCATAAATCAATAGTCCAATTCTTACATCTTGCTGTTTCCATTGTTCTGGATTCCAAATACTCAGATTAATAGGGTTACAAGAATGAGCTGTGCAGTTGGAGAGGGCCAATCCCTTTTTTATCTCTGCTTTTAATTCGGTACCCCTGCATTGTTGAGGCCATCCCCATCTAGGAGCTGTACTCCAACAGGCGCAATTCCATCCAGTGCCTCCACAATAGTAATAGCTCCTGGCAATCTCATCTATATCACTGATATAACAATTGGAGGGTGGTGACAACTTAGGCCTGGGGCATATATACTTCTCACTTTTGCTATAATATTTTCTCCAGCCCATGTTTCCACAATTAGAATACGGATCATCATCAATAGTGTCACATGTGTCAAAAGTCACCGACACCGGGGTATTTAAATTGGCTATAACTTTACTTGTTCCAATCAATCTACCTCCTTCAGAATTTGTCCTTATTTTTATCCAATACTGATAGGGGAGTTCTTTTGGATCATAACATACAGTTCTGTTCCCTTCTCTACACAGAGCATATTGGGTTAGGTTATGAATACAACTTCCCATTTTTTGGCCCTTACAACCATAAATAGTATGATAAACCAAGGTCTGAGAGCTTTCTCGTCCTCTCCTAGTAGTTACTACACATTGACTACAGTTGTTTGCCATAATCTGAGTCCAGGAGCTTACCCCAAGTAGGACTAGAAGAGTTCCGGTCAAGGCCATAGTGTTTGGCGGTCACAGCCCGAAGGGGTTGCAGCCCTTGGCAGACCCTTTTTGAGCCGCACCACCAGCACCCCTCTGGTCTTGCCCTCTTCCTTAACCTCTCAGGGGGTAATCTTTAATCAAAAAACACTCTCTGGTTAAGCTGACAACAATAAAACCTAACCCACAGCAGGTTACATAGGAGGGTGTTGGTCCCCACAGTGAATATACAAAAAACCTAAACCATTTTTTGGATTAGTACATTTTGCCCTTAAATCACTGGCCCTCCTCCCATTCACTACATATTACTCCAAAAATATTCCTGTCCATTAATTCTACAGGAGTAGTTACAATGAAATTCCCACAGCAACTTAGCTTATGCTCCTTGATAAAAGCCTCTCTAAGTTCTTCTGATGGTTAGCTTAGTTTCTCCAGGCTCAGAGGTGAATCTCCATTCCTTTACGGGACCTTTCACTCGCGACACATGGGTGCATCCTTTTTCAGCAGTTCTCACAGCCATTTCTGTAGTTAATAAGACAAGAAAAGGTCCCTCCCAGAGGGGAGATAAGGTTTCCTCCTTCCATGTTTTTATTAGAACCTTATCTCCTGGTTTTAACTGATGAATTGCAAATCCCAATGGTGGTGTTTGAGCCATCATCCCAATCTCTCTCAACTCTTTTAATCTTTTTCCAAGAGTTACTATATATTTTTGAATACTATGATCTTCAATTACATTGTTCCCCAGAGGCATCCCTTGGGAATAAGGCATGCCATATAACATTTCATACGGCGATAATCCAGTTTCACTGTGCAGCTTAGTTCTTATGTTTAATAGTGCCAATGGTAAACATCTTGTCCAGGGCATCTGTGTCTCAATCATTAATTTAGCCAATTGCTGTTTTATTGTTTGGTTCATTCTTTCTACTTTCCCCGAGCTTTGGGGGTGCCACGGAGTGTGATATTCCCACTGAATACCTAATGATTGACATAATAATTTTATTATTTTAGAAGTAAAGTGTGTGCCTTGATCAGAATCAATGTACTGGATTATCCTGTATCTAGGTATTAAGTGCTCTAATAAAATTTTTACCACCATCTGGGCTGTAGCCCGCGCTACAGGGCAGGCTTCTACCCATTGTGTTAAATGATCTGCTATTACCAATAGGTATTTTACCCTCCTCACCTTAGGCAATTCAGTGAAATCAACTTGTACTTTTTCAAAAGGTCTATAAGCTGTTTTCCTTCCTCCCATGGCGGCTTGTCGAAATACCTTCTTGTTTATCTTTTGACAAGTTAAACATCCTTGTGTAATTTGCTTTGCTATTTCAAAAATCCCAATACAGCCAAATTCTTTAAGGAAATGATCACTTAACGCTTTTGTACCCCAATGTGTTTGTGTATGTAATCGCTCTAATATTCGCCTGGCATAGGCTTTTGGCAACATTTCTCGCCCATCGGGTAGCGTCCATTTTCCCTGTTCTAGCTTAGCTCCTATCCTTTCCAATTTTGCCTGTTCCTCAGGAGTAAACCTCTTCCCTGTTTCCTGTCGCCTTTCTTCGCTTATGTCTTCTTGCGTTTGTACTACATTAATTTTAGCGACTTGAGTCCTCAGGGCTGCTTCCTGGGCCTCTTTATCTGCTAGGTTATTTCCTCTGATTCGATAATCTAGTCCCTTTTGATGTCCTCTCACATGTACCACTGCTATCTCCTTTGGTTCTCTTAACACCTTTAAAATTTTCATTATTAATTCTTGATGTATTAGATTTCTCCCTTGAGTATTAATTAAGCCTCTTTCTTCCCAAATTTTTCCAAAAGTGTGGAGCACTCCATAAGCATATTTAGAGTCTGTAAAGATAGTCCCATTTTTTCCTTTTAATAATTCCAGAGCCCTCCAAAGGGCATACAGCTCACAAGCTTGAGCTGACCATGAGGGACTTAAAGGTCCTGATTCTACAAGCTCTAGATCCTTATTAACTATGGCATATCCTGATTTTCTCCTCCCTTCCACCACTTGAGAGGAGCCATCTATAAACAATGCTTCTCCCTTTTCCAATTCAGTATCTCTTAAGTCTGGCCTCACCTTAGTCTGAGTTTCAGTTACCTCTAAGCAATTATGTTGTACCTCCTCCGATGGTTCTCCAAACAGAAAGTGTGCTGGACTCTGAGCAGAAGTCACCCTCAGTTCTAAATCAGGGGAGTCTATCAGTATTGCTTCACATTTTAAGATCCGGCTGTCCGTTAACCATTTTTCTGCCTTCTGTTGTAACACATTTCTAACATGTGTGTGGGGTATACACCTTTAAAGGAGCACTAAAGGTAATTTTCCGAGCTTCCTCTATTAATAATGCTGTAGCAACCAAAGCTTGGAGACAAGCAGCCCATCCTCTACTGACTGGATCAAGTAACTTAGAACAATACCCCACAGGTTTTTTCACTCCTGCCCAATCTTGAGTAAGAACTCCATATGCTGTCTGGTTCGAAGTGTTCACAAAAAGATGAAAAGGTTTTTCTAGGTCTGGGAGGCTCAATACAGGGGCTTGTATTAATGTCTTTTTTATTTCCTCGAATTTCTGATCATCTTCTACGAACCACCTGAGTTGGTTACTCGTTAGCTTTTCATAAAGGAATTTTACCTTTTCACTATAATTTTCAAGACATGGCCTACAATATCCTAATAATCCAAATATTTGCCGAACTTCTTTTTTAGTTTTTGGAGGTCTTAAGGATAAAATTCCAGATACCCTGTCAGGATCTAACTTCTTCCTTCCCTTACTCAGCCAATGTCCTAAGTATTTTACCTCCTGTTCTACAAACTGTAGCTTTGATCGGGACACCTTCAATCCCTTCTCCCCTACAAAGTTTAAGAGTTTAATGGTGGCTCCTCGAGTCTCCCCCTCAGTTTCTCCTGCTATTAATAAATCATCTACGTATTGCAATAATTTTACCCCCTGAGGTAATGTAAAATCCTGTAAAATTTTCTCTAAAGCCTGCCCAAGTAGATTTGGTGACTCTGTAAACCCCTGTGGCAATACCGTCCATCTTAATTGCTGTTTTCGTCCTGTTTCAGGGTCCTCCCACTCGAAAGCAAAATAATCTCTGGATCCCTCATCTAAAGGACAGGCCCAAAAAGCGTCCTTCAAATCTATTACACTATACCAAGTATGCCTGGGAGAAATATGACTCAATAAAGTGTAAGGATTTGCCACTACAGGGAATTTAGTAATCGTCCGCTGATTTACAGCCCTTAAATCCTGTACCATTCTGTATGACCCATCCGGTTTCTTTACAGGCAGTATGGGTGTATTATGAGGTGGCATACATGGTTCCAAAGTTCCTTTTTTCAAAAGTCTGTCAACCACAGGTTTTAATCCTTTTCGACCCTCCATGGGTATAGGGTACTGCTTGATTCTAATCAGGCGATGTGGATCTATTATTTGAACATTTATGGGTTCCATTTTTAGTTTTCCAGTTTCCCCTTCTTTATACCATACCAAGGGGTTAATGGCTTCATCTTCCTGTGTTAAAGTATACAATTTAATCTGCACTTTGTTCCCCTGACTCTGGATGCTCAAGTTTAACTTCAAAATCAAGTCCCTTCCTAATAAATTGTATTCCGCTTCAGGGAGCAAAAGTAAATCATTGAAACAAATCTTCTCTTTTGTTTCTACTTCTGCATCCTTTAAGATGGGTACTTTAAAGGGTTCTCCCTTTGCCCCGTCTACTGACATATAACTCCTCCCTATCTCTATTCCTTTTGGAAGTGTTTGGATGGTTGATTTTTCAGCTCCTGTATCCACTAAAAATAAAACCTCCTCCTTATGGGGACCTATTAATAATTTTATCAAGGGCTCTGTTGATGTTGGAGTCCCCAAAAGATATAGCCCCTGACACCCCTATTCTTCTTTGAACATTTTCTCATCTTGTTCTTGCTTACGACAGTTCCTCTGAACATGTCCCCTCTTATTACAGTAGTAACAGATGGGAATTGTGAATCTCTCTCTCTGAGGCTGTCCCCTGGGTGCCTATTCTATTCTTTTTTCCCTTTTCTCCCCAACCGGAGTCTTAATTTTCTGACTTTCTCTCACAGCTGCTACAAAAATTTTTGCTTTCGCTTTTTGTTTTTCTTCATCCCTCCTAACATAGACCTTCTGGGCCTCTCTGAGTAACTCCTCTAATCCTCTTTCTTGCCAGTCTTCAAGTTTTTCTAATTTCCTTCTTATATCTCCCCAGGATTTGGCTACAAATTAGGTTCTGAGGAGTGCAGTCCCTGCTACTGTATTTGGATCAATTCCAGCATACATTTGTAGGCATTTCCTTAACCTCTCCAACCATTCTGTTGGAGATTCGTCTTTTCCTTGTTGTTCATTAAATGCTTTATTAATGTTTTGTCCTCGGGGAACCACTTCCCTTATTCCCTGTGTGATTAATGTTCTCAAATCCCTCATATTTTGCCTTCCTAGGGGTTGTTGGTGATCCCAGTGAGGGTCCACATTGGGCCATTTCTGATCTCCTGGGGGTCCCACCTGATTCTGTCTTTCCCAAATTCTCATTCCAACTTGTCTAATCATTCCCCGTTCCTTGGCAGTAAATAAAATCCCTAAAATGGATTGTATTTCTTCCCAGGTATAAGTATTGGGACCTAAGAATTGGTGTAATTTTTCAGCTACTCCTAAGGGATCATCTGGTAGGGTCCCCATTTCTTTCTTGAAATTCCTTCCATCTGTGGTATTTAATGGGACTGCCACAAACCCGATGCCTCCCTGATTACCTCCAAGGGGTACCTCTAGTAAGGGATATAGAGAAGCTCCCTCAGATGCAGCAGTCCTACTTCTTGTACATAAAGCTGGAGGTTGATCTCATTCTGGTGCTGTTGGTGGTGGAGGCAGGGGTAGCGGTGACTCTGGTGGAGATACTACAGCTGCTGGAGGGGGAACCGCCGCCAGAGGTGGATTGTTAAAATATGGAGGTGGAAAGTTATCCAGTGGCTCCCATTTATCCTCTTTTTCCCTTCCTTTTTCATTCTTATCTCCCTCTTCTTCCTCAAACTTTTCATCTGTTTTTAATGTAAGTATTGAGGCTGGAAAGGGACGTGAAGTCCTAATCCATAATCCTGCATAATCACTTTCCTCCTGACTAAAAGGTACCTTTGAATTAACATATATCTTTAAAGCCTGACAAATCCAGTCTTCAAAAGATCCAAAAATAGGCCAAAAACCATGTGGTTTTAAAGGTTCCTTTGGCCACTCAATCATACAATATTGAATCAATTTTAATTTACTTTTTCCTTTTCTGGGGCCCCTTTTATTCCAATTCCTAATCATTATTCCTAATGGACTTTCTGGTGGTATATCTGGTAATTTGCTCCCTTTCTTCTGGTCCTGGGTCTTCAATTTTGTTTGACCCATCCAGGAATTTTATTGTGGCAATTCCTACAGCCCTTGGTTACCCGTAAGAGTGTCTTGCAGGGGGTTTAGGATCTATCACCTACCCATGAATCCTATAGGAATCGCTTTGGTCCTTCATCGGCCAAGTCCCTCGTGGGAGATTGGAACTGTGGTTAGAAGACCTCCACAATCGCTTTGGAACCAGGTTCCGTCTCAATCACACTCTTACACACACAGGCAACCGAATCCCACCCAACCAAATGGTATACGCCTTAAAAACTTATGACTCCGTCGTCTTCGTCCGGATCTTCGCACGCAGAATTACGGGCAAAATAAACTGCTGCAGCCGGCAAGGGAGCTCAAAAAAATCAAATTTTTGCTTGCCCCTACTCAGGTTCAGGGTGGCGTTAGTCCCAACACGACCCAATCAGGAGCCACCAAATGGTGGGGCGCCCCTCCTAGATCAAGTCAGAAATCGGGAACCAAGACCATCCCGGACGAGCCCCCAGTTGTGATAAATAATTTAGACCAAAGCAGGATTCCAATCAAAGTCCACAGTTTATTAAGTAAAGGCAAGCAAACAGTGCTGGGTGTGCCGGGAGTCTCTGCTCAACCACGACGCACACCCTACAATACAAGGCAACTTCTTTTATAACTTAGCTTTAGTTACATATTCCTAATGGACGTGTTTCCCCTACAAGTTCTCCACCCCTGGGGTTGCGCAGGCATAGTAGTTCTTCTAGAAGCTTCTCCGGTGATCGAGAGATCTTCTATGTAACAATCAAGCCCTTTACTACCCATGTGCAGTAACAGTAATTTTGTGCAACACAAACAGGTTTAACAGAAAAACACAGCAGACCCCTTTTTCCCAACATAGGAACCATATACACACCACCCTGCTTTCCCCAAGTCTGCAGTTGTACAAGGACAAACAGAATGGCTAAAAATTACATGTCACCCTGTGGTCTCAGCATTGCTCCATACTGACACGAATCAGGTGAACACATCTCACATAGCATGTAATTTCTTTTAACTCCTCCCAAAGGGCCTCAGAGAGAGAGATTGAGCAGAGAAATACTGTCATGGCAGGAAAAACTTTGATAGCTGATTCTTGTATGCTTGACTTTTGGGTGAATTTTTGGGGAGAATCCTCCATTGTTGTAGGTGTGCATATCCCCCACCACATGGCTAAAAGAGGTCCTGAGAGAGGGATGGCTGGGAACAGGCTTATAAGCCTGACACATTGACACGATAGGTGGCAGTCTTGTTACCTTGAAGCAGATAAACATCTTTCTCATATATAGTAGTAGTAATGTAGCAAATGCAGTTTGAAAAAGAGGGGCCTGGACTAGAAGACTTGATATCCCTTACATACCTTTGTTCTGTGGTTCAGTGAATGCAGCATAAATAACCAGTTTTGAAAGTTGTTTGAATAGAATTAAGTTGAGATGGTCAAGTATTAAGGGAATTAGTAGCTGTAGTTGATTCACTTGATTGTCAACTTTGTCAGTTGCTGGATTTTTTTTTTTTTCTGAGAGAAGCTTAAATTTCTTTGAACTGACCTTAGGTTAAGATGCTTATCCCAATATGTGAAGCTATTTAAAAAAGTGATCTTAAAGTACTTTTGTTAAACTCTTCCTAGCTCAATTTTTATTTTCTAGTTTTCTTCTGTTGTATTTTAATTCCTCCTTGGTATATTTAAACAAGAAAGACTGTGTATTATGTGTAAGTAGATTTTGATTTCCAGAGCCTTAGAGAAGAATTCTTACTGACACTGAATTGTTGCGCATAACCTTAGAGACTGTGGTTACTTGTATGTGTAACTTTTCTTTGTATTCAAATTCAAAAAGGTGTTCAGCTATACCCATGTTACACGTTAAGCATAGTTTTCAGTGGAGGGAGGAGAAAATGTTGTGCTCTGTGTTGGATGTTTGCTAGGGAGTAACTTTGAACTGACAGTATCAGGGCACAGGGCAGATTAGATCGATGTTTTGTTCCCTTGTACTTTCCTTACCAGCTTCACTGTAATGCTAGTAAATGCTTTTTGGAATTTGAAGCATGTGAACAGAAAGTTAGATGCATTTGAGTGGTGATATGGGAAGGGATTGTATGTTGCTCCCAATTATCTGACAATCCTTTCTTAGTGAAGGTAGTTGAGGCAGAGGGTGCCACAGCTTCCTTCAATTGCCTGCCTTCCTGCTGATTTTGCTATACTCTGCTTTTATGGTTCTATCCTGGTGCTTGTTGCTGCAATATATATATTACTTCCATCTAAAATCAGTATTGATAACAATAACTTTAATTTCTCTTTCCTGCTTTGAAATTTAAAAAAAAAGGTATGATTTCCTGGCTGTGTCCACTAGTTATTTTGCTAAAGGATTCCTTTGGAAGTAGGAAGGTTTGGTCAATGTTTATGTGGAACTTTCATGACAACTTTGTTTAACAAGAATGCACTAAGCAGGCTTTTCTGTTTCAGAAGACTGCCATTTTTCATTATGGAAGTGTATGCTAGTTCATTATTTGAAACAGCTACATAAAACAGAGTTTAGAATCTAAGATGAATTCAAGACAATACAGATCAATTTTTCTAAGTACAGTATTTTAGAGTATGAGATATTATTGATCATGTTGATAATTTTAGTTATTTTTAAACTCTTTTCTTTCACAGCCCCATGACTTTGACGAATGCAGATTTGATATTAGTGTAAATGACAGTGTTTGGTACCTCCGAGCTCAGGACCCAGACCATAGACAACAGTGGGTAGATGCAATAGAACAACACAAGGTATGTTTTTTTTCCGTTTCCCTTTCTCACTCCTTCATTATATCTAGTGGTGCTTGCCGAGAGTTCTAAGGTTCACTGTACAGTCATTAAAGTACTCAAGATATTTATGACAGATAAAAGCTGCAAGATTGAAGCAGTGTGTTAAATATGTTCCAAATGAATTGATTTGCTTATACTTATATGCAACAGTTTTTAGAACTGGGAGCTAAAAACTGTGAATCTTTCTTGAGCTCTCTAGCTTGAAAAAGAAAGGGTTGCATTACATTTGAGTGAATTTTTAATGGTTTTCTCCATCTTCTCTCACTGATAATGGAACTGGTTATTATCTACATGTCCTAGATATTAACCTTGTTACTCTTACCATCCATTCTCCTAGGTTATCACTCTGTTTTTTAGGCTCATATCTTTAATCAGTTGGCTGCTTTTACTGTATGTGATTACTGGCTTTTGTCTTCTTGTCTTTTAAGGCTCTAACATTCATCAACATTTTGGTTCAGCTTTCCTGATCTATGCCTTATATCTTCCAATGAACTCTGTTACTTTTATTTTACCTAAAGAGCTTGAAGGTCGGGTATTTTTAAAGTATGTGGCACATAAAACATCTGTTTTGTTTTCAGATAGAAGATAGGCACTGCTCCGAGGTGTTGAGTTTAACTACAATACCTAGCACAGTGCAATTTCTGCATCTGGGTTATACAGGTAGAATTGTAGAATACCTCAAGTTGGACCCATAATGATCATTGAGTCCAACTCCCTGCTCCTCACAGGACTACCTAACACTAAACCATATGACTAAGAGTGTTGTCCAGATGCTCCTTGAACTCTGATAGGCTTAGTGCCATGACCACTTCCCTGGGGAGCCTGTTCCAGTAACCGACTACCCTCTCAGTGAAGAATATTTTCCTAATGTCCAATCTGAACTTCCCCTGATGCAGCCTCATGTCCTATCGCTGGTCACCAGAGAGAGATCAGCACCTCCCCCAGCTCTGTTGCCCCCCTTGAGGAAGTTGTAGACTGCGATGAGGTCACCCCTCAGCCTTCTCTTCTCCAAGGTGAACAAGCCAAATGACCTCAGGCGCTCCTCATAAGTCTTGCCCTCGAGGCCTTTCACCATCTCTGTCTCCCTCTTCTGGACACACTCTTAACAGTTTGATGTCCTTCTTTTCTTGAGGCGCCCAAAACTGCACCCAGTGCTTGAGGTGGGGCTGCACCAGTGCAGCACAGAGAGGGACAATCTCCTCCCTCAACCAGCAAACTAGGCTGTGCTTGATGCACCCCAGGACATGGTTGGCCCCTTTGGCTACCAGGGCATGCTGTTGGTTCATGTTCAACTTACCATCAACTCAATCCCCTAGATCTCTTTCCGTAGGGCTGCTCTCCATCCTCACATCCCCCAATTTGTATGTATAACTAGGATTACCCCATCCCAGGTGGATAATCTGGCACTTGTTCTTGTTAAATTTCATATTGTTGGTGATTGCCTAGCTCTCTAGTATATCCAGATCTCTCTGTAAGGCCTCTCTACCCTTGAGAGAGTCCATAGCTCCTCCTAGTTTAGTGTCATTGGCAAGCTTGCTTAAATTACATTCAAATCCTGCATCCAGATCATTTATAAAACCATTAAAGAGCACTGGCCCTAAAATTGAGCCCTGAGGAACCCCACTGGCGACTAGCCAGCAGCCTGATGGAACCCCTTTACTATGCTTTGAGCTTGACCCATCAGCCAATGGTTCACCCAGCGTATTATGGACTTGGTCTAGCTGTGTGTTGGACATTTTCTCCAGAAGGATACTGTGAGAGACAGTTTCAAAAGCTTTGCTAAGCTTTTGAAGCCACAAGATCTACGGGCTTCCCTTGGTCAACTAGACAGGTGACCTTGTGATGAAAGGAAATTAAGTTGGTTAAGCAGGGCTTTTCTCTCATGAAGCCATGCTGGCTGTGGCCAGTGACTGCATTGTCTCTTAAATGTTTTTCAGTAACTCCCTGAATAACCTTCTCCATAATTTTACAAGGCACTGGAGCGAGACTGACAGGCCCATAATTACCAGGGGTTTCCTTTTTTTTCCCTTCTTGAAACCTGGGACAACATTTGCCAGCTTCCAGTCAACTGAGACCTCTCCAGATTCCCAAGAGCATTGAAAAATAATGGAGAGAGGTCCCACAATAACATCAGCCAGCTCTTTCAGTGCCCTGAGACGAATCCCATTGGGCCCCATAGATTTATGCACATCCAGCTGGAGCAGCAAGTCCTGAACAAGTTCAGAGTAATCTGAGAGTTTATCATCCCCCCAGTCACAGTCTTCCAACACAGGGGTCTGGGGGTGCCCAAGCCCATCATCAGTGTTAAAGACAGAGGTGAAGAAGGCATTAAATGTCTCTGCTTTGTCTATATCCCTGTTTGTGAGGTGACTGACCTTGTCAAGCCATGGACCAATGTTATCTGTGATCCTCCTTTTGCTGTTGACATTTTTAAAACGCCCTTTTTGTTGTCCTTCACAGTGCTGGCCAGCTTGAACTCTAATTGAGCTTTGGCTGCGTGACTTTTCTCCCCACAGAGGCCAACAGCATCCCTGTAGTCTTCCCATGTTACCTACCCTTTTTTCCAACGTCCATACACTTTCCTTTTTCACCTAAGTTCTTGAAGAAGATCCCTGCTCAGCTAAGCCAGCCTTCTGCCCCACTTGCTTGACTTCTGACACTTTGAAATTGCCTGCTCCCATACTTTAAAGAGATGGCTCTTAAAAAGTGACCAGCATTCATGGACCCCAATACCTTCAAAAGCAGATTCTGAGGAAACCTTACTAACTAGGTCCATCAGTAGCTCAAAGTCTGCTCTCCTCGTATCCAGGGTCAAAGTTTTGCTGGCAGCTTTTTTCCTACTGCCAACAATTTGAAACTCAACTACTTGATGGTCACTGTGACCAAGACAGCCACCAATCACCACTTCACCCATGAGTCCTCTGTTTGCAAACAACAATCTGGCAGGGCACCTTTCCTAGTCGGCTCCCTTAGTAACTGCACCAAGAAGTTATCTTCAACATGCTTCAGGAATTTCCTGGACCTGTTTGTCTCTGCTTTATGATATTCCCAGTTGGCATCTGGGAAGTTAAAATCACCCCTAAGGACAAGGGCAGCAGATCTAGAGATATCCCTAAATTCCTTGTAGAATGATTCATCAGTGTTACAGGGAAACAAAATAAAATAGATACATAAGTAGGTACATGTTTCTACTTTGAGCTTCTTGAAGTATTGCTTATGTGAGTACTATCTGTAATTAGGGATTTTCACCTTTTATTAGGTAAACCTTACAATGAGCAGTAGATGCTCTTAAATTTAAGTGCTGTCTTTTGACAATGATCCTCTAAAAAATTCATCTTAATTAGAATATTAGTCCATTTATAGCTTGGCGTTTTGCATTAACTTTGATACAGAGGTAACATTAAAACATACAAAATTGTTTCAAAACTAGAATTATTTTCTAAAGTCTAGTGAAAACTATGAAGTTAACCATGTAGTGGTTTTAGAGACAAAAATACTGCAATTTGTTACTCTTGCAGTACCTCAGAAATGTCTCAAGAGGATACACTGAACAAGTTGCTGGATTACACATCTGTAGAGCTGGCATACCAAAAACTGCTTTGCAGGCATGGGGATGTTCAGGCATGGGATAATAGGGATATGGAACCTGATAACCCTTGGCTAAAATTCAGACTAGGTTTGGTGAATGATTTAGCTAGTGAACTGCAGAACTTAAGCAGAAGTCTGGCTGAGCAGAAATGTGTGCCAGGTCATTGCAAGCTACCATGAAGGAATGAATGAGGAAAATACCCGTATCCTGTTCTTGAACTATGCCCTTCTACTCTGCTCTCATGAGATCTCACCTGTAGATCTGCATTCAGTTCTGGAGTCCTCAGCATAGGAAGGACATGGATCTGTTAGAGCGAGTCCAGAGGAGGCCACGAAGATGTTCCAAGGGCTGGAGCACCTCCCATAAGAGGCCAGGCTGAGAAAGCTCGGGTTTTTCAGCCTAGAGAAGAGAAGGCTCCAGGGAGACCTTAGAGCAGCTTCCAGGGCTGAAAGGGGCTCCAGGAAAGCTGAGGGGCGCTGTTGATCAGGGAGTGCAGGGATAGGTTGAGGGGGAACGGTTTCAAGCTGAAAGAGGGGAGATTGAGATGAGATCTTAGGGAGAAATGTTTTCCTGTGAGGGTGGTAAGGCACTAGCACAGGTTGCCCAGAGAAGTCATTGATGCTCCATCCCTGGAGGCAAGGGTTTGAGCAACCTGATCCAGTGGGAGGTGTCCCTGCCCATAGTAGAGGGGGTTGGAACTGGATGGGCTTTGAGATCTATTCTAACTTAAACCATTCTATGATTCAGTATCAACAACTACAAAAAAGGATTCTTCAGGTGTGTAGACAACAAGCAGAAATGAAAGGAAAATATTGTCCTGCTGTTAAACAGGAGAGGTGAATTAGTCACCAACAGTGGTGAAAAGGCAGGGGTTCTCAATGCTTTCTTCACCTCAGTCTTTACCAGCATTGTTGGGCCCAAGGCCTTGGGCACAAAATCCCAGGCTAATGCAAACACAGACCCACCATCAGTCAATGTAATTGGTGTGTGAACTATTACAGTAGCTTGACCCCTACAAATTGATGGACCTTGACAATATCCACCTGAGGGTAAGAGAGCTGGCTGACATCATTGTGAGGCTGATTTCCATAATCTTTGAGAAGTTGTGGAGATTTGGAGACATCCCAGAAGACTGAAAGAAGGCTGATGTCACCCTGTTATGCCCCAGTCCATGAGCTACACACTCGTGTTCAGGCCTTCTTTCGACCTGCACAGTCAAAGAAGGTGGTTCAATTATCCATGCGGTGATCCAGAGGCAGACAAGGTCACTTTCAGGGTGAGATCAAAAAGCAAAATTCATTCTGACTTTGACCAAAATAAACAGACCAAAAGACTCAGGTGCACAGCTGAGATATGGGGGTGCAACTTCCCAAAGTTACAGGAAACAGATCCCAACCTATTTAGATCACAATATGATCCCTGAAAAAAGGAAGGGGAAGGGGTAACCACTCCAGAGCCCACCTGCTCCAGAGTGGGGTCCTCCATATGCTGCAGGTGGATCTCTGCTCTACTGTGGACCTCCATGGGCTTCAGGGGGATAGCCTGCCTCACCATGATCTTCACCACAGGCTGCAGGGGTATCTCTGCTCTGGTGCCTGGAGCACCTTCTCCCCACCCTCCTTGCCTGACTTTGGTGTCTGCAGAGTTGCTCCTCTCACAGATTTATACTCCTCTCTCCCAGTTGCTGTTGCACAGCAGGTTTTACCCCTCCATAATTAAACACATTATCCAGAGGCACTACCGCCATCAGTGATGGGAGAGGCACTACCGCCATCAGTGATGGGCTTGGCCTTGGCCAACTGTGGGTCCGTCTTGGAGCCAGCTGGCATTGGCTCTATCGGACACATGGGAAGCTTCTCACAGGAGCCACCCCTGTAGCGCCCTCATTACCAAAACCTTGCCATGCAAACCCAATCCAGAGGGAAAAGTCTAAGACAATGATAAGACTATCAGTGAGGCAAATGAGGAAGTAGTTTGCATGTAACCAGGAGTCCTTTCTTCTACTCAAATGTTTCATTAAACATACTTAGCAGGTATTTATCTGTAAAATATTAAATTGCAAGGCTGTATTTTACAAGGAAGCTTTTCTGTTCTTCTACCCTAACAGATAGTCAGATCTAGGATGGCTGATGACCTTTTTCTTAGATGGATCTAATGGCAATGTATATTACTGAGGAAAGGAAGACCAGACTTGTTTTCCTTATTTCTCTGGTGTAAAAATATTAATGATGCATGCACATCCAGGTATCAATACTTCTGAAAAGTTACTCTCTCAAATAATAAATTAAAAGACTGACTCCTGGTCTTTACTGTGGTTTGAAAATGGAGCATAGAATTTCATAGAATCGTAGAATTGCTTGCTTGGTTTCAGGCAGTTGTAGACAGTGATAAGGCCTCCCTTCAGCCTCCTCTTCTCTGGGCTAAACAACCCCAGTTCCCTCAGCCACCTCTCATAAGACTTGTTCTCCAGTCCCTAGACCAGCTTTGTTGCTCTTCTCCGGATGCGCTCCAGGACCTCAATGTTCTTGTAATGAGAGGCCCAAAACTGAACACAAGATTCAAGGTGGGGCCTCACCAGCGCCAAGTACAGGGGCACGATCACTTCCCTAGTCCTGCTCTCCACAGTGTTTCTGATGCAAGCCAAGATGCCGTTGGCCTTCTTGGTCACCTGGGCCACTGCTGGCTCATGTTCAGCTGCTGTCGACCAGCACCCCCAGGTCCTTCTCTGCCAGGCAGCTTCCCAGCCATTCTTCCCCAAGTCTGGAGCATGCATGGGGTTGTGACCCAAGTGCAGGACTTGGCACTTGGCCTTGTTAAACCTCATCCCATTGGCCTTGGACCATCGATCCAGCCTGTCCAGATCCCTCTGCAGAGTCTTCCTGCCCTCAGGCTGATCAACAATTCCGCCCAGCTGTTTTACCACAAGGCTTTTAGCACAGAGTGCGATCAGCATAAAAGCCCAAGCTCTCAAATACTCTGTGAAATCAACTTTTACTCAACTTATTACAGCAAGAAAGGTAACAAATCATAGTATCATAGTATCGTAGTATCATAGTATCATAATATAGTAAGGGTTGGAAGGGACCTTAAAGATCATCTAGTTCCAACCCCCCTGCCATGGGCAGGGACATCCCACTAGATCAGGCTGCCCAAGGACCCATCCAACCTGGCCTTGAACACCTCCAGGGATGGGGCAGCCACAACTTCCCTGAGCAACCTGTTCCAGTGCCTCACCACTCTCATAGTGAAGAAATTCTTCCTAATGTCTAGTCTAAATCTGCCCCTCTCCAGTTTATATCCATTCCCCCTGGTCCTATCCCCACAAGCCTTTATGAATAGCCCCTCTCCAGCTTTCCTGTAGGCCCCCTCCAGATACTGGAAGGTTGATATAAGATCTCCTCTGAGCCTTCTCTTCTCCAGGCTGAACAAGCCCAACTCTCTCAGCCTGTCCTTGTAGGGAAGGTGCTCCGGCCCTCCAATTATCTTTGTAGCCCTCCTCTGGACCCCTTCCAACAGCTCCATATCCTTCTTACGTTGAGGATTTCAGAATTGGACACAGTATTCCAGATGAGGTCTCACAAGAGAGGAGTAGAGGGGCCTTGACCTGCTGGCCATGCTTCTTTTGATGCATCCCAGAATATGGTTGGGCTTCTGGGCTGCGAGCGCACATTGCTGGCTCATGTCGAGCTTCTCATCAACCAAGTCCTTCTCTCAGGCTGCTCTCAACCTCATGAGGTTCTCAGAGGCCCACTTCTCCAGTCTGTCCAGGTCCCTCTGGATGACATCCTGTCCTTCCGCTGTGGCAACTACACCACTCAGCTTGGTGTCATCCGCAAACGTGCTGAGGGTGCACTCAATCTTGCTGTCAATATCATCGATAAAGATATTGAACAGCACCAGTCCCAGTACGGACCCCTGAGGGACACCATTTGTCATGGATCTCCATCTGGACTTTGAGCCATTGACCACTACTCTTTGAATACGACCATCCAACCAGTTTCTTATCCACCAAATAGTGCACCCATCAAATCCATATCTCTCCAATTTAGAGAGAAGGATGTTGTGGGAGACTGTGTCAAAGACTTCACAGAAGTCTAGATAGATCACATCCATGTCCACTGCTGCAGTTACCCCATCATAGAAAGCCATCAAGTTGGTCAGACAGGACTTTCTCTCTGGTGAAGCCATGCTGGCTGCCATTAATCACCTCCCTGTCCTCCATGTGCTTTAGCATAGCTTCTAGGAGGATCTGTTCCATGATCTTCCCAGGCACAGAGGTGAGGCTGACAGGTCGCTAGTTCTCAGGGTCGTCTTTTCTACCCTTTTTAAAAATGGGCACAATGTTACCCTTCTTCCAGTCACCAGGGACTTCTCCTGACTGCCAGGACTTTTCAAATATCATGCAGAGTGGCTTGGCAACCATATCAGTCAATTCCCTCAGGACTCTGGGATGCATCTCATCAGGTCCCGTGGATTTATATGTGTTCAGGTTCTTCAGGTGTTCACAAACCTGATCCTCCTCTACTTTGGGAGGGGGTCTAGCCCCTGGTCAACATCTTGCTGTCCCATGACCCAGGAGGGGCAAGGAGAGCAGTTATTGGTGAAGACTGAGGCAAAAATGTTGTTGAGCACCTCAGCCTTTCAAGTCAATGCACCTAATCATTGCTACAAGAAAATAAGTATAGTAATTAAGAAAGATACATCACCAACTGCCCTATCATCATCATCCAGAGCTGCAGTCGCCAGGGAGACTCTATTGCAGTGAGGATTTGGAGAGCCTGTCCTGGCAATTGGGGGTCCTGTGCAGTGTGTCCACCCATAGGTGGGATCTCCAACAATCATTGCGATGGGCCTAGCTTTTATACCATTGAACAAACAACTTACATCACCCTGAAAAGCAGAGTCTGGCCCCAGCTGCTTACTGCCATCCCCCTCCTCCTGAAATGTGGTCAAGGTCCCAGGAGAGGAGATAAGGAGATAGCTGAATATCTCTTATGTTTAAGCTAAGGGGCGGTAGAGATGCAATGTTCCTGCACAGCCCCTCTCTTTTTCACGCAGCATCTATGCTTGAGCTGATTCGTCAGCCAAGGTGTTGATAGTCTTTTATTGACTTGTTTACTTGAGAAGCTATAATTAAGGTGGCACAGCCCAATTCTGCAGATAATGCCAGCCATGAAACACTTTCTCACACTCTCTGTTTCAAGTATAGCACAGCACAATTCCACTGATCATAGCAATGTGAGAAGTTACAGACTGAACAGTATGCAGAGCAATGCAATATGAAACATCCATGGGTCACCCACATTACTCTGGGCCAGTCCGTCAGGCCCTGTCACTTCACCAGCTTAGTGTCATTTGCAAATTTACTAAGGGTGCATTCAATTCCCTCATCCAGGTCATTGATGAAGATATTGAACAGAACTGGCCCCAGCACTGAGCCCTGGGGACACCACGTGTGGCCAGCCTCCAACTGCATTGAACTCCATTCCCCACGACTCTTTGGGCCTGGCCATCCAGCCAGTTTTTAACCCAAGAGAGGGTGTGCCTGTCCAGGCCAGTGGCTGCCAGTTTCTCAAGCAGAAAACTGTGAATAAATGGTGTCAAAGGCTTTTCTGAAGTCCAGGTCCACTACATCCACAGCCTGTCCCTCATCCATCAAGCGGGTCACCTTATCACAAAAAGAGATCAGTTTGGTTTGGCAGGACTAGCCTTTCAAAACCCCATGCTGAGTGGGCCTAATCCCCTGGTTGTCCTGTCTGTGCTGTGTGATGGCACAAGAAGACCTGGTCCGTGACCTTCCCCGGCACAAAGGTCAAGCTGACAGGTCTGTAGTTTCCTGTATGCTCCCTCCAGCCCTTGTTGTAAATGGATGTAACATCTGCCAACCCCGAGTCCAATGGAACCTCCCCAGTCAGCCAGGACCAGCAAACATCTGGTAGATGTTGAAGTCTCCCAGAAGGAGACAAGGGCTAGCACTTGTGAGACTTCTCCCACTTGCTTGTAGAATATCTCATCAACCTCCTCATCCTGTCTGGGTAGTCTATAGCAGACTCCTACCAAGAAATCTGCCTTGTTAGGTGCTCCACTGATTTTTACCCATAGACACTCAACCCTACCATCACCATGACTGAGTTCCAGGCTATCAAACCACTCTCTAACACAGAGGGCTAGCCCATCACCTCTCCTTCCTCGCCAATCCCGCCTGAAGAATTTATAGCCATCCATGGCAGCACTCCAGTTATGCGAGTTGTCCCACCATGTTTCCGTGATGGCGATTATATCATAGTTTTCTTGCCATACAATGGCTCCCAGCTCCTCCTGTTTGTTGCCCGTGCTGCATGCATTGATGTAGGTGCACTTCAGTCAGGCTGTTGATCCTGCCACACTCCTGAGGGGAATAGTCTCAGTTCCTAAGTGACTCCTCGCTGTTGTTTCTAACCCATCAATAACCTTTGCATCTTTGCTACCAGTTGGAGCACTGTCCCCCACTTCCTCTGAGGTGGCAGAGCAAAGGGCCTCGCTGGCACACCATTCCCCAGACACTGGAGTGCCATCTCCAGGCTTTTTTCAATCAAGCTGCTTACCCTGCCTCTCAAACTGCCACGTCACACCCTTCTGCCAGGCCACGCTCCTGTTTGCTGCATTCCTGTTGTTGGTGCTCCTTAGGGGCTGTTTAAATCTCCTGTGGATGCTTCCAGGAACTTCCCCTCCTCGTCAGCCACCCATGTGGGAGCTGCTAGGACCAAGAGTCGGGAGCTGCCTGCCCCTCGCTCCCTGCTTGATTTCCCTTGCTCCAGGGACCACCAGCCTGCCTCGATCTAGCACCCGGCTGCAGAACTTACCATCCCTGCCGCCAGTTGTTGCTGATCGAGACTGTGTATCTGAGAATTTGTTTAGAAATGAATGTTTCAGGAGAAACTTATGTTTGTCCTGTTTTGTTCTATCTTAGTTTAATTTTTTTCACACAGATTCTGCATGTGTTCATTATTTACTTTGTGACTCTTCAACAAAATAAATTGACAATGTTTTAAGTCTTGAATTTTCAAAATCTGATGTTTATCAAACTGAAATACTGTTTTAAATCTTGTTGAACTTCTTACAATTCCTGTCTTTGGTATGTAAAACTGGAAGAGGTCGTTCTGCAGAGGGATATCAAATATATCAAATAATTTTGGCATGTGAGGAGTAGATAGATTCCCTTTTTCATTTTCAAGTGCTGATGTACAAGGTGTTTAGATATAAACCAGAGCCAGAGGCCTGAATTTCAAAGTCTGACTATGAAAGGCTACTGTGTGGCTACCTTGAAAGAGGGACTACTTCATTTTTTTTTTCTGTTCATTAGACACTGGGAAAAGAGTCAGCTACTTAGAATAAGGGTTATATAGAAAATTCAGGAACAGTAAAACTTAAAAAATAGTGTCTCTTTTCTAGCAACTATTTTCCCCAGATAGCTTGGAGGGAGGGTACATGGTAGCCTCAGCAGGTCAAAGATAGCTTAGCTTGTAAGTAATTCTAATTTTGTGAGTTTCTTAATTTTTTTTTTAAAAAGCAAGTTATACTATATTAGAAATTGTCAAAACAAACTCAGTAATACTCTACATCCCAATTTTTCTTATTGCTTTAAGTATGGATCTAGTTAAGATGTTGAAGAACCAAAAAGTTGCATTTGGCAGGCTCATTAAGTAAAATTTAGACATAAGTATTAAAACAGTTGATTTACATTCTTTGTTAATTGCTGATACATTTACAAACAGTAAATTAGAATTGGGACATTTAGTTTTGAAAAGATTAGTTTCTGAATTTGAATCCTAGCTCATAGATTCATTTATAAAACTACAGAGCAAAGTGTTATGCACTAGAGAAGCATCTTATATTAAAAAAAAAGAAACCCAACCCAAAAAAAGACCCAAACACCAGAGTACTCTTAAAGGAGCCCTCTCAAACCATGTTAATTATATCAGTTCTAGAAGGTTGAGCTAGTGTCAGATTGCTTAAATCAATTGGTAATACAAATCAGCTTCTGGGTAAACAGTATGAAGGGCATGAGGTAAAATGCTAACTGTGGAGTAGTATGATGTAGTAGTGTGACAAGAAGTTATGTTCTACTGTTTCCCTGCTGACTGGAAGCCAGCCAGTGTTCTAATTTACAAGAAGGGTGTGAGGGAAGACCCAGGGAACTAGAGAGCTGTTAGTCCAACCTCAGTACCTAGCAATAATATGGAGAAGATTGTACTGGGCTCTACTGAAAGACATTTAAAGAGCAATGCAATCATCAGGCACAGTCAACAGGGATTGACAAAGGGAAAGTCCTGTCTAACTCATTCAATCTCCTTCTATGATAAAATCACACACCTAGTGGATGGAGGGAAGGTGGTGGATATATTTTTTTCAGGATGTTAGGAAGGCTTTTGATGCTCTCCCTCACAGCATCCTTCTGGATAAGCTGTCCATCCATCAGATGAGCAGGTACACAGTGCGCCAGGGGAAGAACTGGCTGAAGGGCAGGGCTCAAAGGGTTGTAGTGAATGGGGCTGCATCTGGCTGGCGACCGGTCACCAGCAGTATTCCTCAGGGCTCAGTTCTAGGGCCAGTCCTGTTCAACATATTTATCAGTGATCTGGATGTTGAAAGCACCCTTAGCAAGTTTGCTGGTGATACCAAACCAGGAGGTGCTGTTGACTCTCTCGAGGGACAAGAGGATGTGGATAGGTTGGAGCATTGGGCAATCATCAGTGGCATGAAATTTAACAAGACCAAATGCTGGATTCCGCACTTGGGAGGGAGTAATGCCGGGCACAAGTATAAATTGGGAGAGGAGTGGCTGGAGAGCAGCTCTGCAGAAAGGGATCTGGGGGTGCCAGTCGACAGCAGGCTCAACAGGAGTCAGCAGTGCCCTGGCAGCCCAGAGGGCAAACCGCATCCTGGGGTGCATCAAGCACAGTATAGCATAGGTCCCTTCCAATTGAACTATCCTATCCTATCCTATCCTATCCTATCCTATCCTATCCTATCCTATCCTATCTTATCCTTTCCTGCAGTTTAGATGTTTAATAATGTGTTGCATCTCGTCTCGTCTCATCTTGTCTTGTCTTGCATTTTATTTTATTTTATTTATTTATTTTATTTATTTTATTATTTACTTCCTCAGCAGTAGTTGCTGAGGTCTGAAGAGGGTAGAAAAAAATGTGGTCCCTTAATCTGTTCAAGAGTTAGGGGTTTTTTTTGGCATTTCATCCTAATACCAGTTTTTCTATCCCTATTTCCCTCACGTCCCCCTCAACTGTTCACAAGTAAGACTGACCTGAACAGAAGCAACAAACAGTACAAGGCAGAGGAAAGCAGAGGAGTTATGAGTATAGGTAAATATTATTTAACCTTGGTTTTATTTTTCAAGTCCATAGTGAGGATTGTAGGAGAGTGATGAAGCCTCCTTTTTCTCTGATCTTGGTGGCCTAAGTGTTGGAACAATTTTCTTAAGTAGTTTTGGTGTCAGCTACTGTTTCCTGTCAGATTGATTTGGGTTGCCATGTTCTGTTGTCTGACACTCTGCAGCACATCAACAAAGTCAAAATTTCTTTTTATGCTGACACTTTGGATTGTATTGAATATCCTATTATATTCTATGATGGCTTTAACAACTAGTACTAATATAGTTTATTTCTACAGGATACCAGATACTGGAGTGAACTGTATCTTGCATGCAACTGCAAAAGTATGGTTGTTTCAAAAAGGCTTTAAAATAACTGTACTTGTGAAAGACCTGGTGAAAGAAAGTAAATGTTGGTACAGAAGGAAAAGCCAGCTGAATTATGTAGCATGGTGTGTTTCAGTGCTGCTAGAATGCAGTTTGCTTTGCATGTTAAAATATTTAGAGTCACAGACTAATTCTTGATGTGGTAACTTGTGTCTTTCAGTTTATGTAACAGGAATTTTGCTGTTCAAGCATTTGAGTTGTTAAAAGGTGAAAAGTCTGAATTACAAATAAAAGAATAACAATCTCGTGATAAGAGTAAAATATTCCTAAAATACTTGTGTATTAATGATCTGTATGTAATCTCTTGCTAGTCACTTGGAACATATGTAGTTTGCTAAATCTAGCAAAGCTTGGTGGGAGTTTTCTGAAACAGTAAAAACATGAGGGTTGGCATACTGCTCCTGAAGCTAGTGCTTTCACTGTGGTGTTGCAAGGCACTGACTTGCAGCAGCAGTGCAACTTGCCTGAGAGGAGACTGGAGAACAGTATGCAGGTATCTTTATTAAGCTGTAAAAAGTTTGGTTGCCTATTTAACAGACCTAAATGTGTAAGCAAGTTACTGATGAGTGGTAGGGCTATATGTTTAAAGGTGTTGCAAAAACAATGTTTAGTAGTTTGAAACTAGAAAACTGTGAATTGTTCCTCAGGCTTAAGCAGGAATTTGAATCTGCTCTTGTTGCTGTTCTGTCACAGTTGTGTATTGACATAAAATATGTAACTTAAGTTCTTGTGTATTCATATTTGACATCTCCCATTTAAAGCTGAATTTGCAAAAACACTCCTTGATAACTAAACAAAAAGTTAAGTCTAAGCATAGTCTTCTGAATGCTGCAGTAATAAACATTTATTTTGGATTTTGGCCTGGATCTCAGACTAAAGTAGGAAATACACAGGAGAATAGAATCATAGAATCGCCAGGTTGGAAAAGACCTCTTGGATCATCAAGTCCAACCATTCCTATCTGTCACTAAACCATGCCCCTGAGCACCTCGTCTACCCGTCTTTTAAATACCTCCAGGGATGGGGACTCAACCATCTCCCTGGGCAGCCTGTTCCAGTGCCCAATGACACTTTCCGTGAAAAATTTTTTTTCTAATATCCAGCCTGAACCTCCCCTGTCACATCTTGAGGCCATTCCCCCTTGTCCTGTCCCCTGTCACTTGGAAGAGGAGGCCAGCACCCTCCTCTCTACAACCTCCTTTCAGGTAGTTGTAGAGAGCAATAACGTCTCCCCTCAGCCTCCTCCTCTCAAGGCTAAACAACCCCAGTTCCCTCAGCCGCTCCTCGTAAAACTTGTTCTCCAGTCCCCTCACCAGCTTCGTTGCTCTTCTCTGGACACACTCCAGAGCCTCAACATCCTTCTTGTAGCGAGGGGCTCAGAACTGAACACAGGATTCAAGGTGTGGTCTCACCAGTGCTGAGTACGGAGGCAGAATAACCTCCCTGGACCTGCTAGCCACGCTGTTTCTGATACAAGCTGAGATGCCATTGGCCTTGTCCACCTGGGCACACTGCTGGCTCATGTTTAGTCGGCTGTCAATTAACACCCCCAGGTCCTTCTCCTCCAGGCAGCTTTCTAGCCACTTTTCCCCTAGTATGTCGCACTGCACACGGTTGTTGTGCCCCAAGTGCAGGACCCAGCATTTGGCCTTGTTAAATCTCATTCCATTGGTCTCAGCCCAGCCTGTTCAGATCCCTTTGGAGAGCCTCCAGCAGATCAACATTTCCTCCCAGCTTAGTGTCATCTGCAGACTTGCTAAGGGTGCACCCGATGCCTTCATCCAGGTCATTGATAAAAATATTGAACAGGACTGGACCCAGCACTGAGCCCTGGAGGACATCACTTGTGACCAGCCTCTAGCTGGAGTTAAATCCATTTACCACAATTCTTTGGGCCCGGCCATCGAACCAGTTTTCCACCCAGGAGAGTGTGTGCCTGTCCAGGCCAGAGGCAGACAGTTTCCTAAGCAGAATGCTGTGATGTAGCTGTCAAATCCAAACACTTTTACTATCTTCTGAAGTTCATTGATCCTTTAACTGTGAATACTGGGTTTTTCTACTGGAGAAATAAACTGAAGGGCTCTCCTGAAGGGTCATAAAGCTCAACCTGATTCTTCCTGTAATATAATGTGAGCTAAAAGTCATCCTTATTAGATGCCATGTTTTATTATAAGTTAGACTGGTAAGTGTTGCAACAGTGTGGGATTGTGGAATCATTTTAACCTGTTTTTGTTGTTACAGGTATTTCTTCTCTCTGTCCACATATAATCCAAGTTTTTCTTCATAGAGTAGTCTCATTCATAGTCAGTCTGGGAAGGAAATTATTCCCTTCATCTTTGCACTGCTTAAGATTTCTTGTCTTTTCTATTAGACCAAACAGCTCCACATTCCTTAATTATTGCTCACTTGAACATGTTTTACAACTCTGATACCTTGTATAGCCCTCCTCCAAAATCAGTCTTCAACTTTCTTTGAGGTACAGCACCAAAGTTGGACTTGATATTCCTACAGAGGATCTTAAAGATGTTGAATAGAACCTAGAATGGTTTTCTGTTTCATGTAGTCCACCCTGTTGTCCCAGATTAGCCCCCCTCCCTGGCCAGGTCAGTAACTAACCTGGGCAGCTTTTATCCCAGTCCCCACATCCACAAAGGAAAGGGAAATGAGAGACTTTCAGGTTGGAAACTACCACTAAAGCAGCTTTAAGGAAACAATAATGACAAAACGAAAACACAACAATAAGAAAATAGTAAAATATATTCAAGCATACAAACCCAATTCCAACTCCCCCAATACCCATATGTCACCAGTGACGCTGCAGGGCAGGCGCGGGGAAGGTCCTGGACTGGACTCAGAGGCAGGAGGGAGCTGAGCTTAGGAACTGGATCCGGGAACTGGAGGCAGGAACCAGTGGACAGGTTCAGGGACAGACAGACAGATGAGATCCTCCCTGAACATCAACCGCTGGTTGAGTTGGAGTCACCTCTCCTGTCCGTCCCTCCACTGCAGGTGTGACCCCTTTCACCACCTTGATTTCCATAGAAATAGGTGTGAGCAGTGGCCTCTCTAGGCACCAATGCCCATTACCTTGGGGATAAACATCAGGCTGAAAAATCAGATAAAAATGTTCTGCTTTAGCCCAAACCAGCACACCTGTATTGCAACGCCATGATTTTTCTATTTATTCATCTTGAGAACCAGTAAATCTGATTCATGTCTAGAACTATCTGCAGATTGTTACTTGCCTTGTACTTGTGAAGTACAATATTTTCTATAACTTAGTAAACTTTTAACTTCATTTTTCTTAAGTGTATAGAAGTGTTAAGTTTTTGCTGCTCTTCCATCAACTTCAGTCTTTCCAGCTCTGCTGTTTTGGATTTTGGTTTCTTTCTTTGTGCTGCTTACATTGGGTTCTGATTCTTTAGTGATTGTGTTCGTTGATCTAGTACTTTCTAAAGAATGGTCAGAATGGAGACTGGCTGTCTGAGGAAAGGCTAGATCATTTAGTGGTAACTTGATTGATAGCTGATCTTGCTTGTTCTGTTGGGAGTCTGAAGTGGTACACTGTGCTTGATTTGGCTGTGAGAGTTCATTTTCTTCATGGCAGCCAGTATGGGGCTGGTTTGGATTTGTCCTGGGAACAGTGTTGATAACACAGGGATGTTTCAGCTCTCGCTGAGCAGTGCTCACACAGAGCCAAGTCCTGTTCTGCTCCTCACCCCACCCCACCAGCAAGCAGACTGGGGTGCACAAGTTGGGAGGGGACACAGCTGGGACAGCTGACCCCAAATGACCAGGGGGATATTCATAGAATAGTTTGGGTTGGAAGGGACCTTAAAGATCATCCAGTTCCAAACTCCCTGCCATGAGCAGGGACACCTCCCATTAGATCAGGCTGCCCAAAGCCCCATCCAACCTGGCCTTGAACACCTCCAGGGATGGAGCAGCCACAGCTTCCCTGGGCAACCTGTTCCAGTGCCTCAACAATCTCACAGTGAAGAAATTCCTCCTTATGTCTAGTCTAAATCTGCCCCTCTCCAGTTTATACCCATTGCCCCTCGTCCTATCACTACAAACCTTCCACACCATAGGACATTATGCTTAGCATAAAAAGCGAGGTTGGCAGGGGGGACACTGCTTGGGGACTGGCTGGGTGTCAGTTGGTTGGTGGTGAGTAATTGTTTTCATTTGCATCACTTGGTTTTCTTGGGGTTTATTTTTCTCTCTCTGTTATTTTCCTTTTCATTGCAATTTATTTTTATCATCATTATTATTTTATTTCAATTATTAAACTGTTCTTATCTCAACCCACAAATATTCTCACTTTTACCCTTCCCATTCTCTTCCCCCATCCCACTGGAGGGGGAGTGAGCAAGCAGCTGTGTGTGGCTTAGTTACCAGCTGGGGTTAAACCATGACAGTCCTTTTTGGCACCCAACATGGGGCTTGAAGGGTTTGAGATAACAACAGATTTGACCAGAGCGTATTAGAAGTGATTTATATCAGTCAGTAATTGCAAGTCACATATTGATTCATCTGTTCTCTATATTAGGTTATCTGATCTGCGTCATGCTCTCTTTTTTCCTGTACATGTTGAAGACTGATGTTGGCTTTTGCAGTTTGCTGTGCCCTGTAGTGCTTAGTGATATTATTTTGCCTGGGAGGTTTATTATTAAAACACTGGCCCTGATCTTAATCTGCTACCTGGGCTCTGTACTGAAGCCATTACTGTACTTTGGGCACCATCTCATGGAGACAATTAACAATTCTACTTACTCTGAGAGGTTTTTTGTGGAGGAAATACAGAATGGATCCTGATGGAGTGAGAGAATATTTGAAAGGAAAATGCTGTGGCTGTTCCAAAGAGACACAACATACTGCACTGTGCTGGGGCCTGGCTTGATATTATGCAGCACCCCGAGGGAGAAGAGAGGGTCTCTGGATCTGAAAACAGACCGACACTATGGCTAAACCAGAGACTATATAGGTCACCCTTATAACTAAAAAGAAACAATGGAAGCAGAAGTCAATTCATTTAGTAAAGGATGAAGAAGCTTCTCCTAAGAGGGAGCAGGACAGAGAATCAGAAGAGGTAGCCTGTTCTGCAGCAGGACAGTCACAAGAACAGGAGGAGGAAGGGACTGAAACCATAAATGAGACAGAAACCACTCAATCCCTATGCCTAAATGAGCTGCGAGAGAGGTGAAAAGAATTTAGCCCTTAACCAGGCGAACTAATTCTCAGCTAGTTTCTCTGGTGCTAGGATATTGGAACCAGTAGTCAGGAATTAGAGCATAAGGAAGCCTGGCAGCTGGGATCCCTTGCTAGGGATCAGGGCATTGACAATGAGATTGGAAAAAGGGCAGGAGTCCTCAGTCTATGGTGGCGACTCCTTTCAAGTCTGAAAGACAGGCAACCCTTCAAGGAAGAACTTGCAAATTCCTGAAGCAAATGAAGCACCACTGAGGGAGGTATCCAGTATCTGAGGGAATTAGCTGTGATGGAGATGATCTATAACAAACTCAATAACGACCAGGTATCCAAAGACCTGGATAAAATCTGGTGCACATGGTCCATGCGGTGAAAGTTTATGCAAAATGCACTGTCATATGCCAACCCCCTGGTGATAATGAGCTGGACAGACATGGAAGCACCAGCTGTGGATGGATTGTCCAGACAACTCCAAGAATATGAAGATAACCTAGCTTCCTCCATGCAGGCCTGAGTCTCAGCTGTGAAGGAACTGACCTCAAAATTGTCTGAGCAATCCAAGAAAGATAGATTTTCTTCACCCACACTGACCGATGTCTCAGCTATTAAGAGTCAGCCTTTTTCTGTTCAAGGGAGAGGGTACCGGTGGTGCACACCATGTGCAATCCTGTGGTTCTTTCTGCATGACCAGGAGAGGACATGAGGAAGTGGGATGTGCACCAGTGACAATTTCACACCAGTCAAGACTCCGTGGTTCCCATCCATAAGCTGATCCATCGACTGAAGAATCAAGGAGTGATCAGTACAACTCATTCACCCTTTAATAGTCTCATATGGCCAGTGTGGAAATCTAATGGAGACTGGAGGCTAACAGTGGACTATTGAGGCCTGAATGAGGTCACACCACAGCAAAGTGCTGCCACACCAGATGTTAAGACCTGCAACCTGAACTGGAATCAAAGGCAGCCAAGTGGTTCACCACAACCAATATTGCTAATGTATTTTTCCCCATTCCTTTGGCAGCAGAGTCAAGCCGCAGTTTGCTTTCTCCTGGAGGGGCATGCAGTACAGCTGCAATCAACTGCCCCAGGAGTGGAAACACAGCCCTACCATTTGCCATGGATCAATCCAGGCTGCACTGGAACAGGATGAATCATAGAATCCCTAGGTTGGAAAAGACCTTTGAGATCATCAAGACCAACCATACATGTCCACTGCTAAAGCAGATCCCTAAGCACTTCATCTACCCATCTACCTAAACACCTCCAGGGATGGGGACTCAACTGCTGGCTCATGTTCAGCCAATGCTGACCAACACCCCCAGGTCCTTCTCTGCCAGGCAGCTTTCCAGTCACTCTTCCCCAAGCCTGGAGTGCTGCATGGGGTTGTTGTGTCCCAAGTGCAGGACTCAGCACTTGGCCTCGTTGAACCTCAGCCTGTTGCCCTCAGCCCATGGATCTAGTCTGTCCAGGTCCCTTTGCAGAGCCTCCCTACCCTCAAGCAGATAGACACTTCCACCCAGCTTAGTATCATCCGCAAACTTACTAAGGGTGCATTTGATCCCCTCATTGAGGTTATTGATGAAGATATTGAACAGGACTGGCTCCAGCACTGAGCCCTGGAGGCACCACCTGTGACCGGCCTCCAGCTGGATATCACTCCATTCCCTACGACTCTTTGAGCCCAGCCATCGAGATGGTTTTTTACCTAGCAGAGGGTGCACCTGTCCAGGGCAGTGGCTGCCATTTTCTCAAGCAGAAAACTGTGAGAGAAGGTGTCAAATACAGCTCCAGAACACCTGCAATACAGCGATGACATCATTGTGTGGGGCGACACAGCAGAGGAAGTGTTTGAGAAAGGGAAAAGAGTAATCCAGATTAATCTGAAAACTGGTTTTGCTATAAAACAAAGTAAGATCACAGGAAATCCAGTTTTTAGGAATAAGATAGCAAGATGGGTGTTGTCATATCCCAATGCATGTGATCAACAAAACAGCAACTATGTCCCCACCAACTAGCAAAAGAGAACCACAAGCCTTCTTAGGTGTGGTGGGGTTTTGGCAAATTCATATTCCATGCTACAGTCTGATCATAAGGCCTCTCTATTGAGTGACCAAAAGAAGAATGACTTTGAATGGGACCCTGAGCAGCAGCAAGCCTTTGAACAAATTAAATGGGAGTTCCTGCAGTAGCACTTGGGCCAGTTGAGACAGGGCAAGACATGAAAAATGTGCTTTACACCTCAGCCAGAGATAACGGCCCAACCTGGAGCCTCTGGCAGAAAGTACATGAAGAGATTAGAGGTCGATCTCTAGCATTCTGGAGCTTGGTATATAGACTAGTTGGGGTTGGAAGGGACCTTAAAGATCATCAAGGCCCCATCCAACCTGGCCTTGAACACCTCCAGGGATGGGACATCCACAACCTCTCTGGGCAACCTGTTCCAGTGCCTCACCAGTGCCATGGTGAAGAAATTCTTCCTAATGTCTAGACTAAATCTGCCCCTCTCCAGTTTATACCCGTTCTCCCTGGTCCTATTGCCACAAGCCTTTATGAATAGCCCCTCTCCAGCTTTCTTGTAGGCCCCCTTCAGGTACTGGGAGGTTGCTACAAGATCTCCTCAGAGCCTTCTCTTCTCCAGGCTGAACAAGCCCAACTCTCTCAACCTGTCCTCATATGGGAAGGTGCTCCAGCCCTCTGATCATCTTTGTAGCCCTCCTCTGGACCCATTTCAACAGTTCCATATCCTTCTTATGTTGAGGATTCCAGAACTGGACACAGTACTCTGGATGAGGTCTCACAAGAGAGGAATAGAGGGGCAGAATCACTTCCCTCGCCCTGCTGGCCACGCTTCTTTTGATGCAGTCCAGAATATGGTTGGCCTTCTGGGCTGCGAGCGCACATTGCTGACTCATGTTGAGATTCTCATCACTCAGCACCCCTAAGTCCTCCTCTGCAGAGCTGCTCTCAATCACATCATCCCCCGTCTCGTACTGAAAGCGGGGATTGCCCCAATCCAGGTGTAGGACCTTGCACTTGGCCTTGTTGAACCTCATGAGGTTCTCAGAGGCCTACTTCTCCAGGCTGTCCAGGTCCCTCTGGATGACATCCTGTCCTTCTGGTGTGGCAACTGCACCACTCAGCTTGGTGTCATCTGCAAACTTGCTGAGGGTGCACTCAATCTCACTGTCAATATCATTGATGAAGATATTAAACAGCACTGGTCCCAGTACAGACCCCTGAGGGACACCATTTGTCACGGATCTCCATCTGGACTTTGAGTCATTAACCACTATTCTCTGAATACAACCATCCAACCAGTTTCTTATCCACTGAACAGTCCACCCATTAAATCCCTCTCTCTCCAATTTAGAGAGAAGGATGTTGTAGGGGACCGTGTCAAAGGCTTTACAGAACTCCAGATAGATCACGTCTATTGCTTTTCCTGTGCCCACTATGTTGTCACCTCATCACAGAAAGCCACTAGGTTCATCAGGCAGGACTTATCCTTGGTGAAGCTGTGCTGCCTGTCTCTAATCACCTCCCTGTCCTCCATGTGCTTTAGCATATTTTCTAGGAGGATCTGTTCCACAATCTTCCCAGGCACAGAGGTGAGGCTGACAGGTCGGTAGTTCCCAGGGTCGTCTTTTCTACCCTTTTTAAAAATGGTCACAATGTTATCCTTCTTCCAGTCACCAGGGACTTCTCCTGACTGCCATGACTTTTCAAATATCATGCAGAGTGGCTTGGCAACCATATCTGCCAATTCCCTCAGGACTCTGGGATGCATCTCATCAGGTCCCATGGATTTATATACGTTCAGGTTCTTCAGGTGTTCGCAAACCTGATCCTCCTCTACTTTGGGAGGGGGTTTACCTCCCTGGTCACCATCTTGTTGTCCATTGGCTCAGGAGGGGTGAAGAGAGCGGTTGTCAGTGAAGACTGAGGTAAAAACATTGTTGAGTACCTCAGTCTTCTCCTCATCTGTTGATACAAGGTCACCATTTTCAACCATCAGTGAGGGTACATTCTCTTTAACCTTCCTTGATGTACCTGTAGAAGCCCTTCTTGTTGGTCTTCACCTCCCTTGCCATGTTCAGCTCCAGCTGTGCCTTGGCCTTCCTATCCCTACCCCTACACAACCGGGCAGCGTCCCTGTAGTCTTCCCAGGTTCCCTGTCCCTGCTTGTACTGCCTGTGCAGTTCCCTCTTGCTCTTCCATTTGACTAGAACGTCTCCACTCAGCCACGCCAGTCCCTTCCCTTCCCTTCCCTTCCCTTCCCTTCCCTTCCCTTCCCTTCCCTTCCCTTCCCTTCCCTTCCCTTCCCTTCCCTTCCCTTCCCTTCCCTTCCCTTCCCTTCCCTTCCCTTCCCTTCCCTTCCCTTCCCTTCCCTTCCCTTCCCTTCCCTTCCCTTCCCTTCCCTTCCCTTCCCTTCCCTTCCCTTCCCTTCCCTTCCCTTCCCTTCCCCATTTCCTGCATCTGGGGACTGAGCACTCTTGTGCCTCATGGAAAGCATTCTGAAATATTTGCCAGCTCTGCTCTGCTCCCTTGTCCCTAAGTGTGGCATGGACTCCATTCAGGGTCAAAACGAAATCCCTTTATTGTGCACAAGCAAGGCTTAATATACCCTTATCTGCCTCATTAGCAGCTACCCCATTGATTTTCCACTTCTAAGGTTCCCACAGCTACAGCAATTAAGCATAACTCTACTTCACAGAATCACAGAATCACACACAAGGTTGGAAAGGACCCATTGGATCATCGAGTCCAACCGTTCCTAACACTCCCTAAACCATGTCCCTAAGTACTTCATCCACCCGTTCCTTAAACACCTCCAGGGAAGGCGACTCGACCACCTCCCTGGGCAGCCTGTTCCAGTACCCAATGACTCTTACTGTGAAGAATTTTTTTCTGATATCCAACCTGAACCTCCCCTGACGGAGCTTCAGGCCATTCCCTCTAGTCCTGTCCCCTGTCACTTGGGAGAAGAGGCCAGCTCCCTCCTCTCCACAACCTCCTTTCAGGTAGTTGTAGAGAGTAATAAGGTCTCCCCTCAGCCTCCTCTTCTCCAGGCTAAACAACCCCAGCTCTCTCAGCCGCTCCTCATAAGACTTGTTCTCCAGCCCCCTCACCAGCTTTGTTGCTCTTCTCTGGACACGCTCCAGAGCCTCAACATCCTTCTTGTGGTGAGGGGCCCAGAACTGAACACAGTATTCGAGGTGCGGTCTCACCAGTGCCGAGTACAGAGGGAGAATAACCTCCCTGGACCTGCTGGTGACCCCATTTCTGATACAAGCCAAGATGCCATTGGCCTTCTTGGCCACCTGGGCACACTGCTGGCTCATGTTCAGTCGGCTGTCAACCAGCACCCCCAGGTCCTTCTCTTCTGTGCAGCTCTCCAGCCATTCTTCCCCCAGTCTGTAGCGCTGCATAGGGTTGTTGTGCCCCAAGTGCAGGACCCGGCATTTGGTCTTGTTAAACCTCATCCCATTGGTCTCGGCCCAGCAGTCCAGCCTGTTCAGATCCCTTTGCAGAGCCTCCCTACCCTCCAGCAGGTCGACACTTCCTCCCAGCTTAGTGTCATCTGCAAACTTGCTGAGGGTGCACTCAATGCCTTCATCCAGGTCATTGATAAAGACATTGAACAGAGCTGGACCCAGTACTGAGCCCTGAGGAACTCCACTTGTGACTGGCCTCCAGCTGGAGTTAACTCCATTGACCACCACTCTCTGGGCCCGGCCATCCAACCAGTTTTCAACCCAGGAGAGTGTGCGCCTGTCCAGGCCAGAGGCTGACAGTTTCTGAAGCAGAATGCTGTGAGAAACTGTGTCAAAGGCTTTACTGAAGTCCAAGAAGACTACATCCACAGCCTTTCCCCCATCCAGTAGTTGAGTGATTTTGTCATAGAAGGTGATCAGGTTAGTTTGGCAAGATCTGCCTTTTGTAAACCCATGTTGACTGGGCCTGATCACCCGGTTCTCTTGCGTGTGCTTCATGATAGCACTCAAGATTACCTGTTCCATGACTTTCCCTGGCACTGAGGTGAGACTGACAGGCCTGTAGTTCCCCGGATCCTCTCTGCAACCCTTCTTGTATATGGGCACAACATCAGCCAGCCTCCAGTCTAGTGGAACTTCCCCAGTCAGCCAGGACCTCTGGAAGATGATGGATAGGGGTTTGGAAAGGACATCCGCCAGTTCCTTCAATACTCTTGGGTGGATCCCATCCGGCCCCATAGACTTGTGGACGTCTAGCTGGGCAAGCAAGTCTCTAACCGCCTCCTCTTGGATCACGGGAGCCTCAATCTGCCCCTCTAACTCTTGGATTTGTAAACAGAAGGAACAACTTTCTTTGCTATTAAAGACTGAGGCGAAGAAGGCATTAAGTACCTCAGCCTTGTCCTTATCCCCTGTCACTGTTATTCCTTCTGCATCCACTAGAGACTGGATATTCTCCCTCGTCCTCCTTTTCCTGTTAATGTACTTGTAGAAAGACTTTTTGTTGTCTTTCACAGACTTAGCGAGTTTTAATTCTAGTTGGGCCTTGGCCCTCCTGATTTTTTCCCTGCACGATCTCACTTCGTCCCTGTAGTCCACCCAAGATGCCTGTCCTTTCCTCCAGAGCACATAGAGCTTCTTTTTCTTATTGACGCATCTTGAGATCACCCTGCTCCACCAAGCTGGCTTTTCCCCCCGCCGGCTCCTTTTCCGGAACACAGGGATGGCCTGCTCTTGAGCTGATAGGATTTCATTTTTCAAGAGCGCCCAACCCTCATGGGCTCCCTTGCCCTGAAGGACTGTTTCCCACGGGACTTTGCTAATCAACCTTCTGAACAGGCCAAAGTCTGCCCTCTGGAAGTTTAATGTGACTGCTTTGCTAACCCCCTTCTTAATCCCACCTAGAACTGAAAACCCTATCATCTCATGATCACTTGATCCCAGGCGTCCTCCAACCGTCAAATCCCCAACAAGACCTTCCCTATTCACAAACAGCAGGTCTAGGAAGGCACCCTCCCTTGTTGGTTCGCTAACCAGTTGTGCAAGGAAGTTGTCTTCGATGCACTCCAGGAACCTCCTAGACTGTTTCCTTTCTGCTGTATTGTACTCCCAGCAGACATCCGGAAAGTTAAAGTCTCCCACAAGGACAAGAGGCAGAGATTTAGAGACTGTCCCCAGCTGTTTATAGAAGAGTTCATCAGCAGCTTCTTCTTGGCTGGGTGGTCTGTAACAGACTCCTATCACAAAGTCCCCTTTCTTGTGGGCTCCTCCGATTTTAACCCATAGGCACTCGATCCCGTCCTCACCGTAATCCAGTTCGAGAGTTTCAAAGCACTCTTTGACATAGAGGGCTACCCCGCCTCCTTTCCTACCCTTCCTGTCCCGCCTGAAGAGTTTATATCCCAACATAGCTGTAGTCCAGTTATGTGAGTCATCCCACCACGTTTCTGTGATGGCAATGACATCATAGTCACCTTGCCCTACAACAGCTTCCAGCTCATCCTTCTTATTGCCCATGCTGCGTGCATTGGTGTAAATGCACTTCAGCTGGGCTGATGAACCTTCAGCCCTCATAAAGGGAAGAGAGTTTATTCTCGATTGACTGGTCCTTGGAATAACTAATTCCACAGACCCAGTTTTATCCTTACTGTCCCCACTTATACTCGCCCTCACTTGCCCTATTGTGGTGTACTGGTGGTCCTCTCCAGCACACCATTTCTCAGCCGCCGGTTTCCCACTTCCAGGCTCATTCCCAACTAGCCTGGTCTCCTCCCCTTCCCCCTTCACATCTAGTTTAAAGCTCTATTTAAGAGCCTAACCAGATTTTTAGAGAGAACTTTAGTTCCCCTTCGAGACAAGTATGACCCATCCCTAGTAAGAAAACCTGGGGGTGGGTGGGTCACCCCATGATCAAAGAAGCCAAAGCCTCTCTCCTCACACCAGGCTCGGAGCCAGGCATTAATCATCTGTACGTTCCTGACTTCCTGCTCCATATTCCTTAGTATTGGGATGGAGCTAAACACCACTTGAGCTCCAGAGCCCTCAATCATCTTCCCTAAATCCCTGAAGTCTCTTTTGATGGCTTTCAGCTTTCTGCGCTGTAAGTCATCATTACCTATTTGAAATACTAAGAGGGGATAGTAATCCGTTTCCTTCACCAAGGAAGGGAGTTTTCTATTGATATCCCTCACTGAAGCCCCCGGCAAGCAGCAGACCTCCCTGTGGAGCGGGTCCGGTCTGCAGATGGGACCCTCCATTCCTTTAAGAAGGGAATCCCCTAAGACGATCACTCTCCTCTTTTTCTTGACGGAGGATGTTTTTAGGGCCCTCCGAGGATGCTGGAGCCTAGGGAATGTTTCCAGGCTGTGGGGACCATCTCCTTCTTCCACTGCTTCTTCCTGGGGAATAGGTTCTACCTGCAGCATTTCATATTTATTTCTGAGGGCTATCTGGGGGTTAATTGTCTGGGTGGGGGAGCAGGTTTCCTACGCCGGACAGGAACCTGCTGCCATCCCCCAACTCTTGTTCCCCCTGCCTCACAGATTATAGGATCAAGCTGCTCCGCCGCATTGGCTCCAGCAGCCTGCTGGGTTTGTGCGAGGGCACTGCTCCAAAGATCTATGTCCCTCTCACATTCCCTGTGTACTTGCTACAGATGTGTCTTTTATCTCCATGTTTTCTCCTCCTGCTTAACTATTTCACAGTTTCTTGCTTTCGTATTTCCACTAGACTGGAGGCTGGCTGATGTTGTGCCCATCTACAAGAAGGGTTGCAGAGAGGATCCGGGGAACTACAGGCCTGTCAGTCTGACCTCAGTGCCAGGGAAAGTCATGGAACAGGTGATCTTGAGTGCTATCATGAAGCACATGCAAGAGAACCGGGTGATCGGGCCCAGTCAGCATGGGTTTACAAAAGGCAGATCTTGCCAAACTAACCTGATCACCTTCTATGACAAAGTGACTCAACTACTGGATGGGGGAAAGGCAGTGGATGGAGTCTTCTTGGACTTCAGTAAAGCCTTTGACACAGCTTCTCACAGCATTCTGCTTCAGAAACTGTCAGCCTCTGGCCTGGACAGGCGCACACTCTCCTGGGTTGAAAACTGATTGGATGGCCGGGCCCAGAGAGTGGTGGTCAATGGAGTTCACTCCAGCTGGAGGCCAGTCACAAGTGGGGTTCCTCAGGGCTCAGTACTGGGTCCAGCTCTGTTCAATGTCTTTATCAATGACCTGGATGAAGGCACTGAGTGCACCCTCAGCAAGTTTGCAGATGACACTAAGCTGGGAGGAAGTGTGGATCTGCTGGAGGGTAGGGAGGCTCTGCAAAGGGATCTGAACAGGCTGGACCGCTGGGCTGAGGCCAATGGCATGAGGTTTAACAAGGCCAAATGCCGGGTCCTGCACTTGGGGCACAACAACCCTATGCAGCGCTACAGACTGGGGGAAGAATGGCTGGAGAGCTGCACGGAAGAGAAGGACCTGGGGGTGCTGGTTGACAGCCGACTGAACATGAGCCAGCAGTGTGCCCAGGTGGACAAGAAGGCCAATGGCATCTTGGCTTGGATCAGAAATGGGGTCACCAGCAGGTCCAGGGAGGTTATTCTCCCTCTGTACTCAGCACTGGTGAGACCGCACCTCGAATACTGTGTTCAGTTCTGGGCCCCTCACCACAAGAAGGATGTTGAGGCTCTGGAGTGTGTCCAGAGAAGAGCAACGAAGCTGGTGAGGGGGCTGGAGAACAAGTCTTACGAGGAGTGTCTGAGAGAGCTGGGGTTGTTTAGCCTGGAGAAGAGGAGGCTGAGGGAAGACCTTATTACTCTCTACAACTACCTGAAAGGAGGTTGTGGAGAGGAGGGAGCTGGGCTCTTCTCCCAAGTGACAGGGGACAGGACAAGAGGGAATGGCCTGAAGCTCCGTCAGGGGAGGTTCAGGTTGGATATCAGAAAAAAATTCTTCACAGTAAGAGTCATTGGGCACTGGAACAGCTGCCCAGGGAGGTGGTTGAGTCGCCTTCCCTGGAGGTGTTTAAGGAACGGGTGGATGAAGTGCTTAGGGACATGGTTTAGGGAGTGTTAGGAATGGTTGTACTCGATGATCCAATGGGTCTTTTCCAACCTTGTGATTCTGTGATTCTGTGATTGTCTTGTATTCGCTGGTGCCGTGTATGCGCAAGGACATCGGCCATATTTTCTTGTGCACGTGTGATGGTGGAATCTTTTGCACCCACACCTGAGGACCATGTCCCAGGGGGTCCTATCAAGTAACTCCTTGAAGAGCTGGATGTCTGCTTTCCTGAAATTTAGGGTCCTGACTATACTCCTCGCCTGTCCCATATCCCTCAGGACCTTGAACTCCACCAGGATGTGATCACTGCAGTCCAGGCTGCCTCCGATCCTGATGTCACTGATGAGTTCACTTGCCTTAGTGACCATCACGTCCAGTATTGCATCTCCTCAGTTGGGAGTCTCTATCAGCTAGACTAAGAAATTATCCTCAGTGCACTCCAGGAGTCTCCTGGATTGCCTACAGCTTGCCTTGCTACTTTTCCAGCAGATGTCAGGGTGGTTGAAGTTCCCCAGTAGGGTGAGAGCTTGCGAGCATGAAGCCTCCTGTAGCTGGAGGAAGAAGGCTTCATCAGTTGTCTCTCCTTGATCGGATGGCCTGTAGCATACACCAGCCACAAGGTTCCCGTTGGTTCCTCGGTCTTTTATTCTGACCCACAAGCTTTCAACCTGTTTGTGGCTGTTCTTCAATGACAGTTCTTCACATTCTATCCCTTTCCTGACCGTTCCTTCCCAGTCTGTCCTTTCTGAACAGCCTGTAGCCATAGATAGCCACACTCTAGTCATGGGATTCACGGTAGCTTCCAGCTCTTCCTGCTTGTTGCCCAAGCTTCGTGTGCTTGTATAGAGGTACTTCAGCTGGGCTGCCGGTCACATTGCCTTCTTAATGGATCCTTTTATTTCCTATAAGGTGTTTTGGAGAAGTTTGCTCCCTGACACCTACTGCCTCAGGAGCCTCTCACTCATCTCCACAAGACTTCAGCCATGTCATGGCATCCCCAGTATGCCCCTGGGCAGCAGGTGGAGGGCCCATACCAGCACCCCAACCATTGTCTGTCCTCCCACCACTTGTCACAGGCTAGCCTGACATCATCCTCCTCCCCCTTCATATCTAGTTTAAAGCCCTATCTACGAGCCCTGCAAGCTCCTGAGCAAAGCCCCTCCTCCTGCTTTGAGAAAGGTGGCTCCCATCTGATATTTGTAAACCTGGTGCCGTGTAGGCCATCCCATTGTCAAAAAAAACCAAAGTTGTTGTGGAGCCATGTATTAATAGACTGGGCCCATCTGATCCCTACAATGTCACTACCTGTAACTGGAAGGAGGGAGGAAAAAATTACTTGGGCCCCAGATTCCCTCACTAGCTGTCCCAAGGCCCTAAAATCTCTTTTAATCTCCCTTGGGTTACGTACTGCAGCTTCATCCCCTCCCACATGGAGCAGCAGTAATGGGTAGTAGTCTGAGGGCCTTACAAGGCTGGGAAGTTTTCTAGCAATATCCCTTACCTGGGCTCCTGGGAGGCAGCAGATTTACCTGTGAGTAGGATCTGCTCGACAAATTGGACCCTCTGTTCCCCCTCAGCAGAGAGTCTCCTACAACTATGACTCTCCTTTCTGTCCTTGTGGCAGTTGTGGCAATATGGGGTGTGTGCCATTGCAGTCTCCGCCCTTGCTCTGATGTAGATGAGTCATCCCCCACGTTTTCCTCCAGTCCGTCCTCCACATCAAGAGCCTCGAATCTGTCGTGGAGAGACACCTGGGGAGGTGTGGGCAAGGAGGGAGTTAGTTTTCTGCCCTGTCGGTGGACTTGCTTCCACTCACTACTTCCTTTTGAGCCCCTGCCTACATCCTGGTGGGGGGAAGATACCAGATCCCTTTGATCATGGGCTTTTTCCTGTGGCTGTTTCTGCTCCTGTATCCTGGAGTTCAGGGTGTGGTTCCACCAGTCTATCTCTAGCTCAGAACCCCTGATGCTCCTCAGCCTCTCTACTTCCTCTTTCAGGTCTGCCACCAGGCGGAGGAGCTAGTCCACCTGCTTGCGCCTTATGCGGCCATTGCCCTTGCTGCCCTCTGTTTCCAGTGCAAGCTGGTGGCATTCCAGCCTGAGACCTGGACGGCTGCGTGTTTTCCTGGGAGCTCAGTCTGGACTGACGTGTCCCTTCTGGCAGGTGCGGAGGATGCAGCCATTCGCCGGGTGGACATCATGGTTGGGCTCCCTTTCACCGACCAAGCTTCCCTCTTGAGCATGGAGACTGTGCCCTCTCTGCACGCCCTGCCTTCGCGAACTGCTTGAGCTTGCCCCTCTGACGAGCTCGCCCCTGTTTGCGGCGCTCCCTGGAGACCATTTAAATCTCCCACAGCTGCTTCCAGGTTGCTTCCCCTGCATCAGCCATGACGTCGGAGCCTCCCCTTCTGGGAGTCCGGACCTGCCCGCTGGGCTCCCTTTGGGGTTCCTGAGCTTCCCTTGCTCTGGCAACCACCCCTTTGCCTCAGTCTAGTGCCCAGCTGCAGCACTTGCGTGTCTGCCGCCGAACCGTGTCAATTAACCATTGCTGCTGGCTTTGCCGAGTTTAAATCTCCCGTGGCTGCTTCCGGGTACCCTGGGAAAAAGCTTTTGAAGGTGCTGGGGTCCATCGGTGCTGGTCACTTTTTAAGCACCATCTCCTAAGAGCACAGGATCAGGCAATCCTGAAATGCCAGAATTCAAGCAGGCGAGGCAGAAGCCAGCCCGACTGAGCAGGGATCTCCTACTGGAACTGAGGCATAAAAGGAAGGTGTATGGCCAGTGGAAAAAAGGACAAGTGACATGGGAGGACTATAGGGATACTGATCACCACTGTGGGGCAGAAATACGTATGGCCAAAGCTCCATTAGAACTGAAGCTGGCCAGCACCATGAGGGACAGTAAAAAGGGCCTTTTAAAATACGTTCATAGCAAAAGGTACGGCAGAAGTAACATCAGCCCATTACTTGATGAGCATGGACACCTCACAAACAGGGATTTAGACAAAGCAGAGACGTTTCATGCTTCCTTCGCCTCGGTCTTCAACACCAATGATGGGCTCCCCCTCCCAGAGCCCTGGGCTGGTGGACCAAGACTGTGCAAATGCTAAACTTCCAATCCCAATGTGTGTGGGATTTGCTGCTCCAGCTGGGTCCCTATAAGTCAATGGGACCTGATGGGGTTCATCCCAGGGTACTTAAAGAGCTGACTGAGGTCATAGCGAGACCTCTCTCAATGATTTTCCAACGCTGTTCGGAATCTGGAGAGGTACCAGTTGACTGGAAGGTGGCAAATGTTGTCCCAGTCCTCAAGAAGGGCAGCAGGGATGACCCCGGTTCCTCCAGGCCTGTCAGTCTCACCTCAGTGCCTGGTGAGATTGTTCTGCGGAATTCAAACCCTATAACCCAAAAATGAGTTATAAAGCAGGTATGTTTATTGCCAGTGCTGGGGTGCAATGGGGTTCTCCTCCTAGCTTGCACACTGCATAACAAACAGCTATTTATAGTGTAAAGACATGCATAGTTATAAGCGCCTACTACGTATTCATAACTTTTCCCTGCTTCGTATTATAATTAGTTCTGGAAGGTTGTCTCCAGTCTTGTGCCTGCACAGCACCTCCTGGTGGTCGTGGGTCAGGGTCTCCGGGATGAAGTCAGCAGTCTTCCTCAGGATGAACTTTTTTTTCCCTCGAACTATGCGCAGGCGCAGTCCCCTTCTGGTTATTTTCCAGCTTGAGACTGCTGATTCTGCATTCCAGCTCTTCTTTTATCATCAGAAGTAGCATACAGACTCTCATTATCAACTTTCAAGGCCTTTGCTAACGAACAGCACGAGTTCCAGTGAGCATTCCCAACTCCCCCTGTCTGCTATTGTTCATCAAGATGATGGAGAAGATTATTCTGGGAGCCACTGAAAAACACCTAAAAGACAGCACAGTCATTGGTCCCAGCCAGCACGGGTCCACAAGGGGAAAGTCCAGATGGACAAACTTAATCTCTTTCTATGACAGAGTCACCCACCTGGTTGACCAAGGGAAGCCAGATGACGTAATCTTTCTGGAATTCAGCAAGGTCTTCGATCCCGTCTCTCTCCGACAAGGAAGGGTGCCCACCTGGACCTGCTGTTTGTGAACAGAGAAGGCCTTGTGGGGGATGTGACGGTTGGAGGATGCCTGGGACAAAGCGATCATGAGATGACAGGGTTTTCAGTTCTATGTGAGATGAAGAAGGGGATTAGCAAAACAGTCACATTAAGCTTCCAGAGGGCAGACTTTGGACTGTTCAGAAGGCTGGTTGGCAAAGTCCCATGGGAGACAGTCCTTAAGGGCAAGGGAGCCCACGAGGGCTGGGCGCTCTTCAAAAATGAAATCCTAGCAGCTCAGGAGCAAGCTGTCCCCATGTTCCGGAAAAGGAGCCAGCGGGGGAAAAAAACAGCTTGGTTGAGTAGGGAGAGCTTGAGAGGCATCAAAAAGAAGAGGAATGTCTATGAGCTTTGGAAGAAGGGACAGGCATCTTGGGTGGACTACAGGGAGGGAGATCATAGAATCACTAGGTTGGAAGGGACCCACTGGGTCATTGAGTCCAACCATCCCTAACACTCCCTAAACCATGCCCCTCAGCACCTCATCCACCCGTCCCTTAAACACCTCCAGGGAAGGTGACTCAATCACCTCCCTGGGCAGCCTATTCCAGTGCCCACTGACCCTTTCCGTGAAACATTTTTTCCTGATGTCCATCCTGAACCTCCCCTGGCAGAGCTTGAGGCCATTCCCCCTTGTCCTGTCCCCTGTCACTTGGGAGAAAAGGCCAGCTCCCTCCTCTCCACAACCTCCTTTCAGGTAGTTGTAGAGAGCAATAAGGTCTCCCCTCAGCCTCCTCTTCTCCAGGCTAAACAACCCCAGCTCTCTCAGCCGCTCCTCATAAGACTTGTTCTCCAGCCCCCTCTGAATCTGGCTGACAGTTTCTGAAGCAGTATGCTGTGAGAAACTGTGTCAAAGGCTTTACCGAAGTCCAAGAAGACTACATCCACAGCCTTTCCCCCATCCAGTAGTCGAGTCATTTTGTCATAGAAGGCAATCAGGTTATTTTGGCAAGACCTGCCTTTCGTGATCCCGTGTTGACTGGGCCTGATCACCTGGTTTTCTTGCATGTGCTTCATGATAGAATCACAGAATCACCAGGTTGGAAAGGACCCACTGGATCATCGAGTCCAACCATTCCTAACACTCCCTAAACCATGTCCCTAAGCACTTCATCCACCCTTTCCTTAAACACCTCCAGGGAAGGCAACTCGACCCCCTCCCTGGGCAGCTGTTCCAGTGCCCAATGACTCTTTCTGTGAAGAATTTTTTTCTGATATCCAACCTGAACCTCCCCTGACGGAGCTTCAGGCCATTCCCCCTTGTCCTGTCCTCTGTCACTTGGGAGAAGAGGCCAGCTCCCTCCTCTCCACAACCTCCTTTCAGGTAGTTGTAGAGAGTAATAAGGTCTTCCCTCAGCCTCCTCTTCTCCAGGCTAAAGAACCCCAGCTCTCTCAGACACTCCTCGTAAGACTTGTTCTCCAGCCCCTCACCAGCTTTGTTGCTCTTCTCTGGACACACTCCAGAGCCTCAACATCCTTCTTGTGGTGAGGGGCCCAGAACTAAACACAGTACTCAAGGTGTGGTCTCACCAGTGCCGAGTACAGAGGGAGAATAACCTCCCTGGACCTGCTGGTCACACCGTTTCTGATCCAAGCCAAGATGCCATTGGCCTTCTTGTCCACCTGGGCACACTGCTGGCTCATGTTTAGTCGGCTGTCAACCATTACCTCCAGGTCCTTCTCCTCTGTACAGCTCTCCAGCCACTCTTCCCCCAGTCTGTAGCACTGCACAGGGTTGTTGTGCCCCAAGTGCAGGACCCAGCATTTGGCCTTCTTGAACCTCATGCCATTGGTTTCAGCCCAGCGGTCCAGCCTGTTCAGATCCCTTTGCAGAGCCTCCCTACCCTCCAGCAGATCCACACTTCCTCCCAGCTTAGTGTCATCCGCAAACTTGCTGAGGGTGCACTCAATGCCTTCATCCAGGTCATTGATAAAGACATTGAACATGGCTGGACCCAGTACCGAGCCCTGAGGAACCTCACTTTTGATTGGTCTCCAGGTGGAGTTAACTTCATTTACCACCACTCTCTGGGCCCGGCCATCCAACCAGTTTTCCACCCAGGAGAGTGTGCACCTGTCCAGGCCAGAAGCAGTTTCTGAAGCAGAATGCTGTGAGAAGCTGTGTCAAAGGCTTTACTGAAGTCCAAGAAGACTACATCCACAGCCTTTCCCTTATCCAGTAAGTGGGTCACCTTGTCATAGAAGGCGATCCGGTTAGTTTGGCAAGATCTGCCCTTTGTAAACCCCTGTTGACTGGGCCTGATTACCCAGTTCTCTTGCATGTGCTTCATGATAGCACTCAAGATTACCTGTTCCATGACTTTCCCCAGCACTGAGGTCAGACTGACAGGCCTGTAGTTCCCCGGATCCTCCCTGCAACCCTTCTTGTAGATGGGCACAACATTAGCCAGCCTCCAGTCTAGTGCAACTTCCCCAGTCAGCCAGGACTGGGGCTACCATAGAGGGTACCGTAGAGGGCTACCCTGCCTCCTTTTCTACCCTTCCTGTCCCACCTGAAGAGTTTATACCCTCCATTGCTGTACTCCAGTTATATGAGTCATCCCACCACGTTTCTGTGATGGCAACGACATCATAGTCACCTTGCCCTGCAACACCTTCCAGCTCCTCCTTCTTATTGCCCATGCTGCATGCATTGGTGTAAATGCACTTCAGCTGGGCTGACGAACCTTCAGCCCTTATAAAGGGCATAGAGTTCGTTCCCAATTGTCTGGTCCTTGGAATAACTAACTCCACAGTTCCAGTTTCATTCTTGCGGTCCCCAGCTGTACTTGCCCCCTCTTGCTCTGTGGTGGTGTACTGGTGCTCCACTCCGGCACACCATATCTCAGTCGCTGGAGTCCCACTACCAGGCTCATTCCCAACTAGCCTGGTGTCCTCCCCCTCCCCCTTCACATCTATTTTAAAGCTGTATTTAAGAGCCTAACTAGATTTTTAGAAAGTACTTTAGTCCCTCTTGGAGACAAGCGTGTCCCATCCCTAGTAAGAAAGCCTGGGGGTGGGTGGGTCACTCCATGATCAAAGAAGCCAAAGCCTCTCTCCTCACACCAGGCTCGGAGCCAGGCATTAATCAGCTGTTTGTCTTTGACCTCCTGTTCCTTATTCCTTAGTGTTGGGATGGAACTAAACACCACTTGTGCTCCAGAGCCCTCCATCATTCTCCCTAGAGCCCTGAAGTCTCTCAGCTTCTGCGCTGTAAAACATCATTGCGTATTTGAAATACCAGCAGGGGGTAATAATCCATTTCCTTCACCAAGGAAGGAAGTTTTCTAGTGACATCCTTCACTGATGCCCCCGGTAAGCAGCAGACCTCCCTGTGGAGCGGCTCCGGTCTGCAGATGGGTCCCTCCACTCATTTTAGAAGGGAATCCCCCAGGACAATCACTCTGTTCTTTTTATTAACAGAGGATGTTCTTAAGGTCCTCTGAGGATGCTGGAGCCTAGGGAATGTTTCTAGGCTGTGGGAGCCATCTTCTTCATTCTTGGGGATAGGATCCACCTGCAGCGCTTCATATTTGTTCTTGAGGGTGATTTGGGGGTTTGTTGTCTGGGTGGGGGGAGCAGGTTTCCTGTGCCGGGCAGGAACTGCTGCCATTCCCCATCTCTTGTTCCCCCAGCCTTGCAGTTTGTAGGTGGGAGCTGCTTAGCCACACTGGCTCCAGCAGCCTGCTGAGTTTGTGAGAGGGTGTTGCTCCAGCGATCTATTTCCCTCTCACATTCCCTGATGGTCCTTAACCTATTTACTTCCTCCCTCAGCTCTGCCACCACGTGAAGGAGTTCCCCCACACAAGCACAGCTCCCACAAGTGTAGCCGGTACCAGAGGCATGAGCTGGTGGGGGAGGGGGGCACTGCCTGCAGCCCAGGGTCTGAATAGCTGCATGTACCCACTGAGGTTCTGTCTGGGTGGCAACATCCATCCTGTTCGCTGCGGCACCCGGAGCAGTTTTAATCTGTCTGGTAGCCACCCTGGTCCACAGCCCCATCTGACCAGCCATCACTCTCTGCCTGAGCCCTTCCTGCTCGAACCGCCGCTCGAACTGCCCCTTTATACTAACGTGCCACGCTTCTCATCACCGTGCTCCCAAGGGACCGTTTTTAAATCTCCCGCGGTACCTGCCGGGACCGCCCCCTCCCATCAGGTATCGTGCGGGCCCGTCGGCTGCTGTGTGTTAGGAGCCGAGCCCTGCTCCCGCTCCCGCTCGGTTTTTCGTAGGCTTTTCCCGTCTCAGGGAAGTGCCCCACCGCCTCAGATGGCCACCCCACCGCAGTACTCACCGTCCTGCCGCTGGATGCTGCTGAAAAATTCGAATGCATTTAAAGGTAAAGTAACTTTTTCATCACCATATAGCCAGATTGGTGACCCAGGGCGTTTTGAAATGTCTTAGAAATATTTTTATAATGTTATTTAATGAAAGACAGTGTACATGGCTGAAATAAACTTGGTGTCATGTCTAGTGCTGAGTCTTGAGGTAACTGGAACTAAGTTACCAGACTCAGCATGCAGCTGGCCCTGCAGTAAATAGCCAGTCCCGTTGCTTTAAGCAAGTGGGTTTCTATTAGTAAACTCAAAGGTGTTATTAATTTACTTTGTGAAAACAACTGGGATAGATACTTTTGATAGTGTATACTTTCATTTTATACAAATAAGGGGAATGTCAGTGTTTGTAACTGGCAGAATGATACATAGTAGCTCTTAGGAGTCAAGCGCTCTGTGGCAGGATGGCAGCACACTTTTGCACAATCTCCCTGAAAACAATATCATTCATTGAGACACCTGTGTCAAGCTTGACTTTAGTGATAAATGGCTCTTCAAATCAGGGTAAGCGCTGCTCTTTCTATCAAGAACAGAAAGTACAGAGTTGCAGTGTGGAAGTAGTGAGTGGTTAAACAGTTAAAAGTTGACACTTGCCAAACAGATCTGCATGCTGTTTACTCAGAAGTATTACTCATCAGCTCAAACAGTACTGTGCATTAACAGTTCAATAGAAAAATCTTGGATACTCTGCCTCATCTACCAAATGCAGTGTCTTTTTTCTTTCTTCTCCCTCTCCTAAAAAGAATTTGTAAGGGGTAGGTTTTCTTCAGTGAGCTTTTATTAGGGTGAAACTCATCGAGTTGATATAAACAGACCAGAGTTGCACCCTAAACATAGGGGAGTAAATGCTGCTCAGCCACACGGGTGGGGTGCACAAGTAACAATGATATCTATTATGTAACACTCAGCAGGGGTAATGTTGTTCCAAGTCCTTTGTGGCTTTTTGGTTCTTTTGACACACACACACCACACTCCCCCCATGCCCCTCCAAAAAAAGAGAATAGCTGCAGGAGCTAGCATGAATCTAAAGAGCTGAGGGAGACTTTGAAAATGGGAATTCCTTTAAAAGCCAAACAAGACAACTTGGGACGACATCTGCTTAATTCAATGTCCACTTGCCTTTATTGCAAACTTTGAAGGTAATTCTCCTAATACAATTTCTATTGTAGAAGAATAAAAAGATTTTTTTTTGGTCTCTCTGTGAAAACAAATAAAGCTGGAAAATATTCATCTACTGTCTCTTTAGTGTTATCTAGGTGAATAGACTTACTGCAGAGGAATCAAAATTCTGGTGTCTTGAACATATCTATTTTAAATGGGGAGGGGAGAAAGAAAGGTTTACTATTTAACTCCTAATATTTAAATGTCATAGATATTGATTGATATGAACATGGCCATTAGAATATGTTGGGGTTTGGCCAGAGGGGAATGGAGAGAGAGGTCTCCCTCTATCTTCCCCACAGTAATCTGAAATAACTGGTGGGGACTTTTGTATTACCCTGTAAATATTATTATCTGTGTACCACACTGTAAAATTGCTGGTTTGAGTAAGCCAAGTATAGCTGGGGCTGCTCAGCTGATATATACTAATTGCCCTGATGTATGTTATGACGCTGATAATGAAACTTGTAGATACTGTGGAGAAGCCATGCTTTTATGGGAAGATTAGATGGGAAGATTGCTCAAACTGTTGGTCCTTTACTGGAAATAACAAAAGTTTCTTTCTTTAAAACTGCATCAAATACGCTCTTTCAAGGAAGAAAACTAAGGTTGGGTATGTCTTACACATTCCATTATTTTAGCACTGATGTCATCAAGAACCCTTAATATATATGATATTGCTTGTCATTTAACATTGTTAAACTTGCTAAGTGCACTTATTGCTGGACATTATATATTTCCTGAAATAAAACTTTATGGGAAAGCCAGTGAATCAGCAGTTTCAGTTGACTACATAAGTGTATGTTGCAGCAAACCTTAATGCTGTCACTTCCAAAATGTTGAAACTTCCCTTCCAGGAAAGAAAAAACTAGTTCTTTGTCTCTCTTGGCACCCTTTCGCCTCTCTTGGATCCATGTTCCAACTGCAGCAGTAAGTTGCAACTTTATTAGTAAGTAGTTACAGTTGAGACTGTTTAAAGCTGGACTTAAACTTTCAGTGAATTCTAGCCCAACATGCTTGATTAACTATAAACAGTGCAGATTGTTTCACTTTGACCAACCCAATCTTTCTTTGCATGTGTGTCCCAGTTATGTTTCATAACAATCACTTTGACTTTGAAAGTAGATATTCTAATTCTCTGAAGAATACATCTTTATGGAGTGGAGGCCTGGATATCTAATTGGATGTGCTTTGAGCAGGAGGGTGGTACTAGAGAACCCTTGCAACCTAAGTTATTCCGTTTCTGACAAAACCCCATTGCTTACAGCAGTTAAATTCTTCCTTGCATATGTCATAATATTTTCTACCTCACAGCAAAAGGACTCCTCATTCCTGTCTTGAAATGTTCTTTTTTGTTTAACAAACTGAAGTTTTATTACCTCAACTTTGCTAGTTTTCAGACTTTGTAAATACAAGATCTGGTTTAGCTGTGTTCTTGAAGTTTTGCTTTATTCTTGCACTGTTTGGAGGTGCAGCTTCTACTTATTTCCATTCTTGTTTATACTCACCCCCAAGTATGTTTAACGAGGCTAAGCAGGAAACAAAATATCAGTTTTGTGTGTTGTTTAGTAGCATTAGTCGGTTTGAGGAAATCTATTAGGTAAACCTACCATTTTGAAATATAAAAAGAAAATGCGAAGATAAGCAACAACAGCTAATTAGATTACACTTCCCGTAATCTACTCAAACACATAGGACTTAAGGTTTGTACAAGTGTATCTAATTGAAGCTGGTAAAGGGGCTGGGGAACAAGTCTTACCAGTAGCCACTGAGGGACCTGAGGTTGTTTAGCCTGGAGAAGAGGAGGCTGAGGGGAGACCTCATCACTGTCTACAACTGCCTGAAAGGAGGTTGTAGCCAGGTGGGTGTTAGTCTCTTCTCCCAAGTGATAGGTGATGGGATGAGAGGAAATGTCGCTGTTGAGACACGACACGGTGATGTGGAAGAAAGTTTCTTTATTGAAGTTACATGGCTGGCCGGCGCCCCCGCGCTTGATCTTACACGTGCCTCTTATACCCTTTATTAACACACGCGTCTCCGCATGATTGGATTAGCTTATACATAAACAATCTGTGAATGGATGATACTACTTTTGTGCACGGTCCTATATTGTCTGCCCACCTCCTGTCCCATGATTGCCTTCCGGGTGCATTAAGCAGGGGTCCTCAGCCCGCTGTGGACCCCACAAGGAAATGGCCTCAAGTTGCAGCAGGGGAAGCTTAGATTGGATATTAGGAAAACTTTCTTCACCAAAAGGGTTATCAGACACTGGCAGAGGCTGCCCAGGGAGGTGGTGGAGTCCCCATCCCTGGTGACTGATTTAAAAGACAGCCAGATGAGGTGCTCAGGGACATGGTTTAGTAGTGGACAAGTATGGTTGGCCTTGATGATCTCAAAGGTCTTTTCCGACCAAACGATTCTATGATTAATTGTTCTTCAGAGAATTATTCTTCTGGCTTGTGTTTTAATTCTTGAAAAGAGGCCATTATGGCTGCTAGACTAATTTCTTTAATAGATCAAGTGCATTAAGTCAACAATACCAGTCATACATAGCCTCTTTTTGGAGTATCCATGTGAGTAGGGAGGTGATGCACATGGAATAAATCCATGCTCCATTATGTGTTTGGGCTTGGTCACATGAAAAGGAAGTTTGCAGTATGTGACCTGAGGCTGCAAAACTTGTGTGTCACCTGGCTGGAAAGGTTTTCTGCCAGCCTTATTGGTTTATAGCATCCCGCTATAAAATGCTTCAAGAAAGGTCTCATCTTTTTAGAGCCCTATGATACACAGGCAATCTGCAACGTTTTCCTTTACTATACTAGACTGTGGGGGAGCTTTGAGTCTGGAGTGATTTTGGATGAAAATACCATAGCCTCATCTTTCTGCCATTTTATCTGTCCGAATGTGAAGATCTGGTGGCAGCATACATATAGTGCAGAATGGACAGGGAACACCACCTTGCTTGCCTACCATCAAATTGGAGTCTGCCTCCTCTCACTTTAGCAGTGGAGGGAAGTCAGCTTTTAATGTGTTGCAATTCAAAGCAGACAACAGCATGAATATGGCCACTCTCCTTAAGTCTTACACCACATCCATACACACACTCCAGTGTCTGCTGGCAATGGCACCAGTGTTTTAAGCAGTTGCTGAGCTCTTAACACAACAGGTAGTTTTCTCATGATGAATTCTGCGGGGATATGCCACTGTAAGGGAACCAGCAATGGGATTGGACTTTAGCAGTTTGTAGAGAATATGAGGTCCAACACAACCCCCCACCCTCCCCGAGACTGTGCCTGTAACCTATTTAACAAATTAGGCAAATCAACTATGCTCACCTTCACAACAGTTCCCTTCTGAGCTGACACATTGCTGCAATCGACGCTGCCCACATCCAAAGCAATTCCACAGATCACTCTCTGAAAGGCTGTTGAGGATCTCCATCAGTTTGGCTTTCACATCTTCTGCCGACAAAAAAAGGGGTTCCTCTGAGCACCGACTTGATCTTTGGGCTCTTCACCGCACGCCTCAGTCAATAATTGAAAAGTTTCCATTGGGGATTTCTTCAGTTTCACAAGAAACTTGATGTTCACTCTTGCACACTGACATTTTCCGACCGAGGGTAAGACAATGTCTGTATTTGAACATACGTCCCCTCGCTCTGAGTGAAGGGGTCGAGCTGAGCCCTGTCTCACTGTCACAGAATCACAGAATCACCAGGTTGGAAAGGACCCACTGGATCATCGAGTCCAACCATTCCTAACACTCCCTAAACCATGTCCCTAAGCACTTCATCCACCCATTCCTTAAACACCTCCAGGGAAGGCGACTCGACCACCTCCCTGGGCAGCCTGTTCCAGTGCCCAATGACTCTTTCTGTGAAGAATTTTTTTCTGATATCCAACCTGAACCTCCCCTGGCGGAGCTTCAGGCCATTCCCTCTTGTCCTGCAAGACAAGACTTGTTATCCAGCCCCTTCACCAGCTTTGTTGCTCTTCTCTGGACACGCTCCAGAGCCTCAACATCCCTCTTGTGGTGAGGGGTCCAGAACTGAACAAGATGCCGTTGGCCTTCTTGTCCACCTGGGCACACTGCTGGCTCATGTTCAGTTGGCTGTCAACCAACACCCCCAGGTCCTTCTCTTCCGTGCAGCTCTCCAGCCACTCTTCCCCCAGTCTGTAGCACTGCATAGGGTTATTGTGCCCCAAATGCAGGACCCGGCATTTGGTCTTGTTAAACCTCATGCCATTGGTCTCGGCCCAGCGGTCCAGCCTGTTCAGATCCCTTTGCAGAGCCTCCCTACCCTCCAGCAGATCCACACTTCCTCCCAGCTTAGTGTCATCTGCAAACTTGCTGAGGGTGCACTCAGTGCCTTCATCCAGGTCATTGATAAAGACATTGAACAGAGCTGGAGCCAGTACTGAGCCCTGAGGAACTCCACTTGTGACTGGCCTCCAGCTGGAGTTAACTCCATTGACCATCACTCTCTGGGCCCGGTCATCCAACCAGTTTTCAACCCAGGAGAGTGTGCGCCTGTCCAGGCCAGAGGCTGACAGTTTCTGAAGCAGAATGCTGTGAGAAGCTGTGTCAAAGGCTTTACTGAAGTCCAAGAAGACTCCATCCACAGCCTTTCCCCCATCCAGTAGTCGAGTTTTTTTGTCATAGAAGGTGATCAGGTTAGTTTGGCAAGATCTGCCCTTTGTAAACCCATGTTGACTGGGCCTGATCACCCGGTTCTCTTGCATGTGCTTCATGATAGCACTCAAGATTACCTGTTCCATGACTTTCCCCGGCACTGAGGTGGGACTGGCAGGCCTGTAGTTCCCCGGATCCTCTCTGCAACCCTTCTCGTAGATGGGCACAACATCAGCCAGCCTCCAGTCTAGTGGAACTTCCCCAGTCAGCCAGGACTGCTGGAAGATGATGGAAAGGGGTTTGGAAAGGACATCCGCCAGCTCCTTTAATAATCTTGGGTGGATCCCATCCGGCCCCATAGACTTGTTGGAGTCTAGCTGGGCAAGCAAGTCTCTAACCGCCTCCTCTTGGATCATGGGAGCCTCATTCTGCCCCTCTAACTCTTGGATTTGTAAACAGAAGGAACAACTTTCTTTGCTATTAAAGACTGAGGCGAAGAAGGCATTAAGTACCTCAGCCTTGTCCTTATCCCCTGTCACTGTTATTCCTTCTGCATCCAATAGGGACTGGATATTCTCCCTTGTCCTTCTTTTCCTGTTAATGTATTTGTAGAAAGACTTTTTGTTGTCTTTCACAGACTTAGCCAATTTTATTTCTAGTTGGGCCTTGGCCCTCCTGATTTTTTCCCTGCACGATCTCACTTCGTCCCTGTAGTCCACCCAAGATGCCTGTCCTTTCCTCCAAAGCACATAGAGCTTCTTCTTATTATTGACACCTCTTGAGATCTCCCTGCTCCACCAAGCTGGCTTTTCCCCCCGCCGGCTCCTTTTCCGGAACACTGGGATGGCTTGCTCTTGAGCTGCTAGGATTTCATTTTTCAAGAGCGCCCAGCCCTCGTGGGCTCCCTTGCCCTGAAGGACTGTTTCCCATGGGACTTTGCTAACCAGCCTTCTGAACAGGCCAAAGTCTGCCCCCTGGAAGTTTAATGTGATAGTTTTGCTAGTCCCCTTCTTTATCCCACCTAGAACTGAAAACCCTATCATCTCATGATCGCTTAGTCCCAGGCGTCCTCCAACCGTCAAATCCCCAACAAGACCTTCTCTATTCGCAAACAGCAGGTCTAGGAAGACACCCTCCCTTATTGGTTCACTAACCAGTTGTGCGAGGAAGTTGTCTTCCATGCACTCCAGGAACCTCCTAGACTGTTTCCTTTCTGCTGTATTGTACTCCCAGCAGACATCCAGAAAATTAAAGTCACCCACAAGGACAAGAGGCAGAGATTTAGAGACTATCCCCAGCTGTTTATAGAAGAGCTCATCAGCTGCTTCTTCTTGGCTGGGTGGTCTGTAACAGACTCCTATCACAAAGTCCGCCTTCTTGTGGGCTCCTCTGATTTTAACCCATAGGCACTCGGTCCCATCCTCACCGTAATCCAGTTCAAGAGTATCAAAACACTCTTAACATAGAGGGCTACCCCGCCTCCTGTCCCACTGTGACAGGTTAGAACATGTTCTAGAACCATCTCTCCCCTCCCAATCTTGGTTCCCCAGCTATAGGGTTAGTCTCGGGTTTCTTGTGTTGAACCTCATATATGGGTCTACAAAATAATTTATTATAAGAACATACATATCGTATGTTTCTGAAGTTGCCTGGATTTTTAATAGTACAGTGTGAAGTTAAGGCGCAAGTTCTTGCAGAAAGTGTTCCTATGGTTTATACGCAATACAGTGGTGCTGTAATGAAACAAGACAGATTAGCTACTAGACAACTGAGTTGGAATAGGCTACTAAACCATTTTTATCAGTAGTACACTATTCTCTAGCTCAGGCTTATTGTGGGAAGGTTTTTGTATTGGTGCCTAGCACTGCACTGGCATCCTTGTCATCTTTAGACTTTTTACCTCTCTGAAAGTTTAATGTGCAACCTAACAATGGCCAACAGTATTTACAGTGCTATATAAAATAGGTGATAATGCTTATCTTCAAAGTCAGCAGCATTTTAGAACCTAAATGCTTTGTTTTGCTTCTGGTGCACTAGAAAGCAGCCTGTTGTGAGGTGGTTTTTTTTCTTTTTTTCTACCACTTCTGAGGTTTTCCTTTAAGGGCAGGATAGGTCAGCTTACCGTAGAGACCTGTGCTGTGCTTGAAGTTGATTTTGCTTCTGTCTTGCACAGTGTTGGCTTTCAGCAAATAAAGACAGTCTGTTTCTTTTCACATTAATGAGTAATGATAGCGTGGGTGGGTTGTTTTTGTATCAGCAGATTAAGCTGAATTTAATAGTTTTACTGATTGTGTGTGTAATGTCAGGTAACATTTTTAATTATCAAAGATTAGATTTCCAAAAGTTGCATTGCATAAAACAGTCCTACAAGCACTTAAGTAAGCCTGCTTAAACTTAAGTGTTATGGAGTAAATAACTTCTTTCAAATGAAGCGTCTCTGTATCACTACTGCATGACTACTTAGAAGTTTGGAAGGGTTTAACCAGAACTTTGTTTCTTCTGATGCTTCTCAAAGTGCATATGCATACAGAGAAAACTAGTTTGGCGAGAACCTACGTTTTGCTATTTCTCTCTAGTGGTCACACAGGATATTGACTTGGGGAGGTGAAATACATGAACTGGTATCTCTTCAAGTACTCATACATAAATAAACTACCACAGAAGTAATATGGGTTGTATGGAAACTTAATTTGTCCAGTCCTAACCTGTTAGAATGCAGTGTCGTGATATCTTGTGATGGGAGGGTATACTCCTGCTTCAGGTTGGTGGTTCAACAAGTTTTTGGAAATGATCTGCCCTTCCCTTGAAAATCAATTGCACAGAGCTCTTAGCATAATCTAAAATAGCTTCTAAAGTGCTTTGAGCCTTTTGAGGTGAGCGCTGCACTATAAACATATGGTTTTCAGCTGAAAGAAGGTAGACTGAGATGAGATCGTAGGGAGATATGTTTTGCTGTGAGGGTGGGGAGGCCCTGGCCCAGGCTGCCCAGAGAGGTGGTGTCTGCCCCATCCCTGGAGGTGTTCAAGGCCAAGCTGGATGTGGCTTGGAGCAGCCTGATTCAGTGGGAGGTGTCCCTGCCTGTGGCAGAGGGGGTGGAACTGGATGGGCTTTAAGGTCCCTCCCAACCCATTCCATGATTCTATGAACTCTGTAATTGGTGCAGTGAGCCTTCCTTGATATTTGGGGAGTTTGAGGGATGTTGAGACCTGATAAAAACAAGGGCTACAGCAAGAAGGAAGTAGGAAGAATAGGGAATAGGTTTTGAAAGCCCCCCCAAAATTTGTTAAGGTACATAAGATGTGGGATGTAAAACAAGCACTGTTGAAAGCAAAACTCCTTTCCCTCCCCCCACCTTTTTCCCCACAAAATTATTGTTGTGAAATTGCAGTTTAAATGTGGATAAAGGATAAAGATTATCAAAGGCCAGTCATTTGCCTTTTGGTTGCCTCTTTGTCAGCCTGCATTCTCTTCTCTCTGCAGTATTTTGTCTTATTGGTACTACTTCTTGACCCTTTTCTTTAAAAAGTAGTATGTGGTTCCAGGGCTTATCAACCTGTGCACCCCTCTAGCTCATGCAGCTATTAAAGATGCTTATTGTCTGCAGGCAACACATGGTGACTTATGAAAGGTGTATGGTATTTGAGAAGTAAAGACCCAAAAGATGATGTTACTTAGACTAGATGGGTGTGTATAGCAGTTATGATAATCTTAGTGCTCTATTGCTGTAGTCTTTGTTTATTCAGTTGTCTTATTATGCTTATTTTTCATCTCAGAATTCCTTTTTTTTCCTTCTGTGCATGTAACATGATTATTTACTGTGGAGTTGCAACATTTATCACTGTTGGAGGAAAAATACGTCTACATTTCTTTACCTGTTCTTGCAGCTGCAAAGAAACATCACATTAGAAGCTTTTTTCTTTTTAAGTAGACTCCTGCACTGTGCTTGGGAGGGCTGTAGGCAGGGGAATCATCATCCAGCTGCTGTGACCTGGACTGTGAAATTTCTCTCTTTGCCTTCCTGATAACTGCTTTGATAAATCAAACCTACAGACACATGTTAATTGTATCTTTAACTTCAATCCACAGAAATACATCCCAGACTGCCCTGTCTGTAGTGTCTGTTCTTCTGTCTGCAGCAATCCCTAGATAGCCCTTCCTTGGCTCATCCTAGCAGTACCCCTTCTTTCTTCAAGTATGTGTTGAAACCTTTGCAGCAAGTCTAAAAATTGCCCTTGGAACACAGGTGTTCAACAGAGCTTTTCTGCTTAGTCTCCATCAAGTCTATCATAGTACCTTCCAGCTCTTTCATTTTGTGCTTCATTACTCTTTTTTGTAAGATATTATGGTTTGATCTCATTGATGTTTTTTCACAAATACAGCAGAGAACATGATTAGAGTCACTGTATCCTAATGTCTCTTCTTTCACCTCCTAGGGTGATCTGTATGTCTTGGAGGAGCTGCCTGCTGCTTGTATTATGTAAAATAATAATTTATAATGCTAACTGAAAATGTCTGCTTTGGTGGAGAAACATACATGGAAGTGCTTGACAGGCACTAAAATGAGCCATAGTTAAAATAATTCCTTTAAGATGTGGAAGAATAATTTGCCTTATTTGATTTTTTTTTTTAAGTGGGGGAGCCTTTCAGTGAGTCTTTGCTTTACTCCAGAGTATTATTTACCCACTCTAAGAAATACTTAACTGGCAGATCAGTGTGAGCCATAATAGAGATCTGCAATATGATTCTGCGAATACTTGGTGGTTTTTCTGATGCACTACATTGTTGCTGATACCAGCACCTGCTCTAGTAAAGAATCACACAAAGCTTTGCATCATGTAGCCTGGTCTAGTGGGATGTCCCTGCCCATGGCAGGGGGGTTGGAACTAGATTATCTTTGAGGTCCCTTCCAACCCAAACTATTCTATGATTCTGTGTTGCTCTACGGATTATTATCCCCTCTTAATATTCCAAGTAGGCAATAATGATATCCAGAGGAAGAAACTGAGGGCAATTAAAAGGGACTTCGGGGCCCTGGGAAGAATGGTGAAGGGCTCCAGGGCACAAGTAGTGTTTACCTCTACCATTCCAACTACAAGGAATGAAGAGGGAGAGAACAAGAAAAATCAGACAATTAATACCTAGCTCCAAACCTGGTGTGAGGAGCAAAACTTTGGGTTCTTTGACCATAGACTGGCCTACACACCTCCAGGCTTCCTTTCCAGGGATGGGGCACACTTGTCCCCTAGAGGTGTAAGAATTCTGTCCAAAAATCTAGCAGGGCTCATTAATAGAGCTTTAAACTAGATGTGAAAGGGGAGGGGGATGAAGCCAGGCTTGACAGAAAAGAGCCTGGAAATGGCACTCCAGTGGCTGAGAGATGCTGTACTGGTGAGGACCTCCAGTGTGTCACCTCAGAGTGAGTGAGGGCGAGTACACCTAGTGACATAAAAGATGTAAATGGCACTGATGGGCTACATAATTTAAGGACCAGTCATTTGGGAATGAAGACTATTCCCTTTATGGGTGCTGCGGGATTAACAGCCCAACTGAAGTGTATCTACATCAATGCACGCAGCATGGGCAATAAACAGGAGGAATTGGAAGCTATTGTAAGGCAAGGAGGCTATGGTGTAGTTGCCATTACAGAAACATGGTGGGACGAGACATATAACTGGAATGCTGCTATGGTGGGATATAAACTCTTCAGGTGGGATAGGAAAGGTAGGAGAGGTGGTGGGGTAGCCCTCTATGTTAGAGACTGCTTTGACACCCTTGAGCTGGATAATGGTGATGACAGGATCGAGTGCCTGTGGGGAAAAATCAGAGGAGCCCACAAGAAGGCAGATATTATGATGGGAGTCTGTTGTAGACCACCCAGCCAAGAAGAAGAAGCTGAAGAGCTCTTCTACAAACAACTGGGAGAAGTCTCAAGATCGCTAGCTCTTGTCTTTGTGGGAGACTTTAATCTTCTGGATGTCTGCTGGAGGTACAATACAGCACAGAGGAAGCAGCCTAGGAGGATCCTGGAGTGTGCAGAAGACAACTTCCTCACACAATTCGTGAATGAGCCAACAAGGGAACATGCCCTCCTGGACCTGCTGTTTGTGAACAGAGAAGGCCTTGTGAGAGATGTGACGGTTGGAGGATGCCTGGGGCAAAGCAGTCATGAGATGGTAGAATTCTCAGTTCTAGGTGAGGTGAGGAGGGTGGGTAGCAGAATGGCTACATTAAACTTCCAGAGGGCAGACTTTGGACTGTTCAGAAGGCTGGTTGATAAAGTCCCATGGGAGACAGTCCTTAAGGGCAAGGGAGCCCAAGAGGGCTGGGTACTCTTCAAGAAGGAAATCCTGGCAGCGCAGGAGCGAGCTGTCCTCATGTGCCAGAAAATGAGCCGTCGGGAAAAAAACACAGCTTGGCTGAGCAGGGAGATCTAGATGGACATCAAAAAGAAAAGGAACGTCTATGAGCTTTGGAGGAAAGGGCAGGCATCTTGGGTGGACTACAGGGAGGAAGTGAGATTGTGCAGGGAAAAAATCAGGAGGGCTAAGATCCAACTAGAAATCAAATTGGCTAAGTCTGTGAAAGATAAAAAAAAATCTTTCTACAAATACATTAACAAGAAAAGGAGGACGAGGGAGAATATTCAGTCCCTATTGGATGCAGAAAGAACAACAGTGACCGGGGATAAGGACAAGGCTGCGGTACTTAATGCATTCTTTGCCTCAGTCTTTAATAGCAAGGAAAGTTGTTCCCTCTGTGTACAAACCCAGGAGTTAGAGGAGCAGAATGAGGCTCCCATGATCCAAGAGGAGGTGGTTAGAGACTTGCTTGCCCAGGGAGACACCCACAAGTCTATGGGGCCGGATGGGATCAACACAAGGGTATTGAGGGAGCTGGCACACGTGCTTGCCAAACCCCTTTCCATCATCTTCCAGCAGTCCTGTCTGACTGGGGATGTTCCACTTGACTGGAGGCTGCCTGATATTACACCCATATACAAGAAGGGTCGGAGGGAGGATCCAGGAAACTACAGGCCTGTCAGTCTGACCTCAGTGCTGGGGAAAGTCATGGAACAGGTGATCTTGAGTGCTATCATAAAGCACATGCAAGAGAACTGGGTGATCAGGCCCAGTCAATAAGGGTTCATGAAAGGCAGGTCCTGCCAAACTGACCTGATCGCCTTCTATGACAAGGTGACCCACTTACTGGATAAGGGAAAGGCTGTGGATGTAGTCTTCTTGGACTTCAGTAAAGCCTTTGACACAGCTTCTCACAGCATTCTGCTTCAGAAACTGTCTGCCTCTGGCCTGGACAGGCGCACACTCTCCTGGGTGGAAAACTGGTTGGATGGCCAGGCCCAGAGAGTGGTGGTCAATGGAGTTAACTCCAGCTGCAGGCCGGTCACAAGTGGTGTCCTCCAGGGCTCAGTGCTGGGTCCAGCTCTGTTCAATGTCTTTATCAATGACCTGGATGAGGGCATTGAATGCACCCTAAGTAAGTTTGCGGATGACACTAAGCTGGGAGGAAGTGTCGATCTGCTGGAGGGTAGGGATGATCTCCAAAGGGATCTGAACAGGCTGGACCCCTGGGCTGAGACAATGGCATGAGGTTCAACAAGGCCAAATGCCGGGTCCTGCACTGGGGGCACAACAACCCTGTGCAGTGCTACAGACTGGGGGAAGAGTGGCTAGAAGGCTGCCTGGAGGAGAAGGACCTGTTGGTGTTGATTGTCAGCTGACTGAACGTGAGCCAACAGTGTGCCCAGGTGGCCAAGAAGGCCAATGGCATCTTGGCTTGTATCAAAAATGGCATGGCCAGCAGGTCCAGGGAGGTTAAATTCCCTCTGTACTCAGCACTGGTGAGACCACACCTTGAGTACTGTGTTCAGTTCTGGGCCCCTCACCACAAGAAGGATGTTGAGGCTCTGGAGCGTGTCAAGAGAAGAGCAACGAAGCTAGTGAGGGGACTGGAGAACAAGAGCTGGCCTCTTCTCCCAAGTGACAGGGAACAGGACAAGGGGGAATGACTTCAAGTTCTGCCAGGGGAGGTTCAAGCTGGACATCAGGAAAAAAATTTTCACGGAAAGGGTCATTGGGCAATGGAACAGGCTGCCCATGGAGGTGGTTGATTCAACTTCCCTGGAGGTGTTTAAGGGATGGGTGGATGAGGTGCTGAGGGGCATGGTTTAGGGTTTGTTAGGAATGGTTGGACTCGGATGACCTAGTGGGTCCCTTCCAACCTAGTGATTCTATGATTCTTAAAGTGCAAAACCACGGCAGCAAAAGTGCGGGCAGAAAGAGGGTTTGCTGCGATTGAGAGACGGGACACAGCCTGATGTAAGCAAGATGTCGATTTTATTGTATTCTTAACATATATTTATACTAGTTACAAGCGACGCGTTTCACGCTGATTGGTTATAGTCCATTGCTGTATGAGCTAATATTTGGCATTGCTGCATAGCTACAGATATCTACTCTTTTTGCAGGTCATTAGCTTCTTTAGACAGTAACAATGTTTCCTCCTATCTAGATGGTTGCTATGCCATTTGCACGTAGCCCATGTAGCTGTTACTCCTTGCTCTTCTTTTCTTGAGGGGAGTTCTTGTTTTTAGCTTATCCAAGGTCTGTGGCCGAGCTTATCCAACACATCCCCCTTAAACAATCGTTCTGTACTTTGGGTTTTTCCACTGCCTGTCAGACCTTGTCCTACAAGGGTTCTCCAGTGCTCCCCTTGAGCAGGAAAGGGTGGGCTTGTGACAAGTGAGTGCATTTGGTCTTGTTAAACCTCATGCCATTGGTCTCGGCCCAGCGGTCCAGCCTGTTCACGTCCCTTTGCAGAGCCTCCCTACCCTCCAGCAGATCCACACTTCCACCCAGCTTAGTGTCATCTCCAAACTTGCTAAGGGTGCTCTCAATGCCTTCATCCAGGTCATTGATAAGGACATTGAACAGGACTGGACCCAGCACTGAGCCCTGGGGGAACCCCACTTGTGACTGGCCTCCAGCTGGAGTTAACTCTATTTACCATAACTCTTTGGACCTGGCATACCAACCAGTTTTCCACCCACAAGAGTGTGCACCTGTCCAGGCCAGAGGCTGACATTTTCCTAAGCAGAATGCTGTGAGAAACTGTGTCAAAGGCTTTACTGAAGTCCAAGAAGACTACAGCCACAGCCTTTCCCTCATCCAGTAGTCGAGTCACTACTCCATATAATAGGATTAATTCTTAAAAATTGAGCTTTTAACACTTCTGTTGCTATAGTTATGTAGCTATTTTTCTAGAACTCTTGTTCTGTATAAAATAGTTTTGAATGCATGATTTATAGCAGAAATTTCTAAAAATCTCTTGCCTTCTATCATTTCACTCTGTCATTTAAAAACTTCTGTTTCTGCTATTGCAGATAAGTTACAAGATTTCTGGGTTTTTTTGCTAATTTAAGCAATGTATTTAAGATGTGCCTTATTAAATATTTTGAACTTAAGAATGCCCATAGGTTTTTTTTTAAATTTTAAGTTGACGATCACTTAGCCATCTTCCACCAAGACATGAACTACATTTCTAACTACACTTACATTTCTTGGTCATATTCATTTTTCTACTTTGCTTCTACTTTTGATACTCAGCCTGTTTCTCTTTCTCCTGTTTCCTCAATGCTGGTTTTTTTGTCTTCTACCTCATCCTTTAAATGGGCCAGATCGAAACTGATTCTTGGCTCCTTCTTACTCATTTTTGCTGGGTAATCTCATTCAGTCATGTTCATTCAGGAATTATTTTAACAACTCTGGAACTCACATTTTTCTTTTCAGTCATACCTTCATTTCTCCAAAACTGTCTTCCTCTGTCACTGCTCCTTTGAAACCCAAACATGCATACTTTGTCCTGCACACTTGCAGTGTTGTCCAAATTCTCCTTTTTCAATCAGTTTCAAGCTTTTGTCCTCTCTCCTTGCTTTTAATATTCTTTAAGTTCAATTGCATCTTAATTTATCAGCACTTTCCTGCCTTCCCAAAGCCTATGCCATTTTCAATTTTTCCACAAAAGTGCAACAGCTAGAATTTCATCATTGTTTCTTGCTTGTTCCATATAATTTGTTTGGTCTCCTCTTCTCCCTGTCCCATCTGAGTTTCTCTGACACTACAGAATATCTTATTCCTGTCAAAGGTCCTTCATAATATTCTCTGTCTACTTGATCAAGTTCATCTATTAACAGCATTTCAGATATTACCCTGATCCATCTGTTTCTTTTTTCACAATTTTTTTGCAACTGCCCATGCCAACATAGAGGAGAGGTTCGGACACGAAGTATAGAATTACAGATGTCATTCTTTTTTTCATGCACGTGAGGTGTTCCATTCAAATTGGTGCACCCTGAATCTGGTTTCATACACGGTTCTTATACCTTTCAAGTGTTCAGGTACAACATGTTTTGACCGATCACTACTTAACACACACACTGCTGTTTTGCAAAGCAACTATAATTCTATGGCGGCATCATCATCCATGTGCTTTTTTTCTTGATCAAAATCATAGAATCATAGAATTGCTAGGTTGGAAAGGACCCACTGGACCATTGAGTCCAACCATTCCTAACAATCCCTAAACCATGCCCCTCAGCACCTCATCCACCCGTCCCTTAAACACCTCCAGGGAAGACGACTTAACAACCTCCCTGGGCAGCCTGTTCCAGTGCCCAATGACCCTTTCCATGAAAAATTTTTTCCTGATGTCCAGCCTGAACTGTTTTGCGGAATCAAACCCTATAACCCAAAATGAGTTATAAAGCAGGTATGTTTATTTCTAGCGCTGGGGTGCAAGGGGGTTCTCCTCCTAGCTCGCACACCGTATAGCTTAACAAGCAGCTACTTATAGTGTAAAGACATGCATAGGTATAAGTGCCTACTACATATTCATACCCTATCCCTGCTTCGTATTATAATTAGATCTGGAAAATTCACTCCAGTCTTGCGCCTGCATAGTGCCTCCTGATGGTCGTGGGCCGGGGTCTTAGGGATGAAGTAGGAAGTCTTCCTTGGGATGAATACATTTCTTTTTGAACTTTGTGCAGACTCAGTCTCCTCTGGCTGTTTTCAAATTCTTGAACCAAATGCAGCCAGCTCTCCGCACTCCAATGCCTACTTATCAGTAAACTTCTGCTAGCTGGCTCCTTTGTTATCAACTTCCAAGGTCTTCAAGGTGAACAACGCCAAGCTCTAACGAATGCTCCCAACCCCCCTTGTCTGCTTTCGCTCATCAGAACCTCCCCTGGTGGAGCTTGAGGCCATTCCCCCTTGCCCTGTCCCCTGCCACCTGGGAGAAAAGGCCAGCTCCCTCCTCTCCACAACCTCCTTTCAGGCAGTTGTAGAGAGCAATAAGGTCTCCCCTCAGCCTCCTCTTCTCCAGGCTAAACAACCCCAGTTCTCTCAGCCGCTCCTCATAAAACTTGTTCTCCAGCCCCTTTGCCAGCTTCGTTGCTCAAACTTATTATTTTTAGATCGTTCTCGTGCTACTGTAAAGAGATGTTTTACATTTTCTGCATTATTTAGTTAGTTACTATTACTGTATTTTCCCTCTTGCTTACAATATCTCACCTTGTTTTATGTAGACTATTGTTCTTTGTGAAAATAATTTCAGTCTAGTATAAAGAAGTCTGCTAAAGAAGCCTGGAATAAGCAAAAAAAATGATAGCAATAATTATCTGCTTTTCTATGATCTCTACTAATTTTGTTGCTTGTAAAACTAACATGGCAGTATTTGAATGATTGGAAGGATTAACTGAGGCTGTTGGGTGATTTTCTTCAAACTGAACCATGTTAATCTCTTGTTTAATTGTAGAATTTTTGAATGCTATGTGAAAACTGCATGGTAGGGATTGCATATACCAAAATAATGGAAACATTACCCCTTTTTTGAACCCTCAGTTATATGTTGTCTTGCTCTTTTGCGAGCACATAAGTTGCAGGTAGCTACTTCTTCCTAGATCATTATGATAACAAAAATACATTTATAGTAACTTTACAGATGTTGTGCCAACATATTAAACTTGCACACACACTCTGAATTGCCAAGTCCCTACTGCTTCCTGACAAGAAACAAATGGGTTGATTTTAGAGGAGATGACATTAAACTTACTGTCATGATTTCTAGTTTTGTATGTGGTTTGGTTTTTAGACTGAATCTGGCTATGGATCAGAGTTGAGTTTGCGACGCCATGGCTCCATGGTGTCTCTTGTTTCTGGAGCAAGTGGATACTCTGCAACGTCCACCTCTTCGTTCAAGGTCAGTGAATAACATTTTCTTAGTATTGGTGGGTAAATAACTGTCACGGCTTAGCCCAAATTTGCCCCGGCCTGATCAGCAGCTAAATGCAAATAGTTGTGACCCCCAACCACCCCCACCCCACACCCCCCACACCCCACCCCCAGAGAAAGGGCAAAGGGAAATGAGACAGAGACTTGTAGGTTGGAAACTAAAACACCTTTAATGAAACAACAATAATAATGAAGAAAATACTATTCATAAGGAAAATAATAAAATATACAAAATTGAACCATCTGATGACTTTGTCACCACAGACACTACAAAGCAGGCACAGGGAAAGGTCCCGGGCTGGACTCAGTGGCAAGTGGGAGTTAGGCTCAGGAACTGGATTCAGGAAAGCACAGATCTGAGATCAGGGGCAAACAGACAGCCGAGGTCCTCTCTGGGCGTCGGCCATCGCAGAAGAGAGCGACACTGTCATGATCCTTCAGTTTTATCCTGAGTATGACGTCTATGGGATGGAATCATCTGTTCATCGAGTTGGGGTCACCTCTCCTGCCCACCCCTCCCTGCAGGTGCCACCCTTTTCCCTTATGGTTCCACCAGCTTGAGGATGGCCTTGGTTTCCATAGGGATAAGCGTAAGCGGTGGCCTTTCTGCACACCAGTGGCCTGTTGCTTTGGTGATAATCATCATTTTAAGTATTATCACGTCTAGAGACAGACACTATCTGAAAACATGCAGTTGACTTTCAGAAAATGAAATTACGTAGATGAGGCATAGCTGAGAGCTAGCTCAAACCAGAACAATACACACACAACTGGAAAGGAAATAAGCTATGTAAAGACTTATTCATGCAATTATAGGAAAAAAAGCACAAGTCTTTGGTTTATTATAAGTGTTAGTAATTCAGCATGTGATGATGAACAGATTGTACAGGAAGCTTTTTCATGCATCTGTGCAGTTGTCCCTCTTAAACCATGGTGTCATTTTTGAATGGCAAGGAAATCAAAACTGTGAGAGGATTTATTAACCTTTCCTAGCATACTTCTGAGAATATCAGACCTTCTAAACAAAAAGAAATGCTGATTCTGTGACTTAACAAATTTGATTAATACTGACTGACAAATGATGGCTTTCTTTGTTTGATGTGTATAAATATTTCACTTGGGTGGGCTGTACTTCTGGGAGAGCAGAAGAGGAGCAGCACAAGAAAGGAGGGAGTAATGATTAGAACAAAGATCTTAAACTAGAACTGATTGTTTTCAGGCAAATAGGTGTAAACCTAGTAGCATGCAAGACTGTGTTTTTAATAAGCTTTTACTGAATGCTCTATAGTAGCAGATGCAGTCAAAAGGAAAATTTCAGACCAGTGGACAAAATGAGTAAGAAACACTTTTTATACAGTTTCTTATGTTGTTCTAACATTAATATTTTTTCACAGCTGCTGATATATGAAACGTCATTAGTGTACTTGAAGAGTTTGTTGTGGGTGTTTACTACAGGCCACATGACCAGGAATAGGAGGTCGACGAGGCCTTCTACAGACAGCTGGAAGTAGCCTCTTGCTCACAGGGCCCTGGTTCTCATGGGGGACTTCAACCACACGGATATTTGCTGGAAAGATAATACAGCCAGGCACGCACAGCCCAAGAGATTCCTGCAGAGCATGGATGAAAACTTCTTGATATAGGTGGTGAAGGAGCCAACGAGAAGGGGTGTGCTGCTGGACCTTGTACTAACAAACAAAGAAGATCTGGTTGGGGATGTGAAAGTTGGGGGCAGCCTTGGCTGCAGTGACCATGAGATGGTGGAATTCAGGATCCTGCATGGAAGAAGCAGGGCAATAAGCAGGATTACAAAACTGGACTTCAGGAGAGCTAAATTTAGCCTCTTCAAAGTCTTACTTGGAGGAATCCCATGGGATAGGTCTCCAGAAGGTATGGGATCCAAGAGAGCTGGGCAATATTCAAGCATTTCTTCCTCCAGGCTCAAGGTTGATGCATCCCTAGGAGTATGAAATCAAGCAAAGGAGGCAGGACGCCTGCATAGATGAGCAAGGAGCTTCTGGAAAAACTCAGCTGGAAGAAGGAATTTTCCAGAATGTGGAAAAAGGGACTGGCCACTTGGGAGGAATATATGAATGCTGTCAGAGTGTGCAGGGATGCAATGAGGAAGGCCAAGGCCCACTTGGAATTAAACCTGGCAAGGGGCAAACAGAAGGGCTTCTTTGAGTACATCAGTAGCAAAAGGAAGACTAGGGAAAATGTGAGCCTGCTCTGAATGAGGTGGCTGCCCTGGTGACAGAGTACTGAACTAGAGATCATTTAGACAAACTGGACACCCAAAAATTCATGGGCCCTGATGAGATGCACCCACAAGTGCTGAAGGAGCTGGCAGATGTTGTTGCTAAGTCATTGTCCATCACCTTTGAAAGATCATGGAGAACAGCAGAAGTGCCTGAGGACTGGAGAAAAGCCAACGTCACTCTAGTCTTCAAAAAGGGCAAGGAGGAGGACCCAGGAAACTACAGGCCATTCAGCCTCACCTCCATCCACGGAAAGGTGATAGAACAGCTCATCCTGGATGCCATCTCTAAGCATATGGAGGAAAAGAAGGTTATTGGGAGTGGTTAACATGAGTTCACCAAGGGGAAATCATGCTTGACCAATCTGATGGCCTTCTACGATGTCATGACTGGCTGGGTAGATGAGGGGAGAGCAGTGGATGGCATCAGCAAGGCTTGTGACACTGTATCCCACAACATCCTCATAGATAAGCTTAGGATGTGTGGGTTAGATGACTGGACAGTGAGGTGGATTGAGAAATGTCTGTATGGCAGAGCTCAGAGGGTTGTCATCAGCAGTGCAGAGCCTAGTTAGAAGCCTGTGGCCAGTGGTGTTCCCCAGGGATCGGTACCAGGCCCAGTCTTGTTCAACATATTCATCAGTGACCTAGATGAGGGCACAAAGTGCACCCTCAGCAAATTTGCTGATGATACAAAACTGGGAGCAGCAGCTGATCTACCAGAAGGCTGGGCTGCCATTCAGCAAGACCTGGACAGGCTGGAGAGCTGGGCAGAGAGGAACCTAATGAAGTTTAACAAAGGCAAGTGCAGGGTTCTGCACCTTGGGAGGAACAACCCCATGCACCAGTACAGGTCAGGGGTTGACCAGCTGGAAAGCAGCTCTGCGCAGAAGGACCTGTGAGTCCAGGTGGACAAGCAGCTAACCATGAGCCAGCAGTGTGTCCTCAAGGCCAATGGAATCCTGGGGTGCATTAAGAAGGGTGTGGCCATCAGGGCGAGGGAAGTTCTTCCCCTCTACTCTGCCCTAGTGAGGACCCCATCTGAAGTCCTGTGTCCAGTTCTGGGCTCCCCAGTTCAAGACAGGAAAGGAGCTACTGGAGAGTCAAACGGAGGCCACGGAGATGATGAGGGGACTGGAGCATGTCTCTTATGAGGAGAGGCTGAGAGACCTGGGTCTGTTTAGCCTGGAGAAGAGAAGACTGAGAGGGGACCTTATCAGTGCTTATAAATATCTAAAGGGTAGGCGCCAAGAGGATGGGGCCAGACTCTTCTCAACGGTGGCCAGCGACAGGACAAGGGGCACCGGGCACAAACTGGAGCATGAGAAGTTCCACCTGAACGCGAGGAAAAACTTCTTCACTGTGAGGGTGACAGAGCACTGGACCAGGCTGCCCAGAGAGGGTGTGGAGTCTCCTTCTCTGGAGATATTCAAACCCGCCAGGACACACTCCTGTGCAACCTGCAGTAGGTGCCCCTGCTTTAGCAGGGGGGTTGGATTGGAAGAGCTCCAGAGGGCCCTGCCAACCCCCACCATGCTGAGATTCTGGGATTTGTTCTTTATAATTGCAGGATTTTTTTTTTTTCCTCATTGAACTATTCCTGAGTAGGCTTTTTTCTCTTGTATTTTCAGAAGGGCTATAGCTTATGTGAGAAACTTGCAGAAATGGAAACCTTTAGAGACATCTTGTGTAGACAAGTTGATACTTTACAGAAATACTTTGATGCATGTGCAGATGCAGTTTCCAAAGATGAACTCCAGAGGGATAAAGGTAAAACTGTAATTAAAAACGCTTATTTCCATAGAATTTAACTTTTTACACAGTAACAGATGTTGAAATAATAGTTACTATAGCATTTGATACCATATCAATAAAATAAGTATCTTAAACTTACTCCTTAGTAATGGGATCAATCATAGGTATTTCTGCATAAACAGTGTTAGCTATTTTCACTTCAGGAGTTGGATTCCCATAAAAATCTGCTTAACCTGTAGTTGTCAATTCTATTAAAGAAATGTTCTTTTAAGCATTTGATGTTATGGAACAATATTTACCCCATAAGACGAATGCAAGTTAGTTTACTGCTGTATCTCTTACCTTTATTTTGAAAAACAATAGGATATTAGTTTTGATAAGAATAATACATTCTTTTAAAAAGGCAAAAGTTCTACCATAATGAATGCTCCTGAGATGTATTGGCTGCAGCTAGAGCACTGAATGCACACTTGAGGTCCTAGTAGACTCAGGTGTGTATGTCTGCATGTCTACAAATGTCTGGATTGCTCATCCCAGAGCACGGCTTCTTGTATTCATGCACTCTCCTGAGGCACTTATATTGATCCCATTTTTTCTGGCAGCCTGAAACTTTTACTAGTGAGAAAATAGTAGATAAGTACCATTCTATTTCTTTGAGAACTTCCTAGTATTAAAGACCAGATAGTTGCTCGATTGTAGCTCTCTGCTTATCCAGTTGTAACACCGAGATAAGGTTCTTACCATCATAGAATCATTTGGTTGGAAAAGACCTTTGAGATCATCAAGACCATCCCTGTCCACTACTAAATCATATCCCCAAGAACATCATCTAACTGTCTTTTAAACACCTCCAGGGACGGTGACTCAACCACCTCCCTGGGCAGCCTCTGCCAGTGCCAGAGAACACTCTTGGTGAAGAAATAGTTCCTAATGTCCAATCTGAACCTCCCCTGGCGCAGCTTGAGGCCATTCCCTCTTGTCCTATTGCCTGTCACTTGGAAGAAGAGAACAACATACACCTCTCTTCAACCTCCTTTCAGGCAGTCGTAGACAGTGATGAGGTCCCCACTCAGCCTCCTCTTCTCCAGGCTAAACAACCCCAGTTCCCTCAGCTGCTCCTCGTAAGACTTGTTCTCCAGACCCTTCACCAGCTACGTTGCTCTTCTTTAGACACTCCAGACCCTCAATATCGTTCTTGTAGTGAGGGACCCAAAACTGAACCCAGGACTTGAGGTGCAGCCTCACCAGTGTTGAGTCCAGGGGCACAATCACTTCCCTGCTCCTGATGGCCACACCGTTTCTGATACAGGCCAGGATGCTGTTTGCCTTCTTGGCCACCTGGGCCACTGCTGGCTCATGTTCAGCCACTGTCAACCCAAGACCTTCTCTGCCCAGCAGCTTTCCAGCCACTCTTCCCCAAGCCTGGTGTGCTCCAATGGGTTTTTGAATCCCAAGTGAAGGACTCTGCACTTGGCCTTGATGAAACTCAGCCCATGGATCCAGCCTGTTCGGATACCTCTGCAGAGCCTCCCTACCCTCAAGCAGATCGACACTTTCTTCTAGTTTAGTGTCGTCCGCAAACTTGCTAAGGCTGTACTCGATCCCCTCATCCAGGTCGTTGATAAAGATATTGAGCAGAGGGTGCACCTGTCCAGGCCAGTGGCTGCCAGTTTCTCAAGCAGAAAACTGTGAGAAACAGTGTCAAAGTCTGAAGTCCAGGTCCACTACATCCACAGCCTTTCCCTCACCCATCAAGCAGGTCACCTTGTCATAGAAGGTGATCAGGTTAGTTTGGCAGGACCTGCCTTTCATGAACCCACGCTGAGTGGGCCTGATCACCCGGTTGTCCTGTATGTGCTGTGTGATGGCACTCAAGATGACCTGGTCCATGACCTTCCCTGGCACTGAGGTCAGGCTGACAGGTCTGTAGTTTCCTGGATCCTCTCTCCAGCCCTTCTTGTAAATGGGAGTAATATCTGCCAGCCTCCAGTCCAATGGAACCTCCCCAGTCAGCCAGGACTGCTGGTAGATGGTGGAAAGGGGTTTGGTGAGCACCTCTGCCAGCTCCCTTAATACGCTTGGGTGGATCCCATCTGGCCTCATAGACTTGTGAATGTCTAATATAACAGACCAAAAGTCCGCCCTCCAGAAGTCCCAGGTGGCCATTCTGCTGACCCCCCTCCTTACTTCTCCTAGAACTGAGAATATCTGTCATCTCGTGGGTGCTGTGCCCCAGGCGTCCTCCAACCGTCACATCTCCCACAAGGCCTTCTCTGCTCACAAACAACAGGTCCAGGGGGGCACCTTCCCTAGTCGGCTCGCTTAACCCATTGTGTCACAAAGTTGTCCTCCACGCACTCCAGGAACCTCCTAGACCATTTCCTCTCTGCTGTACTGTACTTCCAGCAGACATCTGGTAGGTTGAAGTCTCCCACAAGGACAAGGGCTAGTGCTCGTGAGACTTCTCCCACTTGCTTGTAGAATACCTCATCAGCCTCCTCATCCTAGCTGGGTGGTCTATAGCAGACTCCCACCACAAGATCTGCCTTGTTAGGTGCTCCGCTGATTTTTACCCATAGACACTCAACCCTACAATCACCATCACTGAGCTCCAGTCTATCAAACCACTCTCTAACATAGAGGGCTAGCCCATTGTCTCTCCTTCCTCGTTGATTCTGCCTGAAGATTTTATAACCAGCCGTGGCAGCACTCCAGTTATGCAAGTCGTCCCACCGCATTTCCGTGATGGTGATTATATCATAGTTTTCTTGCCATACAATGGCTCCCAGCTCCTCCTGTTTGTTGCCCATGCTGAGTGCATTGATGTAGGTGCACTTCAGTCGGGCTGTTGATCCCACCACACCCCTGAGGGAAATAGTCTCAGTTCCTAAGTGACTTCTCACTGTCATTTCTAACTCATCAATAACCTTTGCATCTTTGCTGCTACTTGGAGTGCTGTCCCCCACTTCCTCTGAGGTGTCAGAGCAAAGGGCCTCGCTGGCACACCATTCCCCAGACACTGGAGTGCCATCCCCAGGCTTTTTTCGATCAAGCCTGGTTTTGTGCCCCTCCCCCTTCAGACCTAGTTTAAAGCTCTGTGGATGAGCCCTGCCATCATCTCGGTGAGTATCCTTTTGCCCCTTGGGGACAGGTGTACCCCATCATTCACCAGCAGGTCCACTCTTGTGCAGGCCAACGCACGGTCAAAGAACCCAAAGTTCTGCTCCTCACAGCAGGTTCAGAGCCAGGTATTTATTTCCTGGCTCTTCCTACTCCTTCCCTCATCATTCCCTGGAATAGGAATGGCAGGGGAAAACACTACCTGTGTCCCCGATACCTTCAGGATTCGTCCCAAGGCCCTGCAGTCCCTCTTAATTGCCCTCAGGTTTCCTGTTGGGGTTTCATTGCTGCCTACTTGGAAACTCAACAGTGGATGATAATCCGTGGGCCTGACCAGAGTTGGAAGCTTTCTTTGCACATCTCTAACTGAGGCCCCAGGTAGGCAGCAGACTTCCCTATGAAATGGGTCCCGTCTGCAGATCGGGCCTTCCGTTCCCTTCAGAAGAGAGTCTCCTGTGGCAATGACCAGTCTTTTCTTCGTTACAGAGGCCGTTTTGATGGAGGGCTTAGGGTGTCTTAACCTAGGGAATGGTTTGAGGCTGTGAGACCCATCATCCACATTAAGGTTGGGTTCCACTTCATATCTATTGTGCAAGGGAACCTGGGAGGCTGAGGTTGTCACAGGGCAGACACGGCTGTGCGCCAGGCAGGAACCTGCTGCCATTCCCCTCCATCTCCTACATTTCTCTGTTCAGCTGGATGGAGAGAGGATGGGGCGTCCTCTGTCACATGAGGCACGCCTGCCTGTTGGGTCTGAGACAGGGAGCATAGGGTGTTGCTCCAGTGGTCAATCTCCCTCCCACACTCCCTGATGGTCCTCAGCCTGCTCACCTCCTCCCTGAGCTCTGTCACCAAGTGGAGGGGTTCCTCCACCCGAGCACACCTCCCACAGGTGAATTCCCCACTGGTGTCCAATACCAGTGCAAGAGGGGGGCGCGCCCTGCAGCCTGGCATCTGGGTGGCAGCGTGCATGCACTGGGGCTCTGTCTGGGAGGCTGCATCAGTCATGGCCAATGCAGAGCTCAGAGAGGCCTTCATGTTCTGCCGAGTGGCCACCATGATTCCCCAGTAATTTCCCAGTTCATCAAAGCAAGTGCTAAATTTCAACACTGAGCAAATGTTAGTCTCCTGATGGTTTCTGACAGTAAGTTTAATAGTGGTCTTGGGCCAAAATAAAGCAGGGTTTATGGGTCATGTCTATTGTTATAGGAAAAAATCTTAAATGCTGCTTAGCCATGAAGATGCTCCTAATTTGGTTTTGCACTCTAAATAATTGGGAAAGCTTTCTCACTCCCATAACACTCACTCTCTCTCAAATTTAGTGGTAGAAGATGATGAAGATGATTTCCCTACAACACGTTCTGATGGGGATTTTTTACATAACAGTAACTGCAGTAAGGAAAAATGTAAGTATGTCAACTTTTTCACTGAAAATGCATATGAATGGTATGATACGCCTGATACAAAATGGGTATTTATGCTCTTTTCTAAGAAGAAAATTACAGGAATAGTTGGCAAGAACATTTGAATTTATGTGACAGGAAGTTCTTATTTGTGCTAAGATAATTATGAGAAGTAGCTAAGGAATGATAATCTGAGTTATTCATAATTCACAGAAGTATTAATGCAAGCTCGTCAAACTGCAATTTCCTATTCTGTGTCCAAAGCCATTTCCACTACAAAATTATGTTGAAACAGCTGCATCATTCGGGTATTGGGAACTGAGATCTGTAACAGGCAATTGCAGTTTTTCTTGCAAGTGCTATCTGCTTTAGCAGTATGCTGGAGCACAATGCTTTTCCACTTAGATATGCCCCATTATGGTTTTTCTAAGTTCTATGGCTTCATAATGGTTAAGTCAACATTGTTACTGATTGTCACTCATTATAATTTTAGCACCTTTTTAAAACTGCATTTTCCAGTGTTATGATGAACAGAATTTTGATTTTTATTCTTAAATGATCTGGTTATAGTCATTGTACTCACTGCATCCATGCAGTACATGGGAAGAACTCACACAAGTCTTGCTGGTTTAGAAATCTGATACTTCTGGCCTGCCAGAAGGTGTGTATGCATTTAAAATCTGTTTGCTTTCTTATACTTTCTCTTTTTTCCTGACTTAAATTATTTCAGTATTTACATTCTGTAGTTGCTGACAATTGAGTATTTGTTAGACTTTGGTTCACAAAACTTTGAAGCAATCCAGTTTCAAATTTGATGGAATCTCCAAAAGAATTACTTACCAAAAGCATTTTTAAGACTATAGACACTTTCTTCAAGAACCTGGAAAATATATGGGCAAAATAAGCCTTTTTGGTCATAGACTGGTTTGGGTTGGAAGGGACTGCAAAGCCCATCCAGTTCCTAAACCCTGCCATGAGCAGGGACACCTCCCACTGGACCAGGCTGCTCAAGGCAGGGGGCAGCCACAGTGTCCCTGGGCAACATGGGCCAGGGCCTCACCACCCTCATCATGAAGAATTTCCTCTTAATGTCTAGTCTAAATCTTCCCCTCTCCAGTTTAAAGCCGTTATCCCTCATCCTATCACTCCATGCCCTTGGAAAAAGTCCCTCCCCAGCTTTCTTGTACACCCCCTTCAGGTACTGGAAGGTTGCTATAAGATCTCCTCAGAGCCTTCTCCTCTCCAGGCTGAACAGCCCCAGCTCTCTCAGCCTGTCCTCGTATGGGAGGTGCTCCATTCCTCTGACCAGCTTCATAGCTTCCTATGGACCCATTCCAACAGTTCCATATCCTTCTTATGTTGAGGATTCCAGAGCTGGACACAGGACTCCAAGAGAGGTCTCAGCAGAGTGGAGCAGAGAGGCAGAATCCCCTCCCTCACCTTGCTGGCCACGCTTCTTTGGATGCAGCCCAGGACACCGTTGGCCTTCTGGTCTGCGAGCACACATTGCCAGTTCACGTCGAGCTTCTCATCGACCAGCACCCCCAAGCCCTTCTCTGCAGGGCTGCTCTCAGTCACGTTGTCCCCCATTCTATGATTCTGTAATGAAACCATGGTTTTCTGATTTCTTTTTAACTCTCTAGTTCCCCCTACATTGCATGTTTCCTTGTTGTGTTTAATTTCTCTTTCTAGATTATTGCCAAAACTGTTACAAGGAAAGGAAATGGAAGGAGCTTTCATTATTCTTCCAGAGAATTAATCATGAGAGTAGATTTTTTAATATAAATTATATATATTTATTATATAATAAATATATATAATTTATATAAAGTATAATATATATAAATTATATAAAGTTCTTGCTCTGCTACGGATTAATTGTAGTGCTGATTTCTGAAGTTAAGCAGTGAACTCTGAAGGTCTGAATAAATCTTTCTTGCTTTTTATCAGCAAAGATAAGCATGCTTGCAACACTTACCTGTAAGCAAGTCTACAGTTCCACTAATCCTATTTTATATATAAAAGTCTACATTTTTAAGGACTGTTAAGTCAGAACAAACTTCAGAACATTTCTTCATATTTACATTCTTCTGGTATATCTGCTATATATACACATTCAATATGTGAAATGTCATTAGGAAAGTTTGCATCTTTAGTACATCTGGTCATTTTAGAACATTTGAATGCAATGTGACTTCATTCTTTTTCATGGCATCTTCAACAGGAATTTGAAGTAATATCCACATTCCTCTTGTAAAAAGTTCTGTTTAACAAGTCTTCAGGAACTTATGTGCTAAAAAATTGCGATGTATTATCGGTACCTGTATATAAACTCACTCACTACAGAAAATAATTTCTGTGATCCTTTGCTTTCTGCAAAAACTTCTAATACCAGTTCTTATGAATTCTGACTCCATTAAATTTACTTTCCATCATTTATTTCTGTTAAAAGCTTTATCTTCATTTTAGTTTTCTATGCCTCTGTTTGATTTCTAAGTGATAGATTCATTAAAGGTTTAGTAGCTGAGCGCTGCAAAGCTTGATTAGAAATTAAAAATTAGACTCTGTGCCCTGAAGTGGAATCATGAGTAATGCAGTGGGAGAAGTAGGTGTCTCAGGCTGAGACACCCATGCCTGTGTTTTGAGGCTAACTGATAAGGCAAAAAATATCATAAATGGCACCCTTTTTGAAGCTTTGCCTCAGAGCAACTGTTAAGATTCTTTGGTTTCTCAACTTTCAGGTTCCCTTCTTGAAGTCTTCATCCAGTCCTGGAAAGACTGGGACAATCTTTTTAACTTTAGCTGAGAATTATAGAATCATTTATGTTGGAAAAGACCTTTAAGATCATTGAGTCCAACTGTAAACCTAACACTGCCAAGTCCATGTCCCTCAGCACCACATCTACCCATCTTTTAAATACCTCCAGGGATGGGGAGTCTACCCCTTCCCTGGGCAGCCTCTGACAGTGCTTGACAACCCTTTTGGTGAAGTAATATTTCCCCATATCCAACCTAAACCTCCCCTGGCACAACTTGAGGCCATTTCCTATCGCCACTTGGGAGAAGAGACCGACACCTACCAACATTAGTGTGTAGTGCTTGATTTGTAATTTTGTCAACCTACCTATGAGTTTACCACAGAATACGTAACTTTTTGTCACGCAAATAAATAGCCGTAAATAAAATAATTAAAAATCAAATAAGATTATTATTTAATTTAATTATTAATTAATTGTTTAAGAATAATTAAATTTAATTAATTGATTATAAATAAATAAATAAATAGATAGATAAAAATAGCCCTTTAAATAAATAAATAGGCCTTTAAATAGCCTTAGCAACAGATGGCCTGGTTGAGAGCATGAAGTAGTAGTTGTAACTGCAACATCCCAGAGTACTTGGATAGGTCAACACATGATAGTTTTATATCATACCTTTTTATGTTGAGATTTTTAAACCTATAGTTATCTGCTTAAAGCTACCTTGAAATGTTACCTTTTGGGTTTGATTAAATTTTGCAATCATACCTTTCTTAGTGCTGTATCGGATATGATTCAAAGTTGCTCTGTGTTAATTAGGCCTACTTCAAGCTGTCAAACTGCTATTGTTACAAAGTATTCCAGTTCCCTCCACCCACATTATTTGCAGAGTACAGCATTACAAGCAGACTTGAAATACAGTATAGCAATATGAAGCTGAAGGGATGCATTCCTCCTTTTGAATCTCTTTCCTTATCCTATGGATAGCTGAAAATTATTAGTGCTTTCAATTTTTATTTTTAAATTAACTTTCTAGCCAGTCTATTTTCTTCAAACAATTGTAATATAAAGCATACATGTAAAATGCTTGTTTGAGTTAAAGGCAACAATCACTGAATGATTCATGTTTGGTTTTAGTGTTTCCACATGTGGCACCCAAAGGAATTAATGGCATAGACTTTAAAGGAGAAGCTATAACTTTCAAGGCAACTACTGCTGGAATCCTTGCTACACTCTCTCATTGTGTTGAGCTTATGGTAAAACGTGAAGAAAGCTGGCAAAAAAGACTAGATAAGGTAAGATCATTTTCATTTCACTTTTTTTGAAAAAAAATGTTTTCTTTAGCTTGAAACTGAAATTTCAAATTAGCTGGTTTTAACTTTTTTATTCCAGATATTGCTTTTATTTTTATGTGCAGCATTTATTAATTTTAGGTGCTTTCATTATTTATTTCTCCTATAAAATGTTAAAACCTCATCCTCAATGTTGGTGATACAGTAGCATTCATCATATTCTTTCTTTTCCCAGCCCTTGTTCAGATAGCATTCCTGTAATTTTTATATCTGTAAAGATCCTGATAGCATTCTATAGTAAGTGTATTGCTTGCAGCCTTCAAAAGAGACCTAATTATCCATGTTTGCAAAATGATGTGCAAATCATAGAATCATAGAATAGTTTGGGTTGGAAGGGACCTTAAAGATCATCTAGTTCCAACCCCCCTGCCATGGGCAGGGACATCCCAGTAGATCAGGGGAAAAATAGGATGAGAAAGTTCATGGGTCAAAAAAAAGACAGGGAGATGCTTACCAGTTCTTGTCATGGCAGAACAGTCTCAACTTCGGGAAAAATCAATTTGTTGCTGATTGAAATAGGTACAGTTAGTGGGAAGCAAAAAGACAAACACTAAAACAGCTTTGTTCCCCCATTTCTCCTCCCATGCAGGAAATCAGGCAGGGAAGGGAAGAGAGCAGCGTGGCTGAGTGGAGACCTGCTAGTCAAACTGAAGAGCAAGAGGGAACTGCACAGGCAGTGCAAGCAGGGACAGGGAACCTGGGAAGACTACAGGGATGCTGCCCGGTTGAGAAGGGGTGGCGTCAGGAAGGCCAAGGCACAGCTGGAGCTGAACTTGGCAAGGGAAGTAAATGCTAACAAGAAGGGCTTCTACAGGTACATGAGCCAGAAAAGGAAGGTTAAAGAGAATGTACCCCAATTGATGGATGAAAGTGGGGACCTCATATCAGCAGACGAGGAGAAGGCTGAGGGACTCAAGAACGTTTTGTCTTCCCACAACTTTTGAGTGGATGGAACACAAGGCAGGGAGTGGGGAGCAAAGCCCCTCCCACTGTAAGGGAAGATCAGGTTCGTGACCACCTGAGGAACCTGAACATACATAAGTCTGTGGGACCTGGCGAGATGCATCCCAGAGTCCAGAGGGAATTGGCCGATGTGGTGGCCAAGCCACTCTGCATGGTATTTGAAAAGTCATGGCAGTCAGGAGAAGTCCCTGGTGACTGGAAGAAGGGTAACATTGTGCCCATTCATCAAAAGGGTAGAAAAGATGACCCTGGGAACTACTGACCGGTCAGCCTCACCTCTGTGCCTGGGAAGATCATGGAACAGATCCTCCTAGAAGACATGCTAAAGCACATGCAGGACAGGGAAGTGATTAGAGACAGGCAGCACAGCTTCACCAGGGGCAAGTCCTGTATGACCATCCTAGTGGCTTTCTATGATGGGATGACCACAGCAGTGGGCATGGGAAAACCAACGGACGTGATCTGTCTGGACTTCTGTAAAGCTTTTGACATGGTCCCCCACAACATCCTTCTCTCTGAATCGGAGAGATATGGATTTGATGAGTGGACAGTTCAGTGGATAAGAAACTGGTTGAATAGTTGTATTCAGAGAATAGTGTTCAATGGCTCAAAGTCCAGATGGAGATCTGTGACAAGTGGTGTCCCTCAGGGGTCCATACTGGGACCAGTGCTGTTTAATATCTTCTTCAGTGACATAGACAGTGAGATCGAGTGCACCCTCAGCAAGTCTGCAGATGACACCAAGCTGAGTGGTGCAGTTGCCACACCGGAAGGACGGGATGTCATCCAGAGGGACCTGGGCAAGCTGGAGAAGTGGGCTTCTGAGAACCTCATGAGGTTCAACCAGGCCAAGTGCAAGGTCCTACACCTGGGTCGGCGCAATCCCCAATTTCAGTACAGGCTGGGGGATGATGTGACTGAGAGCAGCCCTGCAGAGAAGGACTTGGGGTGCTGTTTGATGAGAAGCTTGACATGAGCCCACAATGCCCAGAAGGCCAACGGGGTGGAAAAGGGTGGCACCTGCAGGGAGGGGCAGACAGGAGAGGTGACTCCAACCCGATGAACAGAGGATTCCATCCCATAAACTTCATACTCGGGATAAAATTGAGGGATTATTATTATTATTATTATTATTATTATTATTATTATTTAAAAAAAGCTTGTTTAGTTTTAGTTTCCAACCCACAAGTCTTTTTTCCTCTCATTTTCCTTTCCCTGGGGGTAGGGAAGAAGGGAACTGGGAGCCCAACTGCTTGGTTTTAGCTGCCAAACTTGACTGGGCTGGGGCTGAACTGTGACAGTCTGCAGTATTCGAGGAAATATCTGCTGCAGTGGGAGTCCTCCATGGAGACCTCCACAGCCAACACCTTGACACCTACACAGTACACAAGAAGATGACAGTCTACTGTATTCAGACCTTTGCTAATGCTCTTTATTCCGCTTCAGTTGTAGGTCTTCTGTTTGGTTTTTTTTACCTTGTTTTAATTGCTAAACATGACTCTGTACAAGTGTCTTCTATGACTATGGACTTGAACGAAAAAACATTGCTCTATCATCTGATAAATAGATGCAGGAGGAGAATGATGTTGATCTCTATACTCTTGGTTTTCTGGATAGATACTTATGCTACTCTGAAAAGGAAGTAAATATTGGGAGATGCTAAAGTTCAGAATATATTCTCTAAGAGATTAGAAGGGAAAATTATATGAAATTGGGCAGCCGTTTGTGTTTGCAAGTGTTCTAAAGCTCTTGTAAGTCTGTCCAGTGTCTGTAAAAGACTAGCTAGAAGAATTGAAAGGTGCAGCATCAAGTTTGTCCTTTGTATATTAGCAGATTCACTCCAGAGGCTCTGTGCCATGCGGGTTTGTCACAGGAAGAACAGGATCTCTGTCAGTGTCTAAAAGCAATGAGTCTTACAAGTAGTGTTAAGTACCATTGTAATCCAGCTTGCCCTCCTTCCCTATCCAGCCTCCTCACTCCACTAGCTTCAGAACCAAACACAAATGTGATTAGTGAGAGTCCTGCTACTTCACAAAACTGTACAGCCTTCATCTTGTAGAGGGCCAGTTTAGCCTAAAGATGTGTGAGAGTTCTGTCTGCTGAACTTGAAGCAAATATATTTCAAAATTATAGCTGTCCTAAAATATTTCTAATATTAAAAAGCTCAAGTTCATCAGAACTTGTTGAATCCAGAGCTGACTACAATTTGATTTGAGTACAGTGTTATGAAGTATCTTTCTCTAGAAACCCTGTTTTTTAAATAAATGAAAGGTTTTTAAGTTCCACTCTGAAGGTTGGAAACTTTATTTTTAAACCTTTGAAAACAAGAAATCATTGTAAAAACAGCTTTTAATTTTGAAGGAGACTGCTAAAATAATGGACTTAGTGACTGTAATTTTAGAATTCTATATTTAGTTTTCTTACTGTTACCAAAACAGTCAGATGGCCAGACTAAAATTAATGCAAAAGCATGTAATTTTATCTAAAGGTAATTGTAGTTACAGCTTTGCTTTTGACATTTTATTCTTAGCTGTTAAGATCTTGAGCTTGACTTCTTATTTTTCCAGTGCAGTACATTTTTCAGTATAAGCCTCTTGAATGTATTTTTAAAACACACTGTTTATAAAGACAATGCATAAACAGGGAACGGATTTAATCTCTAGTATTTGGTCCATTGTTTAATTTGCAACAAAATCCTTGTGATAATGCTTTTTTTGTTGTCTGCTGCAACATTTTTCTGTTCTTGTTTCCTTTGGTCTTAATAATTGGTATTAATGTGCAAACTTATCTTCTGAATGTTACTTTAAGATTAACGTGTTTGAGTAGCTTATTTTGTTTACCTTTTACAATTGTAACTTAAATGTCTCATTGAATTTTGCAGAGTTTTAACACACCAGTAATTTTTCTGCTGTGCAATCAAACAATTTCCCAATTTCTGCCTTATATAATGTTGTTGCCAAGAGAAGCTGGCAGATTTGGAGAGCTGTTTATCGACACATAAATTACCACTAATTTGCAGACTGAAGTACAGAAAGTGTGGGCACTGGGGGGAGAACTCTTTTTTTGGGTGAGGAGGTTGTTTTTCATTTCAAGTTTTCTGATAAAACTTCTGTACTCTTAATGACTTACACTGAAGTCATTCTTTATGCATCTTTGTGACTCTCCAGTTACTTTCAAAATAGATAAACTTGCAAAATTTTGTGAAACATAAGTATTAGCAGTTATCGCCTGTGACTGATAGTTTCAGGAAGGGAGAAGCCTACATTCACAGATAAAGGCAATACTGGTCTTCATCTAAGTGCTGCTTTTTTCCTAAGAATTTTCCTGTAGAAAAATATGCTACTACTTTGCTTTGCATCAAAACTGTTGCTTTATTTTTCAAACTTTTCTTTAGAACATGGGAAGTATGTGTTCCAGAGTAAGCCTTATCACCAAATTCCCAGTTGGTAAACTCAGTCTTTCAGTGTTGTTAACGGTTTTCCACTGAATCGTTAAAGTTCAGACTGGGTTGCTGAATAATTATATCTGCAAGAAGTAGTGCGTGGTGTCCAATTGCCTAAAGAGAATGATGTTGAGTTGTCAGTATCTGCATGGAGTTCACAAAATCATTAATGTGGATCCTATGCCAGCTAATTATAGATACAAGCTTGCACACTGTGATTCACCAGTATCTCAAACCATTCAACAAGTTAGCTTTCTACTAGTCTTACTTTTGACCCTTTGTTAACACTGCCCAAGCATGTGTATCAAGGCATTTATATGACCTGTCAGATACCAAGTCTGACCCTCAACAAACTATGAATAGCTATGCTTAAACTAGATACCATATTTTGCTTGCTGATATTGTCTCTTCCACGTGACTTAAAGTATGCTCAAGGTAGCTAGCTCCCCAAGCTTTGTATTATATATGCATGTAGATGGGCACATATATAATGCATGCATGCAAATAAAATCAGAAAATCAGCAACTTTGCAATTGTTACTTGGGGGAAAGCTCTGGACTGGTCATTCCATTTATTGGCATACTGATTATTATCAGCCAATTCATTCTTGCTGCATCAAATAATCATGTAATTTTACAGGAGACAGAGAAAAGGAGAAGAATTGAAGAAGCATACGAAAATGCTGTGACAGAACTTAAGAAAAAGTCCCATTTTGGAGGGCCAGACTACGAGGTGCAAATTGTGCTTTTGAAATTTTAAAAAATGCTAAGACTTTTAAAGACTGTTTTTTTCCCCAAAGGAGAGCGAGAGAGTGTGTGCGCATGCGTGTGTAAATCAAGGTCTTTGGCTGTGCAAGTGTGTTCATGCCACTTTTCTTTTTCTTGGAAACTAAAATGGAATGAATATTTTTTTGAGAAAAGAAGTCTGTCTTCACCTCAGGCTTCCTTATTCTGCTTTTGTCTAAAGCATTTTGCTTACAGATATTTCTACTGAGTTTTTAATTATTTTCCTTGTACATTTGATACTGCTGCTCATATGCAAGTTTTGTACTCTTACTTTTTAATGAGTCAGCTGAATAGATATGTAATGCAAATAGGAAAACCCTGACTGCAGAGGCAGTCCTAGAATCTAAAGTTTAATTTGAATTTATTTTTAACTTGTCACTGCCACTTGAAATGTGTTGATAAATTCAATGATTTTAGGTTCTGTTTCATCTGTTAAATTGCATGTTTTAGTACCTTCCTCCTCAGTTTGTTTATTTAGTCAAATTCTAAGGCTCTTAAACTACCTTCTAAAGAATAATGTAGCCAATGCACCTATAATGCAGTTTCCATAATTTTTGAGAACTCAACTCTTTCATTTACGTTAATCAAGCAGATTTCTACTTACAAATCATAGTCTGAGAAATAGTAGTAATATGTTGGGTTGTTTAAAACATACTTCAGCTTAGGTTCTCCGTTGTGACTGAGGCACTGTAAAAGAAAAATATGGATAGGAAGTTGGACTTTGTCTACCTGGTTATGAACCCAACTGCTTCTCCCAGATATCCCCGATGTAAAACAGTGTTTTGAAATTTGCTCAACCAGTTTGTTTTGCAATACAATAAAAGCAGGAAATCTAGTTTTCCTAAATTGCCATTTTACTTAGTGGACATAAGTTTTTAATAGTTAACTCAACTCTACCTGCTGTTTATTGTCAAAATGTTCTTTCCACAAATTTTCAATAGCAATCCCCAGGATTTTGTCTTGTCTTGTGCTTTTGAACACATTGAGGCACTGGAATACTTGGAAGGAGTCTAACTACACAATTATATTAATGTTTACTTTACTGACACACTCTAAACATTTTTAAGAGAAGATATATGTTAATTAAAACCGAAATCTGATGTCAAAGCATATTGACACTGTTAATCAGTGGGGTCTTTTACTTATTTGTAGAACTACCTCTAAACTGTAGTTAAAGGAAATAACTTCCTTTAACAAATAGGGTTTTCAGATTAATTGTAAACTAAGAATATTGGTGAAAATATTTGAGATCTATGGAAGAAATGTAATTCTGTTAGTTATATGCATTATATATAAATATCCAATATTAAACTTAAGTGGAGCTCTCGTGTCTCCAAAATTTTAAACTAGTTTTGTTTCCTATGCTCTAGGAGGGTCCTAATAGTCTGATTAACGAAGAAGAATTCTTTGATGCTGTTGAAGCTGCTCTCGATAGACAGGATAAAATGGAAGAACAGGTATTGCTACTTGAAAAATGTGTTAATGATGGGCACTTCATGGAAGACTCAGGGGAGCTGTTGACACTCTTGAGGGCAGAGAGGCCCTGCAGAGGGATCTGGACAAACTGGAGAGCTGGGCAATTGCCAACCGCATGGAGATTAACAAGGGCAAGTGCCAGGTTTTGCCCCTGGGACACGGCAACCTTGGATGTCCATAGAGACTGGGGAGTGAGAGACTGGAGAGCAGCCCTGCATCAAACGGATCTGGGGGTTCTGGTCAACGGCAAGTTGAACACAAGCCAGCAGTGCCCTGGCAGCCAAGAGGGCAACCGTGTCCTGGGGTGCATCCAGCACGGCATCGCCATCTGGGCGAGAGAAGGGATTGTCCTGCTCTGCTCCCCACTGGTGAGGGCCCACTGCGAGTGCTGGGCACGGTTTTGGGCACTGCAGTGCAAAAAGGATCTAAAGCTACTGGAGAGTGTCCAGAGGAGGATATGGAGTTGGTGAAGGGCTTAGAGGGGAAGCCGTATGAGGAGCAGCTGAAGTCACTTGGTCTGTTCAGCCTGGAGAAGAGGAGACTGAGGGGAGACCTCACCACAGTTTACTGCTTCCTCACAAGGGAAGGAGGAGGAGCTGATCTCTTCTCTCTGGCAGCCAATGTCAGGACCCGAGGGAATGGCAGGAAGAAGTTCCAGGGGAGGGTTAGGTTGGACATTAGGAGAAGGTTCTTCACCCAGAGGGTGGTGGAGCACCGGAACATCTCCCCAGGGAAGCAGTCACGGTGCCAAGCCTGACTATATTGCAGAAGTGTTTGGCCAATGCCCTCAGCCCCACAGTGTGACTGTTGGGGTTGTCCTGTGCAGGGACAGGAGGTGGACTCGATGGTCCTTGTGGGTCCCTTCCAACTCAGGACATTCTGTGATTCTGTGAAGATTTCTGTGAGTTAGTCCTGGAGTGCATATCCTGAAGCACTAGATATTTTATACTGGTACTTATAAGTGCAATTCACTACTTAATATTTGTACAGTTAAATATCATTACTTAACATTAATTTTGAGAAAGTGACTTCACAGCTTGCATAGAAAAGGATGGTATAACTGTTAAGCTAATTGAATGTCTTTGGTTTCTAATTCCTAAATAAGTGTATTAGTCCTGAATAAAACCTATCTTTACATGTAACTAATACAAATAAGAATATCAAATGCTGCAGCTATTTTTCAAAACCTAATTATTGTTCTGAAGTTTTTTTTGACTGTAGCAGTATGTGAAATAGGAAAGGCAGTTCTGTTGGTGTTTGTTATTATTAAGAAATTGTGTAGGGTTTGCTATTTCTCTAACTCATTTCTTGAATACATTTCAGTGACAAGGATCAAAAAGGGATAATATGCATGTGATGAAATATATAAAAAATGAAAACATATAATAGTGCATAAAATGAGAGGGAATAACAAAGTGGTGACTCCTTTGTCTTAAAAGTGTTGAGGCTTATGAATACGGTGAATACAATGACTTGGTTAAGAATTATAAGACTTTCTAGTGGACATATAGTACCCAACAGAGTTTATCTGTGTTGGAGTCTCTTAGCAGAGAATAAAAGTTTTGAGTGAGTGTTGTACTACTACATGGATGCAACATCCTTAATGCTGCCAATCTATTTTACTTAACCTGGAAATACAACTTGAAGTATAGATGAATCAGTAATTCAATCTCCTGGCCCATTCACTTTGTGAGAATGACAACTTCATGTCTGTCATGGATAGCATTAGTTGTTGGAGCCACTATATAGATTGAGGATGCCTTGCTCCATTTCATAGTCCACTCAAGTAGCAGCTGACTACCAATAATTAAACCTATTTTGTTGCAGTCTCAAAGTGAAAAGGTCAGATTACACTGGCCAGCATCCTTACATTCTGGAGATGCATATTCTGCTGTGGGGACTCATAGATTCATCCAAAAGGTAAGATATTTCTCATGATCATGATCTTCCGAATAATGGACTGACTTATATTTCTAGATAATGTTTTATATGGATAGGTAAGATTGATTTTTTTTTTAGAAAATTTTATTATTTTTTTTTAGGTATTTCTAGTATAACTTTCAATGGCTTATTCATTTTCAATTGAAATAGCTGGAATTGGAAAAGAACTATTTTCTGTCTTGGCTCAAAAAAATTGACTTGTATCAAGCTTGTCAGTTAGAGATGATATTAAAGGAAAAAGAATCTCAACTTGCTCACCTCAATGTTTTTAAGATATGTTCACCAAAATTCATTTAATTGATTTAAAAAAAAAAAAAAAATCCAGTCTCTTGCATTAGAATCAGTTGACTTATTTTTTGATGCTATGCTCTTAGGGCTACACTGGGAGCATAATACATAATAGGTACATGAAATCAACATTCACTGCTGTGCTTCCTGCTCATGCTGCTTCTATTTTCCTTTTCTTTGTTATCGTGTGCTTGCAAGTTGGTACTGAATGTTCTGTTGTGCCGTTGTTCTGATTACTTGGTTTTTTCTTTATCTGTCTCTGGTAGCCCTATAGTCGCTCTTCCTCCATGTCTTCCATTGATCTAGTCAGTGCCTCTGATGTTCACAGATTCAGCGCCCAGGTACTGTATTAATGTATAGAGTGTGGGTTGCAGATCTTTGCTGTACTGCATCCTCTTCTCTAGAACATGGGGGGTTTTGTTACATAAATCACTGCTTTCTTTAAGCTATGATGTTGAGACAAAATAAAAGGAGTTCTCTATGCCTATACTAAATGGTTGTCTTTTTACATTCTGCTTGCATGCATATCACTTTTGCTGAGAACCAAATCTTGTGAAACTGTTGGATTGATTTCAGTAGCTTTAATAAAAATGCCTACAACTTGAAAATTTTGTATTTCTGATTATGATAGAAGTAATAAAATAACAACTGTTTTGTGTGGACAGGAGATTGTCTTTGCTTCAAATTGAATAGTTTTTCTTGCTTTTAAATCAAAGGTTTAATTGTGTCTTTACAATTTGTCACTTCTAATGACATTAAGATACTAAATGTTAAGGTTATCTATTAGCACTTTTTGCCTCTACAACTAGTTTTATTACTGAAAGGTCATAAAGTATGTTGTTAACAAATGTGATTGTGGGCATGAAAGTTTTTACTGAAAAGTTCGAAAATATATTAAATTATCCTTTAGAAAATGCCTGACATCCTGAATATGTGAATGTAGTCATAGTGACATATTCCAATAATGTACAAAATTACTCTAGGTGCTTGCTCTGAAATTCATGGTTTAGAGTTGAATTAGATAAATGAATTCATGTGTTTGGTCTTTATTCTCAAAAAAAATTTGTTCAGACGTAGCATTCATGCTAATAGTTTCCTTCTACTGTGGTTCATATATGATTGTGAATATGGGACTTCCTTCTAGAATCTGTTTTTGAGGTTTTGTTTGGTTTTGGGTTTTTTATAATTATTTTCTAACACTGCAAACAACCTGCTTTTTCAAATAGAAGGAATGGATTTTCTTTTGATTAACAGAACCTGGAATCACTACCTGCAGACCTTGCCACCAGGTTTGTGAGCAGAACCCTAACATTAATGGACTTGCTTATTGGACTGAAATCCCAACACTTTCCTTGACCTAATGCAGTCAGTTAATTTCTGGAATTTGAACTTATTGCAAGGGGAAAAAGTACACAGGTCATATTGTACAACACCGATAGGCTCATCTATTGGTACTCAAGTAGTCACGTTAGTAATTCAAGTTTGGTTGTTTTTGGGAGGAGGGGGAAAAATCAAGTAATAGAAAGCAAGTTTGATTCCAAAGATAGAATTGGTTGTCTATCAGGCTATAGGTACATGGCCAGTTCAATGTAAGGGAAACTCATTAAAATATGTGAACCTTCTCATTTTCATCTTTCATGCCTGTGATAACATTTGTGGATCCATATGGTAAACCTGAGTATCAGAGCACTATTGTGGCTGAAAACATAACCGTTTAAAAACAAATGTGAGGTTGATCAGATCCTTATCACAATAATGCAAATTGCCGTTAAAGATCAGAGTCAAATGGACTGGATTATGGAGTCAAGGTGCTGTCAGCAGCTGCAGGGATTATACTACAGAGAAGCTACTATCCACTGCCTTAGGATGTGGTTTCAAGTTAACTGACTCGCTGCAGTGAGATGGATGATCTTGCTAATTTGAAAGAAATCTACTGCCTTCTGCCCCCTCCTTCCCCCATATTTTCCCTAGAACAAACATTTGCCAGATCAGTAAATTGGTCCACCTGCTCTGGAGCTTCATTGCTAGTGAACAAGCAGGTGAAAAACAACTGAGATCATGAAGAGAAAAGCAGCACACCTTTTGTTGACAGTCTGCTGTGGACCTTATTAATAGGAAATTGGCCTCTGTCCCCTGGCTGAGGATTTGGCTTTTGGAAAGGCAAGCTAATATCATGATTTTGAATAAATGGGACTTGTTTCTAGACTTCATTCATACCAAGGGAATTTTGGTACTTGTAAAAGGTCAAGTAGAATCTTGCAGCTTTGTTTTTAAGACTGAGAAGTGTAAACAAATGTATTCTGATGGATTCTGGTTCTTCAGTGTACCTTCAGAAAGGCATTGATTTGCCTCTGCCAGTTGAGTGGGAGGTTATGGGCTTAAAATGCTGCAGATGTTTTGCAGATGACTTTCTCCTCTTTTAAAGAAGAACTAACAGATTTTAAAATAGTTTGAGCTTAAAGTGAACTGCCTACTTAATGTTCAGGACAAGGCTGCATGGAGTAGAGGTTGCAAATATTTTTGCAAGACCATTCCTGTAGTCTGCCAGGAACACAGAGGTGATAGTGTGGTCTCCTCAGTAGGAAAGAAGCTGTGAATCTTGACTCTGTGCCTAATGTGGTATCTGAAATAAGTGCAGGCTGACAGACAGCGACCAGCAGGTAGATCTTGATTTGGACAGGTAGTATGCACAAGACAGTTTTAGGCACTGCAATTACTTGGTCAAGTAGAAATAATTGCTTCTTAGCGAAAACCAGCATTCGCTCTCTTCTGAAAGCTGCAATGATGATACCTCTCCTTCCCCAAACCTAAGGGAGAGTTGTCTCAAAGATGTTGCATTAGGAGGAATGAAACTTTATCAGGAGAGAGAGAGCCAAACTAAAAGTGCCTTTCAAGTTTTCAGAGGAAATCGGGGAGCTAAATGCTGAACAATTCCAAAGGCCTTAAACTGTTTAGATCGCACTCCTGGTGGATGCCTCATTCTCTTCTTTCTTTGCTATTCCCCTCCTCCCTCTGCATTTAGCATAAAGCAAAAAGCAGCAAAACATAAAACAAACATAAAAGCCAGCTTTGTCCTTAATAGATTGGGAGCTAGGGGAGAAGAGAGATAGGGACCTCTAGGTGTTGCAGGTAAAGGTTGGGAGCATGGAGCATGACACGGATTCCTTTCTGAAAGAAGTGTGACCTAGAGCTAGTAAACTGAATATTTAAATTGCCCACATTCTTACCTGACTTGAATTATTAAAATATTTAATAGGATTATTAAAACCACTCATAGTTTCCCTAACAATTCCCACTTTTTTGACGTGCCTGAGTAGGAGTAATTCTCCCTTGCCCCCTCCTCCCTGAACATGACATTGTTTAACAGTTACCACTTTGGCAGGCGCAGGCAGCACAATAGGATCCCAGTTTAGGAATCTATGCAGTATGGTTATAGATCAAATAGCAAATTCTGCTTGCAAAGCTGTGAAGCAGGAGACACCATTTAAGGTTTCAACTGTTTGTCCTGCTAGCACATCAATACCCAAGAGATATTCTTTAATTGGGCCAATTGACACCATTGTGGTAAATGGTGTGACATTGTTTATTAAGGTAACGTTTTGCATTTTGCATTGAAGTGGTTTATGAGGTGGAGGGTGGGCACAAATTTGGTGGCAGGGCTGGGAGTGATTGGCTTTTTTGTATAAATGCTTACTTTTGCCATCAGCAAGACATTTAAGATCATGAGATACAGGCTTGTACAAGATCATTCCCCATTTGTTTCCTCCTTACCTGCACTGTAACTCCACTTAGTCTTACTGGCTTTTCTTTATTCACCACCTGCACAGATGGCCCTGCAATTACAGCCCCAATTACCCTCAAAGTATTTATTAAGGCACCTAGATTACCGTATCATTTGTCACTGCTGGTATTAAAGGGTTTTAGTGAGGTAGGCCTCCTCTCAAAAACTGTGTTCTGATACTTTTCATTACTGCTGCACTGTCCAGATTAGATGCCATACCCAACGCCTGAGCCATCCCTAACTGCCACACCACATTAATACGAAGACTGTACACCAGTCCCTGAGGGATGATAACTAATTTGGCTGGTTCTGCATATGCTGTTCAAAGTACTGCACACAACCACTGATACAGCATAGGTGCAATAATGTCTTGCCCATCAGGACCTGTAATATGTTGCAACTGAGCACATCCTCACCGAATGCAGGCAGAGCGCAGGAGCAACCACAGATAAAATGAAAAGAGTAAATTTATTCCCGTTACCTCATGATCTGGGGTGATTCAAAGGACAGAGTTTCCAAACCCCCTTGCTTTCTAACACTCCTCACTAAAGTGGGAGGCTAGGTGCGGCTGGGCAAGGTTTCCGAGATAATAACTCGATAACAACTATATAGTCGTTATTAAGCAGGTATTCCCTTTATTATTAGCAGCACTGGATGTGTAGGGGATTGATCCTCCAAAAACACACATCCCAAGCAAGAAAACTGTGCGTCTTTTATATTATAGATCTATGCATATTCATTTAATCACCCAAAAAGGTATTACATATTCACTCCCTTTCGAAGAATCATTAACATACCTTCACATTGTGTTGGTATGCGCAGACAATCTGTTGAGTGGTCTGTGGACCCCCTCTTGGGGTCCAAAGATGAAGGCTAGAAGTAAGGGGGGTGCACCAAACTTTGAGAAAAACAGTCTTTTTTCTGCTGGCTGCAGCAGTGTGGATTCCAGGCTTCCTTATCTTGTCTTGTGGAATGCCTGTTCCTTGCACAGCAGGTCCCCCTTTAGATAAACATCCCTCAAGGCACATACCATAGCTTAGACAATTGCTACAGATCAAGACACAAGCTCAGACATTTGCCATTCATCAGTCCCCTTTTAGAAAAAAAAACCAAACAAACATACTAACTTAGACAATTACTATTGACTAATACACAAGCTTAAAAATTTGCCACTTATCAGGGGCAACTCGGAAACAGCACCCAGCACAGGAAGCAACCAGGAATGCAGGCACTGAGGAGCTCGGGCCTTCCTAGAAAGAATGAGAGCAAACCGCTGCTTTTTCTGTATTTATCAGAGGAGAGGAGAGTCTTTGATCTTTCTCACAGCAGGGCTGGAATCTCAAGCACGTTGCATGGCTCTGAATTTCACAGGCCTATGTTAGCTAGAGACAAAGGGTGCTGCTTGTCAAGCACCCAAGACTAGACAACGATTAGCATGGCTTATGTGTTTTTCTACATCCCAGCTGCAAGGTCACTCAAGCGTGTTTTACAGTTCCTGGTCTCTGTGCCATGGGTACTTCTAATGAAGTCTGGAACAACCTTATTTGATAGGAGTAATTGTTGTATATGTTGTTAGTATGGTATTTGTCACCATGGGGATTTGGGGCAGCGATGATGAGCAAAAGCAGACAAGGCAGGTTGGGAACGTTCGTTAGAGTGTGGCGTTGTTCGCCTTGAAGACCTTGGAAGTTGATAATGAAGGAGCCAGCTAGCAGCAGTTTACTGATAAGTAGGCACTGGAATGCAGAGAGCTGGCTGTATTTGGTTCAGGAGTTTGAAAACAGCCAGAGGAGACTGAGTCTGCGCAAACTTCAAAAAGAAATATATTCATCCTGAGGAAGACTTCCTACTTCATCCCTAAAGACCCCGGCCCACGACCATCAGGAGGCACTACGCAGGCGCAAGACTGGAGACAGACCTAATTATAATACGAAGTGGGGATAGGGTATGAATATTTAGTAGGCGCTTATACCTTTGCATGTCTTTACACTATAAGTAGCTGCTTGTTAAGCTATACGGTGTGCAAGCTAGGAGGAGAACCCCCTTGCACCCCAGCACTGGAAATAAACATACCTGCTTTATAACTCATTTTGGGTTATAGAGTTTGATTCCGCATAACAGTGAGGAGAGCAAAAACCCAACAAACACAATTATCTACTCCTTTGATTTGATGCACCAGTCTGCTGCAAGGTGTGATGAGGCAAGTTTATGCAACAAATGGAAGACTTCTGTTTTTTATAGTCAAAAGTTAATGACGTAGAGTATAGTGTAGTTCAAAGATACCAGTGAGCTCTAGAAATGAGCTAGTTTGGGTATCGGAGGCAATTAGCTGCAGCAAATGATTTAGTATGGTCTGCTCCCCTGCGGTTTCCAATATTGATACATCCCCAGAGTGCTACCACTGAACTATTGAGAGTCACTTGTTTGGAGTGTAGTAATATTTGTGACACTCAACCAAATCCTTCCTTAATTGTACCCTGAAAACCATGAACTGGTCATACTCCTTTTTTTATGACATTTTCTAATTTTTATACTATGAAACTTGCTGCAAAAAAGTGTGGTCTGAGATAAGCAATGTTCAATCCGTAAAGAGCTGCCAACACTTTGTTACATTTTGTTCTTAACATATCCTGTAGTTATTCCTTCTGAATGTTGTTAACTGAAACACTTTACATGGCATATGGTTTTAGCTTTCGAAAAGAGCTTTGTCCTATATACTGCATATTTTCCATTGACTTATGAAACTTGCTTTATCTTAAAAACTTGTTCTTATTCCTGACACTTGTGGAACATTAATCTAATTTTTAAATTTTTTTAGACTAGACATTAGGAAGAATTTCTTCACTATGAGGGTGGTGAGGCAGTGGCATAGGTTGCCCAGGGAAGTTGTGGCTGCCCCATCCCTGGAGGGTTGGATGGGGCCTTGGGCAGCCTGATCTAGTGGGATGTCTCTGCCCATGGCAGGGGGGTTGGAACTAGACGATATTTAAGGTCCCTTCTAACCCTAACTATTCTATGATTTTATGATTCTCGCCAATCTTCCCTTATATTCTCACAGCTTTTAAAATGCTCTTCAGTGAATATTTGCTTTCAAGTCTTACAATGCAAAAGTAATTTCCTACATGCTGAAATAAATCTCTTAGGTAGTAATAGTGAGTTTTGACAGTTTAGAGGTGCAAGGGAAGGATAGGGAATTACCCATAAAGAATGAAGTTGGAAGTTTAATCTAGATGTTGGCTTTTCTTTCTGAAGGCCAGAAGTATCTGCTTGTTCTAACCTGTGACAGAAGGATCTGTTGTCCATGTTTAACTCCTGAACAGGATTTGAAGTATTGACTTGTAGCTTCCAGTGCTGTACAGTCCCCTGGCCAAGAAGATGGAAGGAATGATTTAAAAATGTGTATTTTTTCCTTTAAAGGTGGAAGAGATGGTACAAAAGCATATGACATATTCCTTGCAAGATGTAGGAGGAGATGCCAATTGGCAGCTAGTGGTAGAAGAAGGAGAAATGAAAGTAAGCATTTGTTTTTTTGCTTAATTGATATACAATTATATGCTGTGAAGACAGATATTTTTGTTCTTTTTTAATACTATCACTCAGAAAGTTATGCTGTTAAAACTTCTCTCTGAGAAATGTATTGTTTTAGTTAGGGTGAGAGTCAACAAGAGCTGCAGCTTATAATATATTTATTCATGCAAAATCTTATGCAACTCTTGTGATAGCTTTGTCTTTGCAGATCCCTTTCTCATTTCTCCTACTTAAATTTTGATATCAAAATGGTATGTAAATTCAATGTTATATGGTAGCAAGTTACTGTTGGCTACTCCACTGTGCTTGTATGCATTCACATGCGTGGTGATTAATAAGGTAGTTTAATCACTTTTTGGAGTAGAGATTCTTGAAATACTAGTATTTTAATGCAAAGTGTCGTGGAAGAACATCTGCATTGGTAGTTACTAGAGTACACTGACGTAGAAAAATATTAATTTGTGAGTCTTCTAGGTAAGCTTTTATCAAAGCTGATGGAAGTTTAAACAATTGAAACATGAACAGTTTTAACAATTCCTGTTCTGCATTTCTTTCTTTGTATTTGGCCATAGGTGTACAGAAGAGAGGTGGAAGAGAATGGAATAGTTTTAGATCCTTTGAAAGCAACGCATGCTGTTAAAGGGGTAACAGGGCATGAAGTTTGCCACTACTTCTGGAATGTCGATGTTCGTAATGACTGGGAAAGTAAGGAATCAGTTCTTAAGTTTTGCGTGTTTATCAACAAGCATATTGTTTATAACATTGATCTAATATCCATGATTGTATATTGATGGACTTTTTTCCCCCCCTCTTTTAGCAACAATTGAAAATTTCTATGTTGTGGAAAATTTAGCTGATAATGCAATCATCATTTACCAGATGCATAAGGTAATAACACTTCACCTGTATTCACACCTTAGTGAGAAAGTCTGGGGCATCTGTGTTCTAATCTTTTCTGAAATACTTTAATGTCTTAACAACTTAAAATACTGTTCAAAACAACAGTTCAGAATAATCATAGGAAAATAGAATCATGGGATGGTTTGGGTCGGAAGGGACGTTAAAGATCATCCAGTTCCAACCCTCTGCCATGGGCAGGGACACCTGCCACGGGATCAGGATGCTCCAAGCCCCATCCAACCTGGCCTTGAACACCTCCAGGGATGGGGCAGCCACAGCTTCCCTGGGCAGCCTGGGCCAGGGCCTCCCCACACTCATAGGAGAACATTTCTTCCTAAGATCTAATCAAAATCTCACTTCTTTCAGCTTAAAACCATTCCCCCTATTCCTATCCCTGCACTCCCCAGCTTTCCTGTAGGCCCCCTTTCTGTGCTGGAAGCTGCTCTAAGGTCTCCCTGGAGCCTTCTCTTCTCCAGGCTAAACAACCCTCAGCTTGGCCTTATAGGAGAGGTGCTCCAGCTCTCAGACCATCTTTATAGCCTTCTCTGGACCTGTTCCAACAGTTCCATATCCTTCTTATGTTGAGGATTCCAGAGCTGGACACAATACTCCAGGTGGGGTCTCAGCAGAGTGGAGCAGAGGGGCAGAATCCCCTCCCTCGCCCTGCTGGCCACGCTTCTTTGACACCATTGTGGTCTCATGTCAAGCTTCTCATCAAACAGCACCCCAAGTCCTTCTCTGCAGGGCTGCTCTCAGTCACATCATCCCCCAGCCTGTACTGAAATTGGGGATTGCGCCGACCCAGGTGTAGGACCTTGCACTTGGCCTGGTTGAACCTCATGAGGTTCTCAGAAGCCCACTTCTCCAGCTTGCCCAGGTCCCTCTGGATGACATCCCGTCCTTCCGGTGTGGCAACTGCACCACTCAGCTTGGTGTCATCTGCAGACTTGCTGAGGGTGCACTCGATCTCACTGTCTATGTCACTGAAGAAGATATTAAACAGCACTGGTCCCAGTATGGACCCCTGAGGGACACCACTTGTCACAGATCTCCATCTGGACTTTGAGCCATTGAACACTATTCTCTGAATACAACTATTCAACCAGTTTCTTATCCACTGAACTGTCCACTCATCAAATCCATATCTCTCCGATTCAGAGAGAAGGATGTTGTGGGGGACCATGTCAAAAGCTTTACAGAAGTCCAGACAGATCACGTCCGTTGGTTTTCCCATGCCCACTGCTGTGGTCATCCCATCATAGAAAGCCACTAGGATGGTCATACAGGACTTGCCCCTGGTGAAGCTGTGCTGCCTGTCTCTAATCACTTCCCTGTCCTGCATGTGCTTTAGCATGTCTTCTAGGAGGATCTGTTCCATGATCTTCCCAGGCACAGAGGTGAGGCTGACCGGTCAGTAGTTCCCAGGGTCATCTTTTCTACCCTTTTGATGAATGGGCACAATGTTATCCTTCTTCCAGTCACCAGGGACTTCTCCTGACTGCCATGACTTTTCAAATATCATGCAGAGTGGCTTGGCCACCACATCGGCCAATTCCCTCTGGACTCTGGGATGCATCTCGCCAGGTCCCACAGACTTATGTATGTTCAGGTTCCTCAGGTGGTCACGAACCTGATCTTCCCTTACAGTGGGAGGGGCTTTGCTCCCCACTCCCTGCCTTGTGTTCCATCCACTCAAAAGTTGTGGGAAGACAAAACGTTCTTGAGTCCCTCAGCCTTCTCCTCGTCTGCTGATATGAGGTCCCCACTTTCATCCATCAATTGGGGTACATTCTCTTTAACCTTCCTTTTCTGGCTCATGTACCTGTAGAAGCCCTTCTTGTTAGCATTTACTTCCCTTGTCAAGTTCAGCTCCAGCTGTGCCTTGGCCTTCCTGACGCCACCCCTTCTCAACCGGGCAGCATCCCTGTAGTCTTCCCAGGTTCCCTGTCCCTGCTTGCACTGCCTGTGCAGTTCCCTCTTGCTCTTCAGTTTGACTAGCAGGTCTCCACTCAGCCACGCTGCTGCTCTTCCCTTCCCTGCCCGATTTCCTTCATCTGGGGACTGAGTACTCTTGTGCTATATGGAAAGCATCCTTAAAGATCAACTCCTCCTGCTTGTTGCCCAAGCTTCGTGTGGATTTGTGTAGAGGCACTTCAGCTGGGCTGTTGGCCACATTGCCTTCTTAGAGGAACATCCCTTATTTCCATTAAGGTGTTTTGGAGAAGTTTCCTCCCTGACACCTACTACCTCAGGAACCTCTCACTCCTCTCCACAGGACTTCAGCCATGCCATGGCATTCCCAGCATGCCCCTGGACAGCAGGTAGAGGGCCCATACCAGCACCCCATCCCTTCAACCGCTGTCTGTCCTCCCACTGCTTGTCACAGGCTAGCCTGATATCATCCCTGTCCCCCTTCACATCTAGTTTAAAGCCCTGCAAGCTCCTGAGCAAAGACCCTCCTCCCCCTCTGAGAAAGTTGGCGTCCATCTGATACCTGTAATCCTGGTGCTGTGTAGGCCATCTCATTATCAAAAACCCCAAAGTTGTTGTGGTGACACAGCTACAGAGCCATGTATTAATAGACTGGGCCTGCCTGAGCCTTCCAGTGTCACCACCTGTAACTGGAAGGAGGGAGGAAAACATCACCTGGGCCCCAGATGCTCTTACTATATAACCTGATACACATCTATAAAACAACTACATTCTGTTTCAGTTTTGAAAATTGCATGAAATTACTAACTTGAAAAAAATTTTTTACTTAAATAACAACTGACCTGTTTTGCCTTGGTTTTTTTTTTCTTTATCTAAGGATAGTAAGTGCTTAATTTGCAAAACTGGAAAAGCTCATATTCAGGTGTTTCTCTGCAGAGGGTGTGGCCAGCTTCTCAAAGAGATGTGCTGTATTTGTCTGCCATCAGAAAGATACCAGCATTCAGTGAAAATGATCCTGAAACATGGATTGTGTGCAATTTCTCTGTGGAACATGACAGTGCTCCTGTAGGTCTTATTTTCATTCTATCAAGTTCTTCTTTTAAGATACCATTTTTCAATTATGTAGTAATGATCTTGCAATACTAGTGTTATGGGGTATGGGGTTAGGGGTATGCAAAAATACATTTTGTTTAAATGAGATGATACAATGACCTGATGAAGGAATTCTGAACCTAAAGCGTTCTTACTTTATCTCAACAGTTGGCAAACCTAAATTCTTGCAGAAAAATGGAACAAAATTTCTGGAGATGTGAAAACATTTTAAAGAACTGAGGTTACTTCGTATGGAGTCAAATCAATAGCTATTCAGTATCGTCAGACATGGGAATAGGCTTATATAACTGTAGATATGGAATCTGTTTAATCAGCAACTTATACAGTTCTGCCTTGGTTCTGTTAGATAGTAGCAATGATTACTTTCTTTGGAGTATTTCTGTGCTGATTGCTATGCTTTGCCTGCTTACAAGGGAGAAATTACTAACTGATATTTGTAAATGCTGATGCATTATTCTTTAGATGTTTCCTTACTTGTCACAATTAATGAAATAATTCACTGTATTAAGCAATACAGTGAATGAGATTCAGGCATTTCAGAACCTTTTCCCTATTCACCGTGTGCCTTTCATTTTTTTCACATTCATGTTACATCCACGTAGTGCTAGAACGCAAACTCCCTGAAAAACAATTTTTGGAGTATCTTCGACTTTATACTAAATTAAAATATTATCAGTCAAGTACACTGAATAAACTTAGTTTGAAGCTTAGAAATGTTCCTTATCTTCCTTTTTTTTTTTTGGCAGCTGAACAATCGCTGTGTCCGTGCCAAAATAAATATTGCTATGATTTGCCAGACATTAGTAAGCCCACCAGAGGAGAGCAAGGAAATAAGCAGGGACAATATCCTATGCAAGATTACATATGTAGCTAACGGTAAGGCTAAAATTTTTTAGCATGACATTCATGATATGTGCTAGTTCTGGGGATCTGAATAGTGGCAAAAAAGATATTGGTGCAGTTTTCTGTTAAATTTATATATAGGATCACATTTGTAGTATTTATGGTCAAAAAAAGATGCAAATTAATGTGCTACATAAATTGGTGAATGGGATCTTTCGTTGTGTGGCATTCTGGGAGGAATAAATGAAAGTAATGTGTAGCTCACTCCTAGGTACAGAACCTTGTGGGGCAGTGGGCAGAAGAAATGTCTGCAACTTGGATCACTTGGCATAAGCTATTAGATTCAGTAATAGTCTGGGGGTTTATTCATGTATTGTTGCCAGGGTTTTTCCCCCGGTTCATCTTGTTAGGCTGAAAAGCTGCTGACAGTAACAATACAGTTCTTCCTCAGTATTAAGAAGGGGCAAATAAGTGAGTGTCACAGTTTAGCCCTCCCTCAGCCAAGTCTGCAGCTAAACGTGGGCAGTAGTGACCCCCCAAACACACACAGGGAAAGGGAAATGAGAGAGACTTGTGAGTTGGAAAGTACAACTAAAAAAAAATCATGAATGTAACAAAACAATAATAATAATGATAATAAGGAAAATATTATTAATAAGAAAATAATTAAATATATGCAAATATACAAAATGACACACCCCCCTCCAATGACTTTGTCACCACTGACTCTGCAGAGCAGGCACTGGGAAAGGACTCAGGCTGGACTCAGTGGCAGGAGGGGGCTGGACTCGGGAACTGGATTCAGGAACACATGGATCAGGGGCAAACAGACAGACGAGGTCCTCACTGAACATTGGCCATTGCAGAAGAGAGTGACACCCTCGTGATCCCTCAGTTTTATCCTGAGTACGATGTCTATGGGATGGAATCCTCTGTTGGTCGGGTTGGGGTCACCTCTCCTGTCCACCCCTCCCTGCAGGTGCCACCTTTTTCCGCCCCTTTCCCTTACGGCTCCACCAGCTCGAGGATGGCCTTGGTTTCCGTAGGGATAAGTGTAAGCAGTGGCCTTTCTGCACACCAGTGCCCTGTGTTATCAGTTCTAAAGAGAAACGCTGTCTGAAAACATGCAGTTCACTCTCAGAAACTGAAGTTACTCAGACGAGGCTTAGCCGAAAAGTTAGAAACTGATTCTGCTTCAGCTCAGACCAGAATAATGAGGATGTTTGCAAGCTGTATAATCTAGTCTACATATTTTAAAAATTTTTAGAAGAATCATAGTCTGAAGAATGGGTTCAGAAAATCTTTGCCATACACGAGTGATGCAACTTGTATTAAATCCTGCACAAATAATACTATATGATGTTAAACTCTGGAGTAAGCTATTTTGTTTCCTGTTTAGAAGTTACCAGATTATTTAAAAAATACATTTTCATTGACAAATTTGAACTGCGATTATATGGGATGTGGCAGCTTTTTCAGCAAAGTACTTGACCTGTGAATTTAGGTGTAGTTTAGAATCGGTTCAAATTCTGTTTAAAGTACTTCAAAAATAATTTGTAAGACATTGCCTGTGTAGTAGTCCTGCAGGCAAATGCAGCAGTTATTGAAAAGTTGACTGAATTTTATTTTCTTTGAAATAAGAAGTAACTTGTCTCTTTTTCTTTGTTTCTTGGATGTACTTAAAGAATATCTTTCATTTGGACATTTCCCAAAGACAACACATCATGTTTAATGGTTTCTAAATAGTGACATCATAGAATTGGACTGGATTAGAGCCCTGAGAGTAGAAAGTACCACATTACAAGCTGTAAAGGTGTCAGTTCTGCTGATTATACTTTCCTGTTACTTCAGAAAGAGTTGCAGGAATACAAACTTAAATTTTCTTTTCCAGCTTTAAGCAGATTTGCTGTATTTCAGTGTCTGGCTTCCTGTCTACTTCTAGTGAACCCAGGAGGATGGGCACCAGCATCAGTGTTACGGGCAGTGGCAAAACGAGAATATCCAAAATTCTTAAAGCGTTTTACATCATATGTGCAAGAGAAAACGGCAGGAAAGCCTATTTTATTCTAATATTAGCAGGTATACATTCATTTTTTTATTCTAGATTCACTGTTGTAAATATTTAAGGCCAAACAGAAGTATGCAATCTAGAAATGTCTTATAATGAGCATGAAATCGCTGCTTAGTTTTAATATATGTATGAAATTTGGTTTTTAAAACATTCACGTATTTCATGCATGTTTCATGAAATTAATGAAATTCATGAAACATGCATGAAAAATAAGGACTGCACAAGTTATCAAGCATTAATTTTTGTAGGCTTTTACTAGTTTGTCTTGCAAGATTTTGCATGCCTGTTTAATTTATGTAGAACTATGAAAGGATGAAGTGTTTTTTTCTCAGCTATCACAGGCATTTTACACTTGTTCTGAAAAGTATATATACTGAAGTTTCTCTAGAACCTCATGAGATTTTGACATCTTAAATTCTAGTTATACTTGCATATCTGATAGAATATTATGAAGGTCAAAGTATTCTTTTATATTGACAGAATAGTTTAGATCTAGGATTTTTTATTAGTGGAAATTTTCTGACAAATCAGTGTCAATTACTGGAGTATTTAAAAGACTGAAATTTTTAGTCTTTCTGATGAGCCTAAGAAAGAAAAGGAATTTACAGATGTTTTCTGAGGTTAATGGATATATTTTAATGGACTAGGTCATTGGGCTAATCTAAATTTTTTTTTAAATGATGATATGACATTAGAAAATAATTTCTCAATCACTTTTGGGGATGTCTGAATCTGTCAGATGTAAGCCTTTGTGCTAAGTAAGGCTTTGCTTAATTTTTGTTAGTGTAGACTCTTGCCATATAATTCTTTATGTATAACTGTAGCGTCAAACCACCGAATTCCAACTACAAAGCAGCATTTGGTAGTTTGACTATTAGAGCATGATCTGAAAATGAGTTTTTATCACTTTTCTGTGCATGACATAGGCTACCTCTGTTTATAGGTTCTATTTATTATGTCAGACTCCAAAAGTCTTAGTAATTTGATCCTTCTGTATCAGGTGGCCCTGTAATGATTCACATTTTTAATTGTCTATTGTTAGAGAACTAGTGTAGGTGAACAATTTAAAACATGGCTGTCATGAGCCAATAGTACAAACATGATAATTGCAGTGTTGATAATACTTAAGGAGTTTAATTAATTCTTGTTTTCCTATTACTGTTCAAAATTTTCCATACTGTATTTTGTCTTTGATTACCTGCAGTAATCAGAACAAGATTGGGTGAGCATTCTGCCTTGAAGTGGCCATGCATAGAGTACTCCATGCTGGAATGAAGGATCTACAGTCTTTTTATGGTCAAAGTTCTAAGTTTTGTATACTGAAGTAAAGAAGTGTTGCAACACAATGAGACTTGAACATTTAACACTCTCGCCTAAACTTTTTGTGGAATCAGTGTGTAATTATAAATAGATGTATTGATAGCATGTATATGGCTGTTTTATTTGCTTGCTTTAGAAGAGGAAGAACATGTACAACTTTGAATCACCAACATGGATTGCTGCTTTAACTTTAAATAACTTGCAGAATTTCACTATCAACATTCCTAAGATACTTGTGCAGTTTTTGTGCGTGTCTAATGAGCACAAAAGACAAATGACACATATAGCATAGTATACATGCTTTATATGCACAAAAAAATATGTGGTATTTTGAGGAAGACGGAGCTCAGTAAAGCCTAGGTGACTTATTGGCAGTTTTTTAGTTTTCTTTGTATAATCATAGGTCATTGCTGCTTGTATCTATAATGAATCATCTTGTTACATAAAATGTCAGTTAGTAATTGAGAGCTGTCAATATTCTTATAGCTTTGCTTTTCCTATTGCCCTTACTCTTATGAAGATCTTTGAAGGAGTAAGAGTGTAAAAAGCTTTATTTTTATTCCAGATATCTTTATATTTCTATTGTAACTTTCAGTTGTATAATATGTGCTACAGAATTTTTGTTAGTAAGCATGATCCAGAAATTTCTAGGAAGATTCTGTATGAAAGGGCAAGAAACCGCCTGAAAACTAGAAGTCATCTATCCATGATATATGTGGACTGCTTTCTTGCATGATGTCTGGGGCTTTCCTGAAGCTGTGAGAATGTACATCATAATATTTATTGAAGTAATTTGGACTACATAGGACAACATTCCCAGCCTAGAATGAGGATTAATACATTATTTTCAGATCCTGTGTGTGTTTTCCTCATCTTAATAAAGCCATGCATTGAGGTTTGTGTAGAAAATGAGTTGCACTGATACTTGCATCTTGATCAAAATCCCATCAGAGCTGTAAGAACGTGTAGTTCTTATTGGAAAGTTCCCTCTAGTTGCTGTGAGAATTTAGATGTCAGCTTTGATTCTGGAGACGCTCATTAAGAGAGGACCTTGGCAGACTGGTACTGACTTCAATGTCTTTTATCTATGTCCTGTAGTTGGAAACTCTTCAAAGACTGCTGAATGTTTCACTGACCTGTGTATCTCAAGAAAAAGTTTCAGAGAGATTTTTATTTTTTTTTAAAGAAAGCTGAAGGTCTTATTTGATATAGTATGCTTGGTGAATGATTAAATGTGAACTGCACCATGTTGAAAAAACTACTTTATCTGTTCATCTCTATAGAGATGAAATCATACATAACACATGATTACATATGCACATAGATTTCATGCTGCATAACTCTTCCCTTTTTATTTGCCTTTTTCTAATGGCATGCATGGAATATGCCTTATTACAGTTATTTTAGTAATTTAAATTTGTGGAAAAGTGCCTATATGTTAATGCTAGTAAGGCATAGTAAGATGAAAATTTGTACGTTTGTACGTTTACTAAATCACTATTGAAAATTTTATACAGTGATGTTAAAAAAAAACTTGTCTCAGATGTACTCCATCATTTCACACTCAACCAAACAATGGTTCATTCCACCATAGCCACTGATGGGAATGTAAAGAAAACATTTTAAAAGTCCAAAATATAAACAGTTTAACTCTTTATTTGACATTTCTAGCAAGTGTTGAACACAGACAAGTAACTTTTTATTAATTTAATTGGATGGCTTTAGTTTACAAAGGTATGGAAAGTTTACAAAGCAGTGTATAAATCATATTAGTTGCATTTGCACTAAATGTGATGTACCTTTGCAATTTATTCTGTAAATAAAATTAAACTACAAATACTATTTGTAAAGAATATTTTACTTTTAGATAAATGATGCTGTGAAAAAGGCCAAATTCAATAATCAATGCCAATTTGATCATTAAGCAGGTATTCCTTTAATATATAATACGACATCGAACACACAGGGAATCATTTCACCTAATGCGTGTGTCCGTTGAGGCTGGTTACAGGACTTTTATACTGGTTAAACTTACATATTCATATAGATTCCAAGAAACACTGGTTACATATTCTGGAAATATTGGTTAAACATACATAAAACTTATTATCATATTTTATCACTCACTCTGGAATGTACATCACAGTTCCTTTGTGTCTTCCGAATCCTCTGATTCTCTTTATCTTATCTCTTTCCTCATTGTGTCCCCTTGGTGAGCTCAGGTCTGTCCTTTGTTCCTGCTGGGGGACTGTCCTTGTTTCAACTAGTAAACAAGCAAAACTCCTGTTACAATCACATTCTTTCTTACTGCAAGTTGGCCAAGATTTGATTCTTATTAGTCTTAATGATTTATTCCTTCCTTCAATACCCCCCTTTTCAATTCCGTTGCAAATTCTTTTGCAATTTTAGAAGATACCATCCTTTTCGATGGACTTAGCGAAATACTTTCCTGCTTCTATTTGCTGTCTTTGTTTCACTTCCAATCACTATAACTTTTTGCTGAATTTTGTCAACACCATAAGAAACACCAAAACATTATACAGGCTATGACAATTAATATTTGAGCCATTTCAGATTTGGCATCCAGGATGTAAGCTTTTCCCAGATTTTCTGAAATCCATGTGAGGTGACATCCAGCGAGATTCTATACATTATAATATCATATATTATCATTATAATATCATATAATATCATTATATTATTATATTATATTTCCAAGTTTCATCTGAGTCTGTTTCTATACGTTTTTCCTTGTTAATATAAGAGCAACAACTAGCATTTATTACTACACAAACATCATCTTCTTTGGCGGTTAAGAGATCTAGTATTATTCGATTTCATAAAACTACTTTACTAAGGGAGGATACATCTATTTGCAAGTTATGTATGGCATCTATTGTTAAGTTTTCAATTTTTTTTCTGTAGTGACTGAGGTATTAACAATTGCCTTTTCCAGTTCACTTTCAACTGAGGGAAGAATCACCAAACAAAACTGTCATATCCTGTAGGCCCTTCGATTCTTTATGATGCAGCCAATTCTGTTCCCAGGGGATGTGTATTAGTTCTGGAGGCGTATGAGAGAGTTTATAAATTTGGTCTTCGGATACTCAAGATGACTTGCTCCATGACCTTCCCCGGTACCGAGGCCAGACTCACAGGCCTGGAGTTTCCTGGCTCCTCCTTCTGGCCCTTTTTGTAGACAGGCATCACACTGGCAAGCCTCCACTCCTCTGGGATCTCCCCTGTTGACCAGGACTGCTGATAAATGATGGAGAGTGGCTTGGCAAGCTCCTCCACCAGCTCCCTCAGTGCCGTTGGGTGGATCCCATCTGGCCTCATAGACTGATGTGTGTCTAAGTGGTATAGCAGATCTCTAACCATTTCACCGTCGATTATGGGGGCTCCATTCTACTCATCGCTGTCTTCCAGCTCAGGGGGCTGGGTACCCCCAGAACAACTGGTCTCACTCTTAAAGATTGAGCATCTTGGAAATGGAGGTGTGCAGCTCAGCAGAACAGCTTTGCACAGAGGACATACCTGTGCTGTAGTGCTGCTGGTCCTGCCCCTCTGAGGTGTGTAACACTGATGTGGACCAGCAGCATCACCTATCCATGATGATGAACCTTAGGGGAAGAGCAGCATATCCATTGCTCCTGGAGGCAAGGTGCATTTCCAGCAGGCATGTGCAAATAACCTTGTCAGAACATGTTTTAATTTTTTAATTTAAGATTCTTTAATATTTTAGGGTTGAAGAAGAAGTTGATAACAAGATGACAGGAAACGCATACAAGTGTTGATTCAGTCTATGGTGCCTCAAGGTGGGTTTTGTTTCGTAGGACATTCAAGGACTTCAGAATTCAGTTTTCACATCTGGAATGACAGTGAACATTTTAAAAACTTCTGCTGGAACAGAAACAGCTATGACTTCAGTTTTCACTTCAGATTTCTGAGAAACTCGATTTTCATGTTCTAATATTTATTCTTACAAAATTTTTATTTTTCCTTTTCCTAGACAGTTTTTCCCAGTATTTCATAATGACAATTGTTATGAATAATATAGTAATTGAAATTCATTTTTAGCAATAGTTTAAAAAGATAGTTAATGTCATCTACTATTTGCTATTAGCGTACACACCTAATTTCTTTTCTAGGTCAAAGTATTTTTGTGTAGAAATTAAAATGACACAAAATATATAATAAGATGTCAGGCATAAGGAAACATGCATCACTACTAATGATCTGCTGTGTAATTAGTTAAATAAAAAAATCAGATTTGAAATCAGATGTCAAAATTCCTGAGCAAAATTATTTAAGCATAAATTCTGTGACTGCAAGCAATTTCATCATTTTTTAACTCCTGCTGGGATTTTTTTTCATGAAAAGCAGCATGTTTGCAGAGCACTTCAATAAAAAAAGCATCTTTTACTCACAAAATAAAAATTCTTGATTTTTTTTTTTTTAATTTTTAAATCAGATTTACTCATGAATAAAGATGAGCCAAATGGTGGGCCAAGCCAAAAGCAGGACCAAGCACTGAGAATATGTTGCCATTTTTCCCTGTGGTCATAGGAACCCTGTACATAATTAGATGTATTTTTCCTTCTTGAATGTGTGTAGTCTGGTCCTTAGCTTAGTTTGTTTGGTATTTTTTAAAAATGTTCTCTGTATTCATTTTCACAAGAGCAAAGAAGAGCAGATGCAAAAAACATTTGGAGATTGTACAATGGAAGGAACTGACTGGATGGTTACACTCAAAGACTTACAGTCAATGGTTCAATGCTCAAGGGGCGACCAGTGATGAGTGGCATTATTTAACATCTTTGTCACAGACATGGACGGTGGGATTGAGTGCACCCTCAGCAAGTTTGCCAATGACACCAAGCTGAATAGTGCACTTGATTCGCTGGAGGGAAGGGATGCCATTAAGAGGGACCTTGACAGGCTTGAGAGGTGGGCCTGTGCGAATCTCATGAAGTTCGACAAGGCCAAGTGCAAGGACCTACACTTGGGTCAGAGCAATCCCAAACATGGATATAGACTGGGGGATGAAGGGATTGACAGCAGCCCTGCAAAGAAGGACTGGGGATGCTGGTGGATGAAAAACTGGATATGAGCTAGCAATGTGTGCTTTGCAGCCCAGAGGACCAACTGTGTCCTGGGGCTGCATCAGAAGAAGCATGGCCAGCAGGGCAAAGGAGAGGACTCTGCTCTTGTGAGATGCCACCTAGGGTACTGTGTTCAGCTCTGAGGTTCCCAGAATAAGAAATACCTGAACCTTGCTTGGTGGGTCCAGAGGAGGCCACTAAAATGACCAGGGAGCTGGAGCTCTGTGACAAGTGGTGTCTCTCAGGGTTCCGTACTGGGACCAGTGCTGTTTAATATCTTCATCAATGATATTGACAGCGAGATTGAGTGCACCCTCAGCAAGTTTGCAGATGACACCAAGCTGAGTGGTGTAGTTGCCACAGTGGAAGGATGGGATGTTATCCAGAGGGACCTGGACAGACTGGAGAAGTGGGCCTCTGAGAACCTCATGAGGTTCAATCAGGCCAAGTGCAAGGTCCTACACCTGGGTCGGGGCAATCTCTGATTTCAGTACAGGATGGTGGATGATGTGATTGAGAGCAGCCCTGCAGAGAAGGTCTTGGGGTGCTGGTCAATGAGAAGCTCGACATGAGCCGGCAATGTGCACTCACAGCCCAGAAGCCCAACTGGGGAGAGACTGTTCACAAAGGCTTGTAGTGATAGGACAAGGGGGGATGGCTATAGACTGGAGAGGGGCAGATTTAGACTAGACATAAGGAAAAATTTCTTCACCATGAGAGTGAAGAGGCACTGGAACAGGTTGCCCAGGGAAGTTGTGGATGCCCCATTCCTGGAGGTGTTCAAGGCCAGGTTGGATGGGGCCTTGGGCAGCCTGATCTAGTGGGAGGTGTCCCTGCCCATGGCATGACCTTTAAGGTCCCTTCCAACCCAAAATATTCTATGATTCATTTTTTTCAGGTGGTCAGGAACCTGATCTTCTCTTATAGCAGGAGGGACTTTGCTCCCCCAGTCCCTGCTTTGTGGTCCATACTGTCTTGAAAGCTGCCAGGCAGAGAAGAACCTGGGGTTGTTGGTCGACAGCCTACTGAACATGAGCCAGCAGTGGTCCAGCTGGCCAAGAAGGCCTACAGCATCCTGGCCTGTATCAGAAACAGCGTGGCCATTAGGAGCAGGGAAGTGATTGTGCCTCTGTATTCAGAGCTGGTGAGGCTACACCTCAAACCCTGAGTTCAGTTTTGGGCCCCTCACTACAAGAAAGACATTGAAGTCCTGGAGCATGTCCAGAGAAGAGCAACGAAGCTGGTGAAGGGGCTGGAAAACAATTCTTATGAGGAGCGGCTGAGGGAACTGGGGTTGTTTAGCCTGGAGAAGAGGAGGCTGAGGGGAGACCTCATCACTGTCTACAACTGCCTGAAAGGAGGTTGTAGAGAGGTGGGAGTTGGTCTCTTTGCCCAAGTGATAGGACAAGAGGGAATGGCCTCAAGCTGTGCCAGGGGACATTAGGAAAAACTTCTTCACTGAAAGGGTTATCAAACACTGGCAGAGGCTGCCCAGGGGGGTGGTTGAGTCACCATCCCTGGAGGTATTTAAAGGATGTGTAGATGAGGTGCTTGGGGATATGATTTAGTAGTGGGCAGGGGCGGTTGGGGTTGATGATCTCAAAGGTCCTTTCCAGCCTAGGGATTCTATGATTCTATCCACTCAAGAGGTGTGGGAAGATGGGTTGCCAGTGAAGACCAAGACAAAATGTTGTTGAGTACCTCAGCCTTCTCCTCATCCATTGTTACCATTTTGCCAGTTGTGTTCATCAGGGGATAACACTTTCTTTAACCTTCCTTTTCTGATTGATGTACCTGTAGAAGCCCTTCTTGTTGGTCTTTACTTCCCTTGCCAAGTTCAGCTCCAGCTGCACCCTGGCCTTCCTGACCCCACTCCTACACAACCGGGCAGCGTCTCTACACATATCCCAGCTTCCCTGTCCCTGCTTGCACTGCCTGTGCAGTTCCCTCTTGCTCTTCAGTTTGACTAGCAGGTCTGCACTCACCCTCCCTGCTGTCTTCTCTTCCCTGCCCAGTTTCCTGGATCTGGGGACTGAGTGCTCTTGTGCTTTCTGGAAAGCCTCCTTAAAGATCTCCCAGCTCTGCTCCCTCATCCCTGAGGACCATATCCCAGGGGGTCCTACTGAGTAACTCCTGGAAGGGCTGGAAGTCTGCTTTCCTAAAATTCAGGGTTCTGACTTTACTCTTTGCCTGACCCATATCCTTCAGGACCTTGAACTCCACCAATATGTGATCACTACATCCTAGACTGCCTCCAGTCTTGACGTCACTGATCACCTCACTGGTGTTGATGACCATTAGGTCCAGCAACACAGCCCCTTGGGTGGGGGTGTCCATTACCTGCCATTGAGAAGTTATCCTCAATTCACTCCAGGAATCTCCTGGATTGCCTACAGCTCGCTGTAGCACTTTTCCAGCAGATATTGCAGTGGTTGAAGTCCCCCAGTAGGATGAGAGCATGAGAGTGGGAGGCTTCATTAGTAGGCTCCCTTTGATCAGGTAGCCTGTAGGAGACACAAACTTTTGTTACCTTGGTCTCTTATTCTCACCCATAAGCTTCCAACCTGTTCGTGGCTGTTCTTCAGGGACAGCTCTTCACATTCTATCCCTTTCCTGATATGAAGGGCAATGCCTCCATCTCTCCTTCCCAGTCTGTCCCTTCTGAACAGCTGTAGCTATCGATAGCCACACTCCAGTCATGGGATTCATCCCATCAAGTTTCAGTAATGGCAACCAGGTCATAGTTTTCACCTTGTTAAATATTAAACTGGTTTATGATTAAGTGCTGCTAAAAATCCAACTGTTTAATCTATGTCAAATTATCAATACATTCTAAATTGCTGCTAAATTATAACCACGTAAAATATTTCTTTCTGCAACATCACTCCTGCCATGTAGGTTGGTCCTTTGCATGGCTGTACCAGCACAGCTACAGCCAGGAACCCGTCGGAAATGACAGAGTCTAATCAACAGGCCTAAAACAAAATAGGTGACCCATGGATGATTTGTATTGCATTGCTCTGTGTACTGTTCAGTCTGTAACTTCTCACATTGCTGTGATCAGTGGAATTGTGCTGTGCTACTCCTGATGCAGAGAGCATGAGAAAGAAAGGCAGTAAGCAGCTGGGGCCAGAAACTCCACATTTTTGATGTGATGTAATTTGTTTATTCAATGATATAAAAGCTGGACCCTTGCAGCAATGGCTGGAGACCCCACCTATGAGTGGAGGACCCCCCAATTGCCAGGACCAGCTCTCCAAATCCTCGCTGCAATAGAGGCTCCCCAGCAACTCCAGTTCTGGATGATGATAATGGGACACTTGGTGATGTATCTTTCTTATTTACTATGCTTATTCTCTTGTAGCAATGATTAGATGCCTTGCCTTGATAGCTGTTACTGTTAACTCATTATTGACCCCTACTAATCATTTGTTACCTTTCTTGCTGTAATAAGTTGAGTAAAACTTGATTTCACAGAGTACTTGAGAGTTTGGGCTTTTGTGCTGATCGCATTTTGTGCTAAAGTGCCTTGAGGTAAAACACACAGGGCACTGGTGTGCAGAAAGGCCACCGCTTACATTTATTCCTATGGAAACCAAGGCAGTCCTTGAGCGGGTGGAGCCATAAGGGAAAGGGGTGGAAAAGGGTGGCACCTGCAGGGAGGGGCAGACAGGAGAGGTGACCCCAACCTGGCCAACAGAGGATTCCATCCCATAGATGTCATACTCAGGATAAAACTGAGGGATCACGAGGGTCTCATTCCCTTCTTCAATGGCTGACATCCAGTGAAGACCTCATCTGTCTGTTTGCCCCTGATCCCAGATCCGTGCACTCCTGAACCCAGTTCCTGAGCCCAGCTCCCTCCTAGCCCAGCACCTATTCCCTCATTTATGTTTTGCAGCATCTGTGGTGACGCACAGTCGTTAAGGGGTGGCAGTGCAATTTTTATATATTTTATTACTTTTTTTATTATTATTTCACTAAAGCTGTAGTTTTAGTTTCCAACCTGCAAGTCTTTTCCTCTCATTTCCCTTTGCTCTTTCCCCAGGGGTGGGAGGCAAGGGAATTGGGGACCCAAATGCTTTGTTTTAGCTGCCAAAATTGGCCAGGCCGGGGATAAACCGCAACACCTGGAGGTGTTCAAGGCCAGGTTGGATGGGGCCTTGAGCCCCCTGATCCAGTGGGAGGTGTCCCTGCCTGTGGCAGAGGGTTGGAACCGGATGGGTTTTGAGGTCCCTTCCAACCCAAACCATTCCATGATTCTATGATTATTTTTTTAGTGTAACCATAACTCTAAATGATACATTTATAAAATCAGCCTGAATAAAATATTTTGAATACCTAAGTTTGCAGCTCAGCAGCAAGTACATTTTGATTTAAAAATATTTCAGTTTTGGAACAGGAATTTCCTAGACTTCTGAAGTGACTTGTGGACTGAACTTACAAACAGAAAATTTTAATTTATTATTTAAACTACTTCAAGCTTTTGTAGACATTTAATTCCTTTTTCTCTCTAGGGAAGTATGCACAACTAACAGATAGTCAAAAAAACTGATGGCTGTATTAATGTAGTTCTACTTGTCTACCTTATGCTTGATACTAAGCATCGGACATAAGCTTCTGCAAAATCAGTGCAGTTTCAACAAGCTTGTAAGATCTCTGGAACTTTCAGTTATTCAAGAGCACTGACCCCACAAGCTGTTGAGAAGCTTAAAGGTGCCAGAAACAACTGCTCAGATTTTCATATTTATTATGTTTGCTCAGCTGAACACTGTAAAAAAAAAAAGATTCCATTTTTATGTTTTGCTTATGTGGTATGGATTTGATCTAAACCTTCTTATTTTTTTTTTACAATAGATATATTGTATAAATACTTATTCTGCTCACATTCCTAGCGATAGCAAATACGGCCACTGCCTCCCCTATGATGGTCTACTGTAATAGCTAAAGGTACAGAGGAACATAGTACTTTGCATTCTGCTTCTGGGAAAGCAGTGGCGTTGGAAGAATGCAGCTATAATCTTACAGCACAATTACATCAGAACTTAAACACTGTTTGGTACTTGCCTTCACAGAAGCATAAGCTTGACATCATTTCAGCAGCATGGGGATGCAGTGGGGAAGGTAACTAGAAGGGAAGCTATTTCTTTTTTCCTGTTACCTCGTTTCCTTCTCTCCCTTACCTCCTTGACTGCATTAATGAAAAGAATAAGGGCTAGGGGGTGTAGCGTTGAAGTTCCTGGCAAGAGAAGTTGTTTCAGAAGCTCAAGTTTATGAAGTTATAGAGATTTTATAATGTGAAATTTGAGAAATCAAGTAAAACTGAAGTTGTAAGCATCAACTGATCAATGTATATTTAGCTTACATCCTCAAAATGCAAGAAACAAAAGCTGCTTCTAAACTGGAAGCTTTCAACAATGTTGTATATTAACTGCATCAGTAATCTTCCAGTTGGGAAGTTGGTGGTAAACAAACTTAGTACAATCTACTACTACAAATGCAGATACTCACCATTTTATATTTCTACTCTTAAACAGTGAAGCACTAGGAGCCAAGGAACTTTTAACACAAATTCCAAGTCAAATCCAGTTTACGGAAACTCTTACCCCTCAAAACTGTCAAAGGGAAACTTCCAAACAAAACTTTAAGATATTTCAGAAGACAGAATGTGCATAGATTTTGAAGGTTTTTTTGCATTAACATAGGTGAAACTTTAAGACTAGAGGTGGTCACACGTGCAGTAAGCCACAGGGTCAGACAGATTATATAGGCAGGTGATTATAGAATTACAGAGGACTTAAGGTTGGAAGGGACCTCTTGATATTGTCTAATCCAACCTCCCTACTTAAAGCAGAGTAAAGTACAGTAGGTGTCTGAGGGCCATGTCCAGGCAGGTTTTTTAATATCTCCAAGGACAGAGACTCCACCACCTCTCCGGACAACCCAATTCAGTGTTTGATCACTCTTACAGTTTAAAGTGTTTTATGTTTAAATAGAATTTCCTATATTCCAATTTTGTGCCCACTGCCTCTTGTGTCCAGTTATTGGACATCACTGAGAAGAGACTTGTTCCCTTTTCTTTATACCTCCCACTAGGTATTTGTACACAACAGTAAGATCCCTCCCTCCCCAAGCTCTCTCTTCTCCAGGTTGAACAACTGCAACTCTCTCAGCCTCTTGCATGACAGATGCTCCAGTCTCTTATCATCTTCATGACTGCAATGGTATTTCCATATTTCCAGTGCTACCACCGCATCAAGGCTATCTTTCAATTCCTCCTCCAGAAGCCAGTTGGCTGGGGGCAGGCAAGAGGTTGGGAGAGGAACAGCTGAGCCAAACTGACCAAAGGGATATTCCATACCATATGACATTGTGCTCAGCAATAAAAGCTAAGAGAGAGGAGGAGGGGCATTCGTTATTAGATGACAACAAAATTACAACAAATTAGAACAACCAAATTACATTTGTCTTTCAGAGCAACTGCTATGCGTACCAAGACCCTGCCTCTCAGGAAGTGGCTGGACAGCACCTGCTGATGGGAAGTAGAATCCCAGAAAGGTTAGAAGCTCATCCAGTCCAACCCCCTGCTAAAGCAGGGGCACCTACTGCAGGTTGCACAGGAGCATGTCCAGCCGGGATTGAATATCTCCAGAGGAGACTCCACACCCTCTCTGGGCAGCCTGGTCCAGTGCTCCGTCACCCTCACAGTGAAGAAGTTTTTCCTCACATTCAGGTGGAACTTCCCATGTTCCAGTTTGTGCCCGGTGCCCCTTGTCCTGTCGCTGGCCACTGTTGAGAAGAGTCTGGCCCCATCCTCTTGATTCCCACCCTTTAGATATTTATAAGCACTGATAAGGTCCCCTCTCAGTCTTCTCCAGGCTAAACAGACCCAGGTCTCTCAGCCTCTCCTCATAAGAGATATGCTCCAGTCCCCTCATCATCTCCGTGGCCTCCACTGGACTCTCCAGTAGCTCCTTGCCTGCCTTGAACTGGGGAGCCCAGAACTGGACATAGATCTGGAACTCTGGCCAGGGAGTCAAGCTAGCTGCTTTTGTACCAACAGCTATGCTATCTGATGCTATCTGGTAGAGACAGTATTTTAAAGATACTAAAGTTTTCTCCTCTTGCACGCTATTTTGTTAGTTCAACACATTGCCCTAGTCTAGACTTAGTAACTTCCTATGGTTTTTACTTATTTGTGTAGTGATAAGTGATTTGAAACTAAGGGAGGGTCAGTAGCCAAGCCAGTAAGTAATTTCCTAGGACAGAAGTTATTTTGTCAAAACAGTTAAGTTCTTTGTTCTTGTTTTTAAGTTTTTAAGTTTTTTTTAAGTTCTTGTTTTAACAAGTTTTAACAAGTTTTAACAAGTTTTAACAAGTTTTAACAAGTGAAACTTTAGTTTCATTTACTGTTTAAGTCCAAGGCTGAAGTCACAAATGAACATACTCTAATCTCTATTCCTAGACTAAATAAAGCTCAAAAATAATATTGCTTGCTTTCACTGTACACATGTAGTTCCACAGCATGTTGCAATAACATTTGGTATAAACTTAAATATTCATCATTTGCTAGTGAGATTAGATTTCAAAGTGTTCAATGGTGATAAGACAGAGAGTTAACAGACAAACACACACAAAAGCCTAAAACCAACTTGTTCCTCAAGATAAAACACTTCACTGTTTGTTTCATTATCAGATATATTCCCTTGCATTAATGTAACAGAAGGGATAGACTATTAAGCTACTGTTCCAATGGGATAATCAGTACATAGAATCATAGAATCACTAAGTTGGAAAGGACCCACTGGATCATCGAGTCCAACTGTTCCTATCTGCCACTAAACCATGTCCCTGAATACCTCGTCTACCCATCTTTTAAATACCTCCAGGGATGGGGACTCAACCGCCTCTCTGGGCAGCCTATTCCAGTGCCCAATGACCCTTTCCATGAAAAATTTTTTCCTGATGTCCAGCCTGAACCTCCCCTGGCAGAGCTTGAGGCCATTCCCCCCTTGTCCTGTCCCTGTCACTTGAGAGAAGAGGCCAGCACCCTCCTCTCCACAACCTCCTTTCAGGTAGTTGTAGAGAGCAATAAGGTCTCCCCTCAGCCTCCTCTTCTCAGGGCTAAACAACCCCAGCTCTCTCAGCTGCTCCTCATAAGACTTGTTCTCCAGCCCCCTCACCAGCTTCGTTGCTCTTCTCTGGACACACTCCAGAGCCTCAACATCCTTCTTGTGGTGAGGGGCCCAGAACTGAACACAGTGCTCAGGGTGTGGTCTCACCAGTGCTGAGTACAGAGGGAGAATAACCTCCCTGGACCTGCTGGTCACACCGTTTCTGATACAAGCCAAGATGCCATTGGCCTTCTTGGCCACCTGGGCACACTGCTGGCTCATTTTCAACCAACACCCTGAGGTCTTTCTCCTCTAGGCAGCTTTCTAGCCTTGTTGTGCCCCAAGTGCAGGACCTGGCATTTGACCTCATGCCATTGGTCTCAGCCCAGCGGTCCAGCCTGTTCAGATCCCTTTGCAGAGCCTCCCTACCCTCCAGCAGATCCACACTTCCACTCATTTTAGTGTCATCCGCTAACTTGCTAAGGGTGCACTCAATGCCTTCATCCAGCTCAGTGATAAAGACATTGAACAGGGCTGGATCCAGTACCGAGCCCTGAGGAACCCCACTTGTGACTGGCCTCCAGCTGGAGTTAACTCCATTGACCACCACTCTCTGGGCCCGGCCATCCAACCAGTTTTCAACCCAGGAGAGTGTGCACCTGTCCAGGCCAGAGGCTGACGGTTTCTGAAGCAGAATGCTGTGAGAAACTGTGTCAAAGGCTTTACTGAAGTCCAAGAAGACTCCATCCACAGCCTTTCCCTCATCCAGTAGTTGAGTCACTTTGTCATAGAAGGTGATCAGGTTAGTTTGGCAAGATCTGCCCTTTGTAAACCCATGTTGACTGGGCCTGATCACCCGGTTCTCTTGCATGTGCTTCATGATAGCACTCAAGATCACCTGTTCCATGACTTTCCCCAGCACTGAGGTCAGACTGACAGGCCTGTAGTTCCCTGGATCCTCCCTCCAACCCTTCTTGTAGATGGGCACAATATCAGCCAGCCTCCATCCCAGTGGAACTTCCCCAGTCAGCCAAGACCACTGGAAGATGATGGAAAGTGGTTTGGAAAGGACATCCGCCAGCTCCTTCAATACTCTTGGGTGGATCCCATCCGGCCCCATAGACTTGTGGGTGTCTAGCTGGGCAAGCAAGTCTCTATTACATGTTTCTTAAAAACTGCCTTTTTTCCATAACCTTCCCTGAACAAATTAAAAAGAAGCATGGTACTTCAGCAGCTGAAAAAAAGGTAAGAATTTTTCTTATACATTAAAACAGCTTATAAATACAGTTAAACTGTATAAGCACAAAATTCAAACCCAGATTCTTACATTAGCTTCATAGAGGGATGAAAATTAAGACAGCATTGCAACTATTCAAGTGAACCTTGTATTCAGAAGTCCTGAACAGCAATTTCTAGATACCTCTATTTTTGAGACACTATAGGAGGCTAGTTCACTTATCTTAGAAAAGGTATATAGCAGGACAAATAGTGATTTCCTGTTCTTAGAACCATTGTTCTTTCCTGTTCCTGAGTTTTTAACCCATTACGAGAGGAGCATTATTTATTGAAAGAAACACATAGCAAACTAACGAGTAACTTATTTAACTTAATTTGTCATACATACAATATATGGCTTGCCAGGAGAACCTCTGATGGGAGACATGCATGAAGAGCCTGTTTATTTCTGTTTGCATACAGCAAAGTTTGGTTGCTGCTTTTAAGAAAAGGTATGAACTGGGAAGCTATTATCTCAGGAATTACACCCAAGCTAGAAAAAAAAAATGGGAATCACAAGTATTTGCAGCAATCACCAGCTAACTCCTAAAGGCACAGAAGTTTGACAAACAAGTATTAGCTGAAACACCCACTAATACTCACACTAATGAATGTCTCAATCACCTGAAAGGCCAGAGCTCACAGGAGTCATATACCTGGCAGATAAAACATTTTAATAGCTACCCCACAGCACCAGCTGAGTATTTGGAAAACACAAAGCACCACTTCCATTCAGACCAAAACTAGATCAAAATTTTTCATATCCTTTTCCTGTAATGTAACAGGAAATCAAGTATCCACTCAACACATGCAAGTAGTTAGGAAGGCAATTCAAACAACTCCATGCATGTACTGGAGTCTACACTCCATAAATTTTGGGAAAACTTTTGCTTAGTGAGATGCTCATTTTGGAAGCTACAGTGTTGTGTAGACACCATTTAATCTTCACATAAAGAACTTAATCAGTGTGCGCTATGGTAGATACTGCATTGATGGTGTTTCTGCTGACTCAGCTGTTTCAAGTAATTAGCAAATAGTAGTTGGGAATCAGAAGTGGAGGCAATTCTCTCCAGTCTGATTCTTGTGAAAGACAGATGCTGCTTATGTTGTTTTGATCTACTGAGTTATACCTTCTTATACATTTTGAGACCTAGAATTACAGAATCTTACATTCTTTAAATCTCATCTGAGAAAATCTATAGGGAGGGAACAGGAAGCAAGGAAGGATTTTTCTTGTTCTGCTCCTCCCCACAGTAGAGAACACAAAGTTATTAAAGAAATGCTAGAGTGATGTCTGGTGTCATGGAAGTCTATAGTGATAAATGGCAAATGTTTAAGTTTGTGTATTAATCAATAGCGATTATCTAAGTTTGTATATCCTATAGTGGTTGTCTAAGTTTGTATATCCTATAGTGGTATGTGCCTCGAGAGATGTTTATCTAAAGGGGGACCCATTGTGCAAGGAACAGGCATCCCACAAGATGAGATAAGGAAGCCTGGAATCCACACTGCTGCAGCCAGCAGAAAAGGAACATTTTCTCAAAGTTTGGGCTGCACGCCCCTTAAGGTTGAAAGTTTAACAGCGAGGAAGACTTTGAGCCTTCATCTTTGGGCCCAGGAGGGGTCCTCACGACCACTCAAAGGACCAATTGCGCATGCGAAAGAGGTGTGGAGATATGTTAAGGATTTCTCAAAAAAGAATGAAAACGTAATACATTTTCGGGAGATTAAATGAATATGCATAGATCTGTAACATAAAAGACGAGCAGTTTTCTTGCTTGGGGTAGTGTTTTTGGAGGATCAATCCTCCACGCATCCAGCGCTGCAAATAAAGGGAATACCTGCTTAATAACAACTATCCAGTTGTTAGTGAGTTATTATCTCAGAATCCTTGCCCAGCCGCACCTAGCCTCCCACTTCGGTGAGGAGTGTTAGAAAGCAAGGGGTCTTGGAAACTCCTTCCTTTGAATCAATAGCAATTTAAGGAATCTTAGTAGCGCCAGGATCTCACACTTTAATTTTCTTTCAAGACTGCTACCTCAAAAATATAAACTGTTCCCTTTGCTAGCACAACTGTATTTATTCAGCATGTATCCTTTACAAAAGGAGGAGACTCCAATGAAGCTCAATGTCTAATGATTACATACAGTGTCCCATATGGTTCATTTATACCCTAGTATTTTACATAAAATAATAACTTCCTTGCAAACAGATGAATTAACAATCAATATTTCATTTTTAAGCCAGCTTTCCTTTTTTCTTGGGTGGACCTTTGTAACCTTTGACCTTTCTTCACAAGTTTCTCCGATTTACAACAGGTACCTCAATTTCTACTTCCTCAGAGCTACTGTTAGCAGCCCGCTCTGTCATTGTCTGTGTGTACTGATCCGTCTGCTCAGCAGACTCTTCCAAGTGTTCTTCCAACTGGTTCTTCTGTACTTCCTGTCCAGAAGGTTGCTGAAAAGAAACACCCTCAAGCTCAACCACTATCAAAGAGCTTCGACTCAAAGCAACAGGGGCCTCCTGTGAGTTGTGCTTTGCTTCCTCATTTTGATCTTTCACTGAGGAAGTCGATTTGGGCAATATGTTTTCAGAAACAGATTCTTCTGCTGCTTCAGTTACCATACAGTTGGGCAGGCCACTGTCAGAGGGTTCTTCCTTTGGTGTCAAAGCAGCTATGTTTGCAGTGGATGATGACTTCTTTTCAGATTCTTGGTGTCGTTCTTCAGTTCCCTCCTTCTCTACTGATGTGCTTTTTTCAGTCAGCACTTCTGAATCATTTGCATTTAAAACCTGCAGGGAAGGTTGTCAAAACAATCAAAGGGACAATTAATTGAAGATATAAGAGGCTGAACAACTACTGCCCCCAGCTAGCAACTTCAGAGGCTATTTTAGCATTCAGCATGACTACATGCACAGTCAACAAACCAGTCCTCTCCTCCTTTTTGCACAATACTATGTTATGAACTGCATTTGATATCCAGAATTGCTCTCCTATTTTCAAATTCAAATCATTCAATGGATTATTCAGGTACAAAAAAACTATTCTGAAATTAATCCTAGGGAAAAAATAAAGATGTTTTATTTTAGACAGACACAATTATAATTTTGCTAGCATATAACAATCTGCTTTTGCACTTTAAACAAAAAACAGTAAAATCTGTGTTCTAGAAGTGTATTTTACCATTAATTAATTGCTTGTACACTTCAGCAGGGCAGAATTACTAGACAAAATAACAAAGTGGCTTTTCACTCATATCCAACTAATATTTTTAGTGATAATTAGCTGTTTCATTACTTTCAAGCCAAACTAGAGCAATGTATCTTTCTTCTTGGTATCACATACTTATATGCCCTGCTTCTGCATATTAAAACATAAGCGTTAGTACATTCTGTTTATGGATTTATATTATCTGGCCTAATAATTGCTGCTCCCAAGAATTTCATATGATGCTAGGGGCTACTTTCTGTCTGTTACTTAACAAAATAAAAAGCAGCAAGGTATGTATACTCTGAAGGAAGGCCTTAACATTTTGTTTTAATTCTCTCACCTTTGATACAGTGTCTTCTGAAGGTTTTGCTGGAGACTCAAGAATTAATGGAACAAACAGCATTAAGGATTCATCTCCTTGACATTCAGACTGCAATTTTGATTCACCACCTAGAACTTCATTTGCTGTTTCCTCTTCAGCCATAAATGAGGCCTTACCAATTTCTTCTGTTACCTCACCGTTAAAAGGTTCATATGGAGTTTCCTAAAAATCACATTTCTAAGTCAAGATTATGCCCAACTACTGTTCCCAAACACTAGTGGGTGTATCTGTGATCTAAATTTCAGCTTAATCTGAGAAGCAGCTAGCTCAGGTACTTAGAAATTACTAAAATACTGAGAAAGTATAGCTTAGTGTAGAGTAGCTATCCAACTATTTAACCAGCACATTAGCTTGGTGTTGTCAGCTGCACTAAGTTTCTGACCATGGCTTAAACTATTAGGAGCAAAGATGAGTAGTTTTTATGCATCTCACAAGCATACATGCTACATTCCTTCCTTGAGACCATAAGTTAACAAACCCAAAATAGTGTAAGATCCACTTTCTCACCGTTCAGTAAGAACATAAAACCCTGGAGGTAACTGCTAGACACAGAGGATACTCCCAGATTTTAAATCAAGCTGGTGATAAGTGGCAAAAGTTTCAGCTTGTGTATTAGTCAATAGCAACTGTCTAAGTTAGTATGTCTTACAGTGGTATGTGTCTTGAGAAATGTTTTTTTTCCTAAAGGGGGACCAATGAATGGCAAATGTCTGAATTTGTGTCAGTTGTCTAAGCAATTGTCAATTGTCTAAGATTGTATATCCCATAGTGGTATGTGCCTGGAGGGATGTTTATGTAAAGGTGGACCAGCTGTGCAAGGAACAGGTATCCCAGGCATCTTGCAAGATGAGATAAGGAAGCCTGAAATCCACACTGCACACTAGCAGAAAAGGACTGTTATTTTCCTCAAAATTTGGGCTGCACTCCCCTTACTTCAGGAGGGGGTCCTCAGACCACCCAACAGACTGTCTGCACATATGAACATGGTGTGGAGATATGTTAATGACTCTTTGGAAAGGAATGAATACCTTTTTTGGGATGGGGTGATGAAAAATGCATAGATCTGTGCTATAAAAGATGCAGTTTTCTTGCTTGGCATGCGTGTTTTTTGGAGGATTGATTCCCCCACGCATCCAGCGCTGCTAATAAAGGGTACCTGCTTAATAATGACTATCTAGTTGTTATTGAGTTATTATCTCAGAATCCTTGCCCAGCCGCACACACCTAGCCTCCCACTTCATTGAGGAGTGTTAGAAAGCAAGGGGGCTTGGAAACTCCATCCTTTGAATCACTGGTAACAAGTATTTGTAGATAAAAATTGGTTTAAAAATCAAAGCAGGCAAGCTTTAAGGGGAGAAATAAAAAGAGTCAACAGCAGTTCCTCACAATATTTGAGTAGGAGAAATCAATTAAGAAAGTTAGGTTGATAGAAAAGCTAGAAATTCACCTTACTGAATATTCTATGAACTCTATCATTCAAAATAAGTAAAGGAATATTTCCTGACACTAATTCTACACTAACTTTAGATTCTCAGATATATTTCTCAACAAAGCATTGGTACAAAAATCAAAGAGCTGATAGACACATGGATTAAGGCAGCAAGGACCATACTTAAACTGTAGTTGTATTCCAAACTTCTTATCTGCTATCCCTATCACTTGCGGCTTACCTCCTCACTCCATTTCACAGGGGGTGATGCATGTAACTCTGTTTCTGACACAAATTGTTCCTTATTTTCAACAAACATTTCCTCATCATCAATAGCATTCTCTTCAGGTTCTTCGACTAAGTCTTCGGATCTTTCAAATGTATGGGCAGGAAGTTCCAGCCTGCAGCGGGTATTAAGATATATCCTTTAAGTTTTTAAAATTAATACATAATTTTGGTGATCTCAGCAGCAGGGAAACTCTTTCATGACCAATTTTAAACTGCTATATCACATACTTGACATAGGAAATATGAATCCAGAAAACTAAATACATTGAAAACGAACTAACTCCTAATTAGTGATGCTGTGAAAAAGGCCAAACTCAATAATTGATGCCAATATGATTATTAAGCAGGTATAGCTTTCACAGAATCACTAGGTTGAAAAAGACCTCTTGGATTATCGAGTCCAACCATTCCTATCAACCACTACCCATGCCCCTGAGTATCTCATCCACCCGTCTTACCCGTCTTTTAAATACCTCCAGGGAAGGTGACTCAACCACCTCCCTGCGCAGCCTGTTCCAGTGCCCAATCCCTTTCACCCTTTCCGTGAAAAATTTTTTCCTGATGTCCAGCCTGAACCTCCCCTGCCAGAGCTTGAGGCCATCCCCCCTTGTCCTGTCCCCTGTCACTTGGGAGCAGAGGCCAGCTCCCTCCTCTCCACAACCTCCTTTCAGGTAGTTGTAGAGAGCAATGAGGTCTCCCCTCAGCCTCCTCTTCTCAAAGCTAAACAACCCCAGTTCCCTCAGCCGAATACAACACTGGACAGACAGGGAATCATTTCACCTAATATGTGTGTGTCCATTGAGGCTGGTTACAGGACTTTTATATTGGTTAAACATACATATTCATATAGATTCTGAGAAACACTGGTTACATATTCTGGACATATTGGTTAAACATACATAGAACTCATTAGCATATCTTATCACCCACTCTCCTATGTACATCACAGTTCCTTTGTGTCTTCAGAATCCTCTGATGCTCTTTATCTTATCTCCTTCCTCATTGTGTCCTCTTGGTGAGCTCAGGTCTGTCCTTTGTTCCCGCTGAGGGACTGTCCTTGTTTCAACTAGTAAACAAGCTAAACTCCTGTTACAATCACATTCATTCTTACTGCGAGCTGGCCAAGATTTGATTATTATTATTCTTAATGATTTATTCCTTCCTTCATTAGGAAAGACACATTAACTTATCAAAATTGCTGTGACAATGTTGTAGTTCAGCCCTTAGTTGACAGATAAACAGTACACAGATGCTCTCTCGCCCCTCCCTCCCACCCAGTGGGATGGGGAGGAGAATCAAAAGAAAATGAAAAAACATGAGTTGAGATAAAGAGAGTTTTAATAAAACAATAAAAGAAGAGATAATAATAATAACAATAATAATGATAATTTAAATTCCTCTGGGCAAACACATGTAGCATGGGGAATAAACAAGAGGAGTTGGAGACGTGTGCACATCTGCAGGGCTGTGATCTCATTGGCATCATGGAGACACGATGAGATGGATCCTGTGATTGGAGTGTTGGGATGGAGGGATGCAGGCTCTTGAGGAAGGATAGGCAGGGAAGACGAGTAGGGAGTGTTACCTTCTATGTCAATGACCAGCTGGAGTGCATGGAGCTCTACCTGGGGATGGATGAGGAGCTGACCAAGAGCCTATTGGTCAGGATTACAGGGAAGGCAGAGACAAGAGATGTTATGGTGGGGATCTGCTACAGGCCGCTCGTCCAGGAAGAGCGAGTGGAAGAGGTCATCTATATACAGATAAAGCCCTGGAGGGGAGGGGGACCTAAGATAGCTGGTTAATATTCAAGGCTCACCTCCTTCATGCTCAGGAGCAATGCATCCCAACAAAGAGGAAGGCAGGTTAGAGAATAAAACTACAGCTTTAATGAAGTGATAATAATAATAAAAATGTAAATAATTAGAAAGTAATAAAATATATACAAATATATGAGATCATGTCCCCACCCCTCAATGACTGTGCGTCACCACAGATGCTACAGAGAAGATAAAAGGGAATGGGTCCTGGGCTAGGAGGGAGCTGGGCTCAGGAACTCAGAATAAAAGACCGAGGAACCAACGGGAACGTTGTGGTTGGCATCTACTACAAGGCCACCTGATCAAGGGGAAAACAGATGAAAACTCCTTCCTCCAGCTACAGGAGGCTTCATGCTCGCAATCTCTAATCCTACTGGGGGCCTTCAACCACCCTGACATCTGCTGGAAAAGTAGCATGGCGAGCTGTAGGCAATCCAGGAGACTCTAGGAGTGCATTGAAGAGAACTTCTTAACCCAGGCAATAGACATCACCACCGGAGGGGATGCAATACTGGACTTGATGGTCATTAATGCAAGTGAGCTCATCAAGTGACGTCAGGATCGGTGGCAGCCTGGCCTGCGGTGATCACTCACTGGTGGAGTTCAAGGTCCTGGTGTTGGAAAACGTTAATTTAGCTGAAGAATCAGGGCTCAATTAAAATAAGATTATTTAGCATTTGATATATATTGTGTTTAGCATTTAATTTTGTTGATCTTTATAGTTAAGTATGTGCAGACTTTGTGTCTGTCTCTGCAGACAGTAATGGTTTTCTCACAAACCACATATAACCTTCACAAGTACATGGTATTAGGGAATGCTTAGAAAGTATGTACTAACAACCTTATCCGAGCAGAGCCTACGCTTTTACTAACAACCTTATCTGAACACAGCCTACATTTGTGAAGGCCAGAAGCATACCAAGGGTAGTCAAGTGAAGATAAGGAAATGCTGGTGTCCACACAAATGATGAGACAATCCTCAAATGCATATGCATGAAGAAATGATGTAATCTGTTGAATATACATTAGATTGCGAAACACTTAAGGGTTAAATTGCCGACGTGCCGGGATCGTCTTTGAACCTGATTTGGGTGTGCATACCCCAGGTTCCCGGGGCCTCAAAATAAAGCACCACATATAACCTTCCTGGAATGGTTATGTGTTTGTCTCTACGCTAACACTGGGGGATATGGGACAGGGGAGGAGTATAGTCAGGACACTAAAACTCAGGAAAGCAGACTTCCAACCCTTCAAGGAGTTACTTGGAAGGACCCCCTGGGACATGGTCCTTGGGGACAAGGGAGCAGAACAGAGCTGGCAGATCTTTAAGGATGCTTTTCCAAAACTCAAGAGCACTCGGTCCCCATATGTAGAAAATCAGGCAGGAAAGGGAAGAGACCAGCGTGGCTGAGTGGAGACCTGCTAGTCAAACTGAAGAAGAAGAGGGAACTGCACAGGCAGTGCAAGCAGGGACAGGGAACCTGGGACGTGTATAAGGATGCTGCCTGGTTGTGTAGGGGTGGGGTCAGGAAGGCCAAGGCACAGCTAGAGCTGAACTTGGCAAGAGAAGTGAAGACCAACAAGAAGGGCTTCTACAGGTTTATCAATCAGAAGAGGATGTATCCCCACTAATGGTTGGGAATGGTGACCTTGTATCAACAGACAAGGAGAAGGCTGAGGTACTTAACGTTTTTTGCCATCTGAGTGATGAGCTGCCAGCTACTCCAGCAGAATGCTGTGGGAAGTGGTGTCAAAGGCTTTACTGAAGTCCAGGTCCACTACATCCACAGCCTTTCCATCGTCTGCTAGGCAGGTCAACTTGTTGTAGAAGGAGATCAGATTGGTCAAGCAGGACTTGCCCCTCATGAACCCATGTTGGCTGGGCCTGATCCCCTGGTTGTCTTATGTGTGCTGTGTGATGGCACTCAAGATGACCTGCTCCATGACCTTTCCCAGCACTGAGGTCAGGCTGACAGGCCCGAAGTTCTCCTTCTGGTCCTTCTTGTAGACGGGCATCACATCGTCAAGCCTCCAGTCAACTGGGACCTCCCCAGTCAGCCAGGACTGCTGATAAATGATGGAGAGTGACTTGGCAAGCTCTTCCGCCAGCTCCTTCAGTCCTTCAAGACACTGAAACTCAGGAAAGCAGACTTCCAGCTCTTTAAGGAGTTATTCGGTAGGACCCCCTGGGACATGGTCCTTGGGGACAAGGGACTGGAACAGAGCTGGCAAATATTTAAGGATGCTTTCCATAAAGTGCAGGAGTGCTCAGTCCCCGTATGTAGAAAATCAGGCAGGGAAGGGAAGAGACTGGCGTGGCTGAGTGGAGACCTGCTGGTCAAACTGAAGAAGAAGAGGGAACTGCACAGGCAGTGCAAGCAGGGACAGGGAACCTGGGAAGACTACAGGGACGCTGCCTGGTTGTGTAGGGGTGGCGTCAGGAAGGCCAAGGCACAGCTGGAGCTGAACTTGACAAGGGAAGTAAAGACCAACAAGAAGGGCTTTTACAAGTACGTCAATCAAAAGAGGAAGGTCAAAGAGAACGTACCCGCACTGATGGTTGGAAATGGGGATCGCGTATCAACAGATGAGGAGAAGGCTGAGGGACTTAACAACGTTTTTTGCCTCAGTCTTCACTGATAACCGCTCTCCTCACCCCTCCTGGGTCATGGGACAGCAAGATGGTGACCAGGGGGATAAACCCCCTTCCACAGTAGAGGAGCATCAAGTTCGTGACCACCTGAGGAACCTGAACATATATAAGTCTATGGGTCCTGATGAGATGCATCCCAGAGTCCTGAGGGAATTGGCCGATGTGGTGGCCAATTCCGACATTCCGACACCGTCCGTCATGGATATGTGGTCATGAATATATTTGTGTCTTAGAATATTATGAAGCTGTCCCTCTATCTCGTTTGTGTTCTAAGGTCACACAGAATGTGGTGAGGTTCACACAGGCCCACAGCTCTTTGGGTGTGATCATCCAGCCAATTCCTTATCCACCAAGTGGTCCACCCATCAAATCCCTGTCTCTCCAATTTAGAGACCAGAACATCAGGTGGGACGGTGTCGAATGCTTTGCACAAGTCCAGGTAGATGATGTTGGTTACTCTTCCCTTATCAACCAATGCTGTAGCCCCATTGTAGAAGGCCACCAAATTTGTCAGGCAGGATTTGCCCTCAGTGAAGCCATGTTGGCTGTCACCAATCACCTTATTTTCTATGTGCCTCAGCAGAGTTTCATGGAGGATCTGCTCCATGATCTTGCCAGCACAGTGGTGAGACTGACTGGCCTGGAGTTCTCTGGGTCTTCCTTTTTTCCCTTTTTCAAAAATGTGGGTTATGTTTCCCCTTTTCCAGTAAGCAGGGACTTCACTGGACTGCCATGACTTCTCAAATATGATGGATAGTGGCTGAGCAACTTCATCTGCCATTTCCCTCAGGACCCGTGGATTCATCTCATCAGGTCCCATGGACTTGTGCACCTTCAGGTTCCTTAGATGGTCTCGCACCTGATCCTCTCCTACAGTGGGCAGGTCTTCCATCTCCCAGTCCCTGCCTTTGCCTTCTGTGCCTTGGGTGGTGTGGTTTGAGCCCTTGGCAGTGAAGACTGAGGCACAAAAGCCATTGAGTACCTTGCACTTCTCCATATCCTGGGCAATCAGGTCTCCTGTTTCCTTCTGGAGAGGGCCCACATTCTCCCTAGTCTTCCTTTTGTCACTACCGTACCTACAGAAGCTTTTCTTGTTGTCCTCTATGTCCTTGGCCAGATTTCATTCTATCTGGGCTTTGGATTTCCTGACCTGGTCCCTGGCTACTTGGACACTTTCTCTGTACCTGTTTGAGGGAAAGTAGAGTCAGTTTTGTGACTAACTCAGTTTCTGTAAGTAACTTCATTCTCTGGAAGCTAACTGCATGTTCTTGAGACCGTGTTCTTCTCTAAAGTGATAGCACACAGCACTGGTATGCAAAAAGGCCAAAACATATACTTAACCAAGGCCATTCTCAAGCTGGTGGAAGGGGCCGCATCTGCGAGGAGGGGCAAATAGGGCAGGTGACCCTGAACTGACCAACAGAGGACTCCATCCCATACGTGTCGTACTCTGTATAAAATGAGAGACCATGAGGGTCTCACCCTCTTCTATGATGGCCAACGTCCAGTGAAGACCTCATCTGTCTGTTTGCCCCCAATCCTGGATCTGTGCATTCCTGAACCCAGTTCATAGAATCATAGAATTATAGAATAGTTAGGGTTGGAAGGGACCTTAAAGATCATCTAGTTCCAAACCCACTGCCATGGGCAGGGACATCCCACTAGATCAGGCTGCCCAAGGACCCATCCAACCTGGCCTTGAACACCTCCAGGGATGGGGCATCCACAACTTCCCTGGGAAACCTGTTCCAGTGTCTCACCACTCTCATAGTGAAGAAATTCTTCCTAATGTCTAGTCTAAATCTGCCCCTCTCCAGTTTATACCCATTCCCCCTGGTCCTATCCCCACAAGCCTTTATGAATAGCTCCTCTCCAGCTTTCCTGTAGGCCCCCTTCAGGTACTGGAAGGTTGATATAAGATCTCCTCTGAGCCTTCTCTTCTCCAGGCTGAACAAGCCCAACTCTCTCAGCCTGTCCTCGTATGGGAGGTGCTCCGATCATCTTTGTAGCCCTCCTCTGGACCCGTTCCAACAGTTCCATCTCCTTCTTATGTTGAGGATTCCAGAACTGGACACAATACTCTAGGTGGCGTCTCACAAGAGAGGAATAGAGGAGCAAAATCATCTCCCTCGACCCACTGGCCACGCTTCTTTTGATGCAGCCCAGGATGCGGTTGGCCTTCTGGGCTGCGAGCTCATGTCGAGCTTCTCATCAACCAGCACCCCCAAATCCTTCTCTGCAGGGCTGCTCTCAATCACATCATCCACCATCCTGTACTGAAAACGGGGATTGCCCTGACCCAGGTGCAGGACCTTGCACTTGGCCTTGTTGAAGGTGAGGTTCTCAGAGGCCCACTTCTCCAGTCTGTCCAGGTCCCTCTGGATGACATCCCATCCTTCCACTGTGGCAACTACACCACTCAGCTTGGTGTCATGTGCAAACTTGCTGAGGCTGCATTCAATCTTGCTGTCAATATCATTGAAGAAGATATTAAACAGCACTGGTCCCAGTACGGACCCCCGAGGGACACCACTCGTCACGGATCTCCATCTGGACTTTGAGCCATTGATCACTACTCTTTGAATACGACCATCCAACCAGTTTCTTATCCACCATAATGTCCACCCATCAAATCCATATCTCTGCAATTCAGAGAGAAGGATGTTGTGGGGGACCATGTCAAAGGCTTTACAGAAGTCCAGACAGATAACATCTGTCGGTTTTCCCGTGTCCACTGCTGCGGTTACCCCATTATAGAAAGCTACTAACTTGGTCATACAGGATTTGCCCCTGGTGAAGCCATGCTGTCTGTTTCTAATCACCTTCCCATCCTCCATCTGCTTTAGCAAGCTTGTAGGAGGACCTGTTCCATGATCTTCCCAGGCACAGAGGTGAGGCTGACAGGTCGGTAGCTCTCAGGGTCATCTTTTCTACCCTTTTTAGAAATGGGCACAATGCCACCCTTCTTCCAGTCACCAGGGACTTCTCCCGTCTGCCACGACTTTTCAAATATCACGGAGAGTGGCTTGGCCACCACATCGGCCAATTCCCTCAGGACTCTGGGATGCATCTCATCAGGACCCATAGACTTATATATGTTCAGGTTCCTCAGGTGGTCACGAACTTGATGCTCCTCTACTGTGGAAGGGGGTTTATCCCCCTGGTCACCATCTTGCTGTCCCATGACCCAGGAGGGGTGAGGAGAGCGGTTATCAGTGAAGACTGAGGCAAAAAACGTTGTTAAGTCCCTCAGCCTTCTCCTCATCTGTTGATACGCGATCCCCATTTCCAACCATCAGTGCGGGTACGTTCTCTTTGACCTTCCTCTTTTGATTGACGTACTTGTAAAAGCCCTTCTTGTTGGTCTTTACTTCCCTTGTCAAGTTCAGCTCCAGCTGTGCCTTGGCCTTCCTGACGCCACCCCTACACAACCAGGCAGCGTCCCTGTAGTCTTCCCAGGTTCCCTGTCCCTGCTTGCACTGCCTGTGCAGTTCCCTCTTCTTCTTCAGTTTGACCAGCAGGTCTCCACTCAGCCACGCCAGTCTCTTCCCTTCCCTGCCTGATTTTCTACATACGGGGACTGAGCACTCCTGCACTTTATGGAAAGCATCCTTAAATATTTGCCAGCTCTGTTCCAGTCCCTTGTCCCCAAGGACCATGTCCCAGGGGGTCCTACCGAATAACTCCTTAAAGAGCTGGAAGTCTGCTTTCCTGAGTTTCAGTGTCTTGAAGGACTGAAGGAGCTGGCGGAAGAGCTTGCCAAGTCACTCTCCATCATTTATCAGCAGTCCTGGCTGACTGGGGAGGTCCCAGTTGACTGGAGGCTTGACGATGTGATGCCCGTCTACAAGAAGGACCAGAAGGAGAACTTCGGGCCTGTCAGCCTGACCTCAGTGCTGGGAAAGGTCATGGAGCAGGTCATCTTGAGTGCCATCACACAGCACACATAAGACAACCAGGGGATCAGGCCCAGCCAACATGGGTTCATGAGGGGCAAGTCCTGCTTGACCAATCTGATCTCCTTCTACAACAAGTTGACCTGCCTAGCAGACGATGGAAAGGCTGTGGATGTAGTGGACCTGGACTTCAGTAAAGCCTTTGACACCACTTCCCACAGCATTCTGCTGGAGTAGCTGGCAGCTCATCACTCAGATGGCAAAAAACGTTAAGTACCTCAGCCTTCTCCTTGTCTGTTGATACAAGGTCACCATTCCCAACCATTAGTGGGGATACATCCTCTTCTGATTGATAAACCTGTAGAAGCCCTTCTTGTTGGTCTTCACTTCTCTTGCCAAGTTCAGCTCTAGCTGTGCCTTGGCCTTCCTGACCCCACCCCTACACAACCAGGCAGCATCCTTATACACGTCCCAGGTTCCCTGTCCCTGCTTGCACTGCCTGTGCAGTTCCCTCTTCTTCTTCAGTTTGACTAGCAGGTCTCCACTCAGCCACGCTGGTCTCTTCCCTTTCCTGCCTGATTTTCTACATATGGGGACCGAGTGCTCTTGAGTTTTGGAAAAGCATCCTTAAAGATCTGCCAGCTCTGTTCTGCTCCCTTGTCCCCAAGGACCATGTCCCAGGGGGTCCTTCCAAGTAACTCCTTGAAGGGTTGGAAGTCTGCTTTCCTGAGTTTTAGTGTCCTGACTATACTCCTCCCCTGTCCCATATCCCCCAGTGTTAGCGTAGAGACAAACACATAACCATTCCAGGAAGGTTATATGTGGTGCTTTATTTCGAGGCCCCGGGAACCTGGGGTATGCACACCCAAATCAGGTTCAAAGACGATCCCGGCACGTCGGCAATTTAACCCTTAAGTGTTTCGCAATCTAATGTATATTCAACAGATTACATCATTTCTTCATGCATATGCATTTGAGGATTGTCTCATCATTTGTGTGGACACCAGCATTTCCTTATCTTCACTTGACTACCCTTGGTATGCTTCTGGCCTTCACAAATGTAGGCTGTGTTCAGATAAGGTTGTTAGTAAAAGCGTAGGCTCTGCTCGGATAAGGTTGTTAGTACATACTTTCTAAGCATTCCCTAATACCATGTACTTGTGAAGGTTATATGTGGTTTGTGAGAAAACCATTACTGTCTGCAGAGACAGACACAAAGTCTGCACATACTTAACTATAAAGATCAACAAAATTAAATGCTAAACACAATATATATCAAATGCTAAATAATCTTATTTTAATTGAGCCCTGATTCTTCAGCTAAATTAACGTTTTCCAACACCAGGACCTTGAACTCCACCAGTGAGTGATCACCGCAGGCCAGGCTGCCACCGATCCTGACGTCACTTGATGAGCTCACTTGCATTAATGACCATCAAGTCCAGTATTGCATCCCCTCCGGTGGTGATGTCTATTGCCTGGGTTAAGAAGTTCTCTTCAATGCACTCCTAGAGTCTCCTGGATTGCCTACAGCTCGCCATGCTACTTTTCCAGCAGATGTCAGGGTGGTTGAAGGCCCCCAGTAGGATTAGAGATTGCGAGCATGAAGCCTCCTGTAGCTGGAGGAAGGAGTTTTCATCTGTTTTCCCCTTGATCAGGTGGCCTTGTAGTAGATGCCAACCACAACGTTCCCGTTGGTTCCTCGGTCTTTTATTCTGAGTTCCTGAGCCCAGCTCCCTCCTAGCCCAGGACCCATTCCCTTTTATCTTCTCTGTAGCATCTGTGGTGACGCACAGTCATTGAGGGGTGGGGACATGATCTCATATATTTGTATATATTTTATTACTTTCTAATTATTTACATTTTTATTATTATTATCACTTCATTAAAGCTGTAGTTTTATTCTCTAACCTGCCTTCCTCTTTGTTGGGATGCATTGCTCCTGAGCATGAAGGAGGTGAGCCTTGAATATTAACCAGCTATCTTAGGTCCCCCTCCCCTCCAGGGCTTTATCTGTATATAGATGACCTCTTCCACTCGCTCTTCCTGGACGAGCGGCCTGTAGCAGATCCCCACCATAACATCTCTTGTCTCTGCCTTCCCTGTAATCCTGACCAATAGGCTCTTGGTCAGCTCCTCATCCATCCCCAGGTAGAGCTCCATGCACTCCAGCTGGTCATTGACATAGAAGGTAACACTCCCTACTCGTCTTCCCTGCCTATCCTTCCTCAAGAGCCTGCATCCCTCCATCCCAACACTCCAATCACAGGATCCATCTCATCGTGTCTCCATGATGCCAATGAGATCACAGCCCTGCAGATGTGCACACGTCTCCAACTCCTCTTGTTTATTCCCCATGCTACATGTGTTTGCCCAGAGGAATTTAAATTATCATTATTATTGTTATTATTATTATCTCTTCTTTTATTGTTTTATTAAAACTCTCTTTATCTCAACTCATGTTTTTTCATTTTCTTTTGATTCTCCTCCCCATCCCACTGGGTGGGAGGGAGGGGCGAGAGAGCATCTGTGTACTGTTTATCTGTCAACTAAGGGCTGAACTACAACATTGTCACAGCAATTTTGATAAGTTAATGTGTCTTTCCTAATGAAGGAAGGAATAAATCATTAAGAATAATAATAATCAAATCTTGGCCAGCTCGCAGTAAGAATGAATGTGATTGTAACAGGAGTTTAGCTTGTTTACTAGTTGAAACAAGGACAGTCCCTCAGCGGGAACAAAGGACAGACCTGAGCTCACCAAGAGGACACAATGAGGAAGGAGATAAGATAAAGAGCATCAGAGGATTCTGAAGACACAAAGGAACTGTGATGTACATAGGAGAGTGGGTGATAAGATATGCTAATGAGTTCTATGTATGTTTAACCAATATGTCCAGAATATGTAACCAGTGTTTCTCAGAATCTATATGAATATGTATGTTTAACCAATATAAAAGTCCTGTAACCAGCCTCAATGGACACACACATATTAGGTGAAATGATTCCCTGTCTGTCCAGTGTTGTATTCGGCTGAGGGAACTGGGGTTGTTTAGCTTTGAGAAGAGGAGGCTGAGGGGAGACCTCATTGCTCTCTACAACTACCTGAAAGGAGGTTGTGGAGAGGAGGGAGCTGGCCTCTGCTCCCAAGTGACAGGGGACAGGACAAGGGGGGATGGCCTCAAGCTCTGGCAGGGGAGGTTCAGGCTGGACATCAGGAAAAAATTTTTCACGGAAAGGGTGAAAGGGATTGGGCACGGGAACAGGCTGCGCAGGGAGGTGGTTGAAGTGATTGTGCCCCTGGACTAGGCACTGGTGAGGCCATACCTGGAATTCTGGGTTCATTTTTGGGCCCCTCACTACAAGAAGAACATTGAGGGGCTGGAGCATGTCCAGAAAAGGGGAATGAAGCCAGGGAAGGGGCTGGAGAAACATTATGAAGATTGGCTGAGGGAGCTGGGATTGTTTAGTCTAGAGAAAAGGAGGCTGAGGGGAGACCTCATCGTTCTCTGCAGCTCCCAGAAAGGAGGTTGTAGTGAGTCAGGTGTTTATCTCTTCTCCCAAGTAACAAGCAATAGGATGAGGGGGAATGGCCTCAAGTTGTGCCAGGGCAGGTTCAGATTAGATATCAGGAAACATTTCTTTACCAAAAGAGTGGTGGAGCATTGGCAGAGGTTGCCCAGGGCAGTAGTGGACTCCTGATCCCTGGAGGTTTCCAAACATATGTGTAGCTGTGGCACTGGTAAGGCCATACCTGGAATCCTGGATTCAGTTTTGGGTCCCTCACTACAAGGACATTGAAAGGCTTGAGCATGTCTGGAGAAGAGCAATGAAGCTGGTAAAGGGGCTGGAGAACATCTTATGAGGAGCAGCTGAGGGACCTGGGGTTGTTTAGCCTTGAGAAGAGGAGGCCGAGGGGAGACCTCATCACTGTCTACAGCCTGAATGGAGGCTGTAGAGAGGTGGATGTCGGTCTCTTCTCCCAAGTGACAGGTGATAGGACAAGAGGGAATGGCCTCAGGTTGCAGCAGGGCAGGTTCAGATTGGACATCAGGTAAAAGTTCTTCATGGCAAGGGTTCTCAACCTAGTGATTCTATGATTCTATTAGTTCCAGTCCTGAGCTAAGGAATGAGGAGCAGGAGGTCAAAGAGAAACAATTGATTAATGCCTGGCTCCGAGCCTGGTGTGAGGAGAAAGGCTTTGTGTTCTTTGACGATCGGGTGACCCACCCACCCCCAGGCTTTCTTACTAGGGATGGGACACGCTTGTCTCCTAGGGGAACTAAAGTCCTTACTAAAAATCTAGCTAGGCTCTTAAACAGAGCTTTAAACTAGATGTGAAGGGGGAGTGGGAGGAGACCAGGCTAGTCCGTAGTGAATCTGGAAGTGGGACTCCAGTACCTGAGAGATAGTGTGCTGGAGAGGACTGCCAGTACATCACCTCAGAGCAAGTGAGGGCAATTATACCTGGGGACAGTAAGGATGAAACTGGCACTGTGGAGTTAGTTATTCCAAGGACCAGTCAATTGGGAATGAACTCTATTCCCTTTATGAGGGCTGAAGGTTCATCAGCCCAGCTGAAGTGCATTTACACCAATGCACGCAGCGTGGGCAATAAGAAGGAGGAGTTGGAAGCTGTTGTAGGGCAAGGTGACTACGATGTCGTTGCCATCACGAAAACATGGTGGGATGACTCATATAACTGGAGTGCAGCCATCGGGGGGTATAAACTCTTCAGGTGGGACAGGAAGGGTAGGAGAAGAGGCAGAGTAGCCCTCTATGTTAGAGAGTGCTTTGATACCCTTGAGCTCGATTACGGTGAGGAAGGGACTGAGTGCCTATGGGTTAAAATCAGAGGAGCCCACAAGAAGGCAGATATTGTGATGGGAGTCCGTTACAGACCACCCAACCAAGAAGAAGCAGCTGATGAGCTCTTCTATAAACAGCTGGGGATAGTCTCTAGATCTCTACCTCTTGTCCTCGTGGGAGACTTCAGTCTTACGGATATCTGCTGGGAGTACAATACAGCAGAAAAGAAGCAGTCTAGGAGGTTCCTGGAGCACGTAGAAGACAACTTCCTCACACAACTGGTGAGTGAGCCGACAAGGGAGGGTGCCCTCCTGGACCTGCTGTTTGTGAACAGAGAAGGCCTTGTGGGGGATGTGACGGTTGGAGGACGCCTGGGACAAAGCGATCATGAGATGATAGGGTTTTCAGTTCTAGGTGAGAAGAAGGGGATTAGCAAAACAGTCACATTAAGCTTCCAGGGGGCAGACTTTGGACTGTTCAGAAAGTTGGTTGGCAAAGTCCCATGGGAGACAGTACTTAAGAGCAAGGGAGCCCACGAGGGCTGGGTGCTCTTGAAAAATGAAATCCTAGCAGCTCAGGAGCAAGCCATCCCTGTGTTCCGGAAAAGGAGCCGGCAGGGGAAAAAAAACAGCTGGGTTGAGTAGGGAAATCTTGAAAGATATCAAAAAAAAGAGGAATGTCTATGAGCTTTGGAAGAAGGGACAGGCATCATGGGTGGACTACAGGGAGGAAGTGAGATCGTGCAGGGAAAAAATCAGGAGGGCTAAGGCCCAACTAGAAATCAAACTGGCTAAGCCTGTGAAAGATAATAAAAAATCTTTCTACAAATACATTAACAAGAAAAGGAGGACGAGGGAGAATATTCAGTCCCTATTGGATGCAGAAGGAACAATAGTGACAGGGGATAAGGACAAGGCTGAGGTACTTAATGCCTTCTTTGCCTCACTCTTTAATAGTAAGGGAAGTTGTTCCCCTTGTGTACAAACCCAGGAGTCAGAGGAGCAGAATGAGGCTCCCATGATCCAAGAGGAGGCGGTTAGAGACTTGCTTGCCCAGCTAGAGACCCACAAGTCTATGGGGCCGGATGGGATCCACCCAAGAGTATTGAAGGAGCTGGCGGATGTCCTTTCCAAACCCCTTTCCATCATCTTCCAGAGGTCCTGGCTGACTGGGGATGTTCCACTGGGATGGAGGCTGGCTGATGTTGTGCCCATCTACAAGAAGGGTTGCAGGGAGGATCCAGGGAACTACAGGCCTGTCAGTCTGACCTCAGTGCTGGGGAAAGTCATGGAACAGGTGATCATGAGTGCTATCATGAAGCACATGCAAGAAAACCGGATGATCAGGCCCAGTCAACATGGGTTCATGAAAGGCAAGTCTTGCCAAACTTACCTGATTGCCTTCTATGACAAAGTGACTCGACTACCGGATGAGGGAAAGGCTGTGGATGTAGTCTTCTTGGACTTCAGTAAAGCCTTTGACACAGTTTCTCACAGCATTCTGCTTCAGAAACTGTCAGCCTCTGGACTGGACAGGCGCACACTCTCCTGGGTTGAAAACTGGTTGGATGGCCGGGCCCAGAGAGTGGTGGTCAATGGAGTTAACTCCAGCTGGAGGCCAGTCACAAGTGGGGTTCCTCAGAGCTCGGTACTGGGTCCAGCCCTGCTCAATATCTTTATCAATGACCTGAATGAAGGCATTGAGTGCACCCTCAGCAAGTTTGCGGATGACACTAAGCTGGGTGGAAGTGTGGATCTGCTGGAGGGTAGGGAGGCTCTGCAAAGGGATCTGAACAGGCTGGACCACTGGGCTGAGACCAATGGCATGAGGTTCAACAAGGCCAAATGCCGGGTCCTGCACTTGGGGCACAACAACCCTATACAGTGCTACAGACTAGGAGAAGTCTGGCTAGAAAGCTGCCTAGAGGAGAAGGACCTGGGGGTGCTGGTTGACAGCTGACTGAACATGAGCCAGCAGTGTGCCCAGGTGGCCAAGAAGGCCAATGGCATCTTGGCTTGGATCAGAAACGGTGTGACCAGCAGGTCCAGGGAGGTTATTCTCCCTCTGTACTCGGCACTGGTGAGACCGCACCTTGAGTACTGTGTTCAGTTCTGGGCCCCTCACCACAAGAAGGATGTTGAGGCTCTGGAGCGTGTCCAGAGAAGAGCAACAAAGCTGGTGAGGGGGCTGGAGAACAAGTCTTATGAGGAGAAGCTGAGAGAGCTGGGGTTGTTTAGCCTGGAGAAGAGGAGGCTGAGGGGAGACCTTATTGCTCTCTACAACTACCTGAAAGGAGGTTGTGGAGAGGAGGGAGCTGGGCTCTTCTCCCAAGTGACTGAGGACAGGACAAGGGGGAATGGCCTGAAGCTCCACCAGGGGAGGTTCAGGATGGACATCAGGAAAAAATTTTTACAGTAAGAGTCATTGGGCACTGGAACAGCTGCCCAGGGAGGTGGTTGAGTCACCTTCCCTGGAGGTGTTTAAGGGACAGGTGGATGAGGTGCTGAGGGGCATGATTTAGGGATTGTTAGGAATGGTTGGACTCAATGATCCAGTGGGTCCTTTCCAACCCAGTGATTCTATGATTCAAGCACTGGCAGAGGCTGCCCAGCGAGGTGGTCGTGTCACCATCTCTGGAGGGGTATAAGAGACGGGCAGATGAGGTGCTTAGGGGCATGGTTTAGTGGTGGACTTGGCAGTGTTAACAGTCAGACTCGATGATCTTAATGGTCTTTTCCAACCTAAATGATTCTGTGATTGTGACCACCATGATACAGCATTTTTATTAATTGAAAATAATGAGAATTATAGAAATTATGCAATGCATCATTACTTTAAAAGAAAAAACCCACAAAAAGATAACAAAGATGATCAGAACAAATTAGCTGACTGCTTTCCTATCTTGGTTGCCAGACCAGAATAGATCAGTAATCCAGACAGTTTACTACTGTATTTTTAAGAATTTGCAAAGGCACATATGTAAGTCAGATGGGGGAAGTCTTCAGCAAACCTCCAATACTGCCATTAATCTGGAAGTCATTAACCCCCTCTAGAAATAAAACAAAAATGACAATTTCTTCTTGATCCAGAAGTTCATATTCTACAAAGTGCTATCACTGTGCTAAACAGCTTACTCAAATGCTAGATTTTATTTAGCAAAGACTGAAAAATCCAATTAAGTCAAAAATAACTAAAGGGAAATTATAATGTTTCAGAAAAACAACTGAAAATCTGTACCATTAATGACAAATCTGCTAACTAAACTGTAATCTGAAGGAATGCATGTGTGGAAGGAAAGGCAATCTTTTTGTTACCATCAAGTATAGCTAAATCTTGTGCCTGTAAGCAAAGTTTACGTTGTAATGCTATAACATGTTTAAGTGATAATGACATCTGATTCCACAATCATTTTAGATAAACAGGAGCTCTGTATTCTGGAGCTAGGCCAAAAAAACCCCACCAAAACCCAAGCAAAGCCCAATCTAGTAGTAAACGATTGTTCTACAGGAAGAAAAAAAAAAAGAAAAAAAGTTTTCAGGTACGCCTCATTTCTACAATTTTAAATCTATTTTGTAGAATATGAAGAAATCTAAAAGCTTTCTTGTATTACTAAAGGACATAAGCATTTAAGCCATAAATTTTAACTGTAAACTGACTTATGAACGCAATAAAACACTAACTCACTAGTCTTGCAAAACTTGTAAACTCTACCAAACAATATTCTTCAAAAAAGCTCCCCATCTCCTCCCTTCTACTCCCTTAAAATCCCACAATACACAAATGTTTTACCTGTAGGTTTAACAGAATAGAACCCAATAGCCTTTCCTTTTTTCCACATGATCTTAGCATAGTCATTGCTACCGTGACAGAGAAATGGCACCTCATTTCTTTCTATTTCGTGTTTCCGATAGCTAATTCGATTCAGAACATAGAGAACCACCCTCTCTCCGACAGACTTCACCTAATGAAACACAGAAAAAAATTTTAGAAGAGTGATCAGTTGATATGCACACATCAGCGACCTTATTTTTCAAAGTTGCCAGCTAACACAGCTGCAGATAGTGTCAAGAGAACCTCTAAGTGCTAAAGCAGGATGAAGCTCTGGGGTTTGCTTGAGGCTTAGGAGATGCTCTGAAGCCATAGCAATAGGTTAAGTATAAAGCACTACCACAGACGGAGGATATTTCATGACTTCAGTGTCACTCCCAGTCCAACTGGTAAAAGCTGAGAGAAGTGCTGGGAGTGGGGCAGTGGGTGGAATGTTTTGATTTTAACTCAAAAGTATTTTTTTATTTAAAAAACACAGACAGTATAAAATAGCAGTATGCTAGCTTCAGATTTCTCAGGCTAGCAGGTAACTGTAGTCCTACAAAGAAGAAATTATGAGCCTCATGGTGTAGCAGGATTTAGCACACTCAATCACTGCTGACAGAGTAGCAAGACAACAGGACATAATGCAGTGGAAGAACTAGTAACAGTTCAATATCCTTTTCTCTGTTCTGCAGGGTTCCTTTTATATATGAAATTTAGGTTCACCACTGTCCTACCCACTGTGAAGGAAGAATGGAGAAATCATGCTCCCTTCCCAGTGCCCAAAGTCTCAGCTACCCTACCTGTAAAAAATTCAGCTCTCTTGATTTACTCACCATCTTACCATTATGAAACACACAGAAAACAAGGCTACATGCCAAATTCTCTAGAGTAAATTTAAATACAAAAATCAAAGATGAATGCCCAGGTATGAATTACACTCCTGGAAAAATACAGGTTTCCAGTTTTGAAAGAAACCAAAACTCTGTATTACATGGGTGTCAGTAATGTTAACATAGCTCAATGATGAGCAATAAAGCAGATACATGAGGTTTGGGAAAGTAAGTTGCCTGGTATTACCAACTGCAGGCCACCAGCCTCTATCAAACAGGTTCCTTTCAATATTTTTAGCTTACTAATCTCCTGAAAAGACCAATAGGTATTGCTATGATAGAATGCACCAGTCTACTAAGATATTTCAATATGATCAGACATACTATGTTCTAAAGAACAAGGAAAAAACTCTTAACATCATTAACATCTAAATAGCTTGCATATGAAGCTACTGTACAAGAGTCCCTCTTTCTCTAGACACTATCTTCATAATCCTTCCCCCTAGTACCCATTTCCTCTATTCCCATTGACTTTTGCTTTTGATATAAGACAGATAACTCATTTCTGAATTAAATGAGAACATATAACATCTTACACACTAACTATTTGCCATTACTTACCATTATCTTGAATGATAATAATTGCTAGGTGAATGTTGGAGCACTTTACCTGCTGAAGACCCTCTCTAGAAGGGACAGGTGTTCTCACAATGTCATCAATTGACCACCACCGGTCAGCAAGATACAGAGCTACAGCTTGAAAGAAACAAGGAAATAAAATGTTAATGATTCTTACCATTCCCAAAAGATACATATTCATTAATGCTGCTAAACAATTAGAAATAACAATGTGGTAACCAAGTTAAGTATCTTCTAGTTGGCACTATATTAATGCAGCTCTTACTACCTCAGCACAACATATGTGGTGCTATACATCCCCCCATAAGCAATGCTGTATTGGGTTTGCATGGCAAGGTTTCAGTAGACAAAGGGCTACAGGAGTGGCTTCTGTGAGAAGCTGCCAGAAGCTTCCCCTGTGTCCACAGAGGCAGCTCCAAGATGGACCCACCACTGGCCAAGGCTGAGCCCATCACTGACAGTGGTAGTGCCTCTGGATAACATGTTTAAGAAAGGGAAAAACTGCACAAGAGAAACTGCAGCTGGAGAGAGGAGTGTGAATATGTGAGAGGAACAACTCTGCAGACACCAAAGTCAGGCAAGGAGGAGGAGGAGGAGGTGCTCCAGGCACCAGAGCAGAGATACCCCCGCAGCCTGTGGTGAAGATTATGGAGGTTAAAGGTGGAGCAGAGATCCATCTGCAGCACGTGGAGGACCCCCATCTGAAGCAGATGGATGTGTCTGAAGGAGGCTGTGACCCCATGGAGAACCTGTGCTGGAGCAGGCTCCTGGCAGGACCTGTGACCTCATGGGAGGACCCATGCTGAAGCAGTCTATTCCTGAAGGACTGCACACTGTGAAAAGGAGTCATGCTGGAGAAGTTTGTGGAGGACAACCTCCCATGGGAGGGACCCTACACTGGAGCAGGGGAAGAGTGTGAGGAGTCCTCCTCCTGACGGGGAAGGAGCAGCAGAGACAACATGTGATGAACTGACTGCAATCCCCATTTCCCCATCCCCCTGCGCCACTCGGGGGAGGAGGTAGAAAAGTTGAGAGTGAAGTTGAACCTGGGAAGAAGGGAGGAGTGAGGGGAAGGTGTTTTAAGATTTGTTTTTATTTCTTATTACCCTACTCTGATTTGATTGGCAATAAATTAAATTCATTTCCCCAGTCCAGTCTGGTTTGCTTGTGATGGTAACTGGTGAGGGATCTCCCCTCTCCCTACCCTTATCTCGACCCACGAGCCTTTTGATATATTTTCTTTGCCCTGTCCAGCTGAGAGGAGTGACAGAGTGGCTTGGTGGGCACCTGGCAGCCAGCCAGGGTCATCACATCACAATAACTCCCTGGTCCAAAATTTTCTGAAAACTGAGAATGATAAAACCAAATGCAGATTTTTGTGCAGCACAACATACAAGAACTGTGTCACTGTGCTCCAACACCTTTTTCCACTAAAAACTGGACCATCCAAGAAGAGTCTCATTCATACATGTATTTTAGTTTTGGTTTATTAATGGTTACTGATACTGAAACTGTGCAAGTTTTAGATTGCCAGATGAATGTAAAAAGGCTGATGGTCATGCGATTAGCAATCAGGAAGTTTGATCCATGGGCACATGTGGCAAACTTAGTAATCATATAGATGGCATTATATGGAATGGGAAGGAAACATGGAGGACTGGAAAGGAAGGAAGAAAGGGAGGAAAAATCTCCCCAAAACCAGTGAGATGTCAACTTGGCCAGAGCTATGTTAGGACCTGAAAGTAAAGACAAATTTACACTTGATGCTGATCAATCAGTGCTAATTAAAAGCATCCAAATTCATGGGCAAATATATAGATTCTACAAATGCTCAATAAATTTCTTTTGGAGAGGGGTAAGGTGTACATAAAATGATCAAGAGACATGTACGTGGATTCAGATGAGCGGCATATTATTTTGCTACATATCTTCTGAATTCAGTGGGTCCAGTTCTACTCTGATTAGAGAGCAAAGTTTTATCACTTGTGTATTTGAATCCACAACAACAAGAAGGCAGCGAACAAAAAATGCAAAAGTGGCAAAGTTGTGAGCTACACTAGCATGGAATAAGTAAGGGCCTGGTTACATGTATTTGTCACAGAAAAAGAAACAGCAACACACACAGAGATGAGAATCTTAAAATGAAACCTGTGAGTGAGTCCTCTGGTGCAAACAAAGCAAGAACTTTGCGTGTCTGCTCTCCACCATAAAGAGGTACGAAGCCCACAGTTGACAAGCTAATAGGAATCTGAAACAACAATGTACAATAGACTCTTGCTAATACAACATTAGTAAAATATACATTATAAAGAGCTCTGATTCTCAAGCTCTGGCAGGTTCAGCCACAGCCATTTATACTGTTACAGTTCTCTGCTGTCAGCAGTTTGCATTTATGTGCACAACTCAAGTAAGGTGTGCAAAGAGCCAACAGTATGATCACTTCAGCTCCCCCAATTACACAAGCTGTCAAAGCTGACAGAAGAACGAGGCAGGCAGGCACAGAAACAAACTGGCACAGCAAAATTGCTGTTGTCCTGACATGCTAAGCTGGGAAGGTTAGATTCAAAACAGTTTTCTTCCCTTGAATTGCACACATTTCAGAAATTTCAAATTTGTCTGCTTGACTTTCCTTCAGGAACAACATGGGTCAAATCAATCTACCTTTCATGAGTTGAGGATGTTCATGAAAAATGCATTTTGATATTTAAATTCGTGTTTTCAATATTTAATTAATACATAAAAACTACAAAGGCATTGGTAAATAGACATACTTACCCAATTTAAGAAGATTATGATATGCGATGTCAAACTAATGTTAGTACAGACAAATATTTAGGTATACAGCACCTGCAGAAATGAAGGAAAGCATTCAAGACTCTGCTTCTGCCAAGGAATATGCAGCGCTGACCTTTTGTTCCCACAGAGAATCCTCTCAGCTCGCTTATTTTTCATTAGTTACACACCATTGCTTTTATTGGTATTAGTTCTATTAGAAATACTCATCTAGACAAATCCAAGACTGACTAACTTATCACTCAAGGGATAAGTGTTTAAAACATGAAATGTCACAGCCAGTCTCTACTAGAACTCCCAACAACAGCAGGGAATATTTCAGATAAAAAGAAAAAAATCACTTCTAAAATTAATGAAACTTGCTGATCAAGAATTGAACCCAACCATGAAGAAGGACAGGATACAAAGAGAGCCAGTTAGCTTCTGTAAATGATAAACTCCTTAGTTATGGTGATAGATTTTTTGTGACTGTGTGAGTTAGTATTTTTAGGAAAGAGTTTATCGTTGAGATTTTAAGGGTTTTTCAAAAATTACTTTATGCATACAAATCCATTGCCTAGAAGCAGCAAATAGCCACTGACGCACAAATTTAAACCAAATTACAGAATGAGTAAAAGAGTAGAGATTAACACACAAACAGGAATTTGGAAAATATAAAAGCTTTGCTAAAATTATGATGTAATTCAATATTTATGGATTGTATGTTTTAAATATACACATATATTAATAAAAATTGGGACTAAGGTATTTGCTGGTTCTTACTTTGCCATGGTCTGGCAGGGACAAGAATTCAGGACAATTTGGATCCCCACACTGAAGGTTAGACAAGTAGTCTTCTGCAGAGCTCTCCAAGTCCTCATGACTGTAGCGGTTCAACATATCCACAGGAAATGCCATCATCTTGAAAAATAAGCAACATTATTACTGCAGTTAGTTTGAGAGGTATGATGCACAGCTTCTCACATATTCCGACTAAACATGTAACTAAGACTGTCGAACACTCCCCTCTGCTGCTCTCTAGAGCCCTCTTATGTCCAAGACAGAAAGGAGAAACGTTCCAGGTATTTAATTAGGATGGTGTCTATTAATACCCAGTCTGTAAAATAATACATAAACCAAATCTGTGTTTATAAGCAGAAAAGGAAGAGTTAAACTCACAACCCCCCTGTTTGCAGCACATTTACAATAGACCACATACCGCCTTAAGTTGGCAGGCTCAGTTATCTCCCTCACAGCAAATAAAAAGGAAACAACTCAAAAGCTAAATTAACTCCTCTTTCCTGTTATTTTGGAGAATTCACACTGAAATCCATCTCTGAAGAAACAGAAGTGTTGTTCAGAACTTCTCTCTACAACTGGCCAGTTAGCATGCCTACCAGCTGGTATTTTGCGGAATCAAACCCTATAACCCAAAATGAGTTATAAAGCAGGTATGTTTATTTCCAGCGCTGGGGTGCAAGGGGGTTCTCCTCCTAGCTTGCACACCATATAGCTTAACAAGCAGCTACTTACAGTGTAAAGACATGCATAGGTATAAGCGCCTACTACATATTCATACCCTATCCCCGCTTCATATTATAATTAGATCTGGAAAGTTCGCTCCAGTCTTGCACCTGCGTAGTGCCTCCTGATGGTCGTGGGCCGGGGTCTTAGGGATGAAGTAGGAAGTCTTCCTCGGGATGAATATATTTCTTTTTGAACTTTGCGCAGACTCAGTCTCCTCTGGCTGTTCCCAAACTCCCAAACCAAATGCAGCCAGCTCTCCACACTCCAGTGCCCACCCATCAGCAAACCTCTGCTAGCTGGCTCCTTCATTATCAACTTCCAAGGTCTTCAAGGCGAACAATGCCAAGCTCTAATGAACGCTCCCAGCCCCCCTTGTCTCTTTTCACACATCAGTTCCCCCCTGTCTTTTTAACATGGGCAAATTAATTTGCCAACTCTGTAATTTATCTTTCAAAGGGGATATTATATATAGTTATAGTTATATATAGTTATAGTTATATATAGTTATATATATTATATATAGTTATTATAATATATATATTATATTATATATATCATATAATAGTATGATATTTTGTTGGAAAATTACCTTTTTAATGCATTCTTATGGGCATTAGACATAGAAGTCAAAATTATTAGTCGTTGTAGCATTCTCCAAATCCAAATAAATAACATAGCAGAGAAAACAAAGCAAACTAAAACTAACATCAGAAGGGCAATAATGGGGTGACACAACTTGTTTAGAATGCCAGTCGCAGTAGGGGACCATCTGAACAACACGTCCCTCCAATGATGGTTTAAATTTCTTTTACCCTTTTAGGACCCCCTTTCTTTCCAGTCATGGTGGACTGTTATCAGGGTCTTGTTCTGCTTTCCTGGACCTCGTCCAGAATTATAATCAAGTCCTGATGTTTCATTAATTATTTTACCAATGTAAGATTCATTCCAATAGGTACAGGTGATAATTTGTGAAATATTGTATAATCGGATTTATGAGCTGATGGGATACGACTGGTGCTAAATAAGAAAAGTCACACCCAACAATCTTAACAAGCTAACAAATACAGAAATTAGAAATTAGAGTGATTCTCACTATCCATAATTATCTCATCTATTGCTATAGAGGTACAAGCAGTTCTCAAACACACACAACCCTGGCCCACATATACAAGTACAGTCCTCGGATTAGCATCTAGATGGATCTCAAAGTGACAGATGCTTTGCTCAGTGTCGAGGCAGATGTCTTGAGAATCGATTGCATTATTTAGCAAATGAATCCTTGTTGTTCTCGTGTAATGCAAGATTCTAAATTTACAGTTTGCCATTTACCGTTCACTATTTGTGTCCATGTTCTGTGTTCAGAAGGATAGAGCACAGTTTTATCATGGCTTAATCCTAATGCAATGATGGGGTGGATTACACATATTGCTGAGTTACGTATGGTCAACACAAAGGCTGTGGCTGTATTAGTGATGGGGTCGTAGGTGAAATTTACCAGAGTCTACCAGGATTGAAGCTTCCTCTCTAAGCCAGTGGCACTGTCCCAAACCACTTTCCAGATTTTGGTGAGAAAGTACCCTCACCACGTTCTCTTATAATTAAGGCGGCCACTGATTGCATCCATAATTGTGCCTGTATACAACTGAGGGCCAAAGAAACGTTTTCTTGGATCACACTGAGTACATTTCCTATTAATTCATGGTCTTGTTCCTCCACCTTTTCCCACTTCGGTTACATTTCTGATAGTCAATTCCATTTAGGACCTCCAATCCTGTCTCTAACACTCTGGTTGGGCCCCTTTGTGTTCTGCCCCTGAAGGGCACTTGCTTTCACAGCCAGATTGTTCAGCCCTCGAAGGATGTTTCTAGGAAATGAGAGCATGCTGGTTGAATTTCAGAAATATCAGTTTGCATTAGCAGTTCAACACCTTTAAGAGACCATTCTGGGTTGAACAGCATTTGCTGTTGGCCTGTATTCCTGATTATATACGGACCAATCTCATAAATTCTGGGTTGTAACAGGCTTAGCTATAATATTTTTTTAAATTTGAATGAGAGCCCAATGGTATCATAGGCCCAGAGACAAACCACCTTAATGGCCTGTACTAATGTAAAATTATGCCAACAGTCTAATTCATTGGAAATACAGGTCTTTGTATTCTTATCTGTAGGTGTAGTTGAGATAGTAATTTGGGATGCCTTTTTATGGATAGTCCTATTAACCATTCAGCATCCTACTTTGATTTCTCCTCCTACAGTCCCCTGAAGTTGCTGAATCCCCTGTTCTCATCCACATTCCATACTTGCCTCACATATACTTGATTTTCATGCATAACCACAGTTGACAGATTTAAACCCTTTCGATTCAGAATATTTCCCAGGGCTCCAGTATACCAAATAAAAGTTTGAGACCAAGGCCACTCAGTATTCTTTTGGCTAGAGGTGCCTTTACCTCCCTGGATTATAATTATAATTATGGGAAAAATAATTTTCCTGGTTGGACTTGCGTGACCCTTCATGGAGATCTATGTCCCTTTTTCACTCGGGTGCGATGGATCCATGCACTCTGCTCCTTGATTTTGATTGCTGTGAAGGAGGCAAGAAACATCTGGAATGGCCCTTCTCACTGCGGTTCCAGAGTCCTCTCTGCAAGAGACTTTACATATACATAATCTCCAGGTTGTATGTTATGCACAAGTTCATCCAAACCCCTACTTCACATCTCAGCCTCATGTTTTTCAATCTTTTGGAGCTGTTTGTCCAATGCCACCATGTAGGAGGTCATGATTTCATATGCAAATAGTGACTGATCTGTTGTACTACTTCTGAGATAAAATGTGGTCCTCTATCAAGAGACATAGTTGTTGGACCCCTAAAGTGTGTTATTATCTCCTGTATTAATGTTCTAGTTATCTCCTTGTTCTAGTAGGGAATGCCTCCAGCCAAACTGAAAAGGTACCAGTTAATGCTAATAAGTATCAACATCCCCCCTGTTTTGGGAGGTCCGAAAAATCAATCTGCCATTGTTGCCCAGGCCCGTTGCATCTTCCAATTTGGCCCATTTCTGGTTTGGGGTAATTTTGGGATTAGTCTGGAGGCAAAGGTCACACTGCTGAGCCACTCGTCTCACAATGGTGTATAAATTTCTAGCTGCAATCCCTTTAATTAGGTGTTTATATAAAGCTTCTGCTCCCCTCATGTCTCTTCCTGTGTTCTTCCCTCAAAGGCCATCTTAAATAAGGGGGAATGATTAGTTTCCCTTGTGGAGTGAGGACCCACTCCTCTTTACTATATGACCCTTCCAGGTCTATTATAAATTTCTGATTATCTGATCTTCCTTGGTATATTCTGGCTTACCTTCTACAGAGATATGCCTATCAGGGAACAAAGCCCCTTTTGTTTTTACCTCACCTTTGGCCGCCACATTTGCTTCTCTGTCCGCCAGCTCATTTCCTCTCCCCAATTGCAAATTCTCTTTCTGGTGCACCTTGATGTGCATGATTGTCACTTTCTCAGGTAGCTGAACTGCTTCCAGCAGTGTCAGAATCCCTCTGCATACTTGATGGTTTTGCCTGGGTATGTCTTTTATTGCTTAAGACATAGCTGTTTCCATCCATGAACCAGCCCTCAGCGTCTTCCATGGGACTGTCTTTCAGGTCCGAACGGCTCAAGTATGTGGCCTCGATGGTCTCTAAGCAGTCCTGGTGCACTGGTTCTCCTGTATTTCCACTGAGAAAAGAAGCTGGGTTGATGGTGTTAGTAACCACAATTCCCATATCATGTTCCAACCTTATAGCTTAGTATTTTAGGAACCTTTGTGGAGAAAGCCAGTGCCCATCTTTCGCTTCCAGACACTAACACAGTCATTTTCTGGCCCAGGGTAAATCTTCGTGCCTCCTGGATGTTTGGCACGATGGCTGAAACCGCTCGTAACCAGCCAGGCCCTCGGGCAATCCCTTGCTTCTCATGAGAGAAAAGGAAAAATGGCTTACTCTCATATTGAAGTCCTAAGGCCAGGGCCGACATCAGGGCTTTCTTCAGCTGTTCAAAAGCTTGCACAGCCTCTGTGCTCTGTTGGAGGTATTTCTGTTTGGCGGTGATTAGTGCATACAGGGGTTTAACAAGCAGTCCATAGTTATAGATCCATAGCTGACACCACCCAGTCATCCCCAAGACAGTTCATAACTCTTTCACTGTTTACAGTCTCAGGGTTTGATATACTGCCTCTTTTCAGGCCTGTCCCAAAGTTCTTTGTCCAGTGCTGATTTCATAGCCCAAGTAGATTGCATTATTTGGGCCTTCTTTTAGATACCCAGTATCCCTGGAGCCCCAAAAACATTAACAGACTCACCATCCAGGCCATGCAAGCATTGTCTTGGTGGCAACTGGGTATCATCTACATACTGCAACAATCTCCCTTCATCAGGTGCGGCTTCCAGGCCTCAAGATCTTTTGCAAGTTGATTACCAAATATCCAGGTGAGTTGAGTTCTGCACCTGTTTTCAGGGTTTTCCATTCAAATGCAAATATTTTCTTGGTGGCTTCATGGAGAGGGAGGCAAAAGTAGGCATCCTTCAGGTCTAAAACTGGAAGCCAGGTTAGTTCAGGTATTAATACAGTTAAAAGGGTATATAGATTTGCCTCCACTGGGTAAAGGTTTTGTTATTTTATTTACAGCCTGTAAGTCCTGGTCACATCGGTGGCCCATACCTCGGGGTATACCTGGTTCGTGATTTCTTCTCTGATTTTTCCTTCCGTGGGAACACTGACTAAGGATAAACCCATTCTTTGCATATACTGCTGGTCATTTACCTCCAGAGTAATCTCTCCCTTTTCAGATTTGATTATTGCACCCAATTGTTCTAATAAATCTCTCCCCAAAAGTGCCTTCGGGGAGTTGGGCATATACAAGAATCTGTGGATGCCCCATTGTATTCCCAGTTTATATCTTAGAAGTTCACAAAAATACACCTTTTCACTTTGGCCAGTTGCTCCTTTTACCATGATGTAGTCATTTCCTAGGGACATCAAAGCTTAGTTCAAAACTGAATACGTTGCCTCTGTGTCAACTAAAATTCTACTTTCTTCTCCTCTTTCCCTGGCTTCATTATAACTAGTGGATCCCCTAGGGTGGATTCCCCAGGTCCCCGTCAGTCTTCCTTCACATGAGCCACTATTCATCTTTTAGACTGGCCCAAAACCAAAACCTAGTTGTTGTATTCCTACCCTTGACCCAGGATCCAGCAGTGTTGCAGCACATTATATCCCTCAGTCGATTTAGGAATTCAGATGGTGGTTTAGAGGGACCTTGTTTACTTGTTTGGGAATGGCCCTTTTCATTCCCTTTGAGATTCACTCCTGATATACCTGTAGCTTTTCTACATGTTTAGATCTGTCTGGATCCCACATTGGGTCTTGGATGGGAAATACTCTTTCCAAATCCCATACAGTTTTACAATCAGTTTTGTTTTGGTTTTGGTTTTGTTTGGGTTTTTTTCTCCTTTTTCGTCTCATTCTTCCCAGAGAGGTGCCTGTAAAACTGTCAAAGCAGACCTTTCCCTGACGCAAGAAGACACCGGGCTATTCGGGGGACCCGTCCAAGCCCGTATCCCATTCCTGTGATCGAGGGGGAGGCTTAAGCAAATGAGATAAATCTTGTTCTGTTCTGCTGTCCAGTGAATTTTATTTATTCTAGTGCATCCTTGCTCAATACTGCACGTCACGCAACACTGCCTCAGTTTACCTTTAAATTGTTATTTTTCCGCCTAAGGGCGAGTACCATAGGGTCCTGCGGCGACAAAATCCCACTGTCCCTTTGCCACTCCCGATGGTTTTGGAGGGTGAAAAACACTTCATTCCACTTTCCCTCTCTTTAAAAACAACATTAGATGCAAAACGGTACTGAAATCCTCTTCTTACTCATGGAGCCTCCGACTCCCCCCACCAATTCCTTCCAGTAATATGCATCCTAATGGGCTTGCCCAAGGAAATTCTTGCTCGGTTTTGCCCCCATTATACTACCTTCCGACTCTACCTTTCTCCAACTTCCACAAACCATTTAAACACTTACAAATGTTCTGTCTCTTAAGTTCTCAGGGACTTTCCACAAGACTAGCAACAACAACAATTCCCATCTACAGATTACAGACATTCAGGACAATAGAGTGATCCCAACCTAGCTGAAGAGCACAATAAAACTTTATGATAGTCCGAACACCAAATCTGATCCATTCCCGCAGCCTGCACAATTCTGGCCCCTCTGTCTACGCAAACCTTTTGCTTTTACACTTTCAAATTAGTCTTTTCTGTCACACAGAACACTTTACTCACATTCTGGGAGGGGAAGGGTTAACTCACACACACACAGCACCTAACTCGCATAACTCCCTTACCAGGAAGGGGGAAAAGGGAAGGGCACTCTCAGCGGCTTCTCCTGTTTTTTCTCCTTTTTTTCCTTCTTCTATGCTAGGTATTTTAAAATTTCATCCCTTGCAGCCTTCCATTCCAAAGGTCTGAGGTAAATATTCCCATTTGCCGGCTCAATGGATGTTTGGAATTAAAAGGCTTCATAGGTGCATTCCTAGGATCAAGACAAACAGGGCTTCTAAACAATTTGCAAGTCTTTCAACATTTTGAGCTCAGTCCGCCTCTGGCTCCTGTCTATGGAGGAAGAACGTCCCCCTGTAAGCTATCCCTCTCAATTCCACTGATACTCTGTTATACGTCAGACAATTCACAGAGTATACTTATGACATAAAACACACAACATATAGCAGTGACCACTCGCTTCGTTCGTCTCCGGCTGCTTCCTTCGCAGGACAGCAGAACCGCGGATCGGAAGTCCCCACTCGCTTCACGCTCAATTGCATGTCTCATGCGCCCACACACTCACATACAAACACTCCACAACATACGAGAAATTTAAAATGAGCTCTTAACGATGTTAAAATACACACGGTACCGATACTGAAGATTTGCAACAGGTATAACAGATGATAGCTATCTCATATGCAGCACTCCTGCTTACTCAGCAAAGAGTACCCAATTCATAATAGTATATGTTATAATATTATCTTATCTATAATACCATATATAACACCATAACCCCTCACTCAACGTTCTCCGCCTTACAAGAATCTTGGGATTATACCATAGTCCCTCACCATGCGTCTCCATCTCACGAGAATCTTGGGATTATATTTTACCTGGTGCTTTGCTATCGCAGCAGGGAGCATCCAGACCACAGCAGCGAATTCGCTATTTTACCCAGGGGCAGGCAGTGCCACCTCCTCACCCGGCGCAAGTAGGGGATTCATATCCCCCCTCATGGACCTACGGGGTCTCGGAAAAATGACCCTAGCCCTTCGCCATCGCGTGAGGTGTCCCATCCACGACTTACAGACTCGTCCCCTCTTTTTCCTGCAGGTACATCCAAATTATCATACATGAATCACATACCTGGTCCGCCCGCTGATGGGCCGTCTCTCCCCCGGCAGCAATCGTATAGAGATGGGAGATTCTCCGGAGAAATAGCTTACCAGGGCGCGCCTTAGAATGTCCAACTTCCCACTGATCCTGCAGCCGGGCAGAGAGGGAGTCCCATCTGGGGTGCCAAATTGCTTTGCGGAATCAAATCCTATAACCCAAAATGAGTTATAAAGCAGGTATGTTTATTTCCAGCGCTGGGGTGCGAGGGAGTTCTCCTCCTAGCTTGCACACCGTATAACTTAACAAGCAGCTACTTATAGTGTAAAGACATGCATAGGTATAAGCGCCTACTACATAGTCATACCCTATCCCCGCTTCGTATTATAATTAGATCTGGAAAGTTCGCTCCACTGTTGCGCCTGCGTAGTGCCTCCTGATGGTCGTGGGCCGGGGTCTTAGGGATGAAGTAGGAAGTCTTCCTCGGGATGAATATATTTGTTTTTGAACTTTGTGCAGACTCAGTCTCCTCTGGCTGTTTTCAAACTCCTGAACCAAATGCAGCCAGCTCTCCGCACTCCAATGCCCACCCATCAGCAAACCTCTGCTAGCTGGCTCCTTCATTATCAACTTCCAAGGTCTTCAAGGCGAACAATGCCAAGCTCTAATGAACGCTCCCAGCCCCCCTTGTCTCTTTTCACACATCATTGGTTGTTTCCAAAAGCATTTTGACTGTGAACAGGAGATGCTACAAACTCGTTAAAAACAAGAGCAAACAACAGACTAAAGTGACACTTTAAGCAGGTGACAAGACAAAAACTAAAGCACTGAAGACCAACCATAGTGGCAATAGCTCCTTGAAAGCTCTTTGATTCAAATTCTCCTTGCCAAAGCACTGTCAAGTTTAAATGAACAAGAGCTCCTGGAATTCACCAAGTGCCCTTCAGCTAAGGCTCTTTCATGTCTATAGAACTATACACACTATACACTACTGATGCCATGAAAAAGGCCGAACTCAATAATCAATGCCAATTTGATTATTAAGCAGGTATTGCTTTAATACATAATACAAGACTGGACACACAAGGAATCATTTCACCTAATATGTGTGTGTCCATTGAGGCTGGTTACAGGACTTTTATATTGGTTAAAATACATATTCATATTGATTCCAAGAAACACTGGTTACATATTCTGGAAATATTGGTTAGACATACATAGAACTCATTAGCATATCTTATCACCCACTCTCCTATGTACATCACAGTTCCTTTGTGTCTTCAGAATCCTCTGATGCTCTTTATCTTATCTCCTTCCTCATTGAGTCCTCTTGGTGAGCTCAGGTCTGTCCTTTGTTCCCGCTGAGGGACTGTCCTTGTTTCAACTAGTAAACAAGCTAAACTCCTGTTACAATCACATTCATTCTTACTGCAAGCTGGCCAAGATTTGATTATTATTATTAATGATTTTTTTTCCTTCCTTCACTACACCTCAGCCCCTTTCAAGCCCAAACTCATAAGCATGAGCTACCACAAATTCATGAGTTCAGCCTGCTCTAGAGGAACCCTAGGATCTCTTTAGGTTGGAAAAGTCCCATTTCAATCTACAGCAGAGCATAAGAGAGTAGTCTAACAGTTCAAACTGCAAGCATCTTCATTTTGAAAATCAATGTAACCTAGCAAAGACAAATCAAATGGTGGCCAACGGTAATAAATTAATACATTTCCCTCATAAAAAACACAAATGGTTTGCCAGTGCCTTTAAAAATTAAAAATGCAGATTGCTTCACATCTAGACAGTCTCTTAAGAAATGGATGAGAGAAAGAGGGAGAGAGAAAATAGCTTTTCAGTTTTCCTTGACAAAAGCATTACACATTTTTCTCCACAGATGCAGCAGGAACAGCACAGGTCTCTGCCATGCAGTCAGTCCATCATGCCTCCTTTTAGTTGTTCTAATTGTCCATGTGTTGCACAATTGTAAATCTGTCAGTTCAAATCCACATGCTGCAGGACTATGCTCCACTGCTCACAGAGTACCACTCCAATTGGTTAGCTAAGAGTCTGACTGAGCAAACATAACGTAGCCTTAATCAACCAAGCTCATCACGACCATTTGTACAAAAACCATATTAGAAGTGTGTGTATTTTTTAAATGAGGCAAATTATGCTTTTCATGTTTTAAGTGAAAGAAAAAATCTTACACTTTATAACTATATCATTTCACATAATAGGATCAAAATTCTATGTAATAAACTCACATGAGAAACAGTTGCTTTAATATGGAAATGCATCACTTTTCCCCTTCTGAACATTATGCAAGCTGCTATGGGAGAAAAAGCACATCCTTTTTCAGGAACAATTGCAGCACCAGAAGATAACGGAACACTAACAAAACCCACATTTAACACGATGAATGAACATATTCCCGTGCAACTGAAGCAGTTCCTTATTCACAAAATCGTCATTGTTATAAGTTGGAGGCGAATAATTGATTCAGCCTTTGAGGATCAATTCACAGTTTTATTAATTACAGCAAGCGATAGCAAGCAAACAGCGCTGGGTGCGCTGGGGAGTCTCCGCTCCACCAACGGCTCACACCCAAGTCCGAGTTCTCAGTTCCTTTTATATTATTTTGCAGGTCGATATTGTCCATGTGGCGATCTCCTTTTCGTTTTCCTTATCTTCACTTCTGTACTTTGAACTCGGTTTCCTGCACGAGGTATCTTTCAGGTCGTTATCAAGTTAATCCTCAGTCTCCTGCTATTGTTCCATGCCTCCCTAGGGGGTCCTTACTCAGGCTCCGAATCACTCCAGCAGGCCTTTTTCCCTATCGTCTGTAATGCTAATTTGCAGGTGGGGTGATAGGCCTCTTCCTTGTGGTTGTCAGTTCCTGCTAAGTCTGCTACTTTCATATTTTATGGTTTAGCCTTTACATAGTTCCTCCTGCATTCAAGTTTCCACTCTCGATGAACAAACATCTTATTGTTATTTTTCACATTCCCCCCTTTTTCTTTTCATCATTTTGTTCATCAAATCGCTTTACTTCTGGGTGAGCTAGTATTAAAGTTTCTCCTACTTCAGGGTCTTCGGGGAGGGTCTCGTACTTGGCCCTGATTAACATTAAGTGTGCAGCTTCTAACCTTCCCTTCACTATCTCAAGTACCTTATTGAATACGCACGGACCAAATGTTAATCCTAATAATAATAATATTAGGGGGCCTGCGATTGTGGAGAATAGGGTAGTTAACCTTGGGGAGCTATTAAACCATGCTTCGTACTAATTTTGTTGGGCCTCTCTCTCCTTCTTTCGTTTTTCGACTCCCTCTCTCATTTTGATCATTGTATCCCGCACTACTCCAGTGTGATCTGCATAGCTTAATATCCATCCCTCAGGTCTAGATGTTTGCGAAGAATGGGTGTAATTCCAGATTAAAAGTTGTTGGGGGTCTGTCCCTTTCCCTCTCCAAGGCCATTGTTCTGTCATTTGGGATCCTCCGCATATCCAACAGGACAATATATTCAGTTCCGTAACTATTCTCTGCATCAAGTCTACATATAAGTTTTTACCCAGAGTGGGGAGATCCCACTCACTAAGTCTAGGTTTTAATTTTTTTTTTTTTTTTCATAAAGGGAGGGGCCAACCTTTGCCCGATCCTTGAGTTCTGTACCTGATCATTTGATTTCTGTCCCCGATCATTCGATTTCTGTATCCGATCATTCAATTTCTGTAAATGCTGGCTAGCATCCCGAACTAATTCTTCCTTATATCTGTCCTGAACTCCCCCTCCATCGGTATAGCCCCACATTCCTCCCTGGGTAAAACATATACATATATTTCTCCTTTCGGGCAGGTACCGTATCCTTTAATAACTCGTCCTGTTCTACTCCCACGGTTTTCTGCTACCCAATATTTTTGCCCTTGGATGTAACAACTTTCTAGTCGTCTCTCCTCGTAACAACCAGCGTTAATGTGTGAATGAATTGCCAATGCTTGGATGATTTGGCATCCATATTTAACATTTTGGTAACACTTTGAGCATGAGTCAGCAGTCCCATCGGTTATTAGATTTAGCATGATTATTATCCATTCCCACTTTCGTATCCCTCTGCCTCTTCCTACGCCTACCGGGTTGCCTCCGGCAGCGAGGGGAGCCATCTTCTTGGCAGCAGGGATATTCTTCAGGGAGTCCAGGGGAGGACTGCCGGAACTCATGTCTTTTCTTAAAGACATCCCAATTCCTTTTCTTTACTGCTGGTGCAGAACAAGGGACTTTAATTTGCTTTCTGCACTCAAGGGCAACTATATTAGGGTGCGCTCTTAATTTTCTTTGGACTCCGTTTAAAAATAATTCCCACCACTCTTGGGAGTCTATTTCTATAGTTCCTAGAAGTCCTGTGATATGGAGGTTCTATTCAGTATTTTTGGCACTCCAGACATACCCCACAGGGAGTATAACCACATCTACAATGACAGACTCACTTTTCCTTGCAATAATACATAGAAAGCAAGTAAGTAGATAACAAACACACTCTAGTTTCCCACAATTAATCTTTTGACTGCGATACCACTGTTCCTGTGATTGGGCTTCCTCTTGCATCAGTTCGGCGTTGAATCCGGAGTTTCAGGCTTTCGGGCAGGGAGACCACTGTCCATTCATTTTTATCCAAGTCTGGTTGAATAGGTCCTTTCACTCGTGACGTATGGGTCCAACACTTCTCAGCAGTTCGTATTGCAGTATCTGTAGCCAAAGCACAAGAAACGGTCCCTCCCATCGAGGAGTGAGGGAGGTTTCTTTCCAGCCTTTTACCATTACATAATCTCCCAGTTGTATTTCATGTATTGCAAATCCCAAAAAGGACATTTTGTGTTAATAGGCAAAGTATTATATAAGATTGAATAGACATATCATTTACCCGTGGGTGATCAATGGGCATACCATGGGAATATGGCATCCCATATAACATTTCAAAAGGTGCTAAACCACTCTCCGAATGTGGCATTGTCGTAACATTTAATAGGGCTAATGGAAGGCATTTTATCCATGCCATTTTTGTTTCTCTATTCACTCGTTCAACTCTACCAGAACTTTGGGGATGCCATGGGGTGTGATATTCCCATTTTATACCTAAGGCCGCTATGATCTCTTTGAGAACCTTCGATGTAAAATGCGATCCTTGATCTGAATCGATTACCTGAATCATACCAAAACGAGGGATAATGTTTTCCAAAAGATGTTTAGCCACTGTTTGAGCTGTAGCTCGTGCAGTAGAGAAGGCTTCAACCCAGTGTGTGAATTGATCTACGATCACTAAAAGATATCTATACCGTCCTACCTTTGGTAATTCAGTAAAGTCTACCTGTACCTTTTCAAAAGGTCGATAGGCTAGGGGCCTACCACCAAAGGGAGTCTTCTTAACATAATTCTTATTTACTTTTTGGCATACGAGACATCCCCGAGTTTCTTGTTTCGCTATTTCAAAAATGCCAACACATCCATAGAATTTTAAAAATTGCTCGCTCAAAGCTTTTGTTCCCCAATGGTTTGTTTTTGGTTTTTTTTTGTGTAATTCATGTATTATTCTTCGAGCATAAATTTTAGGTAGCATTTCTCTGCTGTCCAGCAGTAACCATTTATGTTGTTTCCACTCAACTCCTGATTTCTTATATTCTTCTATGTCTTTCTGACTATATATTTTGGTTCCACAATATTCATTGTTGTTATTCTCAAAAACTAAATTCTCCTTTATTGACATTGATAACAGGGCGGCCCTTTTTGCCTCCTCATCAGCTAAGTTGTTCCCTCTCATTTTAAACTGTAGCCCATGCTGATGTCCTTTAACATGGGTAACTGCGATAGCCTCAGGTTCTCTGATAGTTTGTAAGATCTGTCTAATGAGTTCTTCGTGTACCAGTCCATTTCCCTGTGAATTAATAAGTCCTCTCTCCTCCCAGATTTTTTCCAAACATATGGATGATGCCATAAGCGTATTTTGAATCTGTAAAAATAGTTCCTACTTGATTGTGTAACCTCTTTAATGCTCTTAATAGTGCATATAATTCACATGCTTGGGCCTACCAAGTCGCACTAAGTGGTCCTGACTCAATTACCTTCCCCGTTTTTCCATCTACTATCACATATCCTGATTTACGTTTCCCTTCTATGACCCTAGAAGAACCATCAACAAAAAGTTTCTCTCCAATTTCCAATTCTTTTTCCTCTAAATCAGGTCTAATTTTAGTTTGTAATTGTATCATTTCTACACAATCATGTAGTGGTTCTCCCAAAGGTTCCCCGAACAAAAATTGAGCTGGATTTTGAGCATTTGTCGTTTTTAATTCTAAATCCTGTGAATATATTAAAATGGCCTCATATTTCAACAGCCTACTATCAGTGAGCCATTTATCGGCTTTCTGTTGTAAAACTCCCCTGACGTTGTGTGGTGTATACACTACCAGGGAAGCCCCAAATGTAGTTTTCCTTGCTTCTTCTACTAATAAAGCCACAGCCACAATGGCTTGTAAACATGTAGGCCAACCCCGGCTCACGGGATCCAATAATTTTGAAAAATATCCTACTGGTTTTTTACTTCCTGCCCAATCCTGAGTTAACACTCCATACGCAGTATGGTCCTTGGTATCTAAAAATAACTGAAAGGGTTTGTTTAAATCTGGCAAATTTAACACTGGTGCGCTTATCAACTGATCTTTTAATTCTTGGTATCTCTTTTCATCCTCTTTGGTCCATTTTAACCTGTCAATGGTCAATTTGTCATATTATCAGTAGGTCTGGGCGGTAGGGTTTTGAGGGTCAGAGTAAACATAAGCAGCAAAAAAAATAGAATTAAAAAAATATACCCCTGCCTCTTTAACTTTAAAGCGCATGTGTCCAGGGCTTGCGCATGCGTTCTAGGAGGTGAGGAGGGGTGAAAGGGTCTTATTGCGCACTTAGCTTCGGCCGAGCCACCAGCACCCATCCCACCAGGAAAAAAATGACCGGAATCTGGGATGAACCCCTTTGTGTTGCCATGCTGGTGGGGTATATCATGCAGGTGCTCGTGTTAGTGGCTGCCATCACGATATTTGAGTGTGTGACTAGGGGCTGGCTTAGAAGAAGAAGAAGACCGCCTCCCCCTTCCACTTGTCTGAGGCCAATACTGAGACCAGGACCGAGACCAAGACCGCTAAGGCCATCAGCATGGCCTGAAGTTTCAGTTCAGCCACTGGAGACAGCTTTATAAAAAAAAAAAAAAAAAGGAAAAACAAAAACAACAACAACAAAAAAAGGACAAGGTTAGTCACCATGTGGCGCATAGTTTCTTGTTGGACTTTTCCTATCGTTATCACCCCTGTGAGAAAATACCACGATGAACAGAAGGATTGAAGGTCATCGTCAGGTGAGCATCGGGTGCCTTAAGATCATGCAGCACGCTACGGGAGAGAGAGACGGAGCCATATTTGTCCACCTCTTCTGGTCCCTAGTCAGGTTGTCCATCATCCTGACAACCACCAAAAGACTGTTCTGAACTCACGGGTGGTGTATTTCTGTTTTGATTGCGTCGCTTGGGATTTTGTCGAATTGTTATACAGTTAATTGTTCTCAGGTTCTTATTTTCTATTAAATTGTTTAATAGTTCACTAAAGTTGTCTTGGGATTGCATTAACTATATAATCCTTATTCTTGACTGCGTGGTTTGGTATTCAGAGTTATAATGTTTTGAATCAATTGTATAAAACATGGAATAGCACATGGCAAAAAAACCCAACCAAACAAACAAACAAAACCAAAACCCAACAATGTGGCTAATTCACATAACAAATAAAATAAGATTTGTTTTTCCCATGGACTTCCGGGAAGCCAGGAAAACAGGTCAATGCCCCAGCCTTTCCAAATTTGGACGGGGACGTGTGCTAACTTCCATTGCAGTCCCTGTGGTAAGCAGGACAACAAAGGGGCCTTCCCAACGTAATGTTAAAGAATTTTCTTTCCATGATTAATAAGCACCTTATCCCCTGGCTTAATTTTGTGAATCGCTATATCTAAGGGAGGTCTCTGGGCCAACACCCCTTTTTTTTTTTTTTCCCTTAGTTCCTGCCTTCAGTTCATTATTTGTATTATGTAATGCTTAATCTGGGAATCCTTTAAGCATGGATGGTCCGTAGGGACTTCCATATCATAAGGCATCCCAAAAAAGCATTTCAAACGGGGAGATTCCCACATTGGTTCGGGGTTGGGTGCGAATGTTTAACAAAGCTAAAGGCAAACACTTAATCCATGACATCTTGGTTTCTAGCATTAATTTAGTCAGTTGTTTCTTAATTTCACCATTCATTCTTTCTACTCTTCCCGAGCTTACCAAAAGTATGTACTACTCTGTAATCCTTCCTTATTGATCTCTATTCCTATTCCTAACTCAATCATTAAATCCCTCCCCAATAGATTATAATCTGCTTCTGGGACCAACAAAAAGGACCCCATCCCTAATTTAGAATTGCTTTCCAAGAGTACATCCTTAATTACAGGTACTCCAAAGGGTTCCCCTTTGGCCCCAACACCTGTATTGTTTCAGATGAAATTTTGCACCCTCGGGGAAGGGTTTGGACGGTTGATCTTTCCGCCCCTGAGTCCACAAGGAACTCATATTCTTGCTGCTGGGGACCTATTTTTTTAGCTTTACCAGGGGCTAAAATGTTTGATTTTTTTTTTTTTTTTTCCCCCCAGCAGGTAGAGCCCCTGACCCCCCCAATCTTCTTTGAACTATCTCTCATCAGCCATCCTCTGCCGACATTCTCGCTTCAATGTCGCTTCAAGTGGCCCCTCTTACCACAGTAAAAACAAGTAATAAATAACTTTGTCCTTGTTTCCCCGACTATCCAAAGGGCCGCATACTCGCTTTCTTCCAAATTAAAGGATTCTTTAGAATTAACATAAATGTTCAAGGCCTGGCATATCCAATCTTCGAAAGACCCGGATATCGGCCAAAATGACTGATCTCCTCTTATTTGCTTTCCTCCTCAGACCTCCATGCAGTAATGAACCATCTTGGTTTTGTCTTTTCCCTTCCTAGAGAGGAAAGCGTTCCAATACTTAATCATTACTCTTAATGGACTGTCCTCTGGAATGTGGGGAAACTTTACAGGGGTTCCCCCCCCCATGGGTTCAGAGGGCTTGCTTTTCCTCTGACCCATCTTCTGGAGTGCCTTCACTCACACACACACTTCCCCCAATTCGTGGCCCAGTCCGTCGCCGGATATGGGAACCGCACTACTATGGGGTCCGCACTTGCCTCGTCCTAGAGGGACGTCTCACTCAGCACACTCCAGGATCCCAACCCCCAACCGAGCGGATCCTACTTCCCCGAAGCAGGACACCTCCTACGGACACAAGGTCCTTCGGAGAATACTTACACCATCCGATGTCTTCGCCCGGGGCTTTGTGCACAAAGATTAAGGGCGTTGCCGGCAATTCTTTGCTTGCTATTGGATTTTAGCTTCGTCGGTCAGGGCTTCAGGGAAGATTTCTCACGCGGGGCTTGCCAAAAAGAGACGGCAAGGGCGCCTCCCCGGGTGGAGCCTTCCACCAGGGCTGCCTGATCCGAGTCACGGCACCAAATTTGTTATAAGTTGGAGGCGAATAATTGATTCAGCCTTTGAGGATCAATTCACAATTTTATTAATTACAGCAAGCGATAGCAAGCAAACAGCGCTGGGTGCAGCCGGGGAGTCTCCGCTCCGCCAACGGCTCACACCCAAGTCCGAGTTCTCAGTTCCTTTTATATTATTTTGCAGGTCGATATTGTCCATGTGGCGATCTCCTTTTCGTTTTCCTTATCTTCACTTCTGTACTTTGAACTCGGTTTCCTGCACGAGGTATCTTTCAGGTCGTTATCAAGTTAATCCTCAGTCTCCTGCTATTGTTCCATGCCTCCCTAGGGGGTCCTTACTCAGGCTCCGAATCACTCCAGCAGGCCTTTTTCCCTATCGTCTGTAATGCTAATTTGCAGGTGGGGTGATGGGCCTCTTCCTTGTGGTTGTCAGTTCCTGCTAAGTCTGCTACTTTCATATTTTATGGTTTAGCCTTTACATAGTTCCTCCTGCATTCAAGTTTCCACTCTCGATGAACAAACATCTTATTGTTATTTTTCACAGTCATTACTGCAAGCATTAATATAGAAAAAAATATTTTTTTAAATAGAGAATAAATGAGCAATGTTGCAAATTGATTTAATAATAAATTATAGTGGTAACCTCTATTTCATCTTAGAAGTGCATGAAGGAGAGATGCACAGTCCATGCAACTTCCAGGCCATGCTGAAAGAAGAAATCATTTGTTATAAGTTTAAATATAAGGAATTTTAACTGGGCTGTGACTGTATCTGATTAAGCCAGATAACAAGGACTGGTACAAGGATAAGAGGAAGAAGAACCAGCTGGGCCAGATACAGCCTTGAAGAGGACCCAGAGAGCCTAAAAGCATGCACAAGGAGGAAAGATGAAAAGTTCAACGCGAAGAAGACTGCCTGCCCTCATTCCCAAAGACTCTATGGACCACTACCACAAGAAAACACGCAAGCACTAAGAGGAGGAGACCTATGATAATGAGTTCCTGTGACTAATCTTACTAACCCTACCCACTTCTTGGAAAAGTCATGACTATGTATGTTAACCCAATGCATATGTATAATATAGCACAATAAATACATGTCGGCTTTGATGCTTGGTGTGCAAGCTTGGAGGACAAATCCCCCTTGCACCCTGTGCACAGCTGCATACCTGCACCTAACTCTGAGTTTGGTGTCGTTATTCCACGAGTCAATGCAAGGATTTCAGCAGGCTCTTAGAATCAAGAGATCTGGTTGACTCACTGCAGAACCTCAATACTGACTGCCATGAAATAACAGAAAGATAAGACAAAAGCTATATTGTTTCTTACGGCACCAGGATGAATTTCCATCTCTAACACAGGCTATTGAAGAAACTACACCATCTTGCCAGGAATTATGCCACCCTCAACACCATTGGCCCATGTTAAGGGAATTGCACTACCCGCAGGAATTATGCCACCATCTACAGGACTTGGCCCTAGGTTCCTGCTTGAAGAAGATGAGTCGCCAATCCATTGAGTAAATAAGTAGTTTACTTATCTAACATGCAGAGCAGCTTGAGCTGGGTGCCTCTGAAGAGGGACTCTGAACAAAGAAATCCCTGGGCAATTATACTCTTACAAACTAAGTTCCCCACCCCTCATGCAGCAGTTCTGACCAATAGGAATATTAGGGTCTGGAGTCTTCCTGTTCTTCATTGAGTCCCCTTCATTGTCTCTAGGCAGGACATTTCTTCTCTTATCTCTAAGTTTGCTGTGTCAGCTGATGATTGTAGCTGCCTGCCTTGCTTCCTTATCTTCCAGGTCCAACCAGCTCTGGGGCCTTCTTTTACTTAAAAGTTCTTTTACTTAACTAAGTAAAAGTTCAGTATATCTGGGTGAAAGTTCACAGCTTGCAGCTTAAGGCTTCAGTAAATTTAGCTACTAATGCTAAGCAAGTTCTATATAATTATTCAAAATTGCACAACACAGACATGTTAATTTATCTGCTTGAACTCCTCATCTATAAAATGGGAATAATCATTACCTCAGAGAGACCAGTATGAGAAATTCTTTACCAAGATCACGAGATACACAAATCGTATTGAAACTTTTCAAGTACCAGAAGTAAACAATTAATAGCACAACTTAATTGCACAGCTCATTTTCCTTTAAAAAATAAAAACACAAACAATCCACCAAGGGCATTTCAACATAATTGGCACAGATAAACATGTAGGGTATAACAAATACATGCAAAACTTAATCAACAGCTACGTAGTAGGCAATCAGTCTTCAGATTTAAGTTTGTGTTTAGAAATAAATTAAGTAGTTTTCACTAAAATCTGAAGTTACGAGAACAAATGTCAGGGTGCTCAAGGTATGGCCTACAGAATGTTTCTGCTAAACAACTAATCCAGTCCCAGCCCTCAGGACATACACAGCAGGTCCAGTCCTGTGATGAAGTACTGGCCTACTCTGACAAAAAGTTAACCATAATAACTGACCTAAGGTTTAATCTATTTAAACAAGTGCTGAAATAATGGAACACAGAACTCCAAGGACTACCATGCATTTCTTATGAATCATCATGCACCTTGAACCAACTTCTAAAATTACAATCCTACCATGGTCTCCCAGACTACCTACACTTAGGGTAGTATTGTAAGAAGAGACTTAAATTACAAACTAAGTACATATTTCCATATGTGCCCTAGCTGCTGATGTTACGGAGGAAACCAAGCCACAGGACTATGGAAGTCCCAAGCTATGCTCCAGAAACAGATTTGACCATAATCAAATCAGCAATCATCTACTTGATCAGAATAGCAGTAACATCATTTCTGTTTTGCTGTTAGTTTCCCACCTTGCAACATCCAATTGCTGGTTTGTTGAAAGCTGTGAAACCACATAAAAGTTGGAAGAAAAATAATTTTTTTAAAAAGTAGTATTTTTAGCTTTCTAGCTTCAACTAAGCTTCAAAATAACATCTGCCACTTCTAAAATTGTGACGTTCTAATACTAATTCTATTAACAGCTAACTAACTTACATAAATGTTTCTCTGCTTAGACTACCACCTGTCATACACAAGATTTTCGTGGCTTTTGTTTCTTCTTTATTCAATATCAAATACTTGAAATGGGAGAGTGGGGTGGAGTGCTTTCAGATGTATTACAGAATTGAACTTTTTCTTGTTTCTATCTATATACAGGCTGAAGCAAATCAGTTAAAAAGTTGTTTATCCTTTTCTAATATAAAAATAAGTAAATTTTAAATGTTTAATTATCTTAGCATAAGTTTAACTATTATTTATAGAGTACCCATCTAGTTCATTATGAGTCTTGTAGTTTAAAATTCATAGAGAAGACCTGTCCCATAATTAACAATTTAAATTACTACTGTAAAAAAAAAATCTTTTATGTTTTATAAATATCCCCCTCCTCTTTTTTAAAACTATTTTAATTTGTATTGTAGTGTATGTAGACTGAGAGAAGAGAAAGACATATTAGAAAAGGGAAGTTATTTTTTAAAAACAGAGTATATAATAATATTTGTTTAAAACCATACAGGCTTGAAGAAACAACGATAATGCAGTATTTGACCTTCCACATTCAACAGACAACTCAAGCCCGCCCCTATCAAATAACTACATATTTATAGGTAGGGTTTCTTGGAGTTTAATTTAAAGAGCTTAGTTTTATATATTAATAAGTAGGCTTCAAACCATTATCTGCAACCTACCACTAAGACATATAACCCTATTTCCTGCAGTGAGGCTTTTCGTTCACATTTTTAGATACTATAGATACATAAATCTTAAATACAAGATCTTAGTTCTTGTCAGCTCAGATAAATTTGTTCTGGTTTAGGATTTTGTTATTTCCTAAAAGGAAAAAGAGATGTTTTGTTAGGTTGATTTTTTTTTTAAAATAGGAATATAAGGCCCCAAACAACATCTACTCATACCCTATAAAATCCCAAGTAGAAAGTTCTTAAGGAAACCACAGGAAAGAGGTCTAGAAATTGTCATCAATATCCACCAAGAGCTCTGGATTAATATGCCAACCACATTACCCATAATCTGCTTGAAACAGGTTAGGAAGCATTGGTTTTCTATCAGAGACAAAAATCAAAGCTGTTGGTTCAAATGCAAATAAACAAAAATAATCAATCCTTTCCATTTATTAGTTACTCAAAATGATTTATTTTCATTTAGTTGTATAACAGAATTATGGGTTCTACATAAAGCATCCAACTCTCCACTCACAACTTCAATGGAGATCAGCAAGAAATAGGGCAGAAAGACCTATGTGACTAGGTTCAACCAGTCTCTTGTGAAATGAAACGTGAAAGAGGAAGAGTCTTCTTCCACCTAAAGAAAAAAAAAAAAGTATTTGCACATGATTTCTTTTCAATTTGAAATAAAGGCTCAGCACTAAAGTTCAAAAAAATTATATTAATTTAATTTAAAAAAAATATAATCCTAAAAAACATTTAAGAAATCATTTCTACTGTGTACTGGGTTTGCACAGGAAGGTTGTTAGCCAAGGGGCTACAGAGGTGGCTTCTGTGAGAAGCTGCCAGAATCTTCCCCTGTCTCCAATAAAGCCAGCTGGTTCCAAGACAATGGCAGTGGAGCAGGGATTCCCCTACTCTTCAAGAAACCAAATGATAATGAGATTAAAGCATGAGACTGTATAGGAAAATATAAATACCAGGTTACTAGTTTGCATACTCAAGAACTAAGTCTTTGACTAACTAGGCTATCTAATCAAGAGCCTAATTTTAATCACTTGAGCAAAACACCAGTATTAAGAACCATACCTACCTAGGGTGGGTTTGAGAATCATAGAATAGCTTGGGTTGGAAGGGACCTTAAAGATCATCTAGTTTCAAGCCCCCTGCCATGGGCAGGGACATCTCCCACTTGATCAGGCTGCCCAGGGCCCCATCCAACCTGGCCTTGAACACCTCCAGGGATGGGGCATTGTCACACCCCGAGGGAGACAGAGTAGGACACAGAATTGTATTTAAACATTTAGTTTATTACCTATAATATTACAATTCTAAGTCAAGAATATTAAGCTTAAGTCTAACCAATATTAGCATCCTATAAGGATTTGTGAGGGACCATACAACCTGTACGGAGTTCAGTGATAAAGTCTTTAGATGTTCTGCAAACGCTCTGGTGTTTGGTGTTCGTAGATTGTTGACGTTGGTGGGGGATCTCAGACCAGCTGAGAGGGAACTCCGATTAAGGTTTGTTCCTCTCATTCTCTTATAGTCCATTCTGGAGTGATAACATCTGGGGTACCAGTCGGCCCATCTCCTTTACTTTGGTCAGTGGCGCCTGATGGTATGGGACACGGTGGATTGCTTAATCCCCACCAACTGCGTAGGAATCCAGAAAATCCAGGGACAAGGATAAGGATGTTTCCATCACAAAACCTCATAGTCTAAATCACCCAAGTACAACATATGTAGATTTCCTTTCACAAATCTTATTAATATTTCTGGTTTGAGGATCACCTCTGAGTCTTTGTTCTGAAATCTATGGTGTAAATCTGATAAGGGAGGGGAAGACCAGGCGCCAGTTTAGTCATCCTGATAGGCAAACGAGTGGCAGAGACATAATGGCTCATTCTCCCAGACTCATCCTTGCTGCACAGGTGGGCTTTGATATGGACGCTGATGTGGAATGGCGCCAGACCTCCATCTGGCCCCTCTCCATGCTGTGACTCAGCAAGGCAGCAGCCCTCTTCAGCAGCTTCAAGAGGGGGAGGGATACGTCATTTCCACCCTGTGGCTTTGTCACTTGTATGCCTATTAAATTTAAGCAAAGCATGTCAGAATATTGAGGAGTATCACAACAAACGCCATGGTTATCCTCGATAATAGGAATCATGTCATATTCACAAGTGATCATCAAAGCATTCACGTTTGACCACTAGATTCACAAACAATTGCTTAACACAAGCTAACACAATTATTATAACCACAATGATAATAACCAATCCTATCATATATTCTACCAGTGAAGCTAACCATCCTTGAATACTAATCCCAAATTTTTGTAACAACCCCGCAACCCATCCAATAGGGCCATCGGTTCCAGGTTGTGCTCTCACAAACAATTCACTCGTATGGGCTCCAATAGTTGCTAAAGCTCTTTGAGCTTCTTCCACTGTGGATGATACATTTGGTATAGCAATACAACACTCATCAATAGAATAATTCAATAACCCACATACACCCTTTTCCTTTACCAAATCATGTCTAATGCTAACCGGTTTTGTAAAGCCATTTTAGAAAGAGCCTGTATTTGACGGTTCATGGCCCCAAAGGTTACCTGTGACCAGTTACTTAATAGTGACACTTGCCAAGTGATATTCTCAATGGCAAACTGATGTATCCGGATCAAACTTCCTGGCATAAAGATTGATCTAAAGGCCAAAGAAATTTTTTGTCCAAATGAATATTAATTGGGCATTGTCATCAAACAGATAAACCCCTTAACTATTTCAAAAGCTAAATTATCAGTTATTATCTCATCAGTTTGCTTTTTCCAATTCACCTTAAATGGTATGTCATGCAAATACAACACACAAAAAAATACACTTGCTAGCACTAATACAAAATTTTCATACATAATTATAGCAAGAATTGCTTAATTCTTAATCCACTTAGGTCTATCAACACCTATCCTTAACCATAAAACTATTCACACAATTATCATAAAGCATATATAAACAATGCCTATTGTTCTTAACAGGTTAAAGCCTGAGTTTCCACACTACAATTACAATTAAGGTGATAACTATAAGTAATGCAGCCAGAAGTTGTCCTGCGGGACAGTCAGTCTCGATCCAGTCAAGTCCTTTGTGCCAGGTACAATTCATTGCCTGTAAGACAAAAGAAACATTTCTCCATCCTATTAAAAGGACGGGAAGATCCATCTGGTTAAGATTCAATGTGTTTTCCCAGAGTAATCCTGAGCCTCCCACGTATAAACGTTTTTGGGTTTGGTCAGTATCATTGGGACATTGCCGATATGAGGCAGCTTTACCAAAACTGGTTATCCTGAATATTTATCAGGATATTGGCCTGATTTCCTGTTATCTACGGGAACTAAGGTTGGTGTTGAGGACAAAAAGGCTTTCATTTTTGGACTCCCACCACCAGTCCATCGGTTATTGATCAGAAATACTGCTTTGGATACACGGAGGTCCCAATTCACCTCAGTTGTTTTGGCATACTTCTTGACCAAACCATTAATGCGTTCTACTATTCCGTTGGCTTGTGGGTAGTACGGAGTATGAAAGGTCCAATGCACTCCCTCCTCTTTTGCCCAGTCCTGTACCACTTGGGCAGTGAAATGTGAGCCATTGTCACTCTGTATCTCTTCCGCGAGGGGAAGTACTCCAAACCATTCCTGGAGAGTCCACACTGTGTAATTACTTGATGCTTTTGGGACAAGGGTAGCCATGGTAATTCCTGAAATTACTTCCACACCTACCAATATATATCTCTTGCCACTGGAGGGTCTAAATGGTCCAACATAATCTATCTGCCAAGTTTGCCACAGTGTCTTTTGATCTCGAATATGCAAAGGCGGAGCTTTTGCTGGGTGATCCTGAGTTAATCTCAAACGACATGAGGCACATCCCGTAACTATTTGAGTACACTTTTCCTGAGTTGTCGGCCATCCTCTAGCCAATGCCTCCTGATACAGATCTTGTGTGCCTGAGTGTCCCCATTTTATATGCAACCAGTCTAACAACCTCTGCCAATCATCTGCTCTTTTGTCCCCAAGGACCATGTCCCAGGGGGTCCTATCATGTAGCTGCTTGAAGAGATGGAAGTCTGCTTTCCTGAAATTTAGGGTCCTGATTGTACTCCTCGCCTGTCCCATATCCCTCAAGATCTTGAACTTCTAGTAGCATGGTAGCTTCCAGCTCCTCCTGCTTGTTACCCAAGCTTCATGCGTTTGTGTAAAGGCACTTCAGCTGGGCTGCCGGTCGCATCACCTTCCTAGTGGACCCTTTATTATCTATAGGGTCTTTGAGGGAAGTATCCTCCCTGACACCTGACCCTTGACACTTGTCCTCCCACCACTGGTCCTAGGCTAGCCTGATGTTATCCCTGTCCCCCTTCACATCTAGTTTAAAGCCCTATCTATGAGCCCTGCAAGCTCCTGGGCAAAGACCCTCCTCCCCCTCTGAGAAAGGTGGCGCCCATCTGATACCTGTAATCCTGGTGCTGTGTAGGCCATCCCATTATCAAAAAACCCAAAGTTGTTGCGCTGACACCAGCCATAGAGCCATGTATTAATAGACTGGGCCCATCTGAGGTGTGCTATGTCACCACCCATAACTGGAAGGAGGGAAGAAAAAAATCACCTGGGGCCCAGATTCCCTCACTAGCCATCCCAAGGCCCTAAAATCTCTTTTAATGTCCCTTGGGCTTCTTACTGCTGCTTCATCCTCTCCCACATGGAGCAGCAGTAACGGGTAATAGTCTGTATACCTCACCAGGTTGCGAAGTTCCCTGGCCACATCCCTTACCCGGGCTCCTAGGAGGCAGCAGACTTCCCTGGGAGTGGGGTCTGCTTGACATATTGGACCCTCTGTCCCCTTCAATAGAGAGTCTCCTACAACTATGACTGTCCTATTGGTCCTTGTGGCAGTTGTGGCAATACAGCGTTTATGCCGTTTCGGTCTCTGCCCCTGCTCTGATGTGGGTGCATCTTCCTCTGTGTTTTCCTCCAGTCCGTCCGTCCACCTGCTTGCGCCTTATGCGGCCATTGCCCTTGCTGCCCTCTGTTTCCAGTGCAAGCTGGTGGCATTCCAGCCTGAGACCTGGACGGCTGCGTGTTTTCCTGGGAGCTCAGTCTGGACTGACGTGTCCCTTCTGGCAGGTGTGGAGGATGCAGCCTCCTGCTGGGCGGACACCATGGCTGGGCTTCCTCTCACCAACCGAACTCACCTCCTGAGCACAGAAAGAGACTGCGCCCTCCCTGCACGCCCTGCCTTCGTGAACTGCTCTCGCCAACTGTTCGAGCCCGCCCCTCTGATGAGCCCGCCTCTGTTTGTACGCTCCTGTTCACTGCACTCCCTGAAGAACATTTAAAACTCCCGCACCCGCTTCCGGGACCGCCCTCACCCACGTACGAGCCTGGGCTTCCAGGAGTCCGGCCCGTCCCGCCGGGCTCCCTTCAGGGTTCCTGGGCTTACCCCGCTCTGGAAAGTGACCCTCCGCTTTGATCTAGTGCCCCGGCTGCAGCACTTACCGTGTCTGCTACCGAACCGCGTCGATTAGAGAATGATAATTGCATAATATATTTTCCTAATACTACCCTGCCACTTCAGATTTGATAAGATTTCTGTCCTGTTTTCATTAAAGTCATAGAATTTTGTAGTTGTTAAGAGATCATGTTTTCTGCAAATTTAACTATTTAATTAAAAGCACTCTTAATGTTGTTGCTTATACTTTTATGAAGAGTATCTAGTTTTGTGTTAGTACATTTTTGTGGCAGTTTAGTCTTTTAGAACTACCACATTGACTGCTCACAGAAGCCACCCCTGTAGCATCCTCATTACTAAAACCTTGCCATGCAAACCCAATACACAGGGAAAGCAGATAAACAACGTATCCCTGCAACAAGGTGATTTATTTCCCTGTTCTAGTTCATATGTGCCTTTTTTCCATCCTTCTGAAGATGGGATGAGGAATGTGATTCTCCCTCTACTCTGCTCTGGTGAGACCTCACCTGGAGTACTGCATCCAGCTCTGGAGCCCTCAGCGCAAGAAAGACATGGACCTGTTGGAGTGGGTCCAGAGGAGGCCACAAAAATGACCAGAGGGATGGAACAGCTCTCCTATGAAGAAAGGATGAGTTTGGGTTGTTCAGCCTGGAGAAGAGAGGGCTCTGAGAGACCTTATTGTGGCCTTTTGATACTTAAAGGGGATGTAGCAAGAAAGATGAGGACAGACTTTTTAGCAGGGCCTGCTGTGATAGGACAAGGGGGAATGGTTTTAAACTGAAAGAGGGGAGATTAAGACTAGATATAAGAAAGTTTTTCTACAATGAGGGTGGGAAGGCCCTGGCCCAGGTTGCCCAGGGAAGTTGTGGCTGCTCCATCCCTGGAGGTGTTCAAGGCCAGGTTGGATGGGGCTTGGAGCAACCTGATCTAATGGGAGGTGTCCCTGCCCATGGCAGGGGGGTTGGCACTGGATGATCTTTAAGGGCCCTTCCAACCCAAACCGTTCTATGAACAACAGATCCCTGTCAGTCAACCCTAAAACTTTCTTGCAGATCAGCAAACACACAGAATTGAGACGTTTCAGAGTCTGACTATATGGCCTTATGGCCCATTTACCATAGCGAGAGAATCAGAATCTGGAAATCAGCACTACAGTAAGTATAAAATTTGGAGCAATAAGAATTTAAACCTTACTGTAGATTAAGAATTGCATTTTCTTCCAGAAAGGGAATAGGCAGGTATCACCAACCATTATTACAATATTATTATACAAATATTATTTCCGGAATATGTCCAGAAAAAGTTCAGAAAATAACTAGTTTATTTAGCTGCACATTTCCCTCTTCTTACCTTTTCACAAGGCATATCACAAGCTTGTAATTTTATAGTCCTGACAGACACTTTATCTCTTTTCAACAGGTGCTCATACTACAGAACAAAAAGTCTCAGCCAGATAATCTAGTAATCTAACAGAATTAGCAAGAAATGCATCCAAGCGTGACCTTTGTAATTCCATTCTCAAAAGCTGAAACTGGAACATGTTGCAAAACTCCTTAGCAATCACAGAAAAAAAAAACCCGCAAAACATTTCAGTTTCCTGCAAAACAGTGCCACAAAATTAAAATACCAAGGCATGAACAAATTTATAGGAGGAGCGGGGAAAAAGAGCTAGATAATTTTTTTTACAAAATATTACCCCCAAAACATCTGTCCCCAAACACTCCAAACATTTTCCGCAGGTTACTGCAAATTGTTTTGATAGATAAAAAGTACATTACTGTGGAACAGTAACATAACAGATGCTGTGTGAAAACAAGAAAATTATATGAACTTTCCTTATAGCAATCTCAGAGTGAATCAGGAAGACTAGTTCTACTACTACCAAAACAGGACTACACAACATATGTTGACAAATCTCTAAAAATAAAAATCATGGATTAAAAAAGTAGGATATACATAGAGACAAGCATGCAACAAATTAACATTGATCAAAGGTTTCTTTGAACAGACAGGAGGGCAGTCTTTACATCATAAAAGCTACTCATGTTCTACATAGCATTTTAGGAACTTCTTTCCATTAACCAAACAACTGCAGTTACAAATACCCTTGCTTATGACAAGCAGACATCCATGTGATAACTCTATCCATTTTTACCCCAGGAACTGTCTCAGTGTACCATTTTCTGAGATGTTAATAATCACTTCAGGAAAAAAAGCATTTGTCCAGTACTTTCACTGCAGACAGTAATCCAAGCTAGCATGAAGAAAACTAGGTTGCTGCAAAAATAATCAGTCTTTGGCATTGTAAACTGTGATGCTCATGTTGGGTTAAACCTTTATTGAACAGTGTCCATGCAGTACACCATTTTAAAGTGCAAAATCCACTCTACTTATTTATGCTAATGTCATAAATAAGTTTTTGTTGGCTTTTTTTTTTTTTTTTTTTACTATTACACTGTCAATATAAATATGGGGGTGAAGCAGTAGAAAACAAAACATAGAAAACATTTAAATTCTTAGTGTGAAACAGTTGTTTTTAGATAAGTATATGTGGTGGGTTGACCCTGGCTGGCCACCAGGTGCCCACCAAAGCTGCTCTGTCACTCCCTTCCTCAGCTGGACAGGGCAGAGGCAGAGAAAATATATCAAAAGGCTTGTGGGTCAAGATAAGGACAGGAAGATCACCGAACAACCATGGGCAAAACAGACTCAACTTGGTGAAATTACCCTACCAACTTTGATTGGTAATAAATTAGACTAATGAGAAGTAAGACTACATTTTAGAATGCCTTCCCTCCACTCTTCCCTAGGCTCAACTTCACTCCTGCTTTTCTCTACCTACTCACAAGAAAACACAATTTAAGCTTCCCTAGTAAATCACCACTGAGCCAAGGAATATTTATTTCTGATCTTCAGCAGGTGTCATTCACATCTTTACATAACAATATCACAGAATCACAGAATCACAAGGTTGGAAAAGACCCATTGGATCATCGAGTCCAACCATTCCTAACACTCCCTAAACCATGTCCCTAAGCACTTCATCCACCCGTTCCTTAAACACCTCCAGGGAAGGCGACTCGACCACCTCCCTGGGCAGCCTGCTCCAGTGCCCGATGACTCTTACTGTGAAGAATTTTTTTCTGATATCCAACCTGAACCTCCCCTGGCGGAGCTTCAGGCCATTCCCTCTTGTCCTGTCCCCTGTCACTTGGGAGAAGAGGCCAGCTCCCTCCTCTCCACAACCTCCTTTCAGGTAGTTGTAGAGAGTAATAAGGTCTCCCCTCAGCCTCCTCTTCTCAAGGCTAAACAACTCCAGCTCTCTCAGCCGCTCCTCGTAAGACTTGTTCTCCAGCCCCCTCACCAGCTTCGTTGCTCTTCTCTGGACACGCTCCAGAGCCTCAACATCCTTCTTGTGGTGAGGGGCCCGGAACTGAACACAGTATTCGAGGTGCGGTCTCACCAGTGCCGAGTACAGAGGGAGAATAACCTCCCTGGACCTGCTGGTGACCCCATTTCTGATACAAGCCAAGATGCCGTTGGCCTTCTTGGCCCCCTGGGCACACTGCTGGCTCATGTTCAGTCGGCTGTCAACCAGCACCCCCAGGTCCTTCTCCTCTAGGCAGCTTTCTAGCCAGACTTCCCCCAGTCTATAGCGCTGCATAGGGTTGTTGTGCCCCAAGTGCAGGACCCGGCATTTGGCCTTGTTAAACCTCATGCCATTGGTCACGGCCCAGCGGTCCATCCTGTTCAGGTCCCTTTGCAGAGCCTCCCTACCCTCCAGCAGATCCACACTTCCTCCCAGCTTAGTGTCATCTGCAAACTTGCTGAGGGTGCACTCAGTGCCTTCATCCAGGTCATTGATAAAGACATTGAACAGGGCTGGACCCAGTACTGAGCCCTGGGGGACACCACTTGTGACTGGCCTCCAGCTGGAGTGAACTCCATTGACCACCACTCTCTGGGCCATCCAACCAGTTTTCAACCCAGGAGAGTGTGCGCCTGTCCAGGCCAGAGGCTGACAGTTTCTGAAGCAGAATGCTGTGAGAAACTGTGTCAAAGGCTTTACTGAAGTCCAAGAAGACTCCATCCACAGCCTTTCCCCCATCCAGTAGTCGAGTGATTTTGTCATAGAAGGCGATCAGGTTAGTTTGGCAAGATCTGCCTTTTGTAAACCCATGTTGACTGGGCCTGATCACCCGGTTCTCTTGCATGTGCTTCATGATAGCACTCAAGATTACCTGTTCCATGACTTTCCCCGGCACTGAGGTGGGACTGGCAGGCCTGTAGTTCCCTGGATCCTCCCTGCAACCCTTCTTATAGATGGGCACAACATCAGCCAGCCTCCAGTCTAGTGGAACTTCCCCAGTCAGCCAGGACCTCTGGAAGATGATGGATAGGGGTTTGGAAAGGACATCCGCCAGCTCCTTCAATACTCTTGGGTGGATCCCATCCGGCCCCATAGACTTGTGGGCGTCTAGCTGGGCAAGCAAGTCTCTAACCACCTCTTCTTGGATCACAGGAGCCTCATTCTGCCCCTCTAACTCTTGGCTTTGTAAACAGAAGGAACAACTTTCTTTGCTATTAAAGACTGAGGCGATGAAGGTATTAAGTACCTCAGCCTTGTCCTTATCCCCTGTCACTGTTATTCCTTCTGTATCCAATAGAGACTGGATATTCTCCCTCGTCCTCCTTTTCCCGTTAATGTATTTGTAGAAAGACTTTTTGTTGTCTTTCACAGACTTAGCCAATTTTATTTCTAGTTGGGCCTTGGCCCTCCTGATTTTTTCCCTGCACGATCTCACTTCGTCCCTGTAGTCCACCCAAGATGCCTGTCCTTTCCTCCAAAGCACATAGAGCTTCTTCTTCTTATTGACACCTCTTGAGATCTCCCTGCTCCACCAAGCTGGCTTTTCCCCCCGCCGGCTCCTTTTCCGGAACACAGGGATGGCCTGCTCTTGAGCTGCTAGGATTTCATTTTTCAAGAGCGCCCAACCCTCGTGGGCTCCCTTGCCCTGAAGGACTGCTTCCCACGGGACTTTGCTAATCAACCTTCTGAACAGGCCAAAGTCTGCCCTCTGGAAGTTTAATGTGACTGTTTTGCTAACGCCCTTCTTTATCCCACCTAGAACTGAAAACCCTATCATCTCATGATCGCTTAATCCCAGGCGTCCTCCAACCGTCAAGTCCCCAACAAGACCTTCTCTATTCGCAAACAGCAGGTCTAGGAAGGCACCCTCCCTTGTTGGTTCGCTAACCAGTTGTGCAAGGAAGTTGTCTTCGATGCACTCCAGGAACCTCCTAGACTGTTTCCTTTCTGCTGTATTGTACTCCCAGCAGACATCCGGAAAGTTAAAGTCATCCACAAGGACAAGAGGCAGAGATATAGAGACTGTCCCCAGCTGTTTATAGAAGAGCTCATCAGCTGCTTCTTCTTGGCTGGGTGGTCTGTAACAGACTCCTATCACAAAGTCCCCTTTCTTGTGGGCTCCTCTGATTTTAACCCATAGGCACTCGATCCCATCCTCACCGTAATCCAGTTCAAGAGTATCAAAGCACTCTTTAAGATAGAGGGCTACCCCGCCTCCTTTCCTACCCTTCCTGTCCCGCCTGAAGAGTTTATATCCCAACATAGCTGTACTCCAGTTATGTGAGTCATCCCACCACGTTTCTGTGATGGCAATGACATCATAGTCACCTTGCCCTACAACAGCTTCCAGCTCCTCCTTCTTATTGCCCACGCTGCATGCATTGGTGTAAATGCACTTCAGCTGGGCTGATGAACCTTCAGCCCTCGTAAAGGGAAGAGAGTTTATTCTCGATTGACTGGTCCTTGGAATAACTAATTCCACAGACCCAGTTTCATCCTTACTGTCCCCACTTGTACTCGCCCTCACTTGCCCTGTTGTGGTGTACTGGTGGTCCTCTCCAGCACACCATTTCTCAGCCGCCGGTTTCCCACTTCCAGGCTCATTCCCAACTAGCCTGGTCTCCTCCCCTTCCCCCTTCACATCTAGTTTAGAGCTCTATTTAAGAGCCTAACTAGATTTTTAGAAAGTACTTTAGTCCCTCTTGGAGACAAGCGTGTCCCATCCCTAGTACGAAAACCTGGGGGTGGGTGGGTCACCCCATGATCAAAGAAGCCAAAGCCTCTCTCCTCACACCAGGCTCGGAGCCAGGCATTAAGCATCTGTACGTCCCTGACCTCCTGTTCCATATTCCTTAGTATTGGGACAGAACTAAATATGTAACAATATGTTGAGAGCAGAGGACAACAAGTTTGATCTCCAACAAGAAAAACTTTTCCTATTAGATTGGTCTTCCGCATGTAGTCACCAGAGCTACAGTCAAAGACGAATACTACCGGTAAGTGGATGGCAGTAAATGGAAAATAGATAGGACATGATGATCCTCTATCAACCCCAAACTGCATTTCTTCCCTTTGAGCCAAGGTCAGTTCTGATTCTGTGGCTATAAATTGCCAAACTAATCAAAATTACTTGGAGAAAAATCTGTTTGGTTCAAGGCTTCAATCAGTTAATACACTCCTTACAGATCAGTCACGGCAAGCATGTAAAAAAAAAAGCATCTTTCCTAAAGGAGCCTACACTAATCTATAACCAATGATAAATAAATGGGTGAGAAGCTTTTTTCTATCTAATCTATGGTTACATTTATTGTCAGATCAAAAAGAAACTCCACTCAAAAGATAATCGGCTATTTTTTTAACAGTAGCAACTTATCAGGCACTTCTGTTTAGCATTTGAAAGCGTGTTTATATCTTCTTCCATATCCACAACACTTGTTCTTCTATCGTACTGAAAAACCTTCTATCCCTCTGGGCTCATGCAAGCAACCACTCACCCACAAACATGGACCAAGATTAAGTTTTCAAATTTCCAAATTACAACAGTTACAAGAAAAATTGTTATGAAAATGGCTGTTTAAGTATAAAAGTTTTAGTGCAGCTAAATTTCTATTAAAAATAACAGTCAACAGAAGTCTTCATTTATTTCCAAGTGTTCAAATTGGTACTACACATATGCCATTTAACTACTTTTTAGTTGAACATTAAGATAATAACAGTTGGAGGGCACATATTTTCAGTGCTCTCCCTGCAGTAAATGCCACCAGAACAAAACATAAAACATTCCACGTGGTTGACAACATGACTTCTGAGTTACCAAAAATACAGCAATCAATTTTTCGCTAACAGATCACATAACTAGTACATAACTCAGGGATTTACTTTAACAGAAATATCTAGCTTAGTACTGCATTTGTTTAACTTCAATATGAACATCTCTACATAAGAGCCACGTTGTGTATGACAGCTTGATTTAGCACACATATGATACTTTTTTGGTAGCTCTTAAGGCAATGTATGTTTCCTCCTAAGCTCCATAGTAGGTTTAATTTATAAAACATATTACTAATATGCCCAGCATAAATATCAAGAATCAAATGCATCTTTCTTCTGAAATTTCAGTGAGAAGGGGAGTAGTGTTTCTATCTCGTATAACACAGTCTTTTTATACATGCAAAATTTTCTTCCATGGACACTTCTACATGTACCCTAACTATCATTTTGTCTGCAAGAAAATAATCTTTAAAAAAAAATAATCCGAATTTTCTTCTCAAATTAGAAAGCTAGACAATTACATGACAAATCAGAATCAACTATTTATTCCAAAATAACATTGAATTTGCCAAATTTTTATCAAGTAACCAGCACCATAAGTCATCTGAGGTGCAATAAATTCCCTCACAATTAAACACGTACTATTTTGAGTCCATTTGTGAAACTGACTAGTTTATTAGCTACTGTTTTATAGGATGGTCATACCCAGTCCTTAAGACTGGCAGAGGTAAAATATACAAGGTCTGACATGAGAAACCCGAGACTAACCCTATAGCTGGGGAACCAAGAGTGGGAGGGGAGAGACAGAGAGATGGCTCTAGAACACGTTCTAACCTGTCACAGTGAGATGGGGCTCAGCTCAACCCCTTCGCTCAGTGCGAGTGGACGTGTGTTCAAATACAGACGTTGTCTTACCCTCGGTTGGAAAATGTCAGTGCGCAAGAGTGAACAGCGAGTGAACATCAAGTTTCTTGTGAAACTGAAGAAATCCACAACGGAAACTTTTCAATTATTGCCTGAGGTGTGCGATGAAGAGCCCAAAGATCAAGTCGGTGCTCAGAGGAACCCCTTTTTTTATCGGCAGAAGATGTGAAAGCCAAACTGATGGAGATCCTCAACAGCCTTTCAGAGAGTGATCTGTGGAATTGCTTTGGACGTGGGCAGCGTCGGATGCAGCCACGTGTCAGCTCAGAAGGGAACTGTTGTGAAGGTGAGCGTAGCTGATTTGCTTAATTTGTTAAATAAAGAGTTCCAGGCGCAGTCTTAGACCTCGTATTTTATATTTCTGCCAGTAATAATGATAACTGGCAGATGGAAAACTATTTTTAAACACACAAACTACGTAAAATCAAGCTGCTCCAAGTTTTTTCAAGCAAAATGGAACAAACACATCCAGTAAATCACCACAAATTCAGCAAGGGTGTTACCTATAAGAGGAACTAATAATTCTTGGTTAACAAATATTAATTTCTTTGAACATCTCTACCATCAGTTTCCACAAGAGAACTAATTGCTACATTAAAACATTTTCACCTACTCCCCCCAAATGAATTAATTTAATTCTCCACCTTCTTGAACACAATTATACTGTATCATGGTACGCAATTGCCATTTAATGACCTACTGCCACCAGTAGTCTAAGGGAGAACAGTGTTCCCTCGATTGTTATAATCATGCACTTTAAAGCAGCCACATAAAAGTTTTGAGGTAAAATGGGTGAAATCTGGTTCAAAATTTCAGATTTAAAGGAATATATATACACACATACCACAAATTAAAAAAAAAAAAAGAATAATTCTAGAATCTGTTGACAGTCATCTGAAGTAATTTAATTCACACATCTGTGAAATTTTAGTAGATAATTCAGATTTATTTTATTTGGTCCAAACACCCTTGCGTGCCATTAAGAGTCACTCAAAGAATGCTGTGCCCAAAAATGCAGCTGCTGCCACAAAACATCTCTTCACCCTTTTATTCAGCTTCAAGCAGTTCTTAGAACTCAGATTTCCTGAGCTATACAAAAGAGATCTTAACTTTATTTAAAATATGTCAACAACGGATAAGTTAAAAAGCAGGTAGAGGTATCCGACATAATATCTAAATTAACTAATATATATTTAATTTGATTAAGTCACCCTTCCTCATCCTTCAAACCCCATTTGTACTGAATTATAAACTCTGCAGCACAAGAACAGTCTGTGTACAGCACTTAGCAGAACAGGACTTCCATGCATGTCTGCAATATAAACAATTGTATTAAGATATTCCAAAATTAAACAAAAAGTAAATCCTGTTTATGTATAAAAAGCCCCATTAAATTTAATGGGAAATGGGAAAATTACAGCCAAACCACTAAGTTGTACATTCACTACATAGTCTTGAAATGTCAGTTTTCACAAAGTTGTTTCATCATCTTCCTTTCATTAACTGAATTAAATCAGAAAAACTCTTCTCCAATTCCACTAACATACATTCCTTCCCCGTAGTTGTGTCAGCTAACTTTGATCTTTCACCGTTAACTTCTGTAACCAGCATGCCCCTTATCTCTCCAAGTTCTACTCAAACATCATATTCTCCCTTCTTCATTCCACAGTTTGTGACACCTACCAAGAAGCCCTTCAACTGGGGCAGCATCTAGTCTAATAGAGCAGAAGCTTCCCTTATCAGAATAATACACTGGTAGGCAAGTGAAGATTGCTAGTCATGATCCACTATGTACCAGTGCTCCACTGCAAGCGCTAAGTATCTTCTCTACAAAAGATAACAGTTGTGCACATAAGCCACACAAGGCAAGCAAAGTTAACTGGTTTGGGCAGGTAGTGTGGACAGGGCAGAAGCACGATAGCCAGATGTTTTGGCTGAAGCATTTTTAACCCTGTCTGACTGTTTAACCTGTGTTACAGTCTAGTTTAAGCACTGTTGTTTACACAATACTCTCAAACGAACAAAAGCCCTACCAAGACAGGTTAACTGTTCTTTTCTACAGAATAACTAGTCAGTATGCGTTCAAGAATTAATTTAATGCAAAGCTTGAAAAGGGTATCTAATAACCACATTTGGAGCTTTTAAATACTAGCTTACTCTAAGGTCTATTACTGTAAAAGTTTATGTACCACATTCTAAAATCTAGGGTCTAAGAATACAGGCTAATTATATTTTCTAAGTCAAGCAAGCTATAGAAAAACAGGAAGAAAGAGTGTGTGGCTTGTGTTTAAGTGTTATTGTTTAGCATAACACTTCATGCAAGTAACGCAAAAAGTCTATATACTTAGGACTGTTTACATCTGAATAAATACAGTAAATTAGCAAATACGGTATTTAAAATTATCTACAAAAATGTGTTTTACCAGGTATTCACTGTTTGTGTCAAGTCTTAAAGCAGAAAGCTATCAGGGCAATACCAAAGAGTATGAAATAAAAGAAAAAAAAAATAAATTGCCTCAGAAAGCAAATTCACATTAATGGTTAACTAAACTGAGACTAAAACAAAGACTAAAGCTATTAGGTGGCCTTATCAGCAAACGCTTTCAATCAAAAGGCCATCAACAACTATGCTTTACATATTATTTGATTTATTTTATACAATGAGATGAAAATAACACATTTCCTTTTAGTAAATGTATATACAAATAGCCTCACTCAGAATACATTTTTAATGCACATTTATAAGTATTCATTTTACAAATCATTTTGCAATTCGAATATACAATAACTTGGAAAACAATATTTTAGAAAACCAAAGCCAATGTAAAAAGACCACTTAACTAAAACGATAAAGCTTTCTGTATGGCTCTGTATTTACAGTTTTCTTACTGCATCATCAATATCAGAAATCTGTTCCTTCAGCTGGTTCCACTGCTCTGGATTTAAAGAAATACCTGAAATACATTAAAAATAAATACTTAGGACAAAAAAGAATATTGTAGCGCAGGATCTTGCATAATTACTGTAGAGGCTGGTTTCATACACAAAGTCTATGTCATAACTGTTAATGCTACCTCAAGCGTAACAACCATCTCTGTTACAAAGTTAAACCACTTATTTAGAACACTAGTTTAACTTTAGACCTCAGCTTATTTCTGGATAAGTTTAACTTGCATAGAAAACAAGTGCAGTATAAAAAAAAAAAATTCATTCACAAGTGTTGGGGCTAAACACAGGAAGTTAAACACAGCTCTGGCTTTGACAGAAGGCAACACAAAAGAAATATAGGAAATCAATCATGTTCCTGTTGTCTCCTAAGAGCCATACTTCTGTGGACTAAACTTCTATTCCCTTTTAACATACCATAACTCTGGGGTGGTTTTCTTCCTGCTCTAGCACTGTGAATAACATATAGTATGAGTAACATTTTGGAGAGACACTATTCCACTCCCTAGCACTCACAAACCAACACAGAATTTATTTTTTCACTTCAAGGTCACTATCACTTCCAGTGATATTCAATCATTAATTATTCAGTGCCCCACAACCCATCTCCTCAGTTCTAAGTTTGTACTTCCTCAAGTTCAAGTCCAGGCACGTTTCCCTTGTGCAGTCTTCTCATTCTTCTCCCCAAATCTCTACGCCAACTATGCAAGTACAGACTCACAGGCCTACCTCCCATACTCTCCAGCAAGACTCTTGTACTATTTACCCCCAACTCTTCCCCCTCAGTGATCAGGCTTCCTTCATTGCTTTCTCCCTGTAGGTGGAGCAGGACCTGAAAACAGGTAAAATTTTGAATTCCATTTTTGGGGCTCATCACTTTTTTTGGTTTTCTTCTACCATCACTGTCTTATCAGAGCAGCAAACAGTCTGCATGGAACTATTCTAAGCACTTTTCCACCAGCCTTTAGAGGGCAGGTTTCTTTTGAAAACAGTTAGACCAAGTGTGCTGACCATTATTAGGGGATCAAACATCATCAAGATGTCCCTGAACAACATACCCAGATAAACTGCATGCAGTTCAGACCTGCTTCTGGAAATAATTCTAAGCTGTTGGAATTTTTTTTTTTCTCCTATATTTTATTACACAATTTGAACTGTTCATATTGTTTTTCGAATAGCTAGATAAGGGGCTCATGAGTGCATCAATGGAACATTAGAACTCTCATACTGTATCAGATTATTAATTTTATTCTAATAAAATAATTCTAATAAAGATCAATCTTTTTGACACACCGATGAAAATTTCTATTTACATAATGTAATTTAGGTTACCACTCAAACTGCACATACTTTTGATTTCCATATCAAAACACAACAGTTTAAAGTCCTGTTCATACAAACCTATACTCAGTGGTTCTTTAAGAGCTGTTGAAAATGTTTCTCAAACTTTCCAAAAGTCTATTTGCTCCTGGACGCACTAGGAGAATGTAACAAACCTTATGCTGTTTCTATATTAAATGTCTTCAATCTCCAGGACAGGATGTTTCATGCTTGCCTCTTTCCTTGGCACAGTATGAAAACTGATTAAAAGTAGGCTTTACTAACAGAAGCAACGTGACATTAAGGAAAGCACTACTACGGCAACGATTCTCACATCCCCATCTTGCAGGTGGCAAAGTTCTGAAAATGGTTGAGTGAAGGCATGCCATAAAAAGTAGGTATGGTAGTAGCAATTTAAGGTACAATGGCTTATGCTGTGTTGCAGATTAGAAGCACAGTACCAAAACATGAACACTTGAGGTATTTTCACCTGAACCAAATATTTAAATATTCTTTACAAAATTAGTCACATTCAATATTTTAATTAATTTTAATCTAAAATTTGATTAAAATGGAAGATAATAATTGCTTTAAAGAAATTAACATATTATTAAAAACTAATAACTTAAATCTTTTCAGTGTATTCTGAAATAAGAAATCCAATTGCAATAAAAATCAAGAAACTGAGTTAAGTTAATCAGTGGGAAAATGTATGGCTATGTATATAACTCCCATATCAAGTTTGCTTGTATTTGATGCCTTGTTTTCCATAAGTCATGGGGGATCCATCCAGGAAAACAGACTCAGGCCAACAAAACCACTTTGCTTTTGTTTATAATCTACAGATAAAACTAATCATTTGTTGAAATACTAATTATAAAAAAGATAAAAATATTACTCTAAAAATACAATGTAATAACAAAGTATAAAAATCTGATGCAAAGTTCTCCAGCAAATTGCAGACAATGTTTTAATACAAACTACCACAAAGCAGAACAATACCTTTTCTGCCAGGCTTCATTTCACCTTCTTGATCCATCCAATATTCTCTGATATCAATTAAGATTTTCCCTTTAAAGTCACGAACACTGACATATCTCATTTTGCCAATCTGTCAAAACACACAGATATTTTAGATATTTTACATATTACAGCATTCACTTTTCCCAGCAGTATTGGACTTTAACACGTGACACTGCACACTGCAGCTTATTCTGGGCACCAGAGAAACAACTAGATCAAGAGCTTCACACAAAGTAGTCAGTAGGCAAATAAGTAACGACAATATAAACGGATGAACAACTTAAAACCAGTTGAAAATTCAATGCTTGATGCAAAAGTTGCTCTCCTAGAATAAAAATACCTATATTCTTAACAAGCTTACCTCTTACAAAACCCACTAATTTACTGTTTTCCAAAATAAAATTTTGCCTCTGCTATAGCCATATTTGTTAGTAACAGTTGTAAACAAACAGGGAAGAGGAAGCTCTACTCAGCAATCTACATTTTAGTCCATTCCATGTGTACAGAAATCAAATTAGATATTCACATGAGAGAAGCACGGTTTCAGGAGGGTATTTTTCCCTCCCCCCTTTTTTCTTTCCTTTTTTTAAAAAAAACAAAACACAGTACGGAACAGCGTTTAAGAGACTATTGTAATGTACCAGATGTTCCAAAAAAACATCCAAAACCTTTAAGTTTACCAGTACGTAGCACAGTATGAAGTGACTTCAGAATTTCGTAATTTCAAACCACAGTGGCTTAACTGAACAGTATTTTGTGATTGATTTATTAAATACTTCACATTACTACAAATTTTACATTAAAAAAAAAACGATGTTATGGTAGCAGAGTTCTTTCAGACCGAACGTGGTACCATGCCCAAGTCCATCAGCACTGCTGGCAAAGGATATCCAAAATAGACTACATGAACATTTCTTGGGTTTACCCTACAAAGCTTCAGTGACTTTAAAGGTCACCTCTAAAACCAGCTTCAAGTAGAACTCCATAACATCATCATTTTCCAGGTCTATCAAAGAATATTAGTGCATTGCCAAATAATTCCAGATCATAGAATCATAGAATAGTTTGGGTTGGAAGGGACCATCTAGTTCCAATACCCTGCCATGGGCAGGAACATCTCCCACTTGATCAGGCTGCCCAGGGCCCCATCCAACCTGGCCTTGAACACCTCCAGGGATGGGGCAGCCACAACTTCTCTGGGCAACCTGTTCCAGCACCTCACCACTCTCACGGTGAATTAATTCTTCCTCATATCAAGGCTAAATCTGCCCCTCTCCAGTTTATACCCGTTCCCCCTCGTCCGATCACTAGAAGCCTTTGCGAATAGTCCCTCCCCAGCTTTCTTGTAGGCCCCCTTTCAGGTACTGGAAGGTCGCTATAAGAGCTCCTTGGAGCCGTCTCTTCTCCAGGCTGAACAAGCCCAACTCTCTCAGCCTGTCCTCGTAGGGAAGGTGCTCCAGCCCTCTGATCATCTTTGCAGCCCTACTGTGGGCCCGTTCCAACAGTTCCATCACCTTCTTGTGTTGAGGATTCCAGAGCTGGACACAACACTCCAGGTGAGGTCTCACAAGAGAAGAATAGAAGGGCAGAATCCCCTCCCTCACCTTGCTGGCCACGCTTCTTTTGATGCAGCCCAGGATACGGTTGGCCTTCTGGGCTGCGAGCACACACTGCCGGCTCACGTCGAGCTTCTCATCAACCAGCAGCCCCAAGCCCTTCTCTGCAGGGCTGCTCTCAATCACGTCACCCCCCATCCTGTACTGAAATCGAGGATTGCCCCAACCCACGTGTAGGACCTTGCACTTGGCCTGGTTGAACCTCACGTGGTTCTCACAACCCCACTTCTCCAGTCTGTCCAGGTCCCTCTGGATGACATCCTGTCCTTCCGCTGTGGCAACTACACCACTCAGCTTGGTGTCATCCGCAAACTTGCTGAGGGTGCACTCAATCTCGCTGTCAATATCATTGATAAAGATATTGAACAGCACCGGTCCCAGTACAGACCCCCGAGGGACACCACTTGTCATGGATCTCCATCTGGACATCAAGCTGTTGACCACTACTCTCTGAATATGACCATCCAACCAGTTTCTTATGCACCGTACCGTCCACCCATCAAATCCATATCTCTCCAACGTAGAGAGAAGGATGTTGTGGGGGACCATGTCAAAGGCTTTACAGAAGTCCAGACAGACCACATCCGTCAGCTTACCCGTGTCCACTGCTGCGGTTACCCCATCATAGAAAGCCACTAGGTTGGTCATACAGGATTTGCCCCTGGTGAAGCCATGCTGGCTGCCATTAATCACCTCCCTGTCCTCCACGTGCTTTAGCAGGTCTTCTAGGAGGACCTGTTCCATGATCTTCCCAGGCACAGAGGTGAGGCTGACAGGTCGGTAGCTCTCAGGGTCGTCTTTTCTACCCTTTTTAGAAATGGGCACAATGCCACCCTTCTTCCAGTCACCAGGGACTTCTCCTGACTGCCATGACTTTTCAAATATCACGGAGAGTGGCTTGGCCACCACATCAGTCAATTCGCTCAGGACTCTGGGATGCTGGATACAGCAGATCGAGGGAGGTGATTCTGCCCCTCTATTCCTCTCTTGTGAGACCTCATCCAGAATACTGTGTCCAGTTCTGGAGTCCTCAACGTAAGGAGGAGATGGAACTGTTGGAACGGGTCCAGAGATGATCAGAGGGCTGGAGCACCTCCCATACGAGGACAGGCTGAGAGAGTTGGGCTTGTTCAGGCTGGAGAAAAGAAGGCTCAGAGGAGATCTTATAGCGACCTTCCAGTACCTGAAGGGGCCTACAAGAAAGCTGGGGAGGGACTATTCGCAAAGGCTTGTAGTGATCGGACGAGGGGGAACGGGTATAAATTGGAGAGGGGCAGATTTAGGCTTGATATAAGGAAGAATTTCTTCACCATGAGTGGTGAGGCACTGGAACAGGTTGCCCAGGGAAGTTGTGGCTGCCCCATCCCTGGAGGTGTTCAAGGCCAGGTTGGATGGGACCTTGGGCAGCCTGATCTAGTGGGACGTCTCTGCCCGTGGCAGGGGGGTTGGAACTAGATGATCTTTAAGGTCCCTTCCAACCCAAACTATTCTATGATTCTAAGTTTTAAATAGGCTTCTAAAATAGAGTTAAAAAAACTGAATCAAAACTCTTAATCTAAGTAAATTGATGTTTCTTGAAGTTCAGTTACCTGCAATTCTGGCATTGAGTCATTTCTGAACAATTCTTTGTTCATGCAGCAGCTGATAGTCCTAGAATAATTTCACCAAGACCTTTGAATCTCTGTAACCACATTAGTGTTCCAAGGGCTGTACTGATTTATAGCATGGTAGTTACTGCAGTTCAAGCTTCACAGACAAGTTCATATACTTTTTATTTTATTTAAGATTTCCTTAGATATAAGATTCTATTGAATTAAATAAATTGGAAGACACTGAAAACCCTATTTCCCGGTTTTCATTTCTTAGAATAAAACGCACTGAACTGCGTCTAGGTTTCTTTCACAGCTATGCAACTGACTTCCTGTACAGCTTTCAGCAACCACATTCTTCACCATTTTTCCTCTTATTTCCAGTTTACCTTGATTAAACTGTATACACACTGTGGAAACAGAAACAGCAAAAAAAAGCATCCTTCTTTCTTAGCTGATAACTATATGTATATAGCATTAGAAGCAGCACAATAAGCTAATATAAACTCCTAGAATAGAAAGATCTGTAAACAGCTGAGATCTGCAAACAGCTGAGATCTGCAACACAGCAAACTGGTTTAGCCCATTAATTCTGAAACTTGGATGGTCACCAAGGCATTTCAAAATCACCTTCCAGACCATCACAAATTATATATTTATCTACTTTCAGGAGCACATGAAAGCTAAAGACATTACACTGGGAAACTGAAGAACTTGTTTCTCATAAGTCAAAAAACCAAATTTGACCCAAACTTTTTTAAAAAAAAAAAAAAAAAAAGAGGAGGACACAGGACAATGAGGACAACAGGCAAACTACCCTTGAAGTAACAATTTCTGTGAAATGCCTGACCACATCATGTGGTTCCACACTGGACAGTCATGAATACTGTATCCTGAAAGCATTAAGAAACCTTATGCAAATCAGGCATATGTAGATGGACAGGATTTGTCAAACTAACCAAAGCACACGATGCAGAACTCACGTTGCTTTGAAGCCAGACAGGAATCTAATGTATCAACACTAAACTCTTCCACGTTAACATGAATAATGCTTGTCCTTAGGGCCTCTCGTAATACATCACAAATGGGAGTGAGAAATTTCCACACTCCAACTGCACCCAAATTCTTTAACACGTTGCAAAGCATACTAGGCTACGTATGAAGCCTAAAAAGGCCAAGACATGTAAATAAGATACACTTGGTCTCTTATACAGAATTAATCCCCTTCTACTTACAATTACTCTGTTCTCTGTAATTAGTTTCAAACAAAAATAATAAAGCATAGATCTCTATAAAAATGCTGATTCTTTTGAATACAGCAGTCACAATGAGCCTGATATTAATAGAAGCTGTATAATTTAAGAACACAGCCCAAAGGTGTAGAACAGCGAGCCATCAAGTTTCATGTAATTTCACATGATGCCACTTCCACGCACAATATGGACGCCACAGAACTTCTGACTATCCTAGACCTTACAGTCTGATTTCCATCAATTGAGGCCACACTTCCAAGTTATACTGCAAAGTTGCTTGCACAGAGATCATTTTACTACCATGGGGAAACACAGAGGAGAGTTTCTAGTATTACTAATAGTCCTAGAACAAACAAAACTATACCTAAAAGTTAACACACAACTAGATCTTCCAGCACGCTCGCTTGGGTAGTACTGGAAGTATCCTCAGACCTACAGTGCTATTTCTGCACTGAAACAGTTGCATCTACGTTAACACGCAAGCTGATGTAAAATCCACAATGCTTCACATAACACAATAAACAATCTAAAACCCTTTTGTTGTTGAGTAACTAAAAGGCAGGCAGAGACTAAGGAAGGCTGATGGTTTAGGTCAAATTTCAAACTGAAATATTTTTTTCTATATTTTACTCAACACCAGGAAAATCCTGCTCTTATCATACTAACACAGTCCTCTACTGCCCGTTTTTAGTAACTTATTATCTTAGGCAAAAAGGTTGAAAGAAATCAGAGCACACAAATGCTTTTGCTTATATTTGAAAGGATTTGGTTTGGTTTGGGGTCTGGGTTTTTTTTTGATCAGGAGAGCTTTAAGAATTTTAATTGTTTTCCCTAAGGCTAGAATTTCTGAGCCTATTACAAGCATAGCATAAACCTATACATAGTATCTTCTACACCTAATGACGCCTCGAATGCAGTTAGAGCTCAAAAAAACTATCGCATTTTTCCTACATGGATCAAATCATGCCCCAAGAGAACTAAAACAATTATATTCTTCCTTCGATATGGAAGTCCAGGCACCGATACCCAGTGTCTTAAACTGAAGCTCTCCCTCCAATTATACATGGAGAGGAAAGTAAGAATTGGTACATTAAAAACAACCACCCTATATTACAGTATCAGTTAAGCAGGTCTTCTCTCTAGAGAAGATTTTTTTTCCCCCCATATTACTTTGTACAGCTACAGCCCCAAACCATTTGCCTTACATAGTATTGTGGCCATCTTATTAGCACCTCTACCGTACCATCTCATAAACTTAAGAATCAAAGTCTCTAAGTTCCTTTTCTATTCCCTGCCCCTTTCAAGCCAGCTAGTCACAGACGTTTAATAAGCCTTAAACCACACCCCTAAAACAGGTAATTCTGAGCCATGTATATTCTTGCACAGCTTTTAGCACATAGTGCTACAGCCTCAGCTAACCCCAGGAACTGCAGCACCCTGGCTTCACAAATGCTTTTTGCTACTGAAAAACGTACATTCATCCCATCTTAAAAATAAGGACAATGTCAAAAATTACAACCTTTTTGGATGTTAAGTGAGAAAAACCTGCATCATAAAGGAACAAGCAAAACTCATTCCAAGACACTGTCTTATAAGACAGAAGCCACGTTGCCCTTGATCTAGTTAAATCAGAATGAAGAGTCCATACTTTGGGTTCCAAGAACCTTTCTTTCAAGAGCCACGATTGAAAAAAACAAAACATTTCCACACAGAGACTGTCTTGATCTAATATTTACAGTATGCTCACAGTAAGTGCTATATTTACAGACAAAATGAGAGTTACCATGGGCAAAGACATGAGGGTTAGAATCAATTGCCACAACTCGGATTCTTTTACCCTGATGAACCCCAACAATGCTTTTGCTGAGCGTCTCACCTGCATGCTAGCATCGTAATCCCCTTTGGCCAAGGCTTCAGGAAACCAAGCACTATGCCACCAAGATATTCAGATTGCCTCATAAAGTCCTCTTCAATATCTTTATCAATGGCCCGGATGAAGGCATTGAGTGCACTCTTTGCAAGATTGCAGACGACACTAAGCTGGGAGGAAGTGTCGATCTGCTGGAGGGTAGGGAGGCTCTGCAAAGGGATCTGAACAGGCTGGACCGCTGGGCCGAGACCAATGGCATGAGGTTTAACAAGGCCAAATGCCGGGTCCTGCACTTGGGGCACAACAATCCTGTGCAATGCCACAGACTAGGGGAAGAGGGGCTGGAAAGCTGCACGGAGGAGAACAACCTGGGGGTGTTGATTGACAGCTGACTGAACGTGAGCCAGCAGTGTGCCCAGGTGGCTAAGAAGGCCAATGGCATCTTGGCTTGGATCAGAAACGGCATGGCCAGCAGGTCCAAGGAGGTGATTCTGCCCCTGGACTCAGCACTGGTGAGACTGCATCTCGAATCCTGTGTTCAGTTCTGGGCCTCTCGCTACAAGAAGGATGTTGAGGCTCTGGAGCGTGTCCAGAGAAGAGCAACAAAGCTGGTGAGGGGGCTGGAGAACAAGTCTTACGAGGAGCGGCTGAGGGAACTGGGGTTGTTTAGCCTGGAGAAGAGGAGGCTGAGGGGAGACCTTATTGCTCTCTACAACTACCTGAAAGGAGGTTGTGGAGAGGAGGGAGCTGGCCTCTGCTCCCAAGTGACAGGGGACAGGACAAGGGGGAATGGCCTCAAGCTGCACCAGGGGAGGTTCAGGCTGGACATCAGGAAAAAAATTTTCACAGAAAGGGCTCAATGGGGACTGAAACAGCCTGCCCAGGGAGATGGTCGAGTCCCCATCCCTGGAGGTATTTAAGAGATGAGTAGACAAAGTGCTCAGGTGCCTCAGATAGCCAGATCTCTCTTGATTGGCCACTTCTCAGGATCTCACAGCTGCAGCAATTAAGTTCGACTCAGCTGGCCTACAGTTATCTCTTGTTTACATTTTACATCATTTTATAACATTTACATTTCCCTACACTCAGGGACATGGTTTAGTGGTAGATAGGAATGGCTGGACTCGATGATCCAAGAGGTCTTTTCCAACCTGGTGATTCTATGAAAATACCCCCTCTGCAAGAAAGGTGGCCCCATCTCTGACAGACATCCACACCGTGGGCCAGTCTGAGGCCTCAACACCACTCCTGTTCAAACTAGGGGGACTAACTGAACTGAATTACTGGCAGGAGCATGCAAACATCCAACCCTGCTCCCCAGCAGGCCGTGGCACAAGAGCATCCACTCCTAAGAAGACCTGAATGCCAGGGAACTGAAGAGCAACAAAATTAAAAGTTCTTGTGGAAGGACAGCACTCACACTTAACTTAAGCTACGCAATCATAGAATAGTTTGGGTTGGAATGGACTTAAAGATCATCTAGCTCCAACCCCCCTGCCACGGGCAGGGACATCCCACTAGATCAGGCTGCCCAAGGCCCCATCCAACCTGGCCTTGAACACCTCCAGGGATGGGGCAGCCACAACCTCCCTGGGCAACCTGTTCCAGTGCCTCACCACTCTCATGGTGAAGAAATTCTTCCTTATATCAAGCCTAAATCTGCCCCTCTCCAGTTTACACCTGTTCCCCCTGGTCCTATCGCCATAAGCCTTTATGAATAGTCCCTCTCCAGCTTTCCTGTAGGCCCCTTTCAGGTACTGGAAGGTCGCTATAAGATCTCCTTGGAGCCTTCTCTTCTCCAGGCTGAACAAGCCCAACTCTCTCAGCCTGTCCTCGCAGGGAAGGTGCTCCAGCCCTCTGATCATCTTTGTAGCCCTCCTCTGGACTCGATGATCCAAGAGGTCTTTTCCAACCTGTTGATTCTATGATTCTAATAGGGTCATCAATTTTACCTGAAACATATTCTCATCTCTGTTACTGCTTTGCTTAGAAGAAGCTGCACCTTTTGAACTTTCGCCAGTCTTCTGTTTCTTTACAGGCTTTTCTGGAGCCGCTTGCTTTTTCCGCTTTGCCTTGGAGCAAGAATGAAAAAAAACCAAAAACCATAAAAAAAAATGCATGAACAACAACTCATTTTATAAGTTACAAAAAAGTTTACGTTAGAGGTCACAAACTACACAAACTACTGCTATGCAGTACACGTTATCACCTTCCTTCTGTGAAGGCTGGAATTTAAAAAAAAAAAAAAAAAAGAGAAAATCTTCAGTGAGCCCTATTCTGTTCCCAGTCAAGTTTACCATAATACTTTGGCTTTAAAGAGAACTGAATTAGATCAAAATACATTTCAAAAAGCCTACTCTTTTTGCACAGTAATATTGTCAGTTCAGTAGCTTTAATTAAAATTTTGAAGTCTAATGCAAGTTTCAACTTCCTTTCCACTTAGTGCAATGAAAAATGCAGGACAGCTAACAACTCTTCTAAAAAAAAGAAAAAAATAATAGATGAGATAACGAAGAAAAGATCTGGAAGCCAAATCGAACTTTTTTTAATTGGAGTTCAATCTCCATCCACAGCATGATAAATTAAACATGTTTTTAAAGCATTCAGACAATATCACCTATAAATCAGATTACTTTGCTAGCAGATGCTACAAAGTTCTTATTTCTACTAATGGTTATATAGCAATCACGTCTGCCCCAAAGAAAGAGTAATACAAAGATACCAAAAATTAATCTCACCTTCTAGAATCATATCATAGACAGCCTCTTTTAAAGACAAACAGCTCCAACAAATATGGGAGGTTGTAATAGGGGGAAAAAAAAAAAAAAAAAGTCACCCCTTACTGTCCACTGAAGCAGATTGACTATATCTTTTCAGGAATACATTTCCCTAACAACAATAAAAATACCCAAAAATCGCCTGACCATTTTCTCATATTAAGATTTGACAAAACACCTAATTTGTTAAGTGCAACCAAGTCACATTGAATCAATTCAGTAAAGCAGACCAAGTCTCTTCATCCAAAAGACCTGATGTCTGCATTATCACCTACATTTCTTACAAAGATAAATTTACCGTTGCATTCAATTTTTGTTCGCAATGACTGGTACATCTATACAAACTTATAAATTAAATAACTATTAAAAATAAATGAGAACACTAAATCTATACATTTAAAACAGTTCATGTTAAAATTATCAACTCAAAGACATTCAGGTTGGCTCAGCTCAACTGAGAAACTAGCAAATGTTATTACAGTAAATGTAAGAATCTGAAATGAAACAGAGAAAGAGAACATGCAAACAAGATAAGCAAGTGGCACGTGGATGACAGGGCAAGGGGAGGTTTTTGTTTTGGACTTGCAAGTAATCCAGATACCAAAAAGAAGGGGGACAGGGATGTCCTCAAAATTAAGTCCAAATTCTTGCCACCGGGGCCAGCTTACACAGAAGCCTTCTATCACTTGCCACAAAGCAGTGAAGAATTCCAGGAAGCTTGTGGCTAGATATACCATATAGAAAATCCTGAATAAAGGAAAATGCAACTTAAAAAAAAAAGTTTACTGCAAAGCAAAAAGCATCCACCCAAACCCTAATCTTGAGGGGTTTGGGGGGTTTCCTTTTGTTGGCTTTTGTTGTTTTGGGGTTGGGAGAGGTGTTTGGGTTTGTTTTTTTCCCAAGTTTCCGATAAATCATATGGAATAACATGCATTTTGTGACATAACGCTCACCTAATTCCTTAACTCCAACCTGAAATACAAGAGTTAATACAGTAGTCAAACTGCATATAATGTTCACCTTTTTGTCAAGTTCACTATCTGAATCACTGGCAGATGAGCTTGAAGACACAAGTTCCTTTGACTTAGGCATTCTAGAAGAGAAAGACAACATGAAAACACTGAACAATGAATATGTGTCCTATTAGGGCTAGAAAGCCATCTTCAAACCAGTTTGCAAAAGTTCATCTTATTGAAAACCCTCCCAAAGGTTTTCCTGCCTTTTCATATACGCTTTAACACACATTGTAGATGTGATCTCAAACACCCTCCCCTCTTATATCTCTTCCCCTTTTTGCTGCAACTACCATAAGTGCAGTGTTTCAGATTCTGAACTGTTTACAGTGAGACAATTTTTCACCAGTTTCATATCCCCTCGGGTACAGTAGAAACCATAATGTAAAAATTACAATACTGTCCAGTCAAATTCTCATTATTACATTCATAAATATAAATTATTAAAGCCCCAGCATTGTCTATATTCTTACACAGGTATTTCGTCTAGTTGAATTTGCAAGCAACAGCTGCATAATCGTCATACACAATGCTAGAATTCCCATCAATAACACAAAAATCTGAAAAAAAATCTTAGCTACAGTATTGCAATTAATATTTTCACTGTAGCTTTACCACACCAGTCACTAGAGTCTATTCATCTGCCAGACAAGCAAACATTCAACTTTCCTTGAATGTATGCTGCCAGGTGTATGCAAATATGTGGTTAGATGTAGCAGTTTAAAATTTTGCCTGCTACTAGAAATTCTTTCTAACAAATAAATTGCTTATTTGTTCTTTCAGAATAAAAATAAACACCACAGGTAGAAATCGTATAAAATAAACTACAGCTAGGACAGGCTAATAAAAGATTAAAGCAGCTTATCTCAGGAAAGAAAAAGGAATAACAGTGCTTTTAAACTGGCAATGAAATAAACCATGTGCAAAAGAAAAAACAGAGCCTGAATAATGCTATAGGATCAATGTGGTTCTAAATTAGGGCAAGTTCTGTTTTAATAGTATGGAGCACAACGATAGAAGCTGTAGTACTGAAAATGAAATAGAACATGGGAAGCACACATAAGCCACGCTGCAGGATGTAGACGAAAGCTGGAGCGGGACAATGCAAAAACTAAGCACAGCAATGACACGTAACCGGGAGGCCGAACAAGAAATGTCTGATGGGAGGGGGAGCACCAGCAGAGCAAGAGAGAGAACCCCAGAAATCGCATCAGGATGGAGTAACAAAATGGAGGAAGGTGGGGGCAGAAACTGGAGGAAAAAGAAATACGGGGAGGCGGGTGCCCCTCGGAAGAAGCCGACAGGTAGAACGCGTGGAGACACCGAAGTACCGGAGAGAGCAAGGGCGGAATAAGACGAGAGAACGGAAAATGAGAGAGGACGAACTAGGAAGACAAGGTAGGCGGGACCCAGACGCCATTTTGCTCTCCTCTTCCTTTTTTCTACAACTCGTGTTGCCTCCTCCCCCCCAGGAGCGAGGGCCCGATAGGGAGACGTGGGCAAAGACGCCCAGGTCCTCCCGGGACAGGGTGACAGCAAGAGGAATGCAGGTTACCGGCAACGAAGGAGGGAAAAGGCAACACAAAAAAAAAGGCGGGGTCGGGAGTTGTCAGCAAGCAGGATCAGATTCTGGCATGAGGGGAACGAAGACCCCATCGCCATTTTCTCCCTCATTAAAATCCTCTTTGCCGCCCCAACATGGCAGCGGCTTCTCTTCCCGCCCCAGACCCGCTCTACGCCGGGCATTCCTCCTGCAGGGCACAACGGGCGCTAGAAGAATAGGTGAAGCCTCGCTACACAGTTGCCCAGCGCCTCTCCTGCGCCGGCCGGGAGGAGCCGAGCCCCCGACAGTCGGGGGCGGAGTATGGAGAAAATGGCGGCAGCCCCAAGCGGACATTGAGGGAGAACCCCAACACTCACGTCCTACTCCGCGCGCGGGTCCTCTACACCACAAGAGAAACAGAAGTGACACATCGCACAATCCCCACCCTTGCCGGGCACCATGTGGGAGGAGCGGGGGGAGGTGTTTAAAGGGGACGCGTTCCTTTGTTAGTTGTTTCCAGACCCGGTGGTAGCAGAAAAAAAAAAACCAAACTCCCTCGGGGCTAGTCTCCGCATCCGCTGCTTTGTGTCAACCTAGGGAGGCCTGTGGGGCTGACGGCAGGGCTTTGCCCGCCTCTGTAGCCCAGCCTGGGGCCGGGCCCACTGCACCGCTGAGAACGGGCGTTCAGCTGCCTGCTCTCCGCAGGGGGGCTGTGAGAGGAGGCTGGAGGGAGAGCCCTTAATACCTAAAGGAAACCCTTAAAAAAAGAAAAAAAAAAGAAATCTGTAAACCGTTGCTTTCTTTTGCACACTGCAGCGGTTCCTCGATCTCATTTAGAGCCGCCTGCCAGCAGCTGTGCCTGAGAGGAGAGGAAACACTGTGAGGTGACGTAGCTGCGTTGACTTTGCATACTTGAAACTGCGGCACCCGAGGCGCCGTTCAGGAACGTGCCGGTTCCCCTTTCTTTCACCGGGTTGTTTCACTTTTGGTGTTTCCTTCCTGACAGGCTTTGCGGTTGGGGAGCAGGTTGATACAGGAAGTAGTTGCTATTAAAAAAAAGTGGAATAGTTTTGAATTAAGCTAAAGTAGAGTTCAGTTTCATCTGCGTGTTTTTTTTCAGACAATGTTTTTCCAGACACTGTTCATTCTTTGGAGATAATAACGTCTTGTGTTCAGTGTGATCTGTGCTGAACAGGTGTAATAAACGTTGGACTGGACGCCGAATAATTTCAATCAGTCCTTTTTATTAATAATCAAGCAAGTGGAAAGCGAGCAAAAGCAGCGCTGGGTGACAGAGTGACGGGATGAATCTCCGCTCCACTGCTGCCACACTCTCCAGCGTATATGCAGTCCTTTATATAGTCCATTTTTCTTGTTTTTCTTGCATATCTTCCGTGCGCACCTTGTATTCCGCTAAGAAGCTTTCCTTGTATTCTGCCGAGAGGCTCTCTTTATCTTGAGTAGCAATAATCACGTACACTCTCCATATAAGGCAAGCAAAGTACACAACTTGCTTATCTTGAGTAGCAATAAGCGAAACAAATTGCAGAAGTTACATTGTCACAGCAAAGTTACATATACTGTATTTTTGTAAAGAAGAACTTCACACTTTGTTGAATTTATATACCCTAATAGTTTAATTAAACAATTTTACTTTTAACAATTTCCCCCCTTTTTCTTTTGAAGATTTTGTTTATTAAACTATTTCTGATTCTTTAATATTCTCTCTTCATTAACATTCTGGTGGTGGAATAAAATTGCTCTAGAATTAATATCCTCTTTAGTATTCTGTAGTTCCAAATAAGTAGCATAATAGATGTTATAATACATACACACACCATGATTAACAAAATAATTATGGGGTGACATAACGTATTCAGAATACCAGTTGCCGTAGGTGACCAGCCGAAAAGTGAATCTCATCAGTTATGATTATTGTCCTGTTTTACTCTTCGCAAAACTTTTTTTATTTCTTCTGTGTCATGATGAACAGTGACTAAGGTCTTTTTCCCACTCTCTTGGAGTTCTTTCAAAATTTTAATTAGATCCTCATGTTTTATCAATCGTCTTACTAACGTGAGGTTCATTTCAATAGGTGTGGGTTTCAGTTCATGGTATAAGCTGTAGTTGGATTTTATTAATTGATGCGTTACAACTGGTGCTGAATACGAAAAATCACACCCTACAATTTTAGTAAAATTACAAATACAAAAATTAGAATGTTCCTTTGCAGTTATATTTACATTACTGTCATCTATCACTATAAAAGCACAGATCGTTCTTAGACACACACAACTTTGACCGATGTATATGAGTACCGTTCCTGGAGTAGTGTTTGGGTGGATTTTGAAGTGACAAATATCTTGATTCATATCAAGACATATGTCTTTAGTGTTAATTGTATTACTTTCACAGATAAATCCTTGTTGCTCTCGTGTGATGCAGGATTCTAAATTCACTGTTTGTCATTTCCCTTCTACCATTCGAGCCCATACCCTGTGTTCAGAGGGGTAGAAAACTGTTCCTTCATGGTTTAGTCTCAATGCAACAATAGGGTGTATTGTGTAAACTGTAGCATTACGTATAGTAAGCACAAAAGCAGTATGAGGAGAGCCATTATACATTCTGAGGGCCTGAAAGGGTCAAAAGCAGAATGATGAAGCCAGAAACCTTGAGAGCAGTGTTCTGTGGGGCCTGAAAGGGTCGATAACAGAAAACTGTGCTGAGATTAAAGCCGCTCCTCCTGAAAGGGAGGATGCGGACACAGAGGTTCTTGGCAGTATAATGTGTTTCTCCCCATTCCAGGGCCCAAGCTAAATGTATACACTCCAGGAACACCTGCAGACTTAGTTAAGGATGTTATGTGAACTCTGGACAGACACGTAGACCCCTTGTTTTGTAGAACTTGTAGAGCCTGCTTTCTCACGACAAGAATAATAATAAAGTATGTAAACAGTGCATACAAGTACGATGTTATCTCAACCAGAAGAGTATAAAGACTCCGTTTGGAGAATAAAATGTCGCTACTTGCCACCAGAGCGGTAGTCCGTCTGTCAATTTAGGCGTCCCTGTGAGCTGGTCTCCGTCAGCAGTAGCCATAGTGGTTATTGGATTATAGGTGAAATTTACCAAGGTCCACCAGGATTGGAGTTTTCTTTCTATTTCAGTAGCATTATTTCAGACTGTTTCTCGGATTTCGATAGGAAAAACGCCTTCATTTCCCTCTCTTATAATTAGAGAGGCTGTCGATTGCATCCATAATTGAGCTTGTATGCAGCTAAGGGCTAATGACACATTGTCCTGAGCTATACCAAGCGCATTCAAAATTAGTTCATGATCTTGATCGTTGGTTTTTGCGAGATCCGGGAGTATTTTTGTGATTTGCCATTGACTATTTCCTAGTGCTAGTAGGGAAGATTGTAGGGGTTGATTTATTTTGGTCAAGTCTTTAGTTGCTTTGGCTAATTTGTTAGCCAATATTTCTGAGTCAATCCCATTTAGAACTCCTAGTCCTGTTCCCAGTATGCCGGTTAGGTCTCTTCGTGCTCTGCCTCTGCCTGTTAGGTCTCTTCGTGCTCTGCCTCTGTCTCTGGGGGGTGTTTGTTTTTGTAACCAGGTTGTCCATCCTTTAAGGGATGTTTGTATTAAAGGTGAGCAGGCTGGTTGGATCTTTGAAATATTAATTTGCATCAGTAATTCTACACGCTTAAGAGACCACTCTGGATTAAACAGCAATAGTTGTTGGCCTATGTTCTTCACTATATAGGGGCCAATCTCATAGATTTGTGGCTCGAGTTTAAATGGTGTTGGTGTGACTTGTGTTGGTGTGACCTGGGTTTGGGTTTGAGTAGTGCTGGGATAGGTGGTGGTAGCTATGGCATTTATTTGGAATTTAAATGAGAGCCCAACACTGTTCTGACCCCAGAGACAGACTACTGTAACAGTCTGTACTAACGTAAAGTTATACCAACAATCTACTTTACTTGTATGACCACAAATTTCTTTCTGTTTGTCTGTAGGAGTGGTTGAAACACTAATTTGGGTTACTTTCTTCTGAGTATTTCCATCAATCACTCGACATCCTATTTTGATTTCCTCCCCTATGGTTCCTTGAAGTTCCCAAATTCTTTGTTGTTTATCCCATTTCCATTCCTGTTTTGTATACACTTGATTTCCATGTATAACTACAGTCAGCAGGTTTAAACCTTTTAGATCGTCTCCCATGCTCCCAGTATATTTCTTGAAGTCGTGTGACCATACGTCTTGAGATGGTTCATGTGGATTACCTGATTCCGTGCCTTTAATCAGAACAAGGAGGAGGAAGATCTTAGTTCGGTTTATTCCTCTGCCTTTCCTGTCAACTGGGTTGCAGCCAGCTACAGGGTTTTGCATCTTCTCGGCAGCAGGAGTTTACCGTTTCGCCGTTCTCCTCTTCTTATTTCCGTTCTGTATTTTAATTGGGCACTGAGAGTGGCAATTCACTGACCAAGAACTTAATGTAGTATGGTCAAATGTAATTGTTTAGTTGACTCAAATAACTTTTGTTTTAATGCCTGATTACTTATACCACCAATTATATAAGGCCTATCTCTGGGTTAATACCTTCTATTTACAATTTCCACAGTAAAATTCTATCCCAGATATCTGATTGTCCTTTACTCATGAATGCAGATCCCTTTCCCGCACTTAGCAATTTTCCACAGGTAATAAACTATGAATGACATTATGAAAGGTAGATGTTCGTACCAAGTCCCGATCATTTTATTTGTCCATCTATCGTTTTAACACCAGTTTGGTCTCTCCTGGGGAGCTGATGACTTTCCACTGTGGGGGTGATACTGGTCCCTTTATCCGGCTTGCATGGGTCCAACCACGTTCACTAGTCCTTACGGCAGTCTCTGTGGTAAGCAAAACGAGATAAGGTCCTTCCCATTTGGGTTTCAAAGTTTCTTCTTTCCAGGTGCGGATCAAAATCCAATCTCCAGGTTTTATATTATGAATTTTCAATTCTAGTGGAGGTCTCTGTACCACTATCCCTCGTTTCCATAATTCTTCTCTATGTTTTGACAATTGCGCGATATACATTTCTAAAGTTTGATCTTGAACTAGAACATTTGTTTGCGGTTTCTCTATATTATAGGGCATACCATACACCATTTCATATGCTGAAATTCCCAAGTCAGTTCGGGGACGCGTTCTCAAAATTAAAAGTGCCATTGGCAAACATTTTATCCAGGACAGTTTTGTCTCCACCATTAATTTCGTTAAAATTGTCTTAATTTCGCCATTCATTCTTTCAACCTTTCCAGAACTCTGTGGGTGCCATGGTGTATGATATTCCCATTTTATTCCTAAACATTCTGTTAATTCTCTAATGATTTTTGAGGTAAAGTGAGGTCCTCGATCTGAATCTATTACTTCAATTACGCCATATCGAGGTATTATGTGTTCGAGCAGTACTTTTGTTATCTGATTGGCAGTTGCCTTGCCTGTGGGAAATGCCTCTATATAATGAGTTAAATGGTCTATTATTACCAAAAGATATTTGTATCTTCTTACTTTAGGAAGTTCTGTAAAATCCACTTGTATTTTTGAAAAAGGTCTATATGCCAGATTTCGTCCACCCCATTGTCTTTGTTTATTTCTGCTTCGGTTTACTTTTTGACATGTTTCGCAGGCCCAAGTAATTGCTTTAGCTATTTTATAAGCTCCTACGCATGTGTATAATTGTTCAAAATGATCCACTAAAGCTTGGGAGCCCCAGTGAGTTTTCTGATGTATTTTTGTCATTACCTCTCTGGCTAGTCCTCGAGGCAAGACTTCTCTGCCATCAGGTAACATTTGTTTCCCATTTTGTTCTTTAATTCCCATCCGACGGAGTTTTTCTTTTTCTTTCTGGTCAAAGCTCAAGTTTTCATGTTTATTATTTGTGCTAACTTGATCTTGTATCATTAACAGGGTGGCATAGGTTCCAGCAGCTCGTTTGGCCTCCGCATCAGCCGCATTATTTCCCCTTACTTGATAACTTGTGCCCCGCTGATGGCCTCTAATATGGACTATTGCTATGTCTCGTGGGCCTCTTAGGGACTTTAAGACTCGTCTTATTAATTCTAAATGAACTAGACCCTTCCCCTGTGAATTTATAAATCCCCGTTCTTCCCAGATTTTCCCAAACGTATGTACTATCCCATATGCGTATTTTGAATCTGTATATATTGTCCCTACTTTATCTTTTAATAGTTCTAATGCTTTCCATAGAGCATACAACTCACATGCTTGAGCTGACCAAGTTGCATTCAAAGGTCCCGATTCCACAGTTTTAAAATCTCCTTGTTCTAATTTAACTATGGCATATCCTGACAGCCGCCTGCCCTCAACCACTCTAGAGGAACCATCAATAAACAAGATCTCTCCATCCTCTAATTCTTCTTCTTCTAAATCCGGTCGTATTTTACTTTGATCTTCTATTGTCTGTAGACAATCATGTAGCACATTTTTCGTTTACCCTTGATATAGGAATTCCGCTGGGTTAGTTGTTCCTATCGTTTTTAGTGATAATTTGGGTGACTCAATTAACATCCCTTCATATTTCAACAATCGGCTATCTGTGAGCCACTTATCTGCCTTTTGTTGTAACACCCCTTTAATATTATGGGGTGTGTACAAAATGACTTCTCCATTGAAAGTAATTTTATTTGTTTCCTCTAATAACAAGGCTGCAGTAACAATGATCTGTATACAGGTCGGCCAGCCTCTGCTTACTGGATCTAAAAGTTTAGATAAATATGCTATGGGTTTCTTTTGGTTTGCCCATTCTTGAGTTAAAACCCCGAATGCCGTTCCCTTGTCTATATTTACTAATAAATGGAACGGTCTTTTAATATCTGGGAGGCTAAGAACTGGTGCTTGGCTTAATTCACTCTTTAGTTTCTCAAAATTTTTCTCATCCTCATGAGTCCATTTTGGTATTGTGTCTTTTGTTAATTGTTCATATAAAAATTTTACCTTCGCACTGTAGTTTTCTATCCACTGTCTACAGTATCCGAATAGGCCAAGCACCTGTCTAATTTGTCTTTTGCTTTTGGGTAATGTTAGTTCCTGGATTCCTCTAATTCTTTCCGGGTCTATTATTTTCTGTCCTTTAATTAAATAATGACCTAAGTATTTAACCTTCTCTTCAACAAATTGTAATTTTTCTTCAGAGACTTTTAGTCCCTTCAGTGCTAGGAAGTTAAGCAGTTTAATGTTTTCTTTCCTTACACTTTCTTTATCACTTCCTGCTATTAACAGATCATCCACATATTGCAGTAGTACATTATTTGGTTGTACTTGATATTCCATTAACAACTCTTTTAATATTTGGCCGAATAAATTTGGACTTTCGGAGTGCCCCTGTGGGAGTACACTCCACCTCAGTTGTTGCCTTCGTCCTGTGTCAGGATCTTCCCATTCAAAGGCGAAATAATCCCGACTTTCTTCGGCTAATGGGCAGGCCCAGAAGGCATCTTTTAGATCAATTATATTGTACCAATTTTTATGTGGTCCCAATTTACTTAATAAGGTATAGGGGTTTGCTACCACTGGGAATCGAGTGACTGTTCTTTTATTAATTTCTCTTAAATCGTGGACTAATCGATATTTCCCATTAGGTTTCTTCACAGGCAAAATAGGTGTATTAAATGGGGACATGCATGGCTCTAAAATCCCCTGTGCAAGTAACCTGTCTATTTCTGGTTTTAGTCCTCTTCTTCCTTCCATGGAAATGGGGTATTGTTTGATTCGCACCGGTATCTGAGGATCTTGAATTTGGATTTTTATCGGTGTAATATTCAATCGGCTCATTGTATCTGGAGAGTACCGTACTTCAGGATTAATTTCTTGCCTGTCCTCTATCGTAAGGGGATATGCTTTGACGGTCAATTTCTGATTCTCCACTTTAATTTCTAATTGCAGTTCCATAATTAAGTCTCGTCCCAGTAAATTATAATCTGTCTCTGGGACTAGCAAGAGTTCACCTAATCCAAATTTATTCTCCGTTTCGAATATAACATTTTTAATTGTTTATTTTAAAAGGCTCCCCTTTTGCCCCTTTAACTTGGACTTTTTCATGCGAGATCGCGCATCCCTTGGGCAAGCTCTTAATCGTAGATCGCTCTGCCCTGGTATCTACTAAAAAGGTGAACTCTTGTTTGTGGGGACCTATTTTTAATTTTATCAAGGGCTCTTGATGACTCCGGTCCCCTATAATGTAGAGCCCCTGACTTCTCTATTCTTCTTGCAATATCCTTTCATCCCGGATCTTCTCTCGGCAATCTCTTTTGATATGCCCTCGTTTCCCACAGTAAAAGCAGTTTCCTTGTTCCTTCTGTACTATGCCGCCTTCTATTCTTCGTTCTGTTCTTCGTTGGGGTCTTCTGGTCTCCGCCATGCTTCCTGTTCTTCGTTCTGTTTCTCGCTGGGGTTTTCTGGTTTCCGCCATTCCTCCTCGTCCTTTTTTTTCTTCTCTAATCGCAGCTACCATCATTCTTATTTGTCTCTTGTTCGTCTCGTCCTCTCTTCGTACATACACCTTTTGAGCTTCCCTCAATAATTCATCCATGGGTCTGTCCTGTCAATCTTCTATTTTCTCCAGCTTCTTTCTAATATCTTCCCAAGATTTAGTCACAAAATGGGTCTTCAAAACTGCTTGTCCCAGGGGGTTCGTTGGGTCCGCCCCTGAATACAGCTGCAAGGCTTTCCTTAGTCTTTCCAGCCATTCGGTTGGGCTTTCATCCTTCTTTTGCCTTTCATTAAATGCTTTACTTATATTTTGTCCACGGGGTACTGCTTCACGAATCCCTTGAATTACTATGGTTCGTAAATCCCCCATATGGACTCGGTGCTCTGCGTTTTGGTTGTTCCAATTTGGATTCTGCAGAGGCCATTTAATATCTGCTCGGGGCCCCTGCGCATGTTGGGCTTCCCATATTCTCATTCCTGCCCGCCTAATCATGCCTTTTTCTTCAGCTGTGAATAGCTGACTTAGTATAGACTCTATTTCAGTCCATGAGTAAAGGCTAGGTCCCAAAAATCGGTCTAGCCTTTCGGCGACCCCTAAAGGGTCATCCAATAGACTCCCCATCTCATTTCTTTTAAAATCCCTTACATCATTTGAATTCAAGGGTATCGATATATATCCAATTTCTGGTTGGGGTCCACCCATAGGAACTTCCCTTAATGGGTATGTGTGGACTCGATTTGTTTGGCTCCTCGTTATTCGCTTCTCAGGAGCTATATCTGTGTCTTCAGCGCCCTCTGGTGCATTTGGGATAGCCGGTTCAGGCGCTATATATGGAGGAGGGTTTGTTAATAGTTCTTCTAAAAACTCCTCTTCCTCTTTGTTTTTCTTTTCTTCCCTTAAAGGGAATAATAATGTTTGAGGTTTTTCTAACCAAACTGCAGCATATGCGCTTTCCTCTGGGTTAAGTGTCTTTTTACTATTCACCCAGAGGTTTAGGTGTTGTCTAACCCAATCTTCATCCGATCCATATATTGGCCAGGTAATATTTTTCCGTATTTTCTTCCCTCCCCACTTCTTAGTACAATATTCTATCATCTTAGCCTTTGTCTTCCCTGCCGATCCGGGAAATTGTTTCCAATTATCTAACATGAATGCGAGAGGGGTATTCTGTGGGACCTTGGGGACCCTCCCCATGGGAGTCGAAGGCTTGCTTTCCTTCGCCCCCATCTTCTGGAATATCAGAACACACACACACTTTCGCTCCCCTCGTTCCTAGCCCGGTCCCTCGTGGGATACGGGAAACGTAGTACAAGAGGGTCCGCACTCGCTTGGCTCAGTATGTCGAGCCTCTCAGTCGTTATATTCCAGGAAACCCAATCCCGCCCGAACGGATATCCGTGATACTCATGCCTCCACGCTGTCCCGCGTCTTCGTGGTACTCACGCCTTTACGCTGTCCCGTCGCGTCTTTGTCCGGACTTTAGTGCACTAAACGTTATGGGATTTTTCCGGTCTCAATTGCTCCACTTTCCAGAATTTAGGTTCGTCGGAATTGGTGAGAGTGAATCGTCAGCCCCCAGGGCCGAGAAATGGAGAAGTGCTTGGGGCGCCTCCCCAGGAGACGACGAGACACTATTCTCCAATCCGAGTCACGGCACCAAATTGTAATAAACGTTGGACTGGACGCCGAATAATTTCAATCAGTCCTTTTTATTAATAATCAAGCAAGTGGAAAGCGAGCAAAAGCAGCGCTGGGTGACAGAGTGACGGGATGAATCTCCGCTCCACTGCTGCCACACTCTCCAGCGTATATGCAGTCCTTTATATAGTCCATTTTTCTTGTTTTTCTTGCATATCTTCCGTGCGCACCTTGTATTCCGCTAAGAAGCTTTCCTTGTATTCTGCCGAGAGGCTCTCTTTATCTTGAGTAGCAATAATCACGTACACTCTCCATATAAGGCAAGCAAAGTACACAACTTGCTTATCTTGAGTAGCAATAAGCGAAACAAATTGCAGAAGTTACATTGTCACAGCAAAGTTACATATACTGTATTTTTGTAAAGAAGAGCTTCACACTTTGTTGAATTTATATACCCTAATAGTTTAATTAAACAATTTTAACACAGGTGTCTCTTCTTCTCTAATCCCCTCTGTTTGCAGTGTTTCTCTAAGGCAAGGTCAGGCAGAGCTGGAGCCAGCTCCAAATGAGCAAGAGATCTGACTGTTGCAAAGTTTCATAATAACATTAAAATTAGACCTTGGAAAGCAATAGCATATCCATAAGATTTCTGGGAAAATGTATATGGATGCATGTAAGTGGGAAATATATTCTGTAACCAGCTTTTGTCTTGCTGCATGTGACTGATGGAGATCACTCCTGTATGTTGCCCAGGCCTGACAAAGGTTCAACCAGGCCAAATGCAAGGTCCTACACGTGGGTTGGGGCAATCCTCGATTTCAGTACAGGATGGGGGGTGACGTGATTGAGAGCAGCCCTGCAGAGAAGGACTTGGAGGTGCTGGTTGATGAGAAGCTCAACGTGAGCTGGCAGTGTGTGCTTACAGCCCAGAAGGCCAACCGTACCCTAGGCCGCATCTAAAGAAGCGTGGAAAGCAGGGTGAGGGAGGGGATTCTGCCCCTCTATTCCTCTCTTGTGAGACCTCATCTGGAGTATTGTGTCCACTTCTGGAGTCCTCAACATAAGAAGGAAATAAAAGAGATTAGGGTTTGGGTGGATGCTTTTTGCTTTGCAGTAAACTTTTTTTTTTAAGTTGCATTTTCCTTTATTCAGGATTTTCTATATGGTATATCTAGCCACAAGCTTCCTGGAATTCTTCACTGCTTTGTGGCAAGTGATAGAAGGCTTCTGTGTAAGCTGGCCCCGGTGGCAAGAATTTGGACTTAATTTTGAGGACATCCCTGTCCCCCTTCTTTTTGGTATCTGGATTACTTGCAAGTCCAAAACAAAAACCTCCCCTTGCCCTGTCATCCACGTGCCACTTGCTTATCTTGTTTGCATGTTCTCTTTCTCTGTTTCATTTCAGATTCTTACATTTACTGTAATAACATTTGCTAGTTTCTCAGTTGAGCTGAGCCAACCTGAATGTCTTTGAGTTGATAATTTTAACATGAACTGTTTTAAATGTATAGATTTAGTGTTCTCATTTATTTTTAATAGTTATTTAATTTATAAGTTTGTATAGATGTACCAGTCATTGCGAACAAAAATTGAATGCAACGGTAAATTTATCTTTGTAAGAAATGTAGGTGATAATGCAGACATCAGGTCTTTTGGATGAAGAGACTTGGTCTGCTTTACTGAATTGATTCAATGTGACTTGGTTGCACTTAACAAATTAGGTGTTTTGTCAAATCTTAATATGAGAAAATGGTCAGGCGATTTTTGGGTATTTTTATTGTTGTTAGGGAAATGTATTCCTGAAAAGATATAGTCAATCTGCTTCAGTGGACAGTAAGGGGTGACTTTTTTTTTTTTTTTTCCCCCTATTACAACCTCCCATATTTGTTGGAGCTGTTTGTCTTTAAAAGAGGCTGTCTATGATATGATTCTAGAAGGTGAGATTAATTTTTGGTATCTTTGTATTACTCTTTCTTTGGGGCAGACGTGATTGCTATATAACCATTAGTAGAAATAAGAACTTTGTAGCATCTGCTAGCAAAGTAATCTGATTTATAGGTGATATTGTCTGAATGCTTTAAAAACATGTTTAATTTATCATGCTGTGGATGGAGATTGAACTCCAATTAAAAAAAGTTCGATTTGGCTTCCAGATCTTTTCTTCGTTATCTCATCTATTATTTTTTTCTTTTTTTTAGAAGAGTTGTTAGCTGTCCTGCATTTTTCATTGCACTAAGTGGAAAGGAAGTTGAAACTTGCATTAGACTTCAAAATTTTAATTAAAGCTACTGAACTGACAATATTACTGTGCAAAAAGAGTAGGCTTTTTGAAATGTATTTTGATCTAATTCAGTTCTCTTTAAAGCCAAAGTATTATGGTAAACTTGACTGGGAACAGAATAGGGCTCACTGAAGATTTTCTCTTTTTTTTTTTTTTTTTTAAATTCCAGCCTTCACAGAAGGAAGGTGATAACGTGTACTGCATAGCAGTAGTTTGTGTAGTTTGTGACCTCTAACGTAAACTTTTTTGTAACTTATAAAATGAGTTGTTGTTCATGCATTTTTTTTTATGGTTTTTGGTTTTTTTTCATTCTTGCTCCAAGGCAAAGCGGAAAAAGCAAGCGGCTCCAGAAAAGCCTGTAAAGAAACAGAAGACTGGCGAAAGTTCAAAAGGTGCAGCTTCTTCTAAGCAAAGCAGTAACAGAGATGAGAATATGTTTCAGGTAAAATTGATGACCCTATTAGAATCATAGAATCAACAGGTTGGAAAAGACCTCTTGGATCATCGAGTCCAGAGGAGGGCTACAAAGATGATCAGAGGGCTGGAGCACCTTCCCTGCGAGGACAGGCTGAGAGAGTTGGGCTTGTTCAGCCTGGAGAAGAGAAGGCTCCAAGGAGATCTTATAGCGACCTTCCAGTACCTGAAAGGGGCCTACAGGAAAGCTGGAGAGGGACTATTCATAAAGGCTTATGGCGATAGGACCAGGGGGAACAGGTGTAAACTGGAGAGGGGCAGATTTAGGCTTGATATAAGGAAGAATTTCTTCACCATGAGAGTGGTGAGGCACTGGAACAGGTTGCCCAGGGAGGTTGTGGCTGCCCCATCCCTGGAGGTGTTCAAGGCCAGGTTGGATGGGGCCTTGGGCAGCCTGATCTAGTGGGATGTCCCTGCCCGTGGCAGGGGGGTTGGAGCTAGATGATCTTTAAGTCCATTCCAACCCAAACTATTCTATGATTGCGTAGCTTAAGTTAAGTGTGAGTGCTGTCCTTCCACAAGAACTTTTAATTTTGTTGCTCTTCAGTTCCCTGGCATTCAGGTCTTCTTAGGAGTGGATGCTCTTGTGCCACGGCCTGCTGGGGAGCAGGGTTGGATGTTTGCATGCTCCTGCCAGTAATTCAGTTCAGTTAGTCCCCCTAGTTTGAACAGGAGTGGTGTTGAGGCCTCAGACTGGCCCACGGTGTGGATGTCTGTCAGAGATGGGGCCACCTTTCTTGCAGAGGGGGTATTTTCATAGAATCACCAGGTTGGAAAAGACCTCTTGGATCATCGAGTCCAGCCATTCCTATCTACCACTAAACCATGTCCCTGAGTGTAGGGAAATGTAAATGTTATAAAATGATGTAAAATGTAAACAAGAGATAACTGTAGGCCAGCTGAGTCGAACTTAATTGCTGCAGCTGTGAGATCCTGAGAAGTGGCCAATCAAGAGAGATCTGGCTATCTGAGGCACCTGAGCACTTTGTCTACTCATCTCTTAAATACCTCCAGGGATGGGGACTCGACCATCTCCCTGGGCAGGCTGTTTCAGTCCCCATTGAGCCCTTTCTGTGAAAATTTTTTTCCTGATGTCCAGCCTGAACCTCCCCTGGTGCAGCTTGAGGCCATTCCCCCTTGTCCTGTCCCCTGTCACTTGGGAGCAGAGGCCAGCTCCCTCCTCTCCACAACCTCCTTTCAGGTAGTTGTAGAGAGCAATAAGGTCTCCCCTCAGCCTCCTCTTCTCCAGGCTAAACAACCCCAGTTCCCTCAGCCGCTCCTCGTAAGACTTGTTCTCCAGCCCCCTCACCAGCTTTGTTGCTCTTCTCTGGACACGCTCCAGAGCCTCAACATCCTTCTTGTAGCGAGAGGCCCAGAACTGAACACAGGATTCGAGATGCAGTCTCACCAGTGCTGAGTCCAGGGGCAGAATCACCTCCTTGGACCTGCTGGCCATGCCGTTTCTGATCCAAGCCAAGATGCCATTGGCCTTCTTAGCCACCTGGGCACACTGCTGGCTCACGTTCAGTCAGCTGTCAATCAACACCCCCAGGTTGTTCTCCTCCGTGCAGCTTTCCAGCCCCTCTTCCCCTAGTCTGTGGCATTGCACAGGATTGTTGTGCCCCAAGTGCAGGACCCGGCATTTGGCCTTGTTAAACCTCATGCCATTGGTCTCGGCCCAGCGGTCCAGCCTGTTCAGATCCCTTTGCAGAGCCTCCCTACCCTCCAGCAGATCGACACTTCCTCCCAGCTTAGTGTCGTCTGCAATCTTGCAAAGAGTGCACTCAATGCCTTCATCCGGGCCATTGATAAAGATATTGAAGAGGACTTTATGAGGCAATCTGAATATCTTGGTGGCATAGTGCTTGGTTTCCTGAAGCCTTGGCCAAAGGGGATTACGATGCTAGCATGCAGGTGAGACGCTCAGCAAAAGCATTGTTGGGGTTCATCAGGGTAAAAGAATCCGAGTTGTGGCAATTGATTCTAACCCTCATGTCTTTGCCCATGGTAACTCTCATTTTGTCTGTAAATATAGCACTTACTGTGAGCATACTGTAAATATTAGATCAAGACAGTCTCTGTGTGGAAATGTTTTGTTTTTTTCAATCGTGGCTCTTGAAAGAAAGGTTCTTGGAACCCAAAGTATGGACTCTTCATTCTGATTTAACTAGATCAAGGGCAACGTGGCTTCTGTCTTATAAGACAGTGTCTTGGAATGAGTTTTGCTTGTTCCTTTATGATGCAGGTTTTTCTCACTTAACATCCAAAAAGGTTGTAATTTTTGACATTGTCCTTATTTTTAAGATGGGATGAATGTACGTTTTTCAGTAGCAAAAAGCATTTGTGAAGCCAGGGTGCTGCAGTTCCTGGGGTTAGCTGAGGCTGTAGCACTATGTGCTAAAAGCTGTGCAAGAATATACATGGCTCAGAATTACCTGTTTTAGGGGTGTGGTTTAAGGCTTATTAAACGTCTGTGACTAGCTGGCTTGAAAGGGGCAGGGAATAGAAAAGGAACTTAGAGACTTTGATTCTTAAGTTTATGAGATGGTACGGTAGAGGTGCTAATAAGATGGCCACAATACTATGTAAGGCAAATGGTTTGGGGCTGTAGCTGTACAAAGTAATATGGGGGGAAAAAAAATCTTCTCTAGAGAGAAGACCTGCTTAACTGATACTGTAATATAGGGTGGTTGTTTTTAATGTACCAATTCTTACTTTCCTCTCCATGTATAATTGGAGGGAGAGCTTCAGTTTAAGACACTGGGTATCGGTGCCTGGACTTCCATATCGAAGGAAGAATATAATTGTTTTAGTTCTCTTGGGGCATGATTTGATCCATGTAGGAAAAATGCGATAGTTTTTTTGAGCTCTAACTGCATTCGAGGCGTCATTAGGTGTAGAAGATACTATGTATAGGTTTATGCTATGCTTGTAATAGGCTCAGAAATTCTAGCCTTAGGGAAAACAATTAAAATTCTTAAAGCTCTCCTGATCAAAAAAAAACCCAGACCCCAAACCAAACCAAATCCTTTCAAATATAAGCAAAAGCATTTGTGTGCTCTGATTTCTTTCAACCTTTTTGCCTAAGATAATAAGTTACTAAAAACGGGCAGTAGAGGACTGTGTTAGTATGATAAGAGCAGGATTTTCCTGGTGTTGAGTAAAATATAGAAAAAAATATTTCAGTTTGAAATTTGACCTAAACCATCAGCCTTCCTTAGTCTCTGCCTGCCTTTTAGTTACTCAACAACAAAAGGGTTTTAGATTGTTTATTGTGTTATGTGAAGCATTGTGGATTTTACATCAGCTTGCGTGTTAACGTAGATGCAACTGTTTCAGTGCAGAAATAGCACTGTAGGTCTGAGGATACTTCCAGTACTACCCAAGCGAGCGTGCTGGAAGATCTAGTTGTGTGTTAACTTTTAGGTATAGTTTTGTTTGTTCTAGGACTATTAGTAATACTAGAAACTCTCCTCTGTGTTTCCCCATGGTAGTAAAATGATCTCTGTGCAAGCAACTTTGCAGTATAACTTGGAAGTGTGGCCTCAATTGATGGAAATCAGACTGTAAGGTCTAGGATAGTCAGAAGTTCTGTGGCGTCCATATTGTGCGTGGAAGTGGCATCATGTGAAATTACATGAAACTTGATGGCTCGCTGTTCTACACCTTTGGGCTGTGTTCTTAAATTATACAGCTTCTATTAATATCAGGCTCATTGTGACTGCTGTATTCAAAAGAATCAGCATTTTTATAGAGATCTACGCTTTATTATTTTTGTTTGAAACTAATTACAGAGAACAGAGTAATTGTAAGTAGAAGGGGATTAATTCTGTATAAGAGACCAAGTGTATCTTATTTACATGTCTTGGCCTTTTTAGGCTTCATACGTAGCCTAGTATGCTTTGCAACGTGTTAAAGAATTTGGGTGCAGTTGGAGTGTGGAAATTTCTCACTCCCATTTGTGATGTATTACGAGAGGCCCTAAGGACAAGCATTATTCATGTTAACGTGGAAGAGTTTAGTGTTGATACATTAGATTCCTGTCTGGCTTCAAAGCAACGTGAGTTCTGCATCGTGTGCTTTGGTTAGTTTGACAAATCCTGTCCATCTACATATGCCTGATTTGCATAAGGTTTCTTAATGCTTTCAGGATACAGTATTCATGACTGTCCAGTGTGGAACCACATGATGTGGTCAGGCATTTCACAGAAATTGTTACTTCAAGGGTAGTTTGCCTGTTGTCCTCATTGTCCTGTGTCCTCCTCTTTTTTTTTTTTTTTTTTTAAAAAAGTTTGGGTCAAATTTGGTTTTTTGACTTATGAGAAACAAGTTCTTCAGTTTCCCAGTGTAATGTCTTTAGCTTTCATGTGCTCCTGAAAGTAGATAAATATATAATTTGTGATGGTCTGGAAGGTGATTTTGAAATGCCTTGGTGACCATCCAAGTTTCAGAATTAATGGGCTAAACCAGTTTGCTGTGTTGCAGATCTCAGCTGTTTGCAGATCTCAGCTGTTTACAGATCTTTCTATTCTAGGAGTTTATATTAGCTTATTGTGCTGCTTCTAATGCTATATACATATAGTTATCAGCTAAGAAAGAAGGATGCTTTTTTTTGCTGTTTCTGTTTCCACAGTGTGTATACAGTTTAATCAAGGTAAACTGGAAATAAGAGGAAAAATGGTGAAGAATGTGGTTGCTGAAAGCTGTACAGGAAGTCAGTTGCATAGCTGTGAAAGAAACCTAGACGCAGTTCAGTGCGTTTTATTCTAAGAAATGAAAACCGGGAAATAGGGTTTTCAGTGTCTTCCAATTTATTTAATTCAATAGAATCTTATATCTAAGGAAATCTTAAATAAAATAAAAAGTATATGAACTTGTCTGTGAAGCTTGAACTGCAGTAACTACCATGCTATAAATCAGTACAGCCCTTGGAACACTAATGTGGTTACAGAGATTCAAAGGTCTTGGTGAAATTATTCTAGGACTATCAGCTGCTGCATGAACAAAGAATTGTTCAGAAATGACTCAATGCCAGAATTGCAGGTAACTGAACTTCAAGAAACATCAATTTACTTAGATTAAGAGTTTTGATTCAGTTTTTTTAACTCTATTTTAGAAGCCTATTTAAAACTTAGAATCATAGAATAGTTTGGGTTGGAAGGGACCTTAAAGATCATCTAGTTCCAACCCCCCTGCCACGGGCAGAGACGTCCCACTAGATCAGGCTGCCCAAGGTCCCATCCAACCTGGCCTTGAACACCTCCAGGGATGGGGCAGCCACAACTTCCCTGGGCAACCTGTTCCAGTGCCTCACCACTCATGGTGAAGAAATTCTTCCTTATATCAAGCCTAAATCTGCCCCTCTCCAATTTATACCCGTTCCCCCTCGTCCGATCACTACAAGCCTTTGCGAATAGTCCCTCCCCAGCTTTCTTGTAGGCCCCTTCAGGTACTGGAAGGTCGCTATAAGATCTCCTCTGAGCCTTCTTTTCTCCAGCCTGAACAAGCCCAACTCTCTCAGCCTGTCCTCGTATGGGAGGTGCTCCAGCCCTCTGATCATCTCTGGACCCGTTCCAACAGTTCCATCTCCTCCTTACGTTGAGGACTCCAGAACTGGACACAGTATTCTGGATGAGGTCTCACAAGAGAGGAATAGAGGGGCAGAATCACCTCCCTCGATCTGCTGTATCCAGCATCCCAGAGTCCTGAGCGAATTGACTGATGTGGTGGCCAAGCCACTCTCCGTGATATTTGAAAAGTCATGGCAGTCAGGAGAAGTCCCTGGTGACTGGAAGAAGGGTGGCATTGTGCCCATTTCTAAAAAGGGTAGAAAAGACGACCCTGAGAGCTACCGACCTGTCAGCCTCACCTCTGTGCCTGGGAAGATCATGGAACAGGTCCTCCTAGAAGACCTGCTAAAGCACGTGGAGGACAGGGAGGTGATTAATGGCAGCCAGCATGGCTTCACCAGGGGCAAATCCTGTATGACCAACCTAGTGGCTTTCTATGATGGGGTAACCGCAGCAGTGGACACGGGTAAGCTGACGGATGTGGTCTGTCTGGACTTCTGTAAAGCCTTTGACATGGTCCCCCACAACATCCTTCTCTCTACGTTGGAGAGATATGGATTTGATGGGTGGACGGTACGGTGCATAAGAAACTGGTTGGATGGTCATATTCAGAGAGTAGTGGTCAACAGCTTGATGTCCAGATGGAGATCCATGACAAGTGGTGTCCCTCGGGGGTCTGTACTGGGACCGGTGCTGTTCAATATCTTTATCAATGATATTGACAGCGAGATTGAGTGCACCCTCAGCAAGTTTGCGGATGACACCAAGCTGAGTGGTGTAGTTGCCACAGCGGAAGGACAGGATGTCATCCAGAGGGACCTGGACAGACTGGAGAAGTGGGGTTGTGAGAACCACGTGAGGTTCAACCAGGCCAAGTGCAAGGTCCTACACGTGGGTTGGGGCAATCCTCGATTTCAGTACAGGATGGGGGGTGACGTGATTGAGAGCAGCCCTGCAGAGAAGGGCTTGGGGCTGCTGGTTGATGAGAAGCTCGACGTGAGCCGGCAGTGTGTGCTCGCAGCCCAGAAGGCCAACCGTATCCTGGGCTGCATCAAAAGAAGCGTGGCCAGCAAGGTGAGGGAGGGGATTCTGCCCTTCTATTCTTCTCTTGTGAGACCTCACCTGGAGTGTTGTGTCCAGCTCTGGAATCCTCAACACAAGAAGGTGATGGAACTGTTGGAACGGGCCCACAGTAGGGCTGCAAAGATGATCAGAGGGCTGGAGCACCTTCCCTACGAGGACAGGCTGAGAGAGTTGGGCTTGTTCAGCCTGGAGAAGAGACGGCTCCAAGGAGCTCTTATAGCGACCTTCCAGTACCTGAAAGGGGGCCTACAAGAAAGCTGGGGAGGGACTATTCGCAAAGGCTTCTAGTGATCGGACGAGGGGGAACGGGTATAAACTGGAGAGGGGCAGATTTAGCCTTGATATGAGGAAGAATTAATTCACCGTGAGAGTGGTGAGGTGCTGGAACAGGTTGCCCAGAGAAGTTGTGGCTGCCCCATCCCTGGAGGTGTTCAAGGCCAGGTTGGATGGGGCCCTGGGCAGCCTGATCAAGTGGGAGATGTTCCTGCCCATGGCAGGGTATTGGAACTAGATGGTCCCTTCCAACCCAAACTATTCTATGATTCTATGATCTGGAATTATTTGGCAATGCACTAATATTCTTTGATAGACCTGGAAAATGATGATGTTATGGAGTTCTACTTGAAGCTGGTTTTAGAGGTGACCTTTAAAGTCACTGAAGCTTTGTAGGGTAAACCCAAGAAATGTTCATGTAGTCTATTTTGGATATCCTTTGCCAGCAGTGCTGATGGACTTGGGCATGGTACCACGTTCGGTCTGAAAGAACTCTGCTACCATAACATCGTTTTTTTTTTTAATGTAAAATTTGTAGTAATGTGAAGTATTTAATAAATCAATCACAAAATACTGTTCAGTTAAGCCACTGTGGTTTGAAATTACGAAATTCTGAAGTCACTTCATACTGTGCTACGTACTGGTAAACTTAAAGGTTTTGGATGTTTTTTTGGAACATCTGGTACATTACAATAGTCTCTTAAACGCTGTTCCGTACTGTGTTTTGTTTTTTTTAAAAAAAGGAAAGAAAAAAGGGGGGAGGGAAAAATACCCTCCTGAAACCGTGCTTCTCTCATGTGAATATCTAATTTGATTTCTGTACACATGGAATGGACTAAAATGTAGATTGCTGAGTAGAGCTTCCTCTTCCCTGTTTGTTTACAACTGTTACTAACAAATATGGCTATAGCAGAGGCAAAATTTTATTTTGGAAAACAGTAAATTAGTGGGTTTTGTAAGAGGTAAGCTTGTTAAGAATATAGGTATTTTTATTCTAGGAGAGCAACTTTTGCATCAAGCATTGAATTTTCAACTGGTTTTAAGTTGTTCATCCGTTTATATTGTCGTTACTTATTTGCCTACTGACTACTTTGTGTGAAGCTCTTGATCTAGTTGTTTCTCTGGTGCCCAGAATAAGCTGCAGTGTGCAGTGTCACGTGTTAAAGTCCAATACTGCTGGGAAAAGTGAATGCTGTAATATGTAAAATATCTAAAATATCTGTGTGTTTTGACAGATTGGCAAAATGAGATATGTCAGTGTTCGTGACTTTAAAGGGAAAATCTTAATTGATATCAGAGAATATTGGATGGATCAAGAAGGTGAAATGAAGCCTGGCAGAAAAGGTATTGTTCTGCTTTGTGGTAGTTTGTATTAAAACATTGTCTGCAATTTGCTGGAGAACTTTGCATCAGATTTTTATACTTTGTTATTACATTGTATTTTTAGAGTAATATTTTTATCTTTTTTATAATTAGTATTTCAACAAATGATTAGTTTTATCTGTAGATTATAAACAAAAGCAAAGTGGTTTTGTTGGCCTGAGTCTGTTTTCCTGGATGGATCCCCCATGACTTATGGAAAACAAGGCATCAAATACAAGCAAACTTGATATGGGAGTTATATACATAGCCATACATTTTCCCACTGATTAACTTAACTCAGTTTCTTGATTTTTATTGCAATTGGATTTCTTATTTCAGAATACACTGAAAAGATTTAAGTTATTAGTTTTTAATAATATGTTAATTTCTTTAAAGCAATTATTATCTTCCATTTTAATCAAATTTTAGATTAAAATTAATTAAAATATTGAATGTGACTAATTTTGTAAAGAATATTTAAATATTTGGTTCAGGTGAAAATACCTCAAGTGTTCATGTTTTGGTACTGTGCTTCTAATCTGCAACACAGCATAAGCCATTGTACCTTAAATTGCTACTACCATACCTACTTTTTATGGCATGCCTTCACTCAACCATTTTCAGAACTTTGCCACCTGCAAGATGGGGATGTGAGAATCGTTGCCGTAGTAGTGCTTTCCTTAATGTCACGTTGCTTCTGTTAGTAAAGCCTACTTTTAATCAGTTTTCATACTGTGCCAAGGAAAGAGGCAAGCATGAAACATCCTGTCCTGGAGATTGAAGACATTTAATATAGAAACAGCATAAGGTTTGTTACATTCTCCTAGTGCGTCCAGGAGCAAATAGACTTTTGGAAAGTTTGAGAAACATTTTCAACAGCTCTTAAAGAACCACTGAGTATAGGTTTGTATGAACAGGACTTTAAACTGTTGTGTTTTGATATGGAAATCAAAAGTATGTGCAGTTTGAGTGGTAACCTAAATTACATTATGTAAATAGAAATTTTCATCGGTGTGTCAAAAAGATTGATCTTTATTAGAATTATTTTATTAGAATAAAATTAATAATCTGATACAGTATGAGAGTTCTAATGTTCCATTGATGCACTCATGAGCCCCTTATCTAGCTATTCGAAAAACAATATGAACAGTTCAAATTGTGTAATAAAATATAGGAGAAAAAAAAAATTCCAACAGCTTAGAATTATTTCCAGAAGCAGGTCTGAACTGCATGCAGTTTATCTGGGTATGTTGTTCAGGGACATCTTGATGATGTTTGATCCCCTAATAATGGTCAGCACACTTGGTCTAACTGTTTTCAAAAGAAACCTGCCCTCTAAAGGCTGGTGGAAAAGTGCTTAGAATAGTTCCATGCAGACTGTTTGCTGCTCTGATAAGACAGTGATGGTAGAAGAAAACCAAAAAAAGTGATGAGCCCCAAAAATGGAATTCAAAATTTTACCTGTTTTCAGGTCCTGCTCCACCTACAGGGAGAAAGCAATGAAGGAAGCCTGATCACTGAGGGGGAAGAGTTGGGGGTAAATAGTACAAGAGTCTTGCTGGAGAGTATGGGAGGTAGGCCTGTGAGTCTGTACTTGCATAGTTGGCGTAGAGATTTGGGGAGAAGAATGAGAAGACTGCACAAGGGAAACGTGCCTGGACTTGAACTTGAGGAAGTACAAACTTAGAACTGAGGAGATGGGTTGTGGGGCACTGAATAATTAATGATTGAATATCACTGGAAGTGATAGTGACCTTGAAGTGAAAAAATAAATTCTGTGTTGGTTTGTGAGTGCTAGGGAGTGGAATAGTGTCTCTCCAAAATGTTACTCATACTATATGTTATTCACAGTGCTAGAGCAGGAAGAAAACCACCCCAGAGTTATGGTATGTTAAAAGGGAATAGAAGTTTAGTCCACAGAAGTATGGCTCTTAGGAGACAACAGGAACATGATTGATTTCCTATATTTCTTTTGTGTTGCCTTCTGTCAAAGCCAGAGCTGTGTTTAACTTCCTGTGTTTAGCCCCAACACTTGTGAATGAATTTTTTTTTTTTATACTGCACTTGTTTTCTATGCAAGTTAAACTTATCCAGAAATAAGCTGAGGTCTAAAGTTAAACTAGTGTTCTAAATAAGTGGTTTAACTTTGTAACAGAGATGGTTGTTACGCTTGAGGTAGCATTAACAGTTATGACATAGACTTTGTGTATGAAACCAGCCTCTACAGTAATTATGCAAGATCCTGCGCTACAATATTCTTTTTTGTCCTAAGTATTTATTTTTAATGTATTTCAGGTATTTCTTTAAATCCAGAGCAGTGGAACCAGCTGAAGGAACAGATTTCTGATATTGATGATGCAGTAAGAAAACTGTAAATACAGAGCCATACAGAAAGCTTTATCGTTTTAGTTAAGTGGTCTTTTTACATTGGCTTTGGTTTTCTAAAATATTGTTTTCCAAGTTATTGTATATTCGAATTGCAAAATGATTTGTAAAATGAATACTTATAAATGTGCATTAAAAATGTATTCTGAGTGAGGCTATTTGTATATACATTTACTAAAAGGAAATGTGTTATTTTCATCTCATTGTATAAAATAAATCAAATAATATGTAAAGCATAGTTGTTGATGGCCTTTTGATTGAAAGCGTTTGCTGATAAGGCCACCTAATAGCTTTAGTCTTTGTTTTAGTCTCAGTTTAGTTAACCATTAATGTGAATTTGCTTTCTGAGGCAATTTATTTTTTTTTTCTTTTATTTCATACTCTTTGGTATTGCCCTGATAGCTTTCTGCTTTAAGACTTGACACAAACAGTGAATACCTGGTAAAACACATTTTTGTAGATAATTTTAAATACCGTATTTGCTAATTTACTGTATTTATTCAGATGTAAACAGTCCTAAGTATATAGACTTTTTGCGTTACTTGCATGAAGTGTTATGCTAAACAATAACACTTAAACACAAGCCACACACTCTTTCTTCCTGTTTTTCTATAGCTTGCTTGACTTAGAAAATATAATTAGCCTGTATTCTTAGACCCTAGATTTTAGAATGTGGTACATAAACTTTTACAGTAATAGACCTTAGAGTAAGCTAGTATTTAAAAGCTCCAAATGTGGTTATTAGATACCCTTTTCAAGCTTTGCATTAAATTAATTCTTGAACGCATACTGACTAGTTATTCTGTAGAAAAGAACAGTTAACCTGTCTTGGTAGGGCTTTTGTTCGTTTGAGAGTATTGTGTAAACAACAGTGCTTAAACTAGACTGTAACACAGGTTAAACAGTCAGACAGGGTTAAAAATGCTTCAGCCAAAACATCTGGCTATCGTGCTTCTGCCCTGTCCACACTACCTGCCCAAACCAGTTAACTTTGCTTGCCTTGTGTGGCTTATGTGCACAACTGTTATCTTTTGTAGAGAAGATACTTAGCGCTTGCAGTGGAGCACTGGTACATAGTGGATCATGACTAGCAATCTTCACTTGCCTACCAGTGTATTATTCTGATAAGGGAAGCTTCTGCTCTATTAGACTAGATGCTGCCCCAGTTGAAGGGCTTCTTGGTAGGTGTCACAAACTGTGGAATGAAGAAGGGAGAATATGATGTTTGAGTAGAACTTGGAGAGATAAGGGGCATGCTGGTTACAGAAGTTAACGGTGAAAGATCAAAGTTAGCTGACACAACTACGGGGAAGGAATGTATGTTAGTGGAATTGGAGAAGAGTTTTTCTGATTTAATTCAGTTAATGAAAGGAAGATGATGAAACAACTTTGTGAAAACTGACATTTCAAGACTATGTAGTGAATGTACAACTTAGTGGTTTGGCTGTAATTTTCCCATTTCCCATTAAATTTAATGGGGCTTTTTATACATAAACAGGATTTACTTTTTGTTTAATTTTGGAATATCTTAATACAATTGTTTATATTGCAGACATGCATGGAAGTCCTGTTCTGCTAAGTGCTGTACACAGACTGTTCTTGTGCTGCAGAGTTTATAATTCAGTACAAATGGGGTTTGAAGGATGAGGAAGGGTGACTTAATCAAATTAAATATATATTAGTTAATTTAGATATTATGTCGGATACCTCTACCTGCTTTTTAACTTATCCGTTGTTGACATATTTTAAATAAAGTTAAGATCTCTTTTTGTATAGCTCAGGAAATCTGAGTTCTAAGAACTGCTTGAAGCTGAATAAAAGGGTGAAGAGATGTTTTGTGGCAGCAGCTGCATTTTTGGGCACAGCATTCTTTGAGTGACTCTTAATGGCACGCAAGGGTGTTTGGACCAAATAAAATAAATCTGAATTATCTACTAAAATTTCACAGATGTGTGAATTAAATTACTTCAGATGACTGTCAACAGATTCTAGAATTATTCTTTTTTTTTTTTTAATTTGTGGTATGTGTGTATATATATTCCTTTAAATCTGAAATTTTGAACCAGATTTCACCCATTTTACCTCAAAACTTTTATGTGGCTGCTTTAAAGTGCATGATTATAACAATCGAGGGAACACTGTTCTCCCTTAGACTACTGGTGGCAGTAGGTCATTAAATGGCAATTGCGTACCATGATACAGTATAATTGTGTTCAAGAAGGTGGAGAATTAAATTAATTCATTTGGGGGGAGTAGGTGAAAATGTTTTAATGTAGCAATTAGTTCTCTTGTGGAAACTGATGGTAGAGATGTTCAAAGAAATTAATATTTGTTAACCAAGAATTATTAGTTCCTCTTATAGGTAACACCCTTGCTGAATTTGTGGTGATTTACTGGATGTGTTTGTTCCATTTTGCTTGAAAAAACTTGGAGCAGCTTGATTTTACGTAGTTTGTGTGTTTAAAAATAGTTTTCCATCTGCCAGTTATCATTATTACTGGCAGAAATATAAAATACGAGGTCTAAGACTGCGCCTGGAACTCTTTATTTAACAAATTAAGCAAATCAGCTACGCTCACCTTCACAACAGTTCCCTTCTGAGCTGACACGTGGCTGCATCCGACGCTGCCCACGTCCAAAGCAATTCCACAGATCACTCTCTGAAAGGCTGTTGAGGATCTCCATCAGTTTGGCTTTCACATCTTCTGCCGATAAAAAAAGGGGTTCCTCTGAGCACCGACTTGATCTTTGGGCTCTTCATCGCACACCTCAGGCAATAATTGAAAAGTTTCCGTTGTGGATTTCTTCAGTTTCACAAGAAACTTGATGTTCACTCGCTGTTCACTCTTGCGCACTGACATTTTCCAACCGAGGGTAAGACAACGTCTGTATTTGAACACACGTCCACTCGCACTGAGCGAAGGGGTTGAGCTGAGCCCCATCTCACTGTGACAGGTTAGAACGTGTTCTAGAGCCATCTCTCTGTCTCTCCCCTCCCACTCTTGGTTCCCCAGCTATAGGGTTAGTCTCGGGTTTCTCATGTCAGACCTTGTATATTTTACCTCTGCCAGTCTTAAGGACTGGGTATGACCATCCTATAAAACAGTAGCTAATAAACTAGTCAGTTTCACAAATGGACTCAAAATAGTACGTGTTTAATTGTGAGGGAATTTATTGCACCTCAGATGACTTATGGTGCTGGTTACTTGATAAAAATTTGGCAAATTCAATGTTATTTTGGAATAAATAGTTGATTCTGATTTGTCATGTAATTGTCTAGCTTTCTAATTTGAGAAGAAAATTCGGATTATTTTTTTTTTAAAGATTATTTTCTTGCAGACAAAATGATAGTTAGGGTACATGTAGAAGTGTCCATGGAAGAAAATTTTGCATGTATAAAAAGACTGTGTTATACGAGATAGAAACACTACTCCCCTTCTCACTGAAATTTCAGAAGAAAGATGCATTTGATTCTTGATATTTATGCTGGGCATATTAGTAATATGTTTTATAAATTAAACCTACTATGGAGCTTAGGAGGAAACATACATTGCCTTAAGAGCTACCAAAAAAGTATCATATGTGTGCTAAATCAAGCTGTCATACACAACGTGGCTCTTATGTAGAGATGTTCATATTGAAGTTAAACAAATGCAGTACTAAGCTAGATATTTCTGTTAAAGTAAATCCCTGAGTTATGTACTAGTTATGTGATCTGTTAGCGAAAAATTGATTGCTGTATTTTGGTAACTCAGAAGTCATGTTGTCAACCACGTGGAATGTTTTATGTTTTGTTCTGGTGGCATTTACTGCAGGGAGAGCACTGAAAATATGTGCCCTCCAACTGTTATTATCTTAATGTTCAACTAAAAAGTAGTTAAATGGCATATGTGTAGTACCAATTTGAACACTTGGAAATAAATGAAGACTTCTGTTGACTGTTATTTTTAATAGAAATTTAGCTGCACTAAAACTTTTATACTTAAACAGCCATTTTCATAACAATTTTTCTTGTAACTGTTGTAATTTGGAAATTTGAAAACTTAATCTTGGTCCATGTTTGTGGGTGAGTGGTTGCTTGCATGAGCCCAGAGGGATAGAAGGTTTTTCAGTACGATAGAAGAACAAGTGTTGTGGATATGGAAGAAGATATAAACACGCTTTCAAATGCTAAACAGAAGTGCCTGATAAGTTGCTACTGTTAAAAAAATAGCCGATTATCTTTTGAGTGGAGTTTCTTTTTGATCTGACAATAAATGTAACCATAGATTAGATAGAAAAAAGCTTCTCACCCATTTATTTATCATTGGTTATAGATTAGTGTAGGCTCCTTTAGGAAAGATGCTTTTTTTTTTACATGCTTGCCGTGACTGATCTGTAAGGAGTGTATTAACTGATTGAAGCCTTGAACCAAACAGATTTTTCTCCAAGTAATTTTGATTAGTTTGGCAATTTATAGCCACAGAATCAGAACTGACCTTGGCTCAAAGGGAAGAAATGCAGTTTGGGGTTGATAGAGGATCATCATGTCCTATCTATTTTCCATTTACTGCCATCCACTTACCGGTAGTATTCGTCTTTGACTGTAGCTCTGGTGACTACATGCGGAAGACCAATCTAATAGGAAAAGTTTTTCTTGTTGGAGATCAAACTTGTTGTCCTCTGCTCTCAACATATTGTTACATATTTAGTTCTGTCCCAATACTAAGGAATATGGAACAGGAGGTCAGGGACGTACAGATGCTTAATGCCTGGCTCCGAGCCTGGTGTGAGGAGAGAGGCTTTGGCTTCTTTGATCATGGGGTGACCCACCCACCCCCAGGTTTTCGTACTAGGGATGGGACACGCTTGTCTCCAAGAGGGACTAAAGTACTTTCTAAAAATCTAGTTAGGCTCTTAAATAGAGCTCTAAACTAGATGTGAAGGGGGAAGGGGAGGAGACCAGGCTAGTTGGGAATGAGCCTGGAAGTGGGAAACCGGCGGCTGAGAAATGGTGTGCTGGAGAGGACCACCAGTACACCACAACAGGGCAAGTGAGGGCGAGTACAAGTGGGGACAGTAAGGATGAAACTGGGTCTGTGGAATTAGTTATTCCAAGGACCAGTCAATCGAGAATAAACTCTCTTCCCTTTACGAGGGCTGAAGGTTCATCAGCCCAGCTGAAGTGCATTTACACCAATGCATGCAGCGTGGGCAATAAGAAGGAGGAGCTGGAAGCTGTTGTAGGGCAAGGTGACTATGATGTCATTGCCATCACAGAAACGTGGTGGGATGACTCACATAACTGGAGTACAGCTATGTTGGGATATAAACTCTTCAGGCGGGACAGGAAGGGTAGGAAAGGAGGCGGGGTAGCCCTCTATCTTAAAGAGTGCTTTGATACTCTTGAACTGGATTACGGTGAGGATGGGATCGAGTGCCTATGGGTTAAAATCAGAGGAGCCCACAAGAAAGGGGACTTTGTGATAGGAGTCTGTTACAGACCACCCAGCCAAGAAGAAGCAGCTGATGAGCTCTTCTATAAACAGCTGGGGACAGTCTCTATATCTCTGCCTCTTGTCCTTGTGGATGACTTTAACTTTCCGGATGTCTGCTGGGAGTACAATACAGCAGAAAGGAAACAGTCTAGGAGGTTCCTGGAGTGCATCGAAGACAACTTCCTTGCACAACTGGTTAGCGAACCAACAAGGGAGGGTGCCTTCCTAGACCTGCTGTTTGCGAATAGAGAAGGTCTTGTTGGGGACTTGACGGTTGGAGGACGCCTGGGATTAAGCGATCATGAGATGATAGGGTTTTCAGTTCTAGGTGGATAAAGAAGGGCGTTAGCAAAACAGTCACATTAAACTTCCAGAGGGCAGACTTTGGCCTGTTCAGAAGGTTGATTAGCAAAGTCCCGTGGGAAGCAGTCCTTCAGGGCAAGGGAGCCCACGAGGGTTGGGCGCTCTTGAAAAATGAAATCCTAGCAGCTCAAGAGCAGGCCATCCCTGTGTTCCGGAAAAGGAGCCGGCGGGGGGAAAAGCCAGCTTGGTGGAGCAGGGAGATCTCAAGAGGTGTCAATAAGAAGAAGAAGCTCTATGTGCTTTGGAGGAAAGGACAGGCATCTTGGGTGGACTACAGGGACGAAGTGAGATCGTGCAGGGAAAAAATCAGGAGGGCCAAGGCCCAACTAGAAATAAAATTGGCTAAGTCTGTGAAAGACAACAAAAAGTCTTTCTACAAATACATTAACGGGAAAAGGAGGACGAGGGAGAATATCCAGTCTCTATTGGATACAGAAGGAATAACAGTGACAGGGGATAAGGACAAGGCTGAGGTACTTAATACCTTCATCGCCTCAGTCTTTAATAGCAAAGAAAGTTGTTCCTTCTGTTTACAAAGCCAAGAGTTAGAGGGGCAGAATGAGGCTCCTGTGATCCAAGAAGAGGTGGTTAGAGACTTGCTTGCCCAGCTAGACGCCCACAAGTCTATGGGGCCGGATGGGATCCACCCAAGAGTATTGAAGGAGCTGGCGGATGTCCTTTCCAAACCCCTATCCATCATCTTCCAGAGGTCCTGGCTGACTGGGGAAGTTCCACTAGACTGGAGGCTGGCTGATGTTGTGCCCATCTATAAGAAGGGTTGCAGGGAGGATCCAGGGAACTACAGGCCTGCCAGTCCCACCTCAGTGCCGGGGAAAGTCATGGAACAGGTAATCTTGAGTGCTATCATGAAGCACATGCAAGAGAACCGGGTGATCAGGCCCAGTCAACATGGGTTTACAAAAGGCAGATCTTGCCAAACTAACCTGATCGCCTTCTATGACAAAATCACTCGACTACTGGATGGGGGAAAGGCTGTGGATGGAGTCTTCTTGGACTTCAGTAAAGCCTTTGACACAGTTTCTCACAGCATTCTGCTTCAGAAACTGTCAGCCTCTGGCCTGGACAGGCGCACACTCTCCTGGGTTGAAAACTGGTTGGATGGCCCAGAGAGTGGTGGTCAATGGAGTTCACTCCAGCTGGAGGCCAGTCACAAGTGGTGTCCCCCAGGGCTCAGTACTGGGTCCAGCCCTGTTCAATGTCTTTATCAATGACCTGGATGAAGGCACTGAGTGCACCCTCAGCAAGTTTGCAGATGACACTAAGCTGGGAGGAAGTGTGGATCTGCTGGAGGGTAGGGAGGCTCTGCAAAGGGACCTGAACAGGATGGACCGCTGGGCCGTGACCAATGGCATGAGGTTTAACAAGGCCAAATGCCGGGTCCTGCACTTGGGGCACAACAACCCTATGCAGCGCTATAGACTGGGGGAAGTCTGGCTAGAAAGCTGCCTAGAGGAGAAGGACCTGGGGGTGCTGGTTGACAGCCGACTGAACATGAGCCAGCAGTGTGCCCAGGGGGCCAAGAAGGCCAACGGCATCTTGGCTTGTATCAGAAATGGGGTCACCAGCAGGTCCAGGGAGGTTATTCTCCCTCTGTACTCGGCACTGGTGAGACCGCACCTCGAATACTGTGTTCAGTTCCGGGCCCCTCACCACAAGAAGGATGTTGAGGCTCTGGAGCGTGTCCAGAGAAGAGCAACGAAGCTGGTGAGGGGGCTGGAGAACAAGTCTTACGAGGAGCGGCTGAGAGAGCTGGAGTTGTTTAGCCTTGAGAAGAGGAGGCTGAGGGGAGACCTTATTACTCTCTACAACTACCTGAAAGGAGGTTGTGGAGAGGAGGGAGCTGGCCTCTTCTCCCAAGTGACAGGGGACAGGACAAGAGGGAATGGCCTGAAGCTCCGCCAGGGGAGGTTCAGGTTGGATATCAGAAAAAAATTCTTCACAGTAAGAGTCATCGGGCACTGGAGCAGGCTGCCCAGGGAGGTGGTCGAGTCGCCTTCCCTGGAGGTGTTTAAGGAACGGGTGGATGAAGTGCTTAGGGACATGGTTTAGGGAGTGTTAGGAATGGTTGGACTCGATGATCCAATGGGTCTTTTCCAACCTTGTGATTCTGTGATTCTGTGATATTGTTATGTAAAGATGTGAATGACACCTGCTGAAGATCAGAAATAAATATTCCTTGGCTCAGTGGTGATTTACTAGGGAAGCTTAAATTGTGTTTTCTTGTGAGTAGGTAGAGAAAAGCAGGAGTGAAGTTGAGCCTAGGGAAGAGTGGAGGGAAGGCATTCTAAAATGTAGTCTTACTTCTCATTAGTCTAATTTATTACCAATCAAAGTTGGTAGGGTAATTTCACCAAGTTGAGTCTGTTTTGCCCATGGTTGTTCGGTGATCTTCCTGTCCTTATCTTGACCCACAAGCCTTTTGATATATTTTCTCTGCCTCTGCCCTGTCCAGCTGAGGAAGGGAGTGACAGAGCAGCTTTGGTGGGCACCTGGTGGCCAGCCAGGGTCAACCCACCACATATACTTATCTAAAAACAACTGTTTCACACTAAGAATTTAAATGTTTTCTATGTTTTGTTTTCTACTGCTTCACCCCCATATTTATATTGACAGTGTAATAGTAAAAAAAAAAAAAAAAAAAAGCCAACAAAAACTTATTTATGACATTAGCATAAATAAGTAGAGTGGATTTTGCACTTTAAAATGGTGTACTGCATGGACACTGTTCAATAAAGGTTTAACCCAACATGAGCATCACAGTTTACAATGCCAAAGACTGATTATTTTTGCAGCAACCTAGTTTTCTTCATGCTAGCTTGGATTACTGTCTGCAGTGAAAGTACTGGACAAATGCTTTTTTTCCTGAAGTGATTATTAACATCTCAGAAAATGGTACACTGAGACAGTTCCTGGGGTAAAAATGGATAGAGTTATCACATGGATGTCTGCTTGTCATAAGCAAGGGTATTTGTAACTGCAGTTGTTTGGTTAATGGAAAGAAGTTCCTAAAATGCTATGTAGAACATGAGTAGCTTTTATGATGTAAAGACTGCCCTCCTGTCTGTTCAAAGAAACCTTTGATCAATGTTAATTTGTTGCATGCTTGTCTCTATGTATATCCTACTTTTTTAATCCATGATTTTTATTTTTAGAGATTTGTCAACATATGTTGTGTAGTCCTGTTTTGGTAGTAGTAGAACTAGTCTTCCTGATTCACTCTGAGATTGCTATAAGGAAAGTTCATATAATTTTCTTGTTTTCACACAGCATCTGTTATGTTACTGTTCCACAGTAATGTACTTTTTATCTATCAAAACAATTTGCAGTAACCTGCGGAAAATGTTTGGAGTGTTTGGGGACAGATGTTTTGGGGGTAATATTTTGTAAAAAAAATTATCTAGCTCTTTTTCCCCGCTCCTCCTATAAATTTGTTCATGCCTTGGTATTTTAATTTTGTGGCACTGTTTTGCAGGAAACTGAAATGTTTTGCGGGTTTTTTTTTTTCTGTGATTGCTAAGGAGTTTTGCAACATGTTCCAGTTTCAGCTTTTGAGAATGGAATTACAAAGGTCACGCTTGGATGCATTTCTTGCTAATTCTGTTAGATTACTAGATTATCTGGCTGAGACTTTTTGTTCTGTAGTATGAGCACCTGTTGAAAAGAGATAAAGTGTCTGTCAGGACTATAAAATTACAAGCTTGTGATATGCCTTGTGAAAAGGTAAGAAGAGGGAAATGTGCAGCTAAATAAACTAGTTATTTTCTGAACTTTTTCTGGACATATTCCGGAAATAATATTTGTATAATAATATTGTAATAATGGTTGGTGATACCTGCCTATTCCCTTTCTGGAAGAAAATGCAATTCTTAATCTACAGTAAGGTTTAAATTCTTATTGCTCCAAATTTTATACTTACTGTAGTGCTGATTTCCAGATTCTGATTCTCTCGCTATGGTAAATGGGCCATAAGGCCATATAGTCAGACTCTGAAACGTCTCAATTCTGTGTGTTTGCTGATCTGCAAGAAAGTTTTAGGGTTGACTGACAGGGATCTGTTGTTCATAGAACGGTTTGGGTTGGAAGGGCCCTTAAAGATCATCCAGTGCCAACCCCCCTGCCATGGGCAGGGACACCTCCCATTAGATCAGGTTGCTCCAAGCCCCATCCAACCTGGCCTTGAACACCTCCAGGGATGGAGCAGCCACAACTTCCCTGGGCAACCTGGGCCAGGGCCTTCCCACCCTCATTGTAGAAAAACTTTCTTATATCTAGTCTTAATCTCCCCTCTTTCAGTTTAAAAACCATTCCCCCTTGTCCTATCACAGCAGGCCCTGCTAAAAAGTCTGTCCTCATCTTTCTTGCTACATCCCCTTTAAGTATCAAAAGGCCACAATAAGGTCTCTCAGAGCCCTCTCTTCTCCAGGCTGAACAACCCAAACTCATCCTTTCTTCATAGGAGAGCTGTTCCATCCCTCTGGTCATTTTTGTGGCCTCCTCTGGACCCACTCCAACAGGTCCATGTCTTTCTTGCGCTGAGGGCTCCAGAGCTGGATGCAGTACTCCAGGTGAGGTCTCACCAGAGCAGAGTAGAGGGAGAATCACATTCCTCATCCCATCTTCAGAAGGATGGAAAAAAGGCACATATGAACTAGAACAGGGAAATAAATCACCTTGTTGCAGGGATACGTTGTTTATCTGCTTTCCCTGTGTATTGGGTTTGCATGGCAAGGTTTTAGTAATGAGGATGCTACAGGGGTGGCTTCTGTGAGCAGTCAATGTGGTAGTTCTAAAAGACTAAACTGCCACAAAAATGTACTAACACAAAACTAGATACTCTTCATAAAAGTATAAGCAACAACATTAAGAGTGCTTTTAATTAAATAGTTAAATTTGCAGAAAACATGATCTCTTAACAACTACAAAATTCTATGACTTTAATGAAAACAGGACAGAAATCTTATCAAATCTGAAGTGGCAGGGTAGTATTAGGAAAATATATTATGCAATTATCATTCTCTAATCGACGCGGTTCGGTAGCAGACACGGTAAGTGCTGCAGCCGGGGCACTAGATCAAAGCGGAGGGTCACTTTCCAGAGCGGGGTAAGCCCAGGAACCCTGAAGGGAGCCCGGCGGGACGGGCCGGACTCCTGGAAGCCCAGGCTCGTACGTGGGTGAGGGCGGTCCCGGAAGCGGGTGCGGGAGTTTTAAATGTTCTTCAGGGAGTGCAGTGAACAGGAGCGTACAAACAGAGGCGGGCTCATCAGAGGGGCGGGCTCGAACAGTTGGCGAGAGCAGTTCACGAAGGCAGGGCGTGCAGGGAGGGCGCAGTCTCTTTCTGTGCTCAGGAGGTGAGTTCGGTTGGTGAGAGGAAGCCCAGCCATGGTGTCCGCCCAGCAGGAGGCTGCATCCTCCACACCTGCCAGAAGGGACACGTCAGTCCAGACTGAGCTCCCAGGAAAACACGCAGCCGTCCAGGTCTCAGGCTGGAATGCCACCAGCTTGCACTGGAAACAGAGGGCAGCAAGGGCAATGGCCGCATAAGGCGCAAGCAGGTGGACGGACGGACTGGAGGAAAACACAGAGGAAGATGCACCCACATCAGAGCAGGGGCAGAGACCGAAACGGCATAAACGCTGTATTGCCACAACTGCCACAAGGACCAATAGGACAGTCATAGTTGTAGGAGACTCTCTATTGAAGGGGACAGAGGGTCCAATATGTCAAGCAGACCCCACTCCCAGGGAAGTCTGCTGCCTCCTAGGAGCCCGGGTAAGGGATGTGGCCAGGGAACTTCGCAACCTGGTGAGGTATACAGACTATTACCCGTTACTGCTGCTCCATGTGGGAGAGGATGAAGCAGCAGTAAGAAGCCCAAGGGACATTAAAAGAGATTTTAGGGCCTTGGGATGGCTAGTGAGGGAATCTGGGCCCCAGGTGATTTTTTTCTTCCCTCCTTCCAGTTATGGGTGGTGACATAGCACACCTCAGATGGGCCCAGTCTATTAATACATGGCTCTATGGCTGGTGTCAGCGCAACAACTTTGGGTTTTTTGATAATGGGATGGCCTACACAGCACCAGGATTACAGGTATCAGATGGGCGCCACCTTTCTCAGAGGGGGAGGAGGGTCTTTGCCCAGGAGCTTGCAGGGCTCATAGATAGGGCTTTAAACTAGATGTGAAGGGGGACAGGGATAACATCAGGCTAGCCTAGGACCAGTGGTGGGAGGACAAGTGTCAAGGGTCAGGTGTCAGGGAGGATACTTCCCTCAAAGACCCTATAGATAATAAAGGGTCCACTAGGAAGGTGATGCGACCGGCAGCCCAGCTGAAGTGCCTTTACACAAACGCATGAAGCTTGGGTAACAAGCAGGAGGAGCTGGAAGCTACCATGCTACTAGAAGTTCAAGATCTTGAGGGATATGGGACAGGCGAGGAGTACAATCAGGACCCTAAATTTCAGGAAAGCAGACTTCCATCTCTTCAAGCAGCTACATGATAGGACCCCCTGGGACATGGTCCTTGGGGACAAAAGAGCAGATGATTGGCAGAGGTTGTTAGACTGGTTGCATATAAAATGGGGACACTCAGGCACACAAGATCTGTATCAGGAGGCATTGGCTAGAGGATGGCCGACAACTCAGGAAAAGTGTACTCAAATAGTTACGGGATGTGCCTCATGTCGTTTGAGATTAACTCAGGATCACCCAGCAAAAGCTCCGCCTTTGCATATTCGAGATCAAAAGACACTGTGGCAAACTTGGCAGATAGATTATGTTGGACCATTTAGACCCTCCAGTGGCAAGAGATATATATTGGTAGGTGTGGAAGTAATTTCAGGAATTACCATGGCTACCCTTGTCCCAAAAGCATCAAGTAATTACACAGTGTGGACTCTCCAGGAATGGTTTGGAGTACTTCCCCTCGCGGAAGAGATACAGAGTGACAATGGCTCACATTTCACTGCCCAAGTGGTACAGGACTGGGCAAAAGAGGAGGGAGTGCATTGGACCTTTCATACTCCGTACTACCCACAAGCCAACGGAATAGTAGAACGCATTAATGGTTTGGTCAAGAAGTATGCCAAAACAACTGAGGTGAATTGGGACCTCCGTGTATCCAAAGCAGTATTTCTGATCAATAACCGATGGACTGGTGGTGGGAGTCCAAAAATGAAAGCCTTTTTGTCCTCAACACCAACCTTAGTTCCCGTAGATAACAGGAAATCAGGCCAATATCCTGATAAATATTCAGGATAACCAGTTTTGGTAAAGCTGCCTCATATCGGCAATGTCCCAATGATACTGACCAAACCCAAAAACGTTTATACGTGGGAGGCTCAGGATTACTCTGGGAAAACACATTGAATCTTAACCAGATGGATCTTCCCGTCCTTTTAATAGGATGGAGAAATGTTTCTTTTGTCTTACAGGCAATGAATTGTACCTGGCACAAAGGACTTGACTGGATCGAGACTGACTGTCCCGCAGGACAACTTCTGGCTGCATTACTTATAGTTATCACCTTAATTGTAATTGTAGTGTGGAAACTCAGGCTTTAACCTGTTAAGAACAATAGGCATTGTTTATATATGCTTTATGATAATTGTGTGAATAGTTTTATGGTTAAGGATAGGTGTTGATAGACCTAAGTGGATTAAGAATTAAGCAATTCTTGCTATAATTATGTATGAAAATTTTGTATTAGTGCTAGCAAGTGTATTTTTTTGTGTGTTGTATTTGCATGACATACCATTTAAGGTGAATTGGAAAAAGCAAACTGATGAGATAATAACTGATAATTTAGCTTTTGAAATAGTTAAGGGGTTTATCTGTTTGATGACAATGCCCAATTAATATTCATTTGGACAAAAAATTTCTTTGGCCTTTAGATCAATCTTTATGCCAGGAAGTTTGATCCGGATACATCAGTTTGCCATTGAGAATATCACTTGGCAAGTGTCACTATTAAGTAACTGGTCACAGGTAACCTTTGGGGCCATGAACCGTCAAATACAGGCTCTTTCTAAAATGGCTTTACAAAACCGGTTAGCATTAGACATGATTTGGTAAAGGAAAAGGGTGTATGTGGGTTATTGAATTATTCTATTGATGAGTGTTGTATTGCTATACCAAATGTATCATCCACAGTGGAAGAAGCTCAAAGAGCTTTAGCAACTATTGGAGCCCATACGAGTGAATTGTTTGTGAGAGCACAACCTGGAACCGATGGCCCTATTGGATGGGTTGCGGGGTTGTTACAAAAATTTGGGATTAGTATTCAAGGATGGTTAGCTTCACTGGTAGAATATATGATAGGATTGGTTATTATCATTGTGGTTATAATAATTGTGTTAGCTTGTGTTAAGCAATTGTTTGTGAATCTAGTGGTCAAACGTGAATGCTTTGATGATCACTTGTGAATATGACATGATTCCTATTATCGAGGATAACCATGGCGTTTGTTGTGATACTCCTCAATATTCTGACATGCTTTGCTTAAATTTAATAGGCATACAAGTGACAAAGCCACAGGGTGGAAATGACGTATCCCTCCCCCTCTTGAAGCTGCTGAAGAGGGCTGCTGCCTTGCTGAGTCACAGCATGGAGAGGGGCCAGATGGAGGTCTGGCGCCATTCCACATCAGCGTCCATATCAAAGCCCACCTGTGCAGCAAGGATGAGTCTGGGAGAATGAGCCATTATGTCTCTGCCACTCGTTTGCCTATCAGGATGACTAAACTGGCGCCTGGTCTTCCCCTCCCTTATCAGATTTACACCATAGATTTCAGAACAAAGACTCAGAGGTGATCCTCAAACCAGAAATATTAATAAGATTTGTGAAAGGAAATCTACATATGTTGTACTTGGGTGATTTAGACTATGAGGTTTTGTGATGGAAACATCCTTATCCTTGTCCCTGGATTTTCTGGATTCCTACGCAGTTGGTGGGGATTAAGCAATCCACCGTGTCCCATACCATCAGGCGCCACTGACCAAAGTAAAGGAGATGGGCCGACTGGTACCCCAGATGTTATCACTCCAGAATGGACTATAAGAGAATGAGAGGAACAAACCTTAATCGGAGTTCCCTCTCAGCTGGTCTGAGATCCCCCACCAACGTCAACAATCTACGAACACCAAACACCAGAGCGTTTGCAGAACATCTAAAGACTTTATCACTGAACTCCGTACAGGTTGTATGGTCCCTCACAAATCCTTATAGGATGCTAATATTGGTTAGACTTAAGCTTAATATTCTTGACTTAGAATTGTAATATTATAGGTAATAAACTAAATGTTTAAATACAATTCTGTGTCCTACTCTGTCTCCCTCGGGGTGTGACAATGCCCCATCCCTGGAGGTGTTCAAGGCCAGGTTGGATGGGGCCCTGGGCAGCCTGATCAAGTGGGAGATGTCCCTGCCCATGGCAGGGGGCTTGAAACTAGATGATCTTTAAGGTCCCTTCCAACCCAAGCTATTCTATGATTCTCAAACCCACCCTAGGTAGGTATGGTTCTTAATACTGGTGTTTTGCTCAAGTGATTAAAATTAGGCTCTTGATTAGATAGCCTAGTTAGTCAAAGACTTAGTTCTTGAGTATGCAAACTAGTAACCTGGTATTTATATTTTCCTATACAGTCTCATGCTTTAATCTCATTATCATTTGGTTTCTTGAAGAGTAGGGGAATCCCTGCTCCACTGCCATTGTCTTGGAACCAGCTGGCTTTATTGGAGACAGGGGAAGATTCTGGCAGCTTCTCACAGAAGCCACCTCTGTAGCCCCTTGGCTAACAACCTTCCTGTGCAAACCCAGTACACAGTAGAAATGATTTCTTAAATGTTTTTTAGGATTATATTTTTTTTAAATTAAATTAATATAATTTTTTTGAACTTTAGTGCTGAGCCTTTATTTCAAATTGAAAAGAAATCATGTGCAAATACTTTTTTTTTTTTCTTTAGGTGGAAGAAGACTCTTCCTCTTTCACGTTTCATTTCACAAGAGACTGGTTGAACCTAGTCACATAGGTCTTTCTGCCCTATTTCTTGCTGATCTCCATTGAAGTTGTGAGTGGAGAGTTGGATGCTTTATGTAGAACCCATAATTCTGTTATACAACTAAATGAAAATAAATCATTTTGAGTAACTAATAAATGGAAAGGATTGATTATTTTTGTTTATTTGCATTTGAACCAACAGCTTTGATTTTTGTCTCTGATAGAAAACCAATGCTTCCTAACCTGTTTCAAGCATCCCGGGAAAATGCAGCCGTCCAGGTCTCAGGCTGGAATGCCACCAGCTTGCACTGGAAACAGAGGGCAGCAAGGGCAATGGCCGCATAAGGCGCAAGCAGGTGGACTAGCTCCTCCGCCTGGTGGCAGACCTGAAAGAGGAAGTAGAGAGGCTGAGGAGCATCAGGGGTTCTGAGCTAGAGATAGACTGGTGGAACCACACCCTGAGCTCAAGGGCACAAGAGAAGACTTGGCCATAGGTAAGAGCTCAGGATCAAACTTTTTCTGGACATATTCCGGAAATAATATTTTTTTCTCATTGTGAAGACAAAAACTAAACCCAAAACTGCTACAAAAATGCCAAGCTTATATTTGTAACTACTTCTAATCAGACATGAGTTTATCAAATGTACCCTTTTTTGAAAAAGTTACAGCAATGAAATTTTTTTTTTTAAATTTGCTTAGATGACACTGTTTAACACCACAACATTTTTAAAGCTAATTGAGTCTGTAACAATATGTAGTTTTTTAGTGGCTTTGTTTGTTGTTTTGATACTTTTGAATCTTGACTGAGTGGGTAAATGTCTGTGGACCTTTGCAAGGACTTTGGAGCCTTCCATGGGTGGAGGCTGCATAGAATCATAGAATAGTTTGGGTTGGAAGGGACCTTAAAGATCATCTAGTTCCAACCCCCTGCCATGGGCAGGGACACATCCCACTAGATCAGGCTGCCCAAGGCCCCATCCAACCTGGCCTTGAATACCTCCAGGGATGGGGCAGCCACAACCTCCCTGGGCAACCTGTTCCAGTGCCTCACCACTCTCATGGTGAAGTAATTCTTCCTTATATCAAGCCTAAATCTGCCCCTCTCCAGTTTATACCTGTTCCCCCCGGTCCTATCCCCACAAGCCTTTATGAATAGTCCCTCTCCAGCTTTCCTGTAGGCCCCTTTCAGGTACTGGAAGGTCGCTATAAGATCTCCTCTGAGCCTTCTTTTCTCCAGCCTGAACAAGCCCAACTCTCTCAGCCTGTCCTCGTATGGAAGGTGCTCCAGCCCTCTGATTGCCTTTGTAGCCCTCCTCTGGACCCGTTCCAACAGTTCCATATCCTTCTTACATTGAGGATTCCAGAACTGGACACAGTATTCTAGATGAAGACTCACAAGAGAGGAATAGAAGGCCATGCTTCTTTTGACTTTAAAGGTCACCTCTAAAACCAGCTTCAAGTAGAACTCCATAACATCATCATTTTCCAGGTCTATCAAAGAATATTAGTGCATTGCCAAATAATTCCAGATCATAGAATCATAGAATAGTTTGGGTTGGAAGGGACCATCTAGTTCCAATACCCTGCCATGGGCAGGAACATCTCCCACTTGATCAGGCTGCCCAGGGCCCCATCCAACCTGGCCTTGAACACCTCCAGGGATGGGGCAGCCACAACTTCTCTGGGCAACCTGTTCCAGCACCTCACCACTCTCACGGTGAATTAATTCTTCCTCATATCAAGGCTAAATCTGCCCCTCTCCAGTTTATACCCGTTCCCCCTCGTCCGATCACTAGAAGCCTTTGCGAATAGTCCCTCCCCAGCTTTCTTGTAGGCCCCCTTTCAGGTACTGGAAGGTCGCTATAAGAGCTCCTTGGAGCCGTCTCTTCTCCAGGCTGAACAAGCCCAACTCTCTCAGCCTGTCCTCGTAGGGAAGGTGCTCCAGCCCTCTGATCATCTTTGCAGCCCTACTGTGGGCCCGTTCCAACAGTTCCATCACCTTCTTGTGTTGAGGATTCCAGAGCTGGACACAACACTCCAGGTGAGGTCTCACAAGAGAAGAATAGAAGGGCAGAATCCCCTCCCTCACCTTGCTGGCCACGCTTCTTTTGATGCAGCCCAGGATACGGTTGGCCTTCTGGGCTGCGAGCACACACTGCCGGCTCACGTCGAGCTTCTCATCAACCAGCAGCCCCAAGCCCTTCTCTGCAGGGCTGCTCTCAAGCACATCATCCCCCATCGTGTACTGAAATCGGGGATTGCCCCAACCCAGGTGCAGGACCTTGCACTTGGCCTGGTTGAACCTCACGTGGTTCTCACAACCCCACTTCTCCAGTCTGTCCAGGTCCCTCTGGATGACATCCTGTCCTTCCGCTGTGGCAACTACACCACTCAGCTTGGTGTCATCCGCAAACTTGCTGAGGGTGCACTCAATCTCGCTGTCAATATCATTGATAAAGATATTGAACAGCACCGGTCCCAGTACAGACCCCCGAGGGACACCACTTGTCATGGATCTCCATCTGGACATCAAGCTGTTGACCACTACTCTCTGAATATGACCATCCAACCAGTTTCTTATGCACCGTACCGTCCACCCATCAAATCCATATCTCTCCAACGTAGAGAGAAGGATGTTGTGGGGGACCATGTCAAAGGCTTTACAGAAGTCCAGACAGACCACATCCGTCAGCTTACCCGTGTCCACTGCTGCGGTTACCCCATCATAGAAAGCCACTAGGTTGGTCATACAGGATTTGCCCCTGGTGAAGCCATGCTGGCTGCCATTAATCACCTCCCTGTCCTCCATGTGTTTTAGCATAGCTTCTAGGAGGATCTGTTCCATCATCTTCACAGTCACAGAGGCTCTCCAACTCCTCGCTGCAATAGAGGCTCCCTAGCAACTCCTGCTCTGGATGATGTTAATGGGACAATTGATGATGTTTCTTTCTTAATTACTATGCTTATTCTCTTGTAGCAACAATTAGATGCCTTGTCTTGAAAGCTGTTACTGTTAACTCATTGTTGATCCCTACTAATAATTTGTTACCTTTCTTGCTGTAATAAGTTGAGTAAAACGATTTCACAGAGTATTTGAGAGTTTGAGCTTTTATGCTGACCACATTTTGTGCTAAAAGCCTTGTGGTAAAACAAGGGCACAACTGACAGTCTTTGGTGTGTATATTCTATTGATTTAACTTTGGATGGATATTTAGCTTTCTGAATTAAACATACTATTCTGTGTGGGTTTTTTCTTCAAGAGGTGTGAGATTAGCACATACTCAAATTTATAATTCTAATTCACACATAGGGAATTTTCCAGTTCTATTTTCCATCTGGTTACATTTCTGCTTGAGGCATTGCTGATGTACTTCTAACACATCTTACAGAGGTGAGCTGGGGCCCCTGAGGTAGTAGGAGCCAACAAGGAAACTTCCACAGAACAGCTTAAGGGGAATAAGGGATGTTCCTCTAAGAAGGCAATGTGGCCAACAGCCCAGCTGAAGGGCCTCTATACAAACACATGAAGCTTGGGCAACAAACAGGACAGATTGGAAGCTACCGTGATGCTTGAAAGCTATGATCTGGTTGCCATCACTGAAACTTGGTGGGACGAATCCCATGACTGGAGTATGGCTACAGCTGTTTAGAAGGAACAGACTGTGAAGGAGGGGTGGAGGCATTGCCCTCCATATCAGGAAAGAGATAGAACGCAGTGCACTTAAATTTTCCAGTGTAACCTAAATGTGAGGACCTTGAAGACAAGACCAAAAAGCTACATATATATTCACATGCTGACTAAACTTTGAGATGGTTCCCTCTCCAGAGTTATGCAAAGCTAATCTGAAATTTTCTCAAAATGCTGGTTGTTAGAGGAGCATTTAGCAATGGAAGAGCATAAGCTGATACAGCATTTTACCTGGTACAGGAGTAAAACAGATAAATCCAGAAACAAGCAAGTCAGCCTTCATGCTGGAAATTGAGTTGTGCCATTTTCTAGTGACACGAGAATCATAGAACGGTTGTGGGTCACAAGGGACCTTTAAAGATCATCCAGTTCCAAGCCCCCTGCCATGGGCAGGGACGCCTCCCACTGGATCAGGCTGCCCAGGGCCCCATCCAACCTGGCCTTGAACACCTCCAGGGATGAGGCTTCTACCATCTCTCTGGGCAACCTGGGCCAGGGCCTCCCCACCCTCAGAATAAAAAAATGTTTTCTTATATCTAGTCTGAATCTCCACTATTTTAGTTTAAAGCCATTCCCCCTTGTCCTGTTGCTACAGGCCCTGCTAAAAAGTTCATCTCCGTCCTTCTTAAAGGCCCCCTTTCAGTACTGGAAGCTGCTATAAGGTCTCCCTGGAGCCTTCTCTTCTCCAGGCTGAACAACTCCAGCTCTCTCAGCCTGGCCTCATAGCAGAGGTGCTCCAGTCTTTGCATCATCTCTGTGGCCTCCTCTGGACTCGCTCTAACAGCTCCATGTCTTTCCTGTGCTGAGGACTCCAGAACTGAACACAGGGCTCCAGTTGAGGTCTCATGAGAGTGGAGCAAAGGGGCAGAATCACCTCCTTTGCCCTGCTGGTCACACTTCTTCTGATGTAGCCCAGGAGCCAGTTGGCCTTCTTGGCTGTGAGTGCACATTGTTGGCTCATGTTGAGCTTCTCATCCCCCAGCACCACAAGTCGTTTTCTTCAGGGCTGCTCTCAATTCATTCTCTGCCCAGCCTGTAATTATACCTGAGATTGGCCCAACCCAAGTGTAGGACCTTGTTGAACTTCATGAGGTACACACAGGTCCACCTTTTGAGTCTGTCCAGGTCCCTCTGGATGGCAGCCCTTCCCTCCAGCATGCTGATCACATTACTCAGCTTGGTGTCATCTGCAAACTTGCTGAGAGTGCGCTTCATCTCGCTGTCTGTGCCATCGATGAAAATATTAAACAGCACTGGTCCCAGTACAGACCCGTGAGGGACACCACTCATCATGGATCTCCATCTGGACATCAAGCCATTGACCACTACTCTCTGAATATGACCATCCGACCAGTTTCTTATCCACCAAACAGTCCACCCATCAAATCCATTTCTCTAAATTAGTAGAGAGAAGGATGTTGTGGGGGACCATGTCAAAGGCTTTACAGAAGTCCAGACAGATCGCATCTGTTGGTCTTCCCATGTCCACTGCTGTGGTCACCCCATCATAGAAAGCCACTAGGTTGGGCAGGCAGGACTTGCCCCTGGTGAAGCCATGCTGGCTGCCATTAATCACCTCCCTGTCCTCCATGTGCTTTAGCAGAGCTTCTAGGAGGACCTGTTCCATGATCTTCCCAGGCACAGAGGTGAGGCTGACAGGTCGGTAGTTCCCAGGGTCGTCTTTTCTACCCTTTTTAAAAATGGGCACAATGTTACCCTTCTTCCAGTCACCAGGAACTTCTCCTGATTGCCAGGACTTTTCAAATATCATGGAGAGTGGCTTGGCCTCCACATTGGCCAATTCCCTCAGGACTCTGGGATGCATCTTGCCAGGTCCCATAGACTTATATATGTTCAGATTCCTCAGGTGGTCACGAACCTGATCCTCCTCTACAGTGGGAGGGGCTTTGCTCCCCCAGTCCCTGTCTTGTGGTCCATCCACTCATGAGGTGTGGGAGGAATGATTGACAGAGAGGACCAAGAGAAAATGTTCTTGAGTCCCTCGGCGTTTTCCTCCTCTGCTGATACGAGGTCACCACTTCCAACCACCAGTGTGGGTACATTCTCTTTAACCTTCCTCTTCTGATTGACGTATCTGTAGAAGCTCTGCTTGTTGGTCTTCACTTTCCTTGCTAAGTTCAGCTCCAGCTGCACCATGGCCTTCCAGTCCCCACCCCTACACAACTGGGCAGTGTCCCTATCCTCTTCCCAAGGTTCTCTGTCCCTGCTTGCACTGCCTGTGCAGTTCCCTCTTGCTCTTCAGTTTCACCAGCAGGTCTCTACTCAGCCATGCTGCTCTCTTCCCTTCCCTGCCCATTTTCCTGGATCTGGGGACTGAGCGCTCTTGTGCTTTCTGGAAAGCCTCCTTAAAGATCTGCCAGGTCTGCTCTGCTCCCTCATCCCCGAGTACCATGTCCCAGGGGTCCTACTGACTGACTCCTGGAAGGGCTGGAAGTCTGCTTTCCTGAGTTTTAGGGTCCTGACTATACTCCTCACCTGTCTCATATCCCTCAGGACCTTGAACTCCACCAGTGCGTGATCACTGCAGCCCAGGCCGCCTCTGATCTTGACATCACTGATGAGCTCACTTGTGTTGGTGACCATCAGGTGCAGTATCGCATCCCCTCGGGAGGGGGTGTCTATTACCTGGGTTAAGAAATTATCTTCAATGCACTCCAGGAGTCTCCTGGATTGCCTACAGCTCGCCATGCTACTTTTCCAGCAGATGTCAGGGTGGTTGAAGGCCCCCAGTAGGATGATAGCTTGAGAGTGTGAAGCCTCCTGTAGCTGGAGGAAGAAGGCATCATCAGTAGGCTCCTCTTGATCAGGTGGCCTTGTAGTAGACACCAACCACAAGGTTCACTTTGTTGCCTCAGTCTCTTATTCTCAACCATAAACTTTCAACCTGTTTGTGGCTGTTCTTCAACGACAGCTCTTCACATTCTATCCCTTTCCTGATATGGAGGGCAATGCCTCCACCCCTCCTTCACGGTCTGTCTCTGTTCAGCTGGATGGAGAGAGGATGGGGCGTCCTCTGTCACATGAGGCACGCCTGCCTGTTGGGTCTGAGACAGGGAGCATAGGATGTTGCTCCAGTGGTCAATCTCCCTCCCACACTCCCTGATGGTCCTCAGCCTGCTCACCTCCTCCCTGAGCTCTGTCACCAAGTGGAGGGGTTCCTCCACCCGAGCACACCTCCCACAGGTGAATTCCCCACTGGTGTCCAATACCAGTGCAAGAGGGGGGCGCGCCCTGCAGCCTGGCATCTGGGTGGCAGTGTGCATGCACTGGGGCTCTGTCTGGGAGGCTGCATCAGTCACGGCCAGTGCAGAGCTTGGAGAGGCCTTCATGTTCTGCCGAGTGGCCACCATCTTTCCCTGGTACTTCTGGCTGAGCTCCAGCATCCTGCCCACACCCTTGGCTGCTTACCCTGCCTCTCAAACTGCCACGTCACACCCTTCTGCCAGGCCACGCTCCTGTTTGCTGCATTCCTGTTGTTGGTGCTCCTTAGGGGCTGTTTAAATCTCCTGCGAATGCTTCCAGGAACTTCCCCTCCTTGTCAGTCCCTGGTGTGGGAGCTGCTAGGACCAAGAGTCAGGAGCTGCCTGCCCCTCGCTCCCTGCTTGATTTCCCTTGCTCCAGGGACCACCAGCCTGCCTCGATCTAGCACCCGGCTGCAGAATTTACTGTCCCTGCTGCTAACTGATGCCGATCGAGACTGTGTATGTCAGTCTTCAGCTGACAATGTACTTGTGTGGGAAAGCTGGTAAATACTGACACATGCAGTACACGCATGGGGACAAACATCAGTATGTGGCAAGGGTGGTGGTGACCTGTTTCACCTAGATTTCTGTTACTTGAGCTACCTTCTGTGGTGCATTGTGCCTTTGCAGACAAGAAAGAGAAACCAACCCTATCTTTGCAATACGATTCCATGCATAAAGGTACAGTGTTGATACAGTATACAGAGTATTTCAAAGTGGAATATTTTGATTTAAGCTAAAGTACAGTTAACTTTTGTCTAAGCAGTTGTGGTTTGAAAGTTAGACAGAATGTCCCTCTGAGAGCATGTTTTCTTTCTCTGATAGCATGTTTTCCTTAAAATGGTGTTTTTTAGACACTGTCCTTTCTTTGAAAATGATAACGTATTGAGTGAGGAATGATTTGTGCTAAACAGATGTCTCTTCTGTAATCACCTCTGTTTGGAGTCCTAACTAATCTTAAAGCCAAGGCCAAGCAGAGAGCTGGAGCCAGCAAAGTTGCAAAGTTTCATAACATTAAAATTAGACCTTGGACAGTAATAGAATATGCATAAGATTTCTGGGAAAATTTATACATATGCATGTAAGTGGGAAATATATTCTGTAACCAGCCTTTGTCTCGTTGCACGTGATTGATGGAGATCATTCCCGCATGTTGCCCAGGCCTGATAAAGGATGCTTGCTTTCTAAAACTCTAAAACGAGTCTTAGAGAGTTTTATGTGCCAGCATTTTGGGTATCATTTTGGCGACTCAGGCGGGACTTGCTTTCAGGATTTCGGATCTGTGGGGGTCGAGGATGCTTCAGCCGGAAACCGAGAAATTCTGGGGGGGGGAACCTCCACCCCCTCGGGGCGCCTCTTTGAAGCAAGGATTCCAATGGTAAGAGTTAAAGAATTAAAGCATCCTTTTTGGATTTCAGTTTGGTTGCCTGCTCACAAGTCAGTGGAGAAAGCTCTGCAGGGTTGGTCTTGAAAGGTACCTAATTTGGGTTTGGGGTTAAAGTCCCTGACTTGGTATTTTGGTATATTTGGTAATCCGAATTTTGGTATTTGGTAGTTTGGGCCCCAATTTGGTGCATAATCGTGATTTTTTGTTTCAGTTTGTTTCTCATTTATCTTTGTCTGTGACTGTCTTCGTGAGGGACTCTGTAACTGTCTGTGTGAACGGTTACTGTGATTGCCTGTGGGAAGGGTTAGAGTCCTAACTGGTTTAAATTTGGAAAACTGACTTTGGAACAGCTTGCTGACCTGTTTTATGTAAACTGACTTAGATAAAGTTTGTTGATTTGTTCTGTTTAAGATCTTGAGACTGCAATCAGTTTCGGTTTGCTTGTGATCTGCCAGCAATCACCTGTTTTAATATGCGTGCAGGATTATTACGAGGAGGGGTTTGTGTTGTTTAGAAATCCCCTCTGGGGTGCACTTTAATGCATTGGAAACAACTAGGTGGGCCTCCAGGAGGAACAGCAACAAAAGAAAATTTAATTAAATGCTGTAATCAGTGGTGGCCATAGTATAAATCAGATGAAGGAGAACATGGTCTGCTAATGGGTCACTGAGTTATAATGCTTGGTTGCAATTAATGCTTTTTCTAAGAAGGGAACAAAAATGGGATGAAACTATATATTCAGATATGTTTTAAACTTTGTAGAATTACTCAGAGCAGCAAAAAGAATGCGAGATAAATTTAGCGCCTAGTAATCTCCTTGTTTTAGCCTTGGAAAAGATAAGGGAAAGGCTTTGAAAAAATGAAGTAGATGAAATAAAATGATACTTGGGGTGTTCGATCATTAATGGGAGCAGAGGGTTTCAGTCCGATAGCGGAGTGAATGAGAGGTAAACAGGGAGAAGTTCTACCAACTTCCTTATGTCAGGCTGTGGAAAATGCGGAACCGGTGATTTATTATACAGTCTCTATTTCCCATTTCTATTACTGATTTGAACAATTGGAAATTAGCAGCTGGAAATGATAGAGACAATTCAAATTGGACAGCTAGCGCTTTTGAGAATGGTTAAAATGCAAGGCTCTGACTGGAAAAACATTAGGGCAATTATGCAAGTGTTGTTTGATGATTCATAAAGCAGAGATCAGGAGTTTTACGGAGAACAGTGACTTGTTTTCAAGGAGCTGAGGCAAGAGACTCGGGAAAGTTATTGTGTGTTACTTGAGTGGCACACAGAAATAGGGAGAGAAAAAAGGATTGATAGCAGTGCTAGAAGGGAACACTTGTGGAAAAGAGGATATAGGAAGGACACAGGGGAGGAGATCAAGGCTGGAGACCCCTTACCACAGAAAGTCTGGGTGCAGTGAGGAGAAAATCGGTGTGCTTAATGTAAATAGGAGGGGCATTGGAAGTGGGAATGCCCTCTTTTAAATTAAGGTACCCTTGGAATCCCCTGTTCTCTGTAGAAAAGTATTAAGGAAGAACGGAGGAATTTTCTGCAGAACCTCTGGTTAAAATCAAGCTAGGGGAAGGGGAAATTGAATTTCTGGTGGATACCAGGGCTGTGTACTGACTACTTTGAAATAATAATAATAATAAATATAAAAGATAAGCATTATTGGTGCGATGGGAGACAGGGAAAGCTGACCATTTTTTTAAATCTTTGAAATTTAAATTAGGAAAACAGTGGGTAACTTGTCAGGTTTTGTATTTGCCAGGCTTCCCAAAGCTGTTGTTAGGAAAGGATTTCCTTGAAAAATTAGAAGCTCAAATAAGATCTGGAGAAGGGGAAGTTGAAGTTTATATACCAGAATCTAAATATATCGAAGCAATAGCTTTATTATTACAGAATGTCAACATTCAAAGAAACTAATCCCTTGAGAATTTGGAGATGCTGTGATCCCAACAGTGTGGGCTGGAGATACCTCTGGGAAGTCCAAGTGAGCAGAACATGTAAGAGGTAATTTGAAACCAGGATCAGTCCCAGTAAGAATTAAACAATACACCTTAAAATTAGAAGCTAAGCTTGGGTTAGTATCAGTAATTCAGAAATTCTTGAAATATAAGTTGTCAGTGGAATATGAGCCAAAATATAATATCCCGATTTACTGGTTAAAAGGCAAATTGTAAGGGTTAGCATTTAGTACAGGATCTTAGAGCAATGAATCAAATTGTTCAGGATATACATCCAGTGGTTATGAATCCCTATACTCTTTTAACAGCTTTAACTGAAATAATAGGGTTGGTTTACAGTGCTAGACATATAGGATGCCTTTTTCTGCATTCCTCTTGAAAAGGGAAATCAAGAGCTTTTTGCTTTCAAATGGGGAAATCCTGAAACTGGCAGAAACCTCAGTATACACGGACTGTTCTACCCCAAGCATTGAAAAACAGTCCGACAATTTTTGGGAATCAGTTAGCCAAAGGACTACAAATATGGGGAAAAGAAAATTATGGAGGAACAGTATTACAGTACGTGGATGATATCCTCACTGCTATAGCTGCTAGAGAAGATTGTTTGGGACTGACTACGAATCTTTTAAACTTTTTGGACTGAGTGGATATAGAGTTTCCAGAGAGAAGGCTCGAAGAATTAAGACTTGGATTTGAGATACAACAAGGACAGTGACAACTGGGAACAGAAAGAAAAGAAACTATTTTCCAACTATCCTGGACATTTCGTGAGTTGAGAACTTTTCTTGGGATGGCAGGATGGTGTTGGCTCTGGATTTCAAATTATGGACTCTTAATCAAACCTTTGTATGAGGTGTTGAAGACATCTACCCCTGAGCACCTGGATTGGACTGATAACAGCAGGGCAGCCTACAAATATTTGAAATTGTATTTAATAAAAGCAACAGCACTTGGGCTTCCAGACTTCTCAAAATATTTTGATGAGAGGCATGGGACAGCCCTGGGAGTGCTGTTGCAATTTCTGGGGGAGCAGAGATGCGCAGTGATCTGTCTCTCAAAACAACTGGATAATGTCAGCCAAGGATGGCCGGCCTGACTGAAAGCAGTTGCTGCCACAGTAATATTGATCTGGGAAGCATGCAGATTTACAATGTGTCAGAAGATGACCGTATATGTACCACATATACTTTTATTATTATTAGTGTAGGCTCCTTTAGGAAGGATGCTTTTTTTTACATGCTTGCCGTGACTGATCTGTAGGGAGTGTATTAACTGATTGAAGCCTTGAACCAAACAGATTTTTCTCCAAGTAATTTTGATTAGTTTGGCAATTTATAGCCACAGAATCAGAACTGACCTTGGCTCAAAGGGAAGAAATGCAGTTTGGGGTTGATAGAGGATCATCATGTCCTATCTATTTTCCATTTACTGCCATCCACTTACCGGTAGTATTCGTCTTTGACTGTAGCTCTGGTGACTACATGTGGAAGACCAATCTAATAGGAAAAGTTTTTCTTGTTGGAGATCAAACTTGTTGTCCTCTGCTCTCAACATATTGTTACATATTGTTACATATTGTTATGTAAAAATGTGAATGACACCTGCTGAAGATCAGAAATAAATATTCCTTGGCTCAGTGGTGATTTACTAGGAAAGCTTAAATTGTGTTTTCTTGTGAGTAGGTAGAGAAAAGCAGGAGTGAAGTTGAGCCTAGGGAAGAGTGGAAGGAAGGCATTTTAAGATGTAGTCTTAAAATCACCAAGTTTCAGTGATGGCAACCAGATCATAGCTTTCAAGCATCACGGTAGCTTCCAATCTGTCCTGTTTGTTGCCCAAGCTTCATGTGTTTGTATAGAGGCCCTTCAGCTGGGCCTTCTTAGAGGAACATTCCTTATTCCCCTTAAGGTGTTCTGCAGATGTTTCCTTGCTGGCACCTACTACCTCAGGAGCCTCCCACTCATCTCCACAGGACTTCAGCTGTGCCATGGTGTCCCCAGCATGCCCCTGGGCAACAGGTGGAGTGCCCATACCAGCACCCCATTCCTCCAACCATTGTCTGTCCTCCCACCACTGGTCCTAGGCTAGCCTAATATATCATCCCCCTCTGCCTTCACATCTAATTTAAAGCCCTATCTATGAGCCCTGCAAGCTCCTGGGCAAAGACCCTCCTCCCCCTCTGAGAAAGGTGGCGCCCATCTGATACCTGTAATCCTGGTGCTGTGTAGGCCATCTCATTATCAAAAACCCCAAAGTTGTTGTGGTGACACAGCTACAGAGCCATGTATTAATAGACTGGGCCTGCCTGAGCCTTCCAGTGTCACCACCTGTAACTGGAAGGAGGGAGGAAAACATCCTGGGCCCCAGATTCCCTCAGTAGCCGTCCCAAGGCCCTGAAGTCTCCTTGGATCACTCTTGGGCTCCGTACTGCAGCTTCGTCACCTCCCATGTGGAAAAGCAGTAACAGCTAGTTGTCTGAGGGCTGTACCAGACTGGGGAATTTCCTAGCGATATCCCTAACCCAGCCACCTGGGAGGCAGCAGACTTCCCTGAGAGTAGGGTCTGCTCAACAAATTGGACCCTCTGTTCCCCCTCAGCAGGGAGTCTTCTACAACTATGATTCACCTTTTCCTCCTCATGGCAGTTGTAGTAATACAGAGTATGTGCCGTTGCAGTCTCGGCTCTTCCTCTGATGTAGATGAGTCATTCCCCAAATTTTCCTCCACTCCATCTTCCACATCAAGAGCCTCGTATCTGTTGTGCAGAGGCACCTGGGGAAATGTGGGCAAGGAGGGGGTTCGCTTGCTACCCTGTTGGTGGACTTGCTTCCACTCACTACATCCCTTTAAGTCCCTGCCTACGTCCCAGTGGGGGGAAGATACCATATCCCTTTGATCAAAGACTTTTTCCGGTGGCTGTTTCTGCTCCTGTTTCAGGGAGCTCAGGGTGTGGTTCCACCAGTCAATCTCTTGCTCAGACTCCCTGATGCTCCTTAGCCTCTCTACTTCCTCTCACAGCTCTGCCGCCAGGCGGAGGAGATCATCCACCTGCTCGCACCTCACACAGCTGTACCCCTGCTGCCCCCTGTTTCCAGTGCAAGCTGGGGGCATTCCATGCAGCTTGAGACCTGGATGGCTGCGTGTTTTCCTGGGAGCTCAGTCTGGACTGACGTGTCCCTTCTGGCAGGTGTGGAGGATGCAGCCTCCTGCTGGGCGGACACCATGGCTGGGCTTCCTCTCACCAACCGAACTCACCTCCTGAGCACAGAAAGAGACTGCGCCCTCCCTGCACGCCCTGCCTTCGTGAACTGCTCTTGCAAACTGTTCGAGCCCGCCCTTCTGACGAGGCCATCCCTGTTTGTGCGCTCCTGTATGGAATGGAATAGTGTTGTCCTGCATCCTTAGACACTGTCTTCACTTTTCTCTGAGACTGCAAGGAAAGTTTGAAGTAATATTTTTCATAATGAACTTATCAAGATTAATTTGAAATCCAGCCTCCAAAGTCAAAGATATGAGGCATAAAGTCTGAGTCAGCACTCTGCTGAAATAGTGATGGGAATGAGGAAAGGTGTCCATGTACTTGGGCTGGACAGCTGCCCCCAGAACAGCAGTAGGAACAGTTGTCAGGGTATGCAGTTACCACAATAAGCTCCATAGTGGAAGCTTGTGCTTTGCCATCAACAACCTCTGCTCAGAAAGCCAAATTAGTGGCCCTAACCAGGGCCCTGGGTTTGAGTCAAGACAAGAGAGTCAATATATAGACAGATTCCAAATATTTTATTTGCCGACATTTTTGGTATCAGTGTGACTGTGAGTGCAAAACACGGGATAATGGAGGGAGGAAAGCGGCAGGCCGAGCGGTACGTGCAGCGCTTCTCTGACAGCAGCTCTCCTTCGCGCCTGGGCCTCAGGGAGAGAGACTACAGTTCCCAAGAGCGTTTGCACATCCCGCGCATGCGCATATGAGGATCCGCTTCTGAAGTGCGGCGGCGGCTACCGCGGCAGCAAGCGCGATCTTCTGGGGGGTGATGTGGTGTGTGTGCAGTCATGGGCCAGACTACAACTCCCAGCGGCCTCTCACGTCTCGCGCGTGCGCACGGTCCTGGCCCGGCCGCACTCCGCCGTTGTCGCCGTAGGTGTGTGGGGGGGGAAGGGAGTACTCGCGGCGGTGAGGAGGGGGGAGGAGGGGGTGAGAGTTAAGAGTTTAGTCGCTGTTGTCGCTGCCTGCTTGGACTCATGATTCCTATATGCCCGGTAGTTTCGTTCACCTATGGTAAGTAATGGCGCTTATAAACGGTGTTTATTTGTGTCTGTGCGCGCGGGGGTCGGCGATGAGGGGGAGGGGATGCGGCCCGCGCGCAGGGCGGGGAAACGGGGTCCTGAGGCACCGTGTCTGACATGGCGCTCGCGCGCTCTTTCTGTCTTTTGTCTGCCTGTCCCCTTCTCTTCCTCCTCTACCCCCGCTTCCTCCTCCTGCCGGGCCTCCTGTCATGGTCCCGACCACCACCGCCGCCGTCGCCGCCTCTTGGTTATCGTCGCCACAGTGCCCAGCCGGCTGGGAGAAGATGCCAAAATGGCCACCGGCAACTACTTTGGTTTCACCCATAGCGGGGCTGCTGCCCAGTATAGGTAACCGCCGCGATCCCACCCTGCCCCTCCCTCTGTCCAGGCCCGGAGCTACCTCTTCCCTCTTCGTCTCCGGTCCCTTGTCTCTGATCGGGATCTCCCCACCCCCTCGGGGGTGAGTGCTCGGGACTGCTCCCATCCCCCGCCCAGTGTGGGGGCCTCTTCTGCATCCCGCTTGTTCGGGATGTTTGTGCTTAGGACCCTTCTGCTTGTCTGCCCCGCCCGCGGGTGTGTATTCTTATCCTCCTGACAAGGGCCTCCCTGTATCCCCAGTGGCATGAGGGTGGGGAGGTGGAGCCGGGCACCACGGAGGAGGAGGAGAATCAGCATCAGGTCCCAAGGCCCTTAAATTAAAATGGCCACTTGTAGTTATCAACACTAGCGAGTTACTGTCTGTTGCCTTCAGGCCCTTCTTCAGCTTCAGGGAAACTATCTATTGTTTTCTGGAAATGAACATAGAGTACATACATTTTCATTTACTCCAATGTATAATAGTTAAAGAAGAGGATTAAATTTCATTCATCTTCTAGTCCTTTTAAGATTAGGTGCTCACAGTATGTTTTACTTGACAGTTATAGTGAAATTTGAAACTGGATCATCATGGGATGGAGGAGTTTCTAAATAGCATAGAGGATTTTTGTTTTAGTAAATAAACAGTCTTTAAGTGAATAATAAATTGAGATCCATCTGTAGTTTTGAAGTGGAGATTAATTTTTTAAAATTATTATTCCTTTTATTGAGGTGGTTTATAGACTTAAGAACCTGAACAACTAATTTGAAATTTCCTTTTGAGTTGTAATATAAAAACGTATAATTGGAATACAGTTCAAGTTCAAAACTGTCTTCATAGTTAATCCTAAATGTGTTCTTGAGAAAATGGAAAAACTGATTGAAAGAAACTTTTTCCTTTGCTATCATAAGCACAAGATACTATTCTGTTTGCATCTTAGCAAAAGACTGCACCCCGTAAACGGTTTGTATGTTTACCACATCTGAAAGTGAAGAGACAAAGCAATCAGGTTAAAGCAGTCCTTCCATAAGAATAAATTTAATATTTTGAGCAGAAAACACAGGATTCACTTAAAATGCCTAAAAGGGAGCTTCATGAAGCAGATTTGGCAGGTCCTTAGTAGCTTGTTTACAGAGTGCTACAAAATGTGTGTTCTATAGGCTCTTTTCAGTGGTGCCCAGTGACAGGACCACAGGCAATGGGCACAAACTGAAACACAGGAGGTTCCCTCTGAACATCAAGAAATACTTTTTTTTACTGTGAGGGTGACTGAGCACTGGCACAGGTTGCCCAGGGAACTTGTAGAGTCTCCCTCCTTGGAGATTTTCAGAAGCTGTCTGGACATGGTCCTGGGCTCTAGGTGGCCCTGCTTGAGTGGGATTGGACCCCCCAGATGACCTCCAGAGGTCCCTTCCAACCTCAACCATTCTGTGGTTGTCTCACGTTGAATAATTTTTCACTGAAATAGTTAAAAAGTAGTCCACATTTTCATATAAATACCTCCTCCACATAGTCATGGCCCACTGGCTGGACATTGCTTTGCAAGGCAGCAAGAGTCGTGGGAGTCACTGGTTCAGCTGCTGTGTCTGATTTTACTTCCTGTGTTTGTACTGTAGCAGCAGTTGCTGTTTTAACACTTTCAGCTGATTTCATTTCTTCCAGTTTACTTCCTGTTGCCTGAAGCTTATTACCGCCTACAAATCAAAAAAGTTAAATCATTAACTTTCATAAAATGAGAGTATGATTTCACATGATGTATGTTTCTGTCTTTCTATTAAAAAAGACTATGTTGAGTTGACTTATTCCACAAATATCCTAATGTGGAAAAAAATTATTGCAATCTTAAGTCACCTGAAGTTATTACCTGGCAAAATAGATAGCATTATATCAAAGTTTTGCATTTTCTCAATATTGTTAATGTGCAATAGATCAAGAAAGCCTTCTACTTTCAGTTTAATTTTTTACAGAAAAAAAACCTCAACACTTTTTTTTTATTAGGAAAGGCCAATAGCTGGAAATGAAAAAAGACAAAAGCAAAGTGTTCTCCAGAAGATAATTTAGTATTTGTTTCTTAAAATTGAAAGCTCTTAACTGTCTGTCATTCTTGGGCTGATAAATCACAGCAAATCCAGACTTTCTATCAGTGTCACTATATAGAAGTAACAAGTGTGGATTCTGCTAGTTTAGATCTAATTATAAACCAAGTTCTCATATAAGTTTTTTTTGTGGAAGAAGGTTGCTTGTTTGCAAAACCATATTAAATAGCTTTTTAATTTAGACAAATCCGTTTGGTTTCGTAATGGGAGAAAAATGTTTTGTTAAGTGGACACCAATACTTCATTAATTGCTGCTGATCATCAGTTTCTGCCTCCTAGCCAGCTTCTGACTATAAATCATTTTAGGTGTGCTGCCATCTATTTTCACTTTGGAAGCCGATATTTTTTTTTTCTATATAAAACCCACTGCTACAGCTTCCATATTGAAGATCTTTGTGCAGTTCAGAAAGGATTTTTAATTGCTTCTGAATATTTGGGTTTTTGAATAGGGGAATAAAAATTACTAACAGAAATGTGAAATAATTGATACAAATAATTTAATAATTAATCATAGAATCACTGGGTTGGAAAGGACCCACTGGATCATCGAGTCCAACCATTCCTAACAATCCCTAAACCATGCCCCTCAGCACCTCATCCACCCGTCCTTTAAACACCTCCAGGGAAGGTGACTCAAGCACCTCCCTGGGCAGCTGTTCCAGTCCCCATTGACCCTTTCCGTGAAAAATTTTTTCCTGATGTCCATCCTGAACCTCCCCTGGCGGAGCTTGAGGCCATTCCCCCTTGTCCTGTCCCCTCTCACTTGGGAGAAGAGGCCAGCTCCCTCCTCTCCACAACCTCCTTTCAGGTAGTTGTAGAGAGCAATAAGGTTTCCCCTCAGCCTCCTCTTCTCCAGGCTAAACAACCCCAGCTCTCTCAGCCACTCCTCATAAGACTTGTTCTCCAGCCCCTTCACCAGCTTCATTGCTCTTCTCTGGACACACTCCAGAGCCTCAACATCCTTCTTGTGGTGAGGGGCCCAGAACTGAACACAGTACTCAAGGTGCGGTCTCACGAGTGCCGAGTACAGAGGGAGAATAATCTCCCTGGACCTGCTGGTCACACCATTTCTGATCCAAGCCAAGATGCCATTGGCCTTCTTGGCCACCTGGGCACACTGCTGGCTCATGTTCAGTCAGCTGTCAACCATTAACCCCCAGGTCCTTCTCCTCTAGGCAGCTTTCTAGCCAGACTTCTCCTAGCCTGTAGCACTGCATAGGGTTGTTGTGCCCCAAGTGCAGGACCCAGCATTTGGCCTTGTTAAACCTCATGCCATTGGCCTCAGCCCAGCGGTCCAGCCTGTTCAGATCCCTTTGCAGAGCCTCCCTGCCCTCCAGCAGATGCATGCTGCCACCCAGCTTAGTGTCATCTGCAAACTTGCTGAGGGTGCACTCAGTGCCTTCATTCAGGTCATTGATAAAGACATTGAACAGGGCTGGACCCAGTGCTGAGCCCTGGGGAACTTCACTTGTAACTGGCCTCCAGCTGGAGTTAACTCCATTTACCACCACTCTCTGGGCCTGGCCATCCAACCAGTTTTCAAACCAGGAGAGTGTGCACCTGTCGAGTGCAGAGGCTGACAATTTCCTAAGCAGAATGCTGTGAGAAACCGCATCAAAGGCTTTACTGAAGTCCAAGAAGACTCCATCCACAGCCTTTCCCCCATCCAGTAGTCGAGTGATTTTGTCATAGAAGGTGATCAGGTTAGTTTGGCAAGATCTGCCTTTTGTAAACCCCTGTTGACTGGGCCTGATTACCCAGTTCTCTTGCGTGTGCTTCATGATAGCACTCAAGATCACCTGTTCCATGACTTTCCCCAGCACTGAGGTCAGACTGACAGGCCTGTAGTTCCCTGGATCCTCCCTGCAACCCTTCTTATAGATGGGCACAACATTAGCCAGCCTCCAGTCTAGTGGAACTTCCCCAGTCAGCGAGGACTGCTGGAAGATGATGGAAAGGGGTTTGGAAAGGACATCTGCGAGCTCCTTTAATACTCTTGTGTTGGGGGAGGGGAGCCCTGGAGTCAATGAACAAGTCCTCCCAGAGGTATGAAGCATTGCTCGTTTATTGTAACATCTGAGGGTGTATTTATACAGATAATCAGAGTGCACGTTTCCATGGAATCAGAATATTTACAACATATTCTAATCGTAAAGTCACACTGTTGAACTACGCACCCGGTTCCCATGCCTGGTTCTGACTTTATCAAGCCGGCCTCCTCATTCTCATGAGATAGCAAAGCTCTCAGAAAACATCACAACCTTGAAGCCTTATACTTAGGCTTTGTATCTAAGAACTGACTATAGGCCTTTGTGTCTAAACATTGATACTTTAGCACATTCCTTTCTACTGATCGTCATAGGCAGGGTTGTGCAAGCAGGCTTCTAGGATTACAGCATGTCCAGTTTGTTCCAATATATTTCCTACAATTCCCCCTTTTTCTTTTTGCACAACCCAAGCCTGACTATCTAGACGAGTTGCTGTTCTTCTTAAACATGCGAGCAAACAACAACCAAAGAGCAACATTAAAATCAACGGTAAAAAAGACATCATTAACGACTTCATCAAAGAGGATAGCCATCCTGTAATTCCCAATTTTCGCAACCATGCTGTAAGCAGGTCTTGACCAATCGTGATCTTCTTCAAGTTATCCTTCAGCTCTCAGAGTTTTCTATGAATGCTCTCAGAGTGAACGCTAAGATTAAAACAACACATTCCTTCAAACTCTCCACAGCCATGGCAGTGTGCTAGTAAGAGAAAGTCTATTGCGGAATCCCTTATTATTGAGGAGGCTGCGGAGAAGATCCAAGCAGGAGCATTTACTGTTGTCACACGTCTCCGCTGCATGCTGGGTTAAGTCGTAAATCGACAACTTCTTCGACATTTATGGTAATGATCCAGGCGTTGTCGAATTCCTGTCTCTTTTTTTTTTTTATTTTTTATTTTAAAATTCTGTCCTCTGCAGCCTTTCACTTCAAAGGTCCCAGGTAAATCTACCCGTTTGCCACCTTAGTGGACGTTTGAGATTAAAAGGTCTCAGAGTTGCATTTTTAAGATTAATCAAAACAGAGGCTTAAACTCCTATAACCAAAACCCAAATCTTACAAACATTTAAAGTGCTTTAAACACACACACACAGAACCACCTTTTTGAGAGCTTAATATGCCCGTACAATATTTTTTATGACCAGTCAATAAGAGTAGCACGATGGTATGAATATTTAAACTATACACGGTAGCGAACACACAAAATCACTATTCTTCGGAAATATAGTCCTACAAGCTCCACACTCTATAGTTAAGGATAGTGGTTTTCTACAAAGCTCACATTTGCGGTTACGATTAGCAAAGATGGTAGGGTTTAATTCCCAACCCCCCCCAGGTCCTTGTCTACAACGATGCTGGATACCACTCGTTGGATATTGATCTTAACATCTGGAACTTGGGTATCGTCTGCAGTTTCTTTCTTCAACTGTTTAATTGCTCACCATTGTCGCTGGCTGACCTCTCGCGGTGTTGGCTGATCGGAGCAGGCCGCGTCCATTTACTGGGCACCCATACAGGTCCGCAATCTGTGAAAACACAACTATATCCTCGCCCATTAAATAAAAGCAGGCTGGGTCCTTACCATAAACCTGTGGTAGGATTCTTATACCTGATTCGAACTTCAGAGATAGGTTGCATTTTTGTATTACTATTGTGTATGACAACAGGAGGCCGTTCTAACCCTGCAGACAAACTCAAGTAATTAAGGGTGAACAGCACCTTGCTCAATCTAGTCTGCACATCCCTGTCTCCAGACATCTTTTGTTTAGCTGGATAATCCTTTAGAGTGCGATTTGCTCTCTCAACGACAGCTTGCCCTGTTGAAAGGTGTGGGATTCCTGTGATGTGCTTTACTCCCCATAATTGTAGGAATTTCTGCACCCGTGTTCCTACATATGCAGGGGCGTAGTCTGTCTTAATACAATGTGGGACTCCCATTACGGCGAAACAGACTGCAAGGTGTCGGATCACATGAAGTGCCTTTTCCCCAGTTTGCGCTGTAGCCCAAATCATTTTAGAATAAGTGTCTATGCTAACATGTACGTATCTTAACCGCCCAAATTCTGGTATATGGGTTACATCCATTTACCAGACCTCACAGGCACTCAGCCCTTTTGGATTAACACCTAAGCCCAGACCTGTTCCATGTGCATTGCATTGAGAACAGGATCTTACAATCCCCTGAGCATCCGCCCAAGTGAGGTCAAACTGTCTTTTTAACGCTCTGGCAGACTGGTGAAAAATCTCGTGGCTCTCTCTTGCCTTGGCAAAGGAGCTGACCGGGGCTGAGGTAGCGATACTGACTAATGAGTCAGCAACAGCGTTGCCTTTGATTGGCAAAGGATTCCAGGATCTTGTCAGTCAGAAATTCCAATGCAGCTTGGTGCAGTGGAAGCCACTCGACGGGTTGGCCTGGGTTTGTCCCACGGCGGAGGGGCATAAAGGGTGCGAGTTGTTCATTTGTTATTCCTGCAGTATTGCGGATCCACTGTAAGTCTCCAACCAGTTTCTGAGCATTGTTCAACATCTTGACACTAGGTGTCAGTATCAATTTCTGTGGCCTAACAGTCGCACTGGCGATGGTCCAACCTAGATACTTCCAGGGTGCCCGACGTTGGACTTTTTCAGGTGCTATGATGAGGCCCTTAGAATTAAGCTGGGATTCCAAGCATTTAATAAGCATATCTGTGATAGGTTCCTTCTGACAAAGCAAGATGTCATCCATATAATGATAGATGAGGGTATCGGGGAGCTGTTTATGAATAGGCTTAAGAGCTCGAGAAACAAAGAGTTGACACAAGGTAGGAGAATTCTTCATCCCTTGAGGGAGGACAACCCATTCAAATCTTTCCGCCGGTTCGGCTTTGTTTATCGACAGCAAAGTGAAGGCAAAGCGAACGGTGTCGTCTGGTTGCAGCGGGAGAGTAAAGAAATGTCGCTGTTGAGACACGACACGGTGATGTGGAAGCAAGTTTCTTTATTGATGTTACAGGGCTGACCGGCCGGTGCTTGATCTTACGCGCGCCTCTTATACCCTTGATTAACACACGCGTCTCCGCATGATTGGATTAGCTTATACATAAACAATCTGTGAATGGATAGTGCTACTTTCATGCATGGTCCTATATTGTCTGCCCACTTCCCGTCCCATGATCTCCTTCCGGGTGCATTAATCAGGGGTCCTCAGCCCGCTGTGGACCCCACAATTCCCCCTTTTTGTATTTGTGCTAAAGAAAATTGCCCGTTAAAGATTGCCTGTGTCGGCTGCTGCGGGACCCTTTGCAGCAGACACACAATGCAGGGCAACATCAACAGCACAACTACAAACATACCCATTCTTGAAACAGGGAAGCAAAGCAGCATCAATATTTGACCACGCTGAGTAATATTGTAGGTGCATCTGAAAAGTATACAAACAGTGACTTATACTCCGTTTCTACTAATCCTAAAAACTCTAATCTGTGATTCCAGTACATGACTTATGCTCCACTTCTACTGATCCTAACAGCTCTAATCTGTGGTTCCGATATACGACTTATACTCCAGTTGTTATGGCAGTTCTTTGATGTTAGCAAGGGCTATCCATCACGCTCATCTCCAGCTGTTTGATTCTCCACACATGGCCTCCGTGGCTTATCCACAGCAGGGCGAACACAACGAGCAGGGTACCACCGAGGTCCTTCATCTGTGGAAACACAAGCATACCCTCGACCCCAAGTTAATAGCTTGCATGGGCCTGACCACTGACCACTTTGAAGGTCCTTCACTTGAACCTTCACTCCATCAGAGATAGCTGTGGTAGACTTCAAGGATTCAAAATGTCGAATCATTGGGGGATTCTGATGTTCCTCATTGATAGTTAAGAAATTTAATACATACATCACCTTGTTCAGCCTTGCTTCAGGTGATTCCCCAGACATTCCCGCCTTTTGTTTTTGTAAAAGGCACTTAAGTGTACCATGGGCACGTTCTACAAGTGCCTGACTAGTGGGGGAATGAGGAATACCTGTAACATGGCTGACACCCCAAGACTGTAAAAATGATTTCACTCGCCCAGAAACATAAGCGGGACTATTGTCAGTTTTAATGTGTCGAGGAACACCACAGGTGGCGAAGGCTTTTTGCCAATGCCTAATAGCATCTTTTGCTGTTTCTCCAGTATGTGCAGTAGCAATAATGACAGAAGAAAAAGTATCAATTGATACATGTACGTACTTTTGTCGGCCAAATTCTGTAATATGAGTTATATCAGTTTGCCAAATTTGTAGGGCCTGTAAGCCTCTAGGATTTACTCCATAGACTGTTGGAAAATGTTGCCCTTGACAATCAGGACATGAAGCAACGATAGATTGAGCTTCAGTAGTAGAAAGCTGAAACTGTCTCTTGAGTGCTCTGTGACCCTGGTGAAAAAATTGATGAGAAGCAATTGCTTGTTGCATAATGTTTGGTACTGGTCCTAATGCTACCGCAGATACTAATTGGTCAGCCCGGGCATTTCCTTCTGCTATAAAACCAGGTAAGTCAGTATGGCTTTTTATGTGTAGAATATAATAGGGTAGGCTGCGCTTTTGTACGGTTTCCCACAGGAGCTTCATAACTCCAAACAACAGGTGGTTTGTCACTTGTCCAAGAACTGTTTTATCCAATCTCTGCACTAGGCCTGCAACATAAGCAGAGTCGGTTACCACATTTATGGCTTGTGGGAACTGTTGAAATGCCAATGTGACTGCTCGTAATTCCACCACATGTGGGAAGCCTTGTTGATGCTCAATTAAATGTTGTCAATTTTGTCCATCAAACCATGTAACAGCAGCTTTTCCTGTTTTCCCAGACCCATCTGTGAAAACTGTGGATCCATCAACAGGTGCTGTTTGGCTTAACAATTTCTGTGCGATAGAGATTTGAGTTCCCAGTTTACAAAGTGGATGGGAAGGAAAATGATACGATATCTGGCCTGTAAAATTAAGTAGCGCAGCTTGAAGTGCAGAACTATTGGCAAGACACCATTCAAAATATTGAACTTGTAGAGGAATAACAATACATTCCGGATCTCGTGCCAATAGTTCCACACATCGTGTTCGAATTTTTATAATGAGTTGAGCTAACAGCTCATATAATCCTGGAGCAGCCTTCTTTGTTTGAAATGGTAAGAAGATCCACTCCAATATATGGAGGGGGTCTTCCCACCCCTGATCCCACTGCACGAGCTCAGCATAGGGCATTGAGCCTTCCACAAAGACCAATGCCTGCACAATTGCAGTCAGGTCAATGCGCCAGACATGCTTTTCCTGAATGGCTTGCTCTACAAGTGTCAGAACATTTCTGGCTTCCTTATTTAGAACCCTGGGTGCTGCAATATCTGTGTCCCCTTTTAAGAGATCAACTAGGGGTTGTATTTGTGATGATGTAAGGCCCAAATAGGGTCTCAGCCAATTTATAATTCCAACTATTTTCTGAACATCATTTAAAGTCCTGATTTCAGTTACTATTTTAATTGCCCGAGGTTGGACTGTTTTGGCCAGTACTTTCATGCCCAAATACAACCACGGTTTAACACGTACCTTTTCGGGGGCAATGACCAGGCCATAACATTCCAACATTTGTCTAGTGTCCCTTTCCAATTCTCCTAATTGTTCTGACATTGCAGCAGCCAATAAGATGTCATCCATATAATGATAGCAATAGCATTCAGGATATTTCTGCCGTACAACACTCAGTGCCTGGGCTACAAACCATTGACAGATGGTAGGTGAGTTTTTCATCCCCTGGGGTAAAACCTTCCAATGATATCTTTTTGTGGGTTCTGCATGATTAGTCGAAGGAACTGTAAAAGCAAATTTTTCTACATCATATTCATCTAAAGGAATTGTAAAGAAATAATCTTTTAAGTCCATGACCATTATGTCCCATTGCATTGGAATCATTGTTGGGGAGGGTAGTCCCGGCTGTAGTGCCCCCATGGTTGCAAGCACTTCATTGATCTTTCGCAGGTCATGTAATAATCGCCATTTTCCTGATTTCTTTTTGCTTCCATAGTTAATAATCGAAGCAATTGCATTGTTGCAGGGGAGCTGGGACCATACTGTGTAACGGTTTTTTGAAGTTCCTGTACTACTTTCCAGGTGTATGGTCTGTGCTCATCCATAACTCCCTGTCCTGGTTCCCCCCGGACCACCGGGAATGCCATAGCTGTCATAGGACTCGGGTCACGTTCCTTTAAGGGTGCAGTTATTGCCTCAGACAATGTCCAATGTCCTTCTAGCATAGCCCATTGTTTTACCTTTTGCCAAAATACACATGGATCATACGGTCTCACAGTAACCTGTGCCGAGGGTGGATCCCACGCCTGAGGGGTTTTAGGTTTACCGGAGGAACCCCTAAAGGGTGGCTCGGGCTAGCCTTGATCTTTCTGTTTTTTAAAGCAGCCGCCTCAGTGTCCCCACCACCACCACGGGATTGTCCCAATCATCCGGCTCATCTGGCAAAGGCGGGAGGAGCAGTGGATTGTATGGTTCGGGTGTCCCTCGCTCTTCAGGGGGCAGTGGCGGGGCAGCCGGCGTTACGGCGTTAACCCGCCGTCAGCTTTGTTTATATATCGGACAAGCCGAGTCTGTTTCATCGTCCGACTCATCAACAAGAAAACTTTTTTGCGCTAACCGAGATGGTTTATTCTTTGGGTGCGTTACCGGATTTCTTGAATTTAGGTGTTGAAACTCAGATAGAGATGCAGAGTCTGGGTTGGCAGTTAATATAGAAAAGTCCTCTTGCTCCGTTAACAGATCCTCAGCAGATGGAGGCTCGTCTCGGGAGGCAAGGGGTGAAAGATCTTGCTCTGCCCGATCCCTCTGTTTTTTAAAGTCTTTCAAAGTATCAAACAAAAGGCACCATGTGGTTAACAAAGATACTGACTCTTTGTCTCCACGTGAAGCACTGTCAAACAGCCTGTCCCCTATTTCTTTCCA